>NC_141061.1:16754849-17375474 GCF_041138505.1 Cibotium barometz
TTGCACAAGACAATTGAAAAACCTTAATAAGACAGTGAGGCAAAAAAATTGAAATTGTATTTACTTCAATCCAAGATTACATATCCAGTGGTTATTTGATAGCTACACAGCCAGGGAAAGTAATTTCTCTACAAAGAAAAGATCGTTCCTGCCTTTTGCGCACTACTCTACCATTGATTATCAAAGCAAAATCACCACTCAGTGAGAATCGAAGAACTAAGTAGTCACGTAAGTTGGCAAGGGACCAGTCATCATTCACAGCAACATCTTCTACATCCCCACCTTGCATGGATATATGTAGCACACCCTGTTCTGTAGAGGTTGTGTCGGAGTCTAACGCCTCCCATTCTCCATTTGTAAGCTTCCATCGCTTGTAAGGAAACGCAATGGACAATTGTTGCTTGGCAATATGGTAGCGCATCACAACCTTCTCAACTATTACTCCGCATCTGATGGTGTCTCCATTGTGTTAAACAACTTTTTTATCCCATGCAGGTGATAAGAAACAAGTCAGAGCTCTCTCCCCCTTTGCAATCCATAAAGTTGGGGTACGATGTGTGTCACTTGTACGGAACAGGTACACAAAGAGGTGTAGAGGTATGAAGCAGGTTATGGTTGCTTTGTGAGATCCATATGTGCACTTCATAGCATTTTGCACCTTGCTTTCGATCTGCAAACAAGCCATGGCCACTGAAGCATTGTCTGGAATTGGCCATTCAATAGATGTGAGAGTTGGCGTAGGTTCTGGAACTAATTTTCCAGTACCATTTGCTGTCGTGGGAACCACATATGTATCCTCATAGAAGAAGATGTTTCGTGCAAGAAGTTGTGCAGCTGGACACCCTCCAAAGATTAAACTACCAAGCTCCACATGGTATGCTTCAAAGGTTCCTAAAATTGCCTCCATAGGCTCCCACTCACTATAGTTTGAGGGAAAAATATCTACGGAGAGGAACCCAAGAACAATCAAAGCAGTGCTCAGTATACCATTATTAGCACACAATTGATTTAAAAACAAGAATATAAAGTGGTGAAATGACCTACAATTTGCAAGAAATCGTTGACGTTGGTCATGGGTCTGCTAGTTTCAGCTCTATTGCCTTGTAAACATGTTGGACCTTGGCTAGCTTTTTTCCATCACGATCTTGTTTGAGCTCCAATATCCGCCCTTTCCAATGGTGACTTTGTATATCAATGTAACGCTTTGACACCTTGTGGGTTCCTCTTGTACTAGGCTGCTGCATCGTAATCCAATTCCACTTCTCGTACTGTTTGATGTTCCAGTGCCCATCCTCATCTTGACCACTGCTACAAGAGAGAGATTGAATAGAAGAAGACATCAGATGTATATATTAGGGAGATTATAAACCTTGATGGTAAAGGAAAATAGAATGGTGAGAAAAAAACTTAGACTAGGGAGATGTATAAAAGAGAAGGAGTTGTAGAGCAAGTTCCAAGGGCTTGGCTGTGCTATTACTGCACTTTGAAAGAGGATATTAGAGGGGGTGAGAGGAGACAATGAGTAAGATTATGAGAGCCAAAGCATTTGCAACTCAAGCTTCCATAGCTTGGCTCCGCTGTTACACTCTGTAGAAGGAGGTTGGACAAGGTAGAAGGATGAAGTAAGGAAATGTAAGTGAGGATCAAACTTCCATAGCTTCTGAGAGGAGGTTGCAGATCAAGCTTCCATAGCTAAGCTCTGCTGTTACACTCTGTAAAAGGAGGTTGGACAAGGAAGAAGGATGAAATAAGGAAATGTAAGTGAGGATCAAACTTCCATAGCTTCTGAGAGGAGGTTGCAGATCAAGCTTCCATAGCTAAGCTCTGCTGTTACACTCTGTAAAAGGAGGTTGGACAAGGAAGAAGGATGAAGTAAGGAAATGTAAGTGAGGATCAAACTTCCATAGCTTCTAAGAGGAGGTTGCAGATCAAGCTTCCATAGCTAAGCTCTGCTGTTACACTCTGTAAAAGGAGGTTGGACAAGGAAGAAGGATGAAGGAAGAAAATGTAAGTGAGGATCAAACTTCCATAGCTTCTGAGAGGAGGTTGTAGATCAAGCTTCCATAGCTATAGATCTAGGTTTCTGAGTGAAGAGAGAGGTAGATCAAGAGGTAGATAGCTAAAAGAAGTAGTCTAGAGAGTGAAAAACGCCTTGCTATGAGAAAGGGGGAAGAGAGAGCGTTTTGGAGGGAACGTGGGAGAGAGGGATAGTGGAAAGTGAAGGGGAATGTGCATTGAATGCATGAGAACTCGTTTTTGGGCCTCTATCACTTTAGAGACCTTACTTAATGATGGCTGTAGGCTGCAGCTATCCTTTTCTATAAAAAATAGGGGAAAATTCATATACTTAAAAATTTTTTGAGTTTTAGTTGATTTTAAAAATTAAAAAAGAGCCTATTTAGCCTATTATTCTAAGTTTGACCACTACCTTCTAGGCTCTTACAAACCATTGGTTTCAGTCCACATGTAATCTCCCTATTTGTCTATTTCTTAATCACCTCCATTAGGCAATGGCAAATTAAAGGGCCCAAAAAGACTCCATTGAGTTCCTAATGGAAGCCGATCTATTGCGAGATTACCCCCAGTTTTTGCGAGATGAGGGCATCTCGCGTTTTTCAAGTGGGAGAGAATGTAAGATTCCTCCCCAGCCTCTCAAGATGTCCAGCATCTTCCCTGTGAGATCCCTCCGCCCCCTCCACGCGCCGGACTCTGGTAGCCGAACAGCGGAAGCAGCCCCCTCATGCGCGGGGCGGGGTTTCTCACTCGGGGTCTCACTCTCGAATGTCCGGGCACGAGACTAGGCTGGTGGTCACTCCAAAAACCGAAACCCGAAAAATTCCCATGCTCGGAAAGCGGGGGCGATTCCGCCATTATGAATTTTTTTTTTTTTAAACGAATTTTTTCTAACGTGATCTATTCTAAGCTATCCTTCAACTGGATAAACCAGATAGAAGGAAACTATCACTGATATAATTTGATCATTTTAGTAAATTCAACGCTTTTTTCCTGATCCAGGTCAGGCACAGCCGTTGATCTACTTATTGAAAAATTTATCAGGAGATTATTTAACTACTCGAATCTTAGCGTAATCCTAAGATTTTGCAATTTGATTATTAAAACTCCGCTGATTCCAGCCTAACCCCATCCGGCCCATGGGTTAGCCACCACCCTACCACTGGAATCGGTGGAACCAAATAAGTACTCACCCACCCATAATTGAATTGCCTTTCTTAACGACCATCTTTATAATCATAAAATCTATGACTCCTATCTAATACATCTTTGTGATGCAATTAATTGTTCAACAAACTACTCATCACTGAACACACTACATAATTCATTCTCTACAATACCACTATTACTACTGATACACAACCTTTCATCACATTTCAATGATCATTCAAAATCATCCTATAAACAAACACCAATTCAAAACTATTATAACATTACATCTATCACATAACAAAACACTGCTGATGTAAACATATTAACCATGCACCATATCATAAACACTAACCATCTTCATGCGAAAATGTATAATGTCTATCTACTTGCCTACTACTTTCACCATAACTAATACTCCTCATCATATACCACAACATAAAACTATACTCAACTCCATACCTATGTGACTGTTTGTAAATGACTGTTTTATGTCAAGAATGCTGGAGAAGCATTTTGACCGTCTTGAGGATTAAGGTCATTGAAGACTGAACTGATAAAGTTGCAACTGCTGACGGAGAGTCAATGGAGGACGTCTCGCGTAGCAAGGTCGATCGAGGTCTTGACCAGCCTCAGCTCGATTTAAATGGTGAGCTTCCGGTACGGTGGATGAGGGACCAAGGAAGCGGCCTATGAGTGAAGCGCTAGGTCACCTACGAAGGATCCTAGAGGGTGCTGACCATACGGTGCTCGGGCTCTGGGTCGCCGAAGATACCCACACGTGCGTCGTGGAAGATATTGGAACAAGGAGTAAGAGTTGTTTTCTGAAACCGGGCATGGATCTGGTTGATTGACCTTGCTGGTCCTCAACAGATGAGTCCATGGATCTTTTATATGGATCTGTGGGTTGATCTTGCTGATCTTCCACGGAGATTCCATTCTATTATATGAATATATTGCCGGTTACTATGAGCTAGGAACTATGGAAAAGGCCCCTGAGAGAACAGGTGGTGAGCGTTCTAGTTGCCAATGATGCCATAAGTACACCGATGAAAGAATGACTGGAAATAAGGATTCAACCAGAGACTTTGAGGATTGTCATCAGTGACATAATGGTTTTATTAAAGGATTGTTTTAAATCTAGTTGATGCTAAGAAAAAGACAATTTCATATTGGGTGTGTAAGTGGTATGACTAGTTTTATGTTTGCATGAACTTCTGGCTAGGGGGCCTTGGAACTCTTTTCCTTGGTACCCGGGACAAAACCTAACCAAATTCCAAATTGGATCCCATCACTACAGTGGTTGGGCGGTTGGCTAACCCATGGGATCGGATGGGGTTAGGCTGGACTGATGGATCCGTAAATCGAGATTTTAATTTCTGTTATTACGATAGATAAAGTAAATCCCGGATAGTAATCGTTCTATGGATAGGAATCAACGGCTGTGCCTCTTGATGGGGAAAAAAGCGTTGATCACAATGATCCAAGTGCAAGTTTCTTCCTTGATCCGACCGAGTATCTTTATAGGTGCAGTCGGATCAGCGTGATCGGTAAGGATCTTGACTACGTTAGAGTACAAAGTTATCTGGTGGAATCGCCCGTGCTTTCCGGGTAAAGGGAGTTTTTCCGGTTTCGATTTTGGACAAACCGACGGATTAGTCTCTTGTCCGGATATCCGTGGGGCGAGGCCCCGAGTGTGAGACCCCGAATCTGTTGCGTGGTGGAGATTGGGATCTCACAGTTGGTATCAGAGCAGCTTTTGAAAGCTAATAAAGATAATTAAATTCTTATCTGAAATTGGTAATAAGAATTCAGAAACAGCATTTTCATAATGTATTTTCATCCCGTAAGCTTCTTTAATGAAGAAATTTTAATCAAAGAAATTATTTTTATAGATGGAAGTTCCACATTTATCTGGTATTCCCGACCTCACCCAGTCTCAAGATATGATTGCATTTGCCTTCGAGCATCTCATCTCTTCCGCTTCAACTCAAACAAGCCGAGCAAGAGTCGCACGCCATTTCGCGGATTTATATTTTCCTACCCCAGCGGAGAGAATACAACATAAGTGGTTTGCAGGGCAATATGTCCACGCCCATTGCAACCGCCGTACAATGCTGTGGCAGAATCTCTCATTGACTATGATCCTGTTAAAGCTGAAAATGGTGCGTGGTGTCATTCTATATCATTCGACACCTCGAAATTTCAGACTTTCATGTCGAATTTATAGACTCCTTAGTCGATTTATCCCTAAGGAGAAAATAATAACTCCCTTCGCAGTTAGAGAATTTATGTAACAGGGCATGACTATGGCCCAGTACCGTCGTCTTATGCGTCTCTCGAAGAGATTTTGAATTTTGGAGCCGAGCCACTCTATGCAATGATTGCTTTAATTTGTATATTTGGTGATGTGTTATTGTTGTGTTTGTTTGATATTTGTAGAAATAGTATATATATTGTACATGGCATATTGAAGCAATGATTATAGGATGAAAGGTTGGTTTTATGATGATATGATAGTGTTGTAATTTACATCATATGTAGTTTTAGTACATTGTGTGTGGTAAATGTTGTGTAGTGCATAATAGTTATAGCAAATGTTTAGTCAATTTATTATATGAGGAGTGATGTTAGTAGTGATTAGTATTTGATTAAATTATTGGATATAATATTTGCAAGTTGATTATAATTTGTGAGCAATATTATTTGATTTTGATCAAAGTGTTGATGATTATTGTAATGTTGTTGGATATTAAGTATGATGATAGTTTGAATAGTAGTGAAGAGTTACATAATTTAATAAATGCTATTAAAGTTAATTTTCATTTATGTTTAAATTCTAATGATTTTTATGTAAATTCTCTCTCTCACTCAAGAAATGGTCATACTCATGACCCGTTCTCAATCCAAATCAAGCTTTTCATAAAGCTTTTCCTTAACCCAAGATTAAGCTATGCTTGAGGTCAAATTAATGGCTTTTTTCTATGCTTTTAGTTTATGTATATTGATGATTCAATCCATTATGGATTAATAATCCAATTAGAGATCATTTTAATTATTTCCTTAATGATAAGCATTATCTCTTAGAAAAATTGAGATTTATCAGTCATAGCAGCGGAGCTATGGTAAAATTTTTATAAAAATTATGCATAAAATAATTTCATTCAAAGCATAAAAAGAGGACTTCCTACCATATTCTAGGAATTATCATCCTAGATTAATTGAAAGAATTTCATTACAATCATGGAGAAATTGAATTTTAATATCATGCATAAAGGATAAGTTTTTATATCAAAAGTGTTATTTTTACCATTTTTATTTCATGCATAGAAGTATGCATAATGGATAAATTTTTATATCAAAAGTGTTATTTTTACCATTTTTATTTCATGCATAGAAGTATGCATAATGGATAAATTTTTATATCAAAAGTGTTATTTTTACCATTTTTATTTCATGCATAGAAGTATGCATAATGGATAAATTTTTATATCAAAAGTGTTATTTTTACCATTTTTATTTCATGCATAGAAGTATGCATAATGGATAAATTTTTATATCAAAACTCCCCTTCCTTACATATGTGTCATAATGGAATCATTTTAATATTGCTCATAATTTTTTTACTAATAAACCTTGTACATTTTCAACTCTTCATCTTATGTGAAATATGCACCTCCTTTAAAAAACTCCCCTTCCTTACATATGTGTCATAATGGAATCATTTTAATATTTCTCATAGTTTTTTTTACTAATAAACCTTGTACATTTTCAACTCTTCATCTTATGTGAAATATGCACCTCCTTTAAAGAACTCCCCTTCCTTACATATGTGTCATAATGGAATCATTTTAATATTGCTCATAGTTTTTTACTAATAAACCTTGTACATTTTCAACTCTTCATCTTATGTGAGCATTTACTCATTTTTGGATACCCAAAATATCTCATATTTTTAATATTGCTCATAGTTTTTTACTAATAAACCTTGTACATTTTCAACTCTTCATCTTATGTGAGCATTTACTCATTTTTGGGTATCTTCTTTTACAAATTGGATTTATCTCCTCCCTACACATGGATTGATGCTATTGGCCCATAGGAACCTTAATTGGACCATAATCCAAAAATTTCTGAAAATCTAGACCCTTAGACTAAGGTCCTTTGTACCTATTTCCAATTAATTCCAATTGTACATTGGAAAATTCTTTTTGAATTTCTGTTTCAGGGGAACTTATTTTAATAGGATGAGTTATTTTTCTATCCAAAAATATTCATAATCTGAATATTCTCTCTCTAGAATAATTTTCTCTCTCTAGGCTAAAACACTTAGAAATAAGATCTTTTATATTTCTGAAGAGGGATTTGATTACACGGGAAGATGCTGAACATCTTGAGAGGCTGGGGAGGAATCTTACATTCTCTCCCACTTGAAAAACGCGAGATGTCCTCATCTCGCAAACTGGGGATAATCCCTGAACAGATCGGCTTCATTCTCCCAGGTGGCATCTTCAAAAGGATAGAACTTCCATTTTACTAATAATTCTCTGAGAATTCTGTTCCTGAGAATCTTTTCTCGAACATCGAGAATTTCTTCAGGTTGGAGTTCCATCTGTCCTTGGGTTGAAGAGGTTAGGATTTCATCATCAAGCATATGATTTGAGTTTGGCACATATTCCTTTAGAAGGCTTACATGAAATACATTATGAATTTTGAGATGAGGAGGCAGAAGAAGCTCGTAGGCTAAGTCACCTACTTTCTTTGTAATCAGATATGGCCCACAATATCTGGGTGATAACTTCTTGTACTTCCCAAGAGATAAGGAACTTCTTTTGGGCCGTACTCGAATGAAGACCATATCTGCTTCTTTGAATTCTCTATTTGTCCTCTTCTTATCCGCATATTGCTTCTGTCTATCCTGGGCAGCTTTAATCTCTTTACGAATTGACTGCATCTGTTGCTCCATGTCGTCAAGCATCTGTCTGGACATCTCGACCTTAATCAATGGGTCAGACCAAGTTAATGGAGTTAAGCAATCTTGTCCATACAGAGCTTTAAAAGGGCTCATCCCGATACTTCGGTGATAAGAAGCATTGTAGGCGAACTCGACTAGATGCAGATAGCTTAGCCACTTCTTGGGTTCCCTGCCACAGCATGTCCGAAGTATATCTTCAATTACTTGGTTTACCCTTTCAGTTTGACCATCGGTCTCAGGGTGATAAGCTGTGCTGAGATCCAAGAAAGTTCCCACTGCTTCAAAAAATGCAGTCCAAAACCTTGAAGTAAATTTGGGATCTCGGTCACTTACTATTCTCCTCGGTAGGCCATGCAATCTGAAGATTTCTTTGAGGAACACTCTGGCCACATCCACTGCAGTGTAGGTTTCTTTTACTGGAATCAGATGGGCAACTTTGGTTAGTCTGTCGACTACCACGAAGATGGAGTTGTAACCTGATTGCACTAAAGGTAATCCAGTAATGAAGTCCATACTGATACATTCCCACTTCATCTGGGGGATGTCCAATGGATGTAACTTCCCAGGCATTTTTACTCTCTCAGCTTTGACTTTTTGGCATGTCAGACATTGACGTACATGATTCAGCACATCCTTTTTCAAACCAGGCCAAAAGAAACTTTTCTTTACGGACATGTAGGTCTTGATGAAACTTGGATGTCCTGCAATAAGGCTGTCATGGGCTTCATTCAGAATTTGGTCTTTGGTTCCCTCATCATTGGGAATGCATAACCTGCGGTTATAATACATAATGCCATCATCCAGGCTGTACCCTT
This sequence comes from Cibotium barometz, assembly GCF_041138505.1. NCBI lineage: Eukaryota > Viridiplantae > Streptophyta > Polypodiopsida > Cyatheales > Cibotiaceae > Cibotium > Cibotium barometz. Next base: position 16,763,802 of record NC_141061.1, read on the forward strand.
GAACTCTGTTCAACTCCTGCGGAGTTTTGCTTTCCTGCATAAGTAGGGTAGCAATAGGGCCAAAGAATCTATCTTGCATGATCTTCTCACTTGCTTGAGTAATCAAAGGATTTGATATTACAGTAATTGCAAGCAAGGAGGTTTTTCTGCTGAGAGCATCTGCTACCACATTCTCTTTGCCTGGGCGGTACTTGATTTCAAAATCAAATTCCTGCAAGGTCTGCATCCACCTTCTTTGGCGCATGTTGAGGTCCTTCTGAGTAAAGATCCACTTTAAGCTCTGATGATCTGTCATCAAAGTAAACCTTTTACCCAGTAGGTAATGTCTCCACAACTTTAAGGCATAGACTACTGAAAGCAATTCCAAGTCGTGGACAGCATAATTCCTCTCATGTGTTCTGAGCTTTCGGGATTCATAGGCCACTGCATGACCTTCTTGCATGAGTGCACCTCCCAGGGCAAAACCACTTGCATCAGTTATTACCTCAAAGGGTAGAGAGAAATCTGGTAGTTTCAGAATGGGACTGGTTACCAAGGCGGTCTTCAGCTTATCAAAAGCACTTTGGCACTTGGCAGACCATTGAAATGGGATATTCTTTTTGAGAAGGTTAGTCAGGGGGGAAGCTATGAGAGCATATTTTGGTATAAAAATTCTATACCAACCAGCCAATCCCAAGAATCCTCTGACTTCTTTCACTGTCTTTGGTTCGGGCCAATCTATGACAGCTTGGATTTTTGCGGAATCTGGAGAAATTCCATCTTTGGATACCAAGAAACCCAAGTATTCAACGTGGTCAGCAGAGAAAGTGCATTTGCTCTTTTTGGCAAAGAGTTGATGCTTCCTTAGAATCTCAAGAACTTTTTGGACATGAGTCTCATGGTCGGCTGCATTTCTTGAGTAAATCAGAATGTCATCAAAGAAAACTAGAACAAAGTCATCCAAGTATTCTCTGAGGATGTCCTGCATTAGGCGATTGAATGTAGCTGGAGCATTAGTTAATCCGAACGGCATGACAATAAATTCATAATGCCCATAGCGAGTATTGATGGCTGTTTTTGGTATATCTGGATCATTGATCCTGATCTGGTAATACCCGGATTTGAGATCTATTTTTGTGAAGATCTGGGCTCCATTTAGCCTGTCCAAAAGCTCATCAATCCTTGGGATAGGATACTTATTCTTAACTGTCAGCTGATTTAGACCTCTGTAGTCCACACAGAGTCTAAGTGTTCCATCTTTCTTTTTCTGAAAGAGAACTGGCGCACCCCAAGGTGAAACACTAGGTCTCACAAACCCTTGTTCTAATAGCTGCCTAAGCTGTTCCTTGAGTTCGATGGCTTCAGGAACTGGCATTTTGTAAGAGCGTAGGGCTACTGGTTGAGCTCTGGGGGTCAATTCAATCACATGATCTATTTCTCCAATTGGAGGCATTTCAGTTAGCTCTGCTGGGAATAGATCATCAAATTCTCTTAACCATTCTGGTTCTTTAGCTTTAAGCTTTGAGTCTACAGGGTTCATTTTGACAACATAAATTGGCTGCTTCTTCCTAAGTCCTTTCAATAACCTGGAAGCTTTTACTAACTGAAGGTCTGGGGATCCGCAAACTCCAGTTCCATGGACTTTGTTCCCGTGAAGGTCATGGAAGGAAATGGTTCCATTGTGACAGTGTATGTCAACTTGATTTTTGTGGAGCCAATCCATTCCAAGGATTCCATCAAAAACTCCTAGAGGTAAGACTTTGAACTGACAGTCGGTTACATTACCATCTAGATTGAACTGGATAAGATCTGTCTCATGGTGAGTGAAAAGAGTCTTCCCACTGGCCAATTCAACTTGCATAGGTTTCCCTGATTTCTGTTCTAAGACTAGCTTACGCAAGCATCCAGGGGAAATGAATGAATGAGAACTGCCTGAATCAATCAAAAGCTTAAAAGGCTTACCATGATACTCTGCTGGAGTATGGATGACGGAGAACTGCTGGTTAGGCCCTTGATTTTCAATTGCAGCATAGATCTGCCCTTTTTCCTCTTCTACTACATCTGAAATTGTGACTGCTTTGGCTGCTGCAGTCTGAGGTAGAACTCTTTCTCTTTTGTTGTTCTAATTCTCGGAAGGAGTTCTGAGATTACTCTGGATAGAGGCAGTTGGCTGGGCTGGAATTCTTCTGGGGTTTCCCTGGTTTGGGCGAGACGGACCCTGATTAGACTGGAGTGAAGGGGTTGGTCTCTGAATTCGGAGTTCTTGACTTCCCTGTCCCCTTGACATGGCAGGAGTCGGACAGTCTTTTAACTGGTGACCAAAACCCTGGCATCCAAAACATCGGTTTTCAGTTCTGAGCTCATCCTTTTGATTTTTTGAAAGTGGTGAGGTTCCTGAGAAAGTACTCTGGGGGAAAGGTCTTCCTTCGCTTCTGAATCTTCCTGCATCCTGATTCTGATTCAGGCCTTGCTGCCTCTTTGGGGGTGGAAAGTTGGAAGTATTTCCCTGGGCTTGGAATCTCTTAAAGTTAGAGGGTGCAGGTTTTGGTGGGACCTTTACTACAAAAGCTTTGGCAAAATCTTTTGCCATTCTTACTGCTTCAGCCATGGACACTGGCTTGGCATTTTTGACCAGTGTGTCCAAGGGTTCGTTCATTCCTCGAATGAACCTGGCCATGAGTTGCTCTTCATCAAGAGGTGGTAAATATTTGAGTAGAAGGGCAAAGGCCTGGTGATATTCTTCGATGGTTTTGCTCTCCTGCTTTAGTTCTAAGAATTCGTTCATTTTGGTTTCTAAAAATCCAGGTGGGCAAAATCTTTTTCTTAGATAGGTTTTTAGATCATTCCAGGATTGAGTATTTCTGTCCAGATGATTGGTGTCACAGTGGTTCCTCCATGCTACCCTGGCTGTTTCCACTATTTTCAGCCGGCCAAGAGCCATTTTGCTCCGCTGATTGTATCCTGTGACGTCAAAATACTCTTCCATGGCTTCCACCCATTTCTCCATAGCCTCGCCCAGGTTTTCCCCTTCTCCTTTGAAGGGTCCTGGTTGAGTCCTATGAAGAGACTTGCAAACATCAAGATCAAGCTCGTCATCTTCAGAGACAGGGTCTGGTTGACGACCACGGTTTCCTCGTCTCATGATTCTGCCAAAATTTATATATTAATAAATTTTTATTTTGATATTATTCATGAGATCCTAAGACTTAAGAGTTCGAAAAACAATTTCTTAAACAAGATAAGATCTTATTGGAGATCTATGACATATGTCTGATAACAGATTTTTCTTTATCAGATCGTCTGCCATAAACAATCATTTATACAACAAGAATTTTTTTTTTCTCCAGAAAACATTTTTTTATTTATATAAAAGTTGCATTATGTACATAGAGCAGCTCGGCTCCAGAATTCAAAATCTCCTCGGGAAACGCATATGACGACGGTATTGGGCCATAGCCATGCCCTGATACAAACGTCCACTTACTGACAAGGGAGCTATTATATTCCATTTAGGAATAAAACAACTAAGAAGTCTGTAGACTTGGCATGCAAGCCTGAAATTTCGAGGCGTTGAATGATATAAAATGACGCCACGTACGATTTTCAGCTTTAACAAAATCATAGCCAATGAGAGGTTCTCCCACAGCATTGCACGGCGGTCGCAAGAGGCGTGGACATATTGCCCTGCAAACCACTTATGCTGAATTCTCTCCGCTGGGTTAGGAAAATATAAATCCTCGAAATGGCGTGCGAGTCTTCTTCGGCTTATTCGAGTTGAAGCGGAAGAGATGAGATGCTCGAAGGCAAACGCAATCATATCTTGAGACTGGGTGAGGTCGGGAATACCAGATAAATGGGGAACTTCCATCTATAAAAATAATTTTTTTTTGATTAAAATTTCTTCATTAAAGAAGCTTACGGAATGAAAATACATTATGAAAATGCTATTTCTGAATTCTTTTTACCAATTTCAGATAAGAATTTAATTATCTTTATTAGCTTTCAATTTCGCTCTGATACCAACTTTGAGATCCCTCCGCCCCCTCCACGCGCCGGACTCTGGTAGCCGAATAGCGGAAGCAGCCCCCTCATGCGCGGGGCGGGGTTTCTCACTCGGGGTCTCACTCTCGAATGTCCGGGCACGAGACTAGGCTGGTGGTCACTCCAAAAACCGAAACCGGAAAAATTCCCATGCTCAGAAAGCGGGGGCGATTCCGCCATTATGAATTTTTTTTTTTTAAACGAATTTTTTCTAACGTGATCTATTCTAAGCTATCCTTCAACTGGATAAACCAGATAGAAGGAAACTATCACTGATATAATTTGATCATTTTAGTAAATTCAACGCTTTTTTCCTGATCCAGGTCAGGCACAGCCGTTGATCTACTTATTGAAAAATTTATCAGGAGATTATTTAACTACTCGAATCTTAGCGTAATCCTAAGATTTTGCAATTTGATTATTAAAACTCCACTGATTCCAGCCTAACCCCATCCGGCCCATGGGTTAGCCACCACCCTACCACTGGAATCGGTGGAACCAAATAAGTACTCACCCACCCATAATTGAATTGCCTTTCTTAACTGTAGCTTTAGAAAACAGATACGCACGCACTCCTCTTTATTAAAACTTTAATAAAAACAATCCTTGATAAACAATTTACGATTTATACATGTCATACTTCAAAATTTTCATTGAGTCCTTGTTTCTCAACAAAACAGTATCACTCTGGACACTCCGTTGAGACCAGCAAATCAACAACGAGATCCAGTGATAGATTATAAAAAAAACATAGGTCCATCATATAATATCTTCCTCGACATACGCATGGATGTCCTCGGCACCGCGAGCCCGTGCATCGCCTGGTCAGAACCCTCCAGGATCCTCCTTAGGTGTCCTGGCACTTCACTCAGGGACCGCTTCGTCAGCCCTCGTCCATCGTACCGGAAGCGCACCATTTTAACTATACCGAGGCTGGTCAAGACCTCGGCAAGCCTTGCCGCGTGAGCTGTCCCTCGAACACTCCCGCCAGCTGTTGCAACCAAACTTCCCTTAGATAAACATATATGCCAAATGCTCCCTCCAGCATTCTGGCGTAAGACAGTCTTTTAAGAAGACAGGGTTTCTATGCAAGTTTACAGTTTTGATTTTTGTTTTAATATCATGAGTATATCATAAATCCCTAGATCCAATTTTCAATTCCAAACAGAATTCTTCAAATTCTGTTAACTTGATTCTTAGATCAAAGTCACAAGTCTTAACTTAGTTTTTGATTCGATGGATGATTGAATACATTTTCCCTGAACTGGGCACATCGTCATTGATTGAAACTCACGAAGGAATTAGGTCTTGATCAATAATCTGAGTCCAAGTTTAGGTCTGAAAAGTTCTCTCTAAATTTATCTTCTCGATAGGTACTATCTCAGTTTCTCAGTTTCTAAAATTTCCTACGATGAATATTTGTTTACAATTTCAAAACATGGATTTCTCAAGGAATATTCATTTACGTCGATCTCCGATTAAAATTTATCTTTTTTTTAAATACCTCTATACATTAAAATCAATCTTTATAAAAGTAACACTTTTATAATAAAATACATCTTTATACATACTCTTATACATGAAAATAAAAATGGTAAAAGTAATACTTTTGATATAAAAATTTAACCATTATGCATACTTCTATGCATGAAATAAAAATGATAAAAATAACACTTTTGATATAAAAAATTATCCTTTATGCATATTTCTATGCATGAAAATAAAAATTGATAAAAATAACACTTTTAATATAAAAATTTATCCATTATGCATACTTCTATGCATGAAAATAAAAATAGTAAAAATAACACTTTTGATATAAAAATTTAACCATTATGCATACTTCTATGCATGAAATAAAAATGGTAAAAATAAAACTTTTGATATAAAAATTTATCCTTTATGCATACTTCTATGCATGAAGATAAAAATGGTAAAAATAACACTTTTGATATTAAAAAAAATTATCCTTTATGCATACTTCTATGCATGAAAATAAAAATTGATAAAAATAACACTTTTGATATAGAAATTTATCCATTATGCATACTTCTATGCATGAAAATAAAAATGGTAAAAATAACACTTTTGATATAAAAATTTAACCATTATGCATACTTCTATGCATGAAATAAAAATGGTAAAAATAACACTTTTGATATAAAAATTTATCCTTTATGCATACTTCTATGCATGAAGATAAAAATGGTAAAAATAACACTTTTGATATAAAAAAAATTATCCTTTATGCATACTTCTATGCATGAAAATAAAAATTGATAAAAATAACACTTTTGATATAAAAATTTATCCATTATGCATACTTCTATGCATGAAAATAAAAATGGTAAAAATAACACTTTTGATATAAAAATTTAACCATTATGCATACTTCTATGCATGAAAATAAAAATGGTAAAAGTAACACTTTTGTTATAAAAATTTAACCATTATGCATACTTCTATGCATGAAATAAAAATGGTAAAAATAACACTTTTGATATAAAAAATTATCCTTTATGCATACTTCTATGCATGAAAATAAAAATTGATAAAAATAACACTTTTGATATAAAAATTTATCCATTATGCATACTTCTATGCATGAAAATAAAAATGGTAAAAATAACACTTTTGATATAAAAATTTAACCATTATGCATACTTCTATGCATGAAAATAAAAATGGTAAAAGTAACACTTTTGTTATAAAAATTTAACCATTATGCATACTTCTATGCATGAAATAAAAATGGTAAAAATAACACTTTTGATATAAAAACTTATCCTTTATGCATGATATTAAAATTCAATTTCTCCATGATTATAATGAAATTCTTTCAATTAATCTAGGATGATAATTCCTAGAATATGGTAGGAAGTCCGCTTTTTATGCTTTGAATGAAATTATTTTATGCATAATTTTTATAAAAATTTTGCCATAGCTCTGCTGCTATGACTGATAAATCTCAATTTTTCTAAGGGATAAAGCTTACCATTAAGGAAATAATTAAAATGATCTCTAATTGGATCATAAATCCATAAGGGATTGAATCATCAATATACATAAACTAAAAGCATAGAAAAAAAAGCCATTAATTTGGCCTCAAGCATAGCTTAATCTTGGATTAAGAAAAAGCTTTATGAAAAGCTTGATTTGGATTGAGAATGGGTCATGAGTATGACCATTTCTTGAGTGAGAGAGAGAAATTACATAAAAATCATTAGAATTTAAACATAAATGGAAATTAACTTCAATAGCATTTATTAATTTATATAACTCTTCAATTAACTTCAATAGCATTTAAAAAAAACATACCAATTAAGCTTCTCAAGCTTGAGAGGGGTTGAGAAGAGAGAAACATTGAGAAATTATAGAAAAAATCAATATTCACTAATTACCTTACAATTTTGCTTGATTCTTTGTTCACGGTAGAGGCCCCCAACCAATCAATTGGTTAAGTATGTTGATGGAGCCACTAATGGGGATTGAAGAAAGAGGGAAGCTCCAAAAACTAGTGAATTATTAAATGAATTCACAGTTCTTGGCTTAGGTGGAGTAGAGTAACGATGCATAAACACTATCTATTTTTCAACAAGAGGGAGGCTTCTATTTATAGGAAAAACTGAGCTCCTAACCAAACAAACTGATTCTAGAATTTTCCAAATCAGTTTGGTCAATTTTTGACCATTTTTAGGTCAGTTAAGCTAACTTTTTGGAACTAGACTTGAATTAGGAGAGAGGAGAGATGAAATATCTCAATTTTTATGAGTTTAAAACTCATTCAAGCATGTGAAATATGCACCTCCTTTAAAGAACTCCCCTTCCTTACATATGTGTCATAATGGAATCATTTTAATATTGCTCATAATTTTTTTACTAATAAACCTTGTACATTTTCAACTCTTCATCTTATGTGAAATATGCACCTCCTTTAAAAAACTCCCCTTCCTTACATATGTGTCATAATGGAATCATTTTAATATTGCTCATAGTTTTTTTTACTAATAAACCTTGTACATTTTCAACTCTTCATCTTATGTGAAATATGCACCTCCTTTAAAGAACTCCCCTTCCTTACATATGTGTCATAATGGAATCATTTTAATATTGCTCATAGTTTTTTACTAATAAACCTTGTACATTTTCAACTCTTCATCTTATGTGAGCATTTACTCATTTTTGGATACCCAAAATATCTCATATTTTTAATATTGCTCATAGTTTTTTACTAATAAACCTTGTACATTTTCAACTCTTCATCTTATGTGAGCATTTACTCATTTTTGGGTATCTTCTTTTACAAATTGGATTTATCTCCTCCCTACACATGGATTGATGCTATTGGCCCATAGGAACCTTAATTGGACCATAATCCAAAAATTTCTGAAAATCTAGACCCTTAGACTAAGGTCCTTTGTACCTATTTCCAATTAATTCCAATTGTACATTGAAAAATTCTTTTTGAATTTCTGTTTCAGGGGAACTTATTTTAATAGGATGAGTTATTTTTCTATCCAAAAATATTCATAATCTGAATATTCTCTCTCTAGAATAATTTTCTCTCTCTAGGCTAAAACACTTAGAAATAAGATCTTTTATATTTCTGAAGAGGGATTTGATTACACGGGAAGATGTTGAACATCTTGAGAGGCTGGGGAGGAATCTTACATTCCCCTGTAATCAAATCCCTCTTCAGAAATATAAAAGATCTTGTTTCTACCAGTTTTGGCCTAGAGAGAGAATCTTCTAGAGAGTGATAACTCAGTTTTTAAATATTTTTGGATAGAAAAATATCTCATCTTATTAAAATAAGTTTCCCTTAAACAGAAGTTCAAAAAGATTTTCAGAAGGTGCATTAGAAATCAAGAGGCATTATCTTGGGGGTGAAGATTTTTTTAAAATTTTAAATTAAGGTTCCTATGGACCAATAAGATTCATCCAAATGTAGGGAGGAGATAAATAGAAGAATAAAAGAAAAATCCCCCAAAAATGAGTAAATACTCACATAAGATGAAGAGTTGACTAAGGACAAGGATAATAGTTAAAAAAGAGATATATTTAGGTGAAATGATGCATTTTTGACTCCTCTGCATGGGGGAATTCCCCTCATGAAGGAGGCGCCTATTTCACATACTTGAATGAGTTTTAAACCCCCAAATAATGGGATATTTTTATCTCTCCTCTCTCCTGTTTCAGTTAGATCCAAAAAGTGACCAAAATTGACCCAAAAATACTCAAAAATTGACCAAACTGATCTGGAAAATTCTAGAATCAGTTGGCTTGGTTAGAAGTTCAGCTTTTCCTATAAATCAAAGCCCTCCCCTTTGTTGAAACTCAATAGTGTTTTGTGCACTGTTACTCTGCTCCTCCCAAGCCAAGAACTGTGAATTTATTAATAATTCACTAGTTTTTGACATTCCCCTCTTCCTAAGATTGGTGGCCACTCTTGTTACAAACAAGAGTTGAACCCTCAAACCATCAAGCCAAAGGAAAGCTCCAAGAAATTATGTAAGTAGAGATTCTTGTATTTTTCTTTATTGGTTTTATGTTTTTCTAATGTTTATGATTGTTTGAAGTGATAAATGGATGTTTTGCCTTGATCGAAAGGCTTTTCCTCTCTCTCTTCTTAGAATCAACCCTTCTTTATCATAGCTAAGTGATAATTAATGGAATTAAACTTTTTATAATGTTTTCTCTTGTATAAGTGAATTTTGATTAGTATAGATTACTTTAAATCAATTAGAGTTACTTTTTATGACAAAATCAAGTAGGAAAATTTGAAAAATTGTCAGCCATACAAAGGAGGTTATGGCAAAATTTTTGAAAATAATAATTATCATTTATTATGCTAAAAGAGTAATTCCTATCAATTCTATACTCTAAAAGTGTCATTTTCATGCATAGAAGATGCATATTGATTATTATTATTTTTATGCACAAAGGAATAATTTTCTTTTATTATGAAAGTGTTACTTTCATCAAAATAGATTATAATTTTCTTTTATTATGAAAGTGTTACTTTCATCAAAATGAAATTTTAGGCATAAAATATTATGTTTTTATTATAAAAGTGTTACTTTTACATCTTTGATTTTTATGCATAAAAGATTATTTTTATTATTATGAAAGTGTTACTTTCATCAAAATAAAATTTTAGGCATAAAATATTATGTTTTTATTATAGAAGTGTTACTTTTATCATATTTGATTTTTATGCATAAAAGTATGCATAAAAGATTTTTTTTATTATTATAAAAGTGTTACTTTTATCATATTTAATTTTCATGCATAGAAGTATGCATAAAAGATTATTTTTTTATTATAAAAGTGTTACTTTTATCATATTTGATTTTCATGAATAGAAGTATGCATAAAAGATTATTTTTTTTAATTATAAAAGTGTTACTTTTATCATATTTGATATTTATGCATAGAAGTATGCATAAAAGATTATTATTTTTATTATAAAAGTGTTAACTCTTATCATATTTTAATTTCATGCATAGAAGTATGCATAAAAGATTATTTTTTATTATAAAAGTGTTACTTTTATCATATTTGATATTTATGCATAGAAGTATGCATAAAAGATAAATTTTTTTATTATAAAAGTGTTACTTTTATCATATTTGGTATTTATGCATAGAAGTATGCATAAAAGATTATTTTTTTAATTATAAAAGTGTTACTTTTATTATATTTGAATTTCATGCATAGAAGTATGCATAAAAGATTATTTTTTTATTATAAAAGTGTTACTTTCATCATAAATGGTTTTTATGCATAAATGGGTGCATAAAAGATATTTTTTTGTATTAAAAGTGTGATTTTCATCATAAATTATTTTTGTGCATAAATGGGTGCATAAAAGATTTTTTTTTTAAAAGAGTGATTTTCATCATAAATGATTTTTTTAATGATGATAAAAGTGTGAGTTTCATCAGAATCGGATTTTATGCATAATTAGATACATATAGAATCTTTATAATTAAATAAGGGTTCTCCTTAATCCTCTATTTAATTTTTGTAAAAATTGGAAAAAAGAATAAGTAGATAATTTGTGAGAAGAAATGCTACTGTTTCATCACTAAGATGGTAATGAGAAAATTCAATAAAACTATCGAAGTGAGAGATCGAGATAAATGACTATCTTATTCCTCATCATAAGAAATTCATGTTTTAGAGACCTGTAAGCAAATATTCGTCGAGCAAAATTTAAAAAAAGAGAAATTGAAATAGTACCTTCGAGAGAGATAGTTTAAGAAGAACCTTTCCAGACCCAAACTCAGATTCAGACTATTGACCAAGACCTAATTCCTTCGTCAAATTCAACCAATGACGATGTGCCCAGTTCAGGAAAAATGTACTCAAATCTCCCACCGAATCTGAAACTAAGTTAAGACATTTGATTTTGATCTGAGGATCAAGTTAATAGAATTCGAGGAATTCTGTTTGGAATTCACACTTGGATCTAGAAGTATTGAGATACGGATTTAAGATTATTCATGGTTTTCAAACAAAATCAAAACTATAAACTTGCATAGAAACCCTGTTTTCTTAAAAGGCTGTCTTACGCCAAAATGCTGGAGGGAGCATTTGGCATATATGTTTATCTAAGGGAAGTTCGGTTGCAATAGCTGGCGGGGAGTGTTTGAGGGATAGCTCACGCGACAAAGCCTGCCGAGGTCTTGACCAGCCTCGGTATGGTTAAAATGGTGCGCTTTCGGTACGATGGACGAGGGTCGACGAAGCGGTTCCTGAGTGAAGTGCCAGGACACCTAAGGAGGATCCTGGAGGGTTCTGACCAGGCGATGCACAGGCTCACGGTGCCGAGGACACCCATTCGTATGTCGAGGAAGATATTGTATGACAGACCAATGTTATTGTAATCTATCACTAGATCTCGTTGTTGACTCGCTGGTCTCAACGGAGAGTCCAGAGTGATACTGTTTTGTGAGAAACAAAGACTCAATGGAAATTTTGAAGTATGACATGTGTAACCTGGTCTAGTAAATTATTTGTCAATGGATTGTTTTTACTAAAGTTTAAAGAGGAGTGTGTGCGTATCTGTTTTCTAAAGCTAAAGTTAAGAAAGGCATTTCAATTATGGGTGGGTGAGTACTTGTTTGGTTCCACCAATTCCAGTGGGGGCAGGGTGGTGGCTAACCCATGGGCCAGATGGGGTTAGGCTGGAATCAGTGGAGTTTTAATAATCAAATTGAAAAATCTTAAGATTATACTAGGATTCTATTAGCTAGTTAATTTCCCTGATAAATTTCTTAATTGAGTGGATCAACGGCTGTGCCTGATCTTGATCAAGAAAAAAGCATTGAAGTTTACTTAGACGATCAAATTATATCAGTGATAGTTTCCTTCTATCTGGTTTATTCAAGTGAAGGATAGTTTAGAAGTGATCTCGTTAGAAAACTCGTTAAGAAAAATTAAAAAAGGTGGAATCGTCCCCGCTTTCCGGGCATGGGAAATTTTTCCCGGTTTCGGTTTTCAGAGTGACCACCAGCCTAGTCTCGTGCCCGGACATTCGAGGGCGAGGCCCCGTGTGAGAAACCCTGCCCCGCCCACTGTTGCAACCGAACTTCCCTTAGATAAACACGTATGCCAAATGCTCCCTCCAGCATTCTGGCCAACATTCTGGCGTTAGACAGTCCTTTAAGAAAAACAAGGTTTCAATGCAAGTTTTCAGTTTTGATTTTGTTTGAATACCATGAATAAATCTTAAATCCGAATCTCAATACTTCTAGATCCAGGTCTGAATTCCAAACAGAATTCCTCGAATTTTGTTAACTTGATCCTCAGATCAAAATCAAAAATCTTAACTTAGTTTCAGATTCGGTGGGTGATTTGAGTGCATTTTTCCTGAACTCGGCACATTGTCATTGATTGAAACTGACGAAGGAATTAGGTCTTGGTCAATAGTCTAAAGCAGAGTTTGAGTCTGGAAAGATTCTTCCTAAACTATCTTTCTTGAAAGGTAATATTTCAATTTCTCTTTTTCTAAAATTTCGCTCATTGAATATTTGCTTTACAGATTTCTAAACTAAACATGAATTCCTATGAGGAATAAAATAATCATTTATCTCGATCTCCGACTTCAATAGTTTATTTGAATTTTCTCATTACCATCTTAGTGAATATGAAACGATAGAATTTTCTCTCACAGATTATCTACTTATTAATTTTTTCAATTTTTGCAAAAATCAAACAGAGGATTAAAGAAAACCCTTATTTAAATATAAAAATTCTATATGCATCTATTTATGCATAGAATCCAATTCTGATGAAAGTCACACTTTTATCATCATAAAAATCATTTATGATGAAAATCAGTCTTTTAATATGAAAGAATTTCTTTTATGCATTCATTTATGCATAAAAATCATTTATGATAAAAATCACTCTTTTAATATGAAAGAATTTCTTTTATGCATTCATTTATGCATAAAAATCATTTATGATAAAAATCACTCTTTTAATATGAAAGAATTTCTTTTATGCATACATTTATGCATAAAAATCATTTATGATGAAAATCACACTTTTAATATAAAAAATTTATCTTTTATGCATACAAATCATTTGTGATGAAAATCACTCTTTTAATATAAAAGAATTTCTTTTATGCATCCATTTATGCATAAAAAGCATTTATGATAAAAATCACACTTTTAATATTAAAAAAATATCTTTTATTACAAATCATTTATGATGAAAATCACTCTTTTAACATAAAAGAATTTCTTTTATGCATCCATTTATGCAAAAAAAGCATTTATGATGAAAATCACACTTTTAATATAAAAAATTTATCTTTTATGCATATATTTATGCATACAAATCATTTGATGAAAATCACTCTTTTAGTATAAAAGAATTATCTTTTATGCATACGTTTTTGCATTCAAATCATTTATGATGAAAATCACTCTTTTAATATAAAAGAATTTCTTTTATGCATCCATTTATGCATAAAAATCATTTATGATGAAAATCACACTTTTAATATATAAGAAATTATCTTTTATGCATATATTTATGTATACAAATCATTTGTGATGGAAATCACTCTTTGATCAAAATAAAAATTTCAATATGCTTCCTTCTATGCATAGAATTTAATTCTAAAGAAAGTAACACTTTTTTTAATAAAATATTTTTAGTAAGCATTTTTCTATACCTAGGATGAAAAATAACACTTTAAGAATACATATACGATGGGAATTACTCTTTTTGAATAAAAAGAGTAAAACTTATTTTTCATAATTTTAGAAAATTTTACCATAACCTTCTTTGTATGGCTGACCATTTTTCAATTTTTAACTCTCTAAAATTAATTAGAAGTTCATCAAGAGTATTTAAATCATTCTAATGTAAACATTTTCTAATTATCAAAGAGAAACATTATGAAAAACTGGATTTTATCCATTAATCATTCATCTAGGATAAGAATGGTTGGATTTACTAAAGAAGAGAGGGGAATGCCTTTTTTCAATGAGGCATAACATCATATTCATTTTAGAGAAGACAAAAATCATAAAAACCATAAAATGAATAGAAAAGAGAAGAATCTCCAACTTACACGGAGAATTTGAGAGCTTTCCTTTGGCTTGATGGTTTGAGGGATCTACTCTTGTTTGAAACAAGAGTGGCCACCAATCTTTAGAAGAGGAAAGGTCAAAAACTAATGAATTATGAGTAAATTTACAATTTCTGACTCTTGGGAGAAGTAGGGTACAGTGCAAAAACACTATTAAGCTTCAACAAAGAGGAAGGCTTCTATTTATAGAAAAAAGTGGGCTTCTAACCAAGCCAATTGATTCTAGAATTTTCCAGATCAGTTTGGTCAATTTTTTACCATTTTTGGGTTAGTTTAGTCCACTTTTTGGATCTAGTTGAAACAGGAGAGAGGAGAGAGGAGAGATAAAAATATCTCATTATTTGGGAGTTTAAAAATCTCCCACACATGTGAAATAGGCGCCTCCTTCATGAGGGGAACTCCCCCATACTGAGGTGTCAAAAATGCATCATTTCTTCTAGATATCTCTCTTTTTTAACTATTAACCTTGTCCTTAGTCAACTCTTCATCTTATGTGAGTATTTACTCATTTTTGGGAAATTTTCTTTTTATTCTTCCATTTATCTCCTTCCTACATTTGGATGAATCTTATTGGTCCATAGGAGCCTTAATTTAAAATTTTTCGAAAATCTGGACCCCTAGGATAAGGCCTCTTGAACAGATTATACTTGATTTCTAATGCACCTTCTGAAAATCTTTTTGAACTTCTGTTTCGGGGGAGCTTATTTTAACAAGAAGAGATATTTTTTCATCCAAAAATATTTAAAAATTAAATTATCACTCTCTAGAAGATTTTCTCTCTCTAGGCTAAAACTGATAGAAACAAGAGCTTTTATATTTTTGAAGAGGGATTTGATTACAGGGGAAGATGTTGAACATTTTGAGAGGCTTGGGAGGAATCTAACACTTTCAGAATAAAAAAAGATCTTGTTTGACCCTGTTTTGGTCTAGAGAGAGAAAATAATCTAGAGAGAGATAATACAATTTTGTGATATTTTTGGATACAAAGTTACCCTTTTAATTTAAGATGAATTTTCCTAAAATAGAAGTTTAAAAAGAGTTTTCCAATGTGCATTAGAAATTAATGGACACCTTAACCTAGGGGTACCTATTTTCAGAAAATTATGGATTAAGGTTCAAAGAGTGTTCTAATGGGGGAATAGGATTAATCCAAGTGTTTGAATAAGAAAAATGTAAGAAGAAAAGAAAATCCACCAAAAATGAGTAAATTTTCACCTAAGATGAAGAGTTGACTAGTACTGATATTTAAGAAGTATAAAAATGTGAATGTTGATACCTCAAGAGAGAGAAAACCCCACTTCAAGGAGGCTCCAAGAAGTCACATCAAGGAGGTCATTTCTTATTTAAAAAAATCATAGAGTAGCTAGATATTTCATCTCTCGTCTCTCCTCTTCCAAACTAGATCAAAAAGTGGACATATTTAGTCCAAAACTTGTCCAAATTGGATCAAACTAAAGCAACAAGCCTCTAGATCCCAGTTGGGCTTGGTTGGTGGCCTCCCTCACCTATAAATAGAGCCCCATTTCTTTGTATTTTCATCTTAGAGTATTTCCATGCTAGTGTAATTTTTATTTTAGTGTAATTTCTTCTTCCCTCTTCCTTTGTAAGATTCCTCCATCCAGCTTTTGAGGTGTAAAGGTGTAAGAACCTCCCCTTTTGTTCTTGTAATTATCCCCCCCTCTGAAATAGTAGAAAGATCTTGTTTTACCCTATTTTGGCCTAGAGAGAGAAAATGTCTATAGAGAGAATCCAAAATTGAGATATCTTTGGATAAATTTTTTTTGCTAGTGTCTAAATGGATTCCCTTGAAACAAAAGCTCAAAATGAACTCTCTAATGTGCATTAGGAATTAATTTAAAATGGTATAAGGGACCTTAGCCTAAGGGTCTACATTTTCAGGCATTTTTTAATTATGGTCAATTTAAGGTTCCAATGGGCCAACTAGATTAATCCAAGTGTTGGGATGAGATAAATCCAAGAGAATAAAATAAAATACCTAAAAATGAGTAAATGCTCACATAAGATGAAGACTTGATTGAGTACAAGATTTATTAGTTAAAAATTATGAGATGTTACTAGAAAAATGAGATATTTTGAAATAATGATGCATTTTGGACACCTTGGTAAGGAAAGGGGGACTCTTGAGGTAGGCACTTCTTTCACATGTGTGAAAGGGTTTTTAATTCAAAACAATTGTGATATTTTTATCTCTCCTCTATCCTGGATCAAACCAAATCAAAAAGGGAGCTAAACTGGTCCAAAACTTTTCCAAATTGAGTCAAACTGAACTTGGAAAATTCTAGAACCCACTTGGATTTGGTTAGTGGGCTCCCTCAGCTATAAATAGACCCGCGATCATTTGTAATAAATATTGGAGCTATACCATGCTAGTATTATATTAAAATAATCATATTTTCTATTATCACTTAAATTTTTCTCTCTCTTGGGAGCTTGGAGCTCTCTCTCTCTCTACAACAACTCTTGGAGTTGCTCTTCTCCTCTTGGTGGAACAATTGATTGGTCGAGGGCTTCACTGCAATTAGAGAATCAAGCCAAACTTGGAGGTAAAATCAAATTTTATGGTTTTTTCCAATTTTCTCAATAACTTTCTTCTCAACCCCTCTCAAGCTTGAGAAGCTTTCTAAATGATTGTTTTAATTCCAATAAAGCTTTCCCTTAAAGTCTTAATGTTTAATTAAGAGAAAGTTAATCTTTATGCTTATTTGTAATGCTTTAAGTAAATCTCTCTCTCTAAAAGAATAGCCATCTTTATGGCTAAATCCCTTAAAAAAGGATGCTTCTCAATGATAGTCTCTTAATTCAAAGCTAAACTCTAGGCTTGATAAGCTAGAGATTAAGAAAATGATATTTTCATAATTTTGTGCTATTAAAATATTGGTAAATTCTTTTAGATTATTTATGAGTAGAGGAATGGATTATCCTGACAAATTGGGAAAAGAGGAATGTTGAAATTAGATCAATCTAGTGGGATAATCATAGTTATGTTTAATTTTATGGTTAAAATTATGATTTAATTTCATAGTTTGATTTTAAGCATAAAAGAGGAACTACTATCATATTTTCATTACAAGCTTTTATTCTTTTAGAAAAAAATTTAGAATTATCAATAATAGCAGCAAAGCTATGGCAAAATTTTTAGAAAATAATACATATCTTATTTTTATGCATAATGCTAAAAGAGGATAGACATATATAACTACTTCCACATGTTAATCTAGATGGAAGGGAGTGTATCACGTCACTACCTTGTATGATGTTGGATAGGCCCATAGGCTGCTGTTAGCTTATGTTCCCAGTCTATTCGACTTGCTTCTAAGGTTTTTGTCAAGATAGTACACAAAATCTTGTTTGTACTCTCTCCTTGACCATTGGCGTGTGGATAATAAGGTGATGATTCTTGATGGATCACTAAGAACCCCACAAGTAAATGATCAATCACCTCATTGATAAAATGTAAACCGTGATCACTAACCAATTCTAACGGGAAGCCGAACCTTCAGATAATTTGCTCATATATAGATTTTGCAGTTGTTTGTGCATCAGCTCTCCTTGAGGCTCTAGCTTCTGCCCATTTTGTGAAATAGTCCGTGGCCATGATCACATATCGGGCTTGGCATGGATGTGTCCCACTGGACTAATCGATCCCGCAAAATCTATCCCCCATACAATAATAGGGGTGATCGGCATCCTGTCCTTTTGCTGTGGAATAGCAAAATGTTAACATTCTTTGCATCTTTTGACAAATTCTATGCATCTCCAAATAACGTAGGCCACCATAGTCCTACTTGAAGCACTTTTTGAGCTATGATTTCTCTAGCAAAATGCTTGCCTAGTATCCCTGAATGAGCTTCTTCTAATATGGTGACGAACTCATCCTCTTTTTAACGCATCTTCTGAGCACATTATCTTTTCCTAATTTATATAGTTCTCGCACAAACAGTTGATAAAGTGCAGCAGCCAACTTGATAAGCTACCGCATTTTATCTTTTTTCAAAGGTATTTCTTGTTGCGAAAAACCAGAAGCTAGATACTCTGAGATTTCTTCACTCCATTTGGGTACCATGTCCAACTTGAGTAAACAAGCATCAGGGTGATCATCATCAACACCAATTGTTGGTTCCCCATTTGGAATTCCTGACATGTGGTCGACCAACACATGTTATGTTCCCTTCCTTACCATGACTGTAAAGTTCAATTCTAACAACAATAGTAACCATCGTGTGATTCTCCTCGTGGTGCATGGTTTATTTACTAGGTATAGTAAGGCTTGATGGTCCATGTAAAATACGAATTTGTTGGCCAAGAGGTAATGTCGATATTTCTTGATGGCATAAACAATGCCCAATCCTTCTCTCTCAATGGTGGTGTAATTCACCTTTGCATTATTCAACTGACGTGAAGCAGACTAGATAGTCCAATTTGAACTCACCAGGCTAGGCTAGTACGCAACCAATAGCAAAATTTGATGCATCAATATACACATGAAATATGAGATCCCAATTGGGGG
The DNA here is from genome assembly GCF_041138505.1 of Cibotium barometz. Classification (NCBI taxonomy): domain Eukaryota; kingdom Viridiplantae; phylum Streptophyta; class Polypodiopsida; order Cyatheales; family Cibotiaceae; genus Cibotium; species Cibotium barometz. Next base: position 16,782,965 of record NC_141061.1, read on the forward strand.
GTCGTAGAATTGGTGCGCTTGTTGCCAACGCTTGCTTCAGTCGATCATATGCTTCCTAACACTCCTTGGTCCACCACTCAAAGATAATGAGGAGCTTGTACAAGGGTCTAGCTATTTTTTTATAAAAAATTATGAAGCGACGAGAGTATCCAACATGGTCCATAAATCTTTGCACACCCTTGTAGTTGGTAGGTGGTGGCAGCTCCAAGATCAGCTTGACCTTATTATCGTCCGTGAATATACCATTCTTTGAGACAATGTGTCCCAATATCACACCATGCTTGACCCAAAACCGACACTTCAAGGGGTTCAAGGATATATAATATAATTGACATCGCTCCAATACTTTCCTCAAGCAGGACAGATGGTCTACCCATCGAGAGTGTGCACATAGATCGTCAATGAATACCTCTAACCACTTCTGTAAGTAGACCTTGAAGGCTATGCACCTCACCCGTTGAAAGGTTGCTAGGGAATTTGTGAGGCCAAACATCATAACCTTGTATACAAATGTCCCCCACATTGTGTTGAAAGCTGTCTTGTGCTAGTCCTCTAGAGCTATGGACACCTGTTTGTAACTGGAGAATCCATCCAAGAAGCTGTAAGCTTCTCTCCCAGTAGCCACTCTTTCCTAAACATGTTCTATATAAGGAAATTGATAATGGTCTTTCCTAGTGGCTGCATTAACCTTTTAAGATCAACACATACCCTAAGTTGTCCATTCTTTCTTGGCACTATCACGATTGGTGACAAACAATCCTTATGTTCGATTTCATAGATGAAATCCATAACAATGAGCTTGTCAATTTTATCCTTTACAATTTCCACGTACATAGGATTCATCTGGTATGGTTTCTGCCTAGTTGGTCTCGACCCTTCCATGATTGGAATTGTATGCTCTACTACCTCAAGCGGTACCCCCTTCATCTCTTTGTAATTCTAGGCGAAACAATCCTTAAATTCCTTGAAGAGAGAAATGAGCTCATCTTCTTCAGCCGAAGTGAGCAAGTCTTTAGCAATGTATACGGGCCAAGCTTCTTTCCTTGGTCCCGCAATATCCACTTCCTTGACTTTTGCCCGGGCCATCGTTTTATGTGGATAACCCATCCTCTTTCACCCTTTGAGTTGTTAGTCGGACCACCTTCCATTCACTAACAATATAGGTTTTGAAGTGGTTGGGTGCTGAGAGAAAGTTTGGTTTGTCCTCATTTTCACTTTTGGCTTTAGCCATGCTCATTTGATGATGTAAAGATGTAAGAACCTCTCCTTCACTCTCTTGTAATCATCCCCCCTTTCAAAATGGAAAAAGATCTTGTTTGACCCTGTATAGGTCTAGAGAGAGGTAATACAGTTTTGTGATATTTTTGGATCCAAAGTTACCCTTTTATTTTAAGATGAATTTCCCTAAAACAGAAGTTTAAAAAGAGTTTTCCAATGTGCATTAGAAATTAATTGAATATGTGCACTCTGCACACCTTAACCTAGGGGTACCTTTTTTTATAAAATTAGAGATTAAGATCTAAAGAGTGTTCTAATGGGCCAATAGGATTAATCCAAGTGTTTGAATAAGAAAAATGCAAAAAGAAAAGAAAATCCATTGAAAAATGAGTAAATTTTCACAGAAGATGAGTAGTTGACTAGTACTAATACTTAAGTAGTATAGAAATGTGAATTTTGACACCTCAGGAGAGAGAGAAAACCCCACTTCAAGGAGGAATATTTAGTTCGATAGATGAAGTAAATTCTGGACAAAAATTGTTCTACGGAAAAGAATCAACGGTTGTGCCTCTCATTGAGGAAAAAAGCGTTGGTCTCTATGATCCAAGTACAGTCTTTATCCCTGATCTGATTATGGTACTTATGGGTTCGGTTAGATGAGCTCAGTTAGTTAAGGCTTTTGACTATGTTAGGGAAAAGTTATCCTGGTGGAATCGCTCGTGCTTTCTGGGCAAAGGAAGTTTTTTCAGGTTCGGTTTTGGAAAAACCGATGGATTAGTCTCTTGTCCGAATATCCGTGGTGGTGGGCGAGACCTCAAGTGTGGGACCCTGCCCCGCACAAGAAGTGCTACTTTGGTTGCTAGCACCCCTGAATTTGTTGTGCAGTGGGGACAGGGATCTTACAGTTGGTATCAGAGCTATTTGGCTAATGAGGATCAACTGAAAAGCCAAATACGTCAAAAATTTATCAAGAAGCACTAAAAGGTTGTAATTGTGTGATAAAATTCATAAAATTTGATATTCAAACTGAAATTTGTTAATTGGGTAATTGGGCCTTCAGATGGAAGTACCTCAATTGTATGGAATCCCTGACTTGCTTGAGGCCTAGACATGATGGTATTTACCTTATAGTTCCAAGAGCCATGACTTCCTATATATACTGAGGATATAATTGCATCTCTTTACTACTGGCAGTATATACGAGTAAATCTAAGACTTGAAATTATAAGCATTCATGCTATCTAGATGATGAATTCGAATGTGGTTGATATGATTTTTAAATTCTGGTTGAGAACTGATGAGCTGATTTGGATTCTGATTGAAAAATGATGATCCCTGAAATTTGGTCGAAATGTAATAAGCTGAGCAAGACCGCATGAGGATGAATGGGAGGAGTCCCTGTGATGATGTTCTTAACTAGAATTATGTTAATGACTTCAGCCAATGACTATGAGATTAGTGGATTGTGCTGGCAGATTGCTACTGTTAACTTTTGTCCAGGGGGGATGATAAATTAAAAATCTGAAAAATTGAAATCCCCGTGGAGGACTCTTCAGATGGAAAAAAAAATTAGTCTGATGGACCATTATTGTGTTAAAGATATGAATGAGATATTCTGAATGAATTGTCATAATGCGTTCTATATGAGTATCTTTATTCCTTGATTCTGTGAGGAGCTGACCTATTTAGAGAACCCCGGAATCAGTTGAATCAAAAATCAGATTGAATCATAAATAAAGAGACTTAACAAAAATTTTCGTATAGATAGGAATATGGATCGAGGTCGTCATGGTAGAAATGTTAACCCCCAACCTGATGAAGAAGAGCTCAACCTGGATGTTCGTAAAACTCTTCATAGCTCGCAGCTTGGACCTTTCAAGGGTGAAGGGGAAAACTTGGGCGAGGCTGTGGAGAAGTGGATCGAATCAATGGAAGAATACTTCGATGTCACTGCGTATAATGAGAAGAGCAAAATGGCTCTTGCAAGGCTGAAGATAGTGGAGACAGCTAGAGTGGCATGGAGAAACCACTACGAGACACACTGTCTCGACCAAAATACCCAAACCTAGACTGATCTCAAAATTTACCTAAGAATGAAGTTATGTCCTCCCGGATTTTTAGAAACAAAGATGAACGAAGTTATGTCCTCCCGGATTTTTAGAAACAAAGATGAACGAATTCTTAGAGTTAACCCAGAAGAGTAGATCTATTGAAGCATATCACCAAGCATTCGCCCTCCTCCTCAAATACTCCTCCTCAAATACTTGCCTCCGAAGAATAGTTGATGGGGCCAAGTTCATTCGAGGACTAAATGAACCTTTGAATATCCTGGTGAAGAATGCCAAGCCAGTTTCCATGGCCGAAGCAGTTTGAATGGTGAAGGATTTCACCAAAGCCTTTGGTGTCAAAGTCCTGCCAAAGTTAGCACCATCACCTTTCAAAAGGTTTTTATTCCCAGAAGGTGATTCCAACCTTCCTCTGCCTAAGAGATATCATGGTCAAATCCAGGATATGGGAAGTTCCAGAATGGAAGAAATGTCCTTTTCCCAAAACTCAATCCCCTGGAATTCAACTTCAAAAGTTCCACCCTTGAACAAGAGAGTGAAATGCTATAAATGTCAAGGATTTGGACATCGCAGTATGGATTGCCCAATGGATTGCCCAACTCCTTTTGGATCAAGGTTTTCAGGGTAGGGAAATCAAGGATCAAGATTCCAGACTCTAGCCCCTTCCTTCCAGAGTAATCACGGTTCTATCTGCCAAAATCAGGGAAATCCCAGAGGTAGACCCTCTATCCAACCTGCAGTTTCAATCCAAAGTAATGCAAGACCTCCACCTTAGAATAGGGAAAGTCAAAGAGAGTTGTTCCCAAATCGGCTGTCCACTTCCAAGGTAGTAACGCTGGAAGTGATTGAAGAGAAGAAGAAGAAGATGAAAGAGATCATACTCCACCTACGAGATGAGGGCATCTCGCATTTTTCAAGTGGGTGAGAATGTAAGATTCCTCCCCAGCCTCTCAAGGTGTCCAGCATCTTCCCCTGTAATCAAATCCCTCTATGAAACATCTTGTTTCTACCAGTTTTGGCCTACAGAGAGAAAATCTTCGAGAGAGTGGTAATTCAGTTTTTAAATGTTTTTCGATAGAAAAATATCTCTTATTATTAAAATAAGTTCTCCCAAAATATAAGTTCAAAAAGATTTTCTGAAGGTGCATTAGAAATCAAGTATAATCTGTTCAAGAGGCCTTATCCTAGGGGTCAAGATTTTTTCAAAATTTTAAATTAAGGTTCTTATGGACCAATAAGATTCATCCAAATGTAGGGAGGAGATAAATGGAAGAATAAAAGAAAAATCCCCCAAAATTGAGTAAATACTCACATAAGATGAAGAGTTGACTAAGGACAAGGTTAATAGTTAAAAAAGAGAGATATTTAGAAGAAATGATGCATTTTTGACACCTCAGTATGGGGGAATTCCCCTCATGAAGGAGGCGCCTATTTCACATGTGTGGGAGAGCTTTAAACTCCCAAATAATGAGATATTTTTATCTCTCCTCTCTCCTGTTTCAATTAGATCCAAAAAGTGGACTAAGCTGACCCAAAAATGGTCAAAATTTGACCAAAATGATCAAGAAAATTCTAGAATCAGTTGGCTTGGTTAGAGGCTCAATTTTTCCTATAAATAGAATCCTCCTCCTTTGTTGAAGCTTAATAGTGTTTTTGCACTATTACCCTGCTTCTCCTAAGAGCCAAGAACTGTGAATTTACTCATAATTCATTAGTTTTTGACCTTCCCTCGGTGGCCACTCTTGTTTCAAATAAGAGTAGATCTCTCAAACCATCAAGCCAAAGGAAAGCTCTCAAATTCTCCTTGTAAGTTTGAGATTCTTCTCTTTTCTATTTCATTTTATGGTTTTTATGATTTTTATCTTCTCTAAAATGAATATGATGTTATGCCTCATTGAAAAAAGGCATTCCCGTCTCTTCTTTAGTAAATCCAACCATTCTTTATCCTAGATGAATGATTAATGGATAAAATCAAGTTTTTCATAATGTTTCTCTTTGATAAGTAGAAAATATTTACATTAGACTGATTTCAATACTCTTGGTGAAATTCTAATTAATTTTAGAGAGTTAAAAATTAAAAAATGGTCAGCCATACAAAGGAGGTTATGGCAAAATTTTCTAAAATTGTGTAAAATAAATTTTTTAAATTAAAAACGAGTAAGTCCCATGGTATATGTATTCTTAAAGTGTTATTTTTCATCCTAGGTATAGAAAAATGCATACTAAAAATATTTTATTAAAAAATTATTACTTTATTTAAAATTAAATTTTATGCATAGAAGGAAGCATATTCAAATTGTTATTTTGATTATAAAAGTGTTATTTTTATCATAAATGATTCTTATGCATAAATGGATGCATAAAAGAAATTCTTTTATATTAAAAGAGTGATTTTTGTTATAAATGATTTGTATGCATAAACATATGCATAAAAGATTTTTTATATATTAAAAGTGTGATTTTCATCATAAATGGATTTTATGCATAAATTAGATGCATAAGAGAAAATCTTTTATTCTAAAAGTGTAATTCCTACTAAATTTGATTAATGCATGGAAAGATGCATAAAGAATTTAATTTAATCCAAAAAGTGTTATTCTCATTAATTTTGATTTTATGCATAAAAAGATGGATAAAGAAATCCATTTTTTATTTCACAAGAGTTATTTTCATCAATTTTGATTTTATGCATAAAAAGATACATAAATAATTTTATTTTTATTCCAAAAGAGTTATTCTTATCAATTTTAATTTTATGCATAAATAGATGCATAAAGAATTTTATTTTTATTCCAAAAGAGGTATTCTTATCAATTTTAATTTTATGCATGAATAGATGCATAAAGAATTTTATTTTTATTCCAAAAGAGTTATTCTGATAAATTTTGATTTTATGCATAAATACATGCATAAAGAATTTTATTTTTATTCCAAAAGAGTTACTCTTATCAATTTTGATTTTATGCATAAATTGATTCATAAAGAATTTTATTTTTATTCCAAAGGAGTTATTCTTATCAATTTTGATTTTATGCATGAATAGACGCATAAGGAATTTTATTTTTATTGCAAAGGAGTTATTCTTATCAATTTTGATTTTATGCATAAATAGATGCATAAAGAATTTTATTTTTATTCCAAAAGATTTATTCTAATCAATTTTACTTTTATGCATAAATAGATGCATAAAGAATTTTATTCTTATTCCAAAAGAGTTATTCTTATCAATTTTGATTTTATGCATAAATAGACGCATAAACAATTTCATTTTTATTCCAAAAGAGTTATTCTTATCAATTTTGATTTTATGCATCAATAGATGCATAAAGGATTTTATTTTTATTCCAAAAGACTGATTCTTATTATCAATTTTGATTTTATGCATAAATAGATGCATAAATATTTTCTTTTAATTCCAATAGAGTTATTCTTATCAATTTTGATTTTATGCATAAAGAATTTTATTTTTATTCCAAAAGTGTTATTCTTATCAATTTTGATTTTACGCATAGAAAGATGCATAAAGAATTTTATTTTTAATTCAGAAGAGTTTTTTTCATCAATTTTGATTTTATGCATAAATAGATGCATAAAGAATTTTACTTTTAATCCAATAAAGTTATCCTTATCAATTTTGATTTTATGCATAGAAAGATGCATAAAAGATTTTTTTTATTTAGAAAAGTATTATTTTCATTGAAATTGAATCTATGCATAGATAGATGCATAAAAGATTTATTTTTATTTTGAAAGTGTTATTCTCATTAAAATGGAATTTATGCATAGTAAAATGCTTAAAAGGTTTATTTTTAATTCAAAAGTGTTATTTTCCTAAAATTGAACTTATGCATAAATAGGTGCAAAAAAGGATTTTTATAAAAGTGTTATTCCTACTGAAGTTGTATTTATGCCTAATTAAATGCGTAAAGAATCTTTATATAAAAAAAATAACACCATATCGGGGAATATGGGAATTTCTCACAAGTTTGGGACACGTGGTCAAAAGTTTGGATTAACCATAACTTGAACACCACTAATTCAAAATGAGCGCTTTATAGCTCTTTAGATTCTATTTTTCAAGCGCTTTCCAACGATAGGTCATATGATAGGGTTTTGAGAAACTTACAAACATGTTATCCATGTCCCCTTTTTTAAGTATTCAAAAATGGAAATTGGGAAATTCCCAAATTCACGAATATGGTGTTAAATTTAGAATTCTCTTACATTCTATAAATAGATATGATGAGATGTGATAGGAATCAGATAGATGTAAATGGATGGATGGAAGTGATATGAATCAGATAAATGTAAAAGGATGTATGGATGTATGGATGTGGATGTATGGATGTATGGATGTGGATGTATGAATGTGGATGTATGGATGTATGGATGTGGATGTATGGATGTAGATGTAGATGTATGTATGGATATATGGATGTATGGATGTGGATGTATGGATGTAGATGTGAATGTGGATGTGAAAATGGATATATGAATGTGGATGTATGAATGTGGATGTGAAAATGGATGTATGGATGTAGATGTGAATGTGGATGTGTGAATGTATGAATGTGGATGTGAAAATGAATGTATGGGTGTAGATGTGAATGTGGATGTATGAATGTGGATGTGGATGTGAAAATGGATGTATGGATGTGGATGTGGATGTATGGATGTGGATGTATGAATGTGGATGTGGATGTAGATGTATGGATGTGGATGTGGATGTATGAATGTGGATGTGAAAATGGATGTATGGATGTAGATGTGAATGTGGAGGTATGGATGTGGATGTGGATGTGGATGTGGATGTGGATGTGGATGTGGATGTTGATGTGGATGTGGATGTATGGATGTGGAGGTATGGATGTGGATGTGGATGTGGATGTGGATGTGGATGTGGATGTATGAATATGGATGTGAAAATGGATGTATGGATGTAGATGTGGATGTGGATGTGTATGTGGAATAATGAATGCGAATATGTATGTGAATGGAAATGACGTCGATATGAGCAAATGGATGAGATGAGATGTCATGTGTATCAGAATGTGAATGGATATGAGTGAATGGATGAGATGAGATGTCATGTGAATCAGAATGTGAATGAATGATATAAGATGTGAATGAATGATATAAGATGTGAATGAATGAGATGAGATGTCATGTGAATCAGAATGTGAATGAATGATATAAGATGTGAATGAATGAGATGTAATGAGAAATGGATGTGATGAGACGTAATGTAATTTAAGAAAGATAGGAATGGATGTTATGTGAAGCGAATGAATCTGATGTGATGGGATGGAAAATGATGTATCTGGTTAAGAATGGATACGCATATGAATTGGAATTGGGTTAAGTAATATGGTTTGATGTGGAACAAGCTGGAAAGACGAGAGTTCATTATAGAAATTGTATTTGTGAACTCTTTGTAAATGACTATTTTATGTCAAGAATGCTGGGGAAGCATTTTGATTGTCTTGAGAATGTGGTCGTGGAGACCTACCTGATAAAGTTGCAACAGCTGACGGAGAGTCAACGGAGGACATCTCGCATAGCAAGGTCGAGGTCTTGACCAGCCTCGGTTCGATTTAAATGGTGAGCTTCCGGTACAGTGGATGAGGGACCAAGGAAGCGGCCTATGAGTGAAGCGCTAGGTGACCTGCGAAGGATCCTAGAGGGTGCTGACCATATGGTGCCCGGGCTCTGGGTCGTCGAAGATACCCACACGTGCGTCGTGGAAGACTCATTGGAACAAGGAGTAAGAGTTGTTTTCTGAATTCGGGTGTGGATCTGGTTGATTGACCTTGTTGGTCCTCAATAGATGAGTCCATGACTCTTTTATATGGATCTGGTTGATTGACCTTGTTGGTCCTCAATAGATGATTTTATAGATGGGCTCACACCCGAAATTCGCACTCACATATCTCATAACGCTCAACAGTTCAAATTCATGGTTCAAAAGGCCACATTTCAGCAATACTTCATTGTCTTACCTCTTTTGGGTGTGATATGATTCTTGGCATTCAATGGTTTAGGGATTATGCACCCATCCCTGATTGGAGGCAAGACACTTTCACTATTGTTGATGGTGTTCTTGAGCCTATCTTAATTCGCCGGTGTAGGAGCATTCCAGGTGTTCCACTCAGCTCACACATCCAAGCCAAAGAGCTATAAGGAAAAGGAGCTGAATGTACTTTGATTAACATCCATAGCCTATAATTTGTTGTTCGCTCAGCAACCCCTTTAAAGCAAAAACTGGATAGTCTCCTAGCACGGTTTCAAGACATGCTAAAGGATAATCTTCCACCACATCTCCCTGTCAGAATATGCACCGGAGATGATGACAAAATCTGAGAACACAAGAGCAAGTGCACTGCAGAAAAATACAGTAATGGAGAAGGAGAGAGAGAGGCGTGTAGCTCTGCTCTATATACACAAGAAAATCCCAAAAATATAATACAACAAGTGGGGGGCCATGGGGCCATTTTATATGGCCCCACATGTGCAGTCGGACAGCAGTAGGGCAGCAGACAGCACCTGTGTAGACACCCGACTGCAACATCTCTAGTCGGCCAGCACCAGACACTCGGCCTTCACACATGTGAAGTTGGCCAGCAGCAGAGAGACGGGGCAGTCGGCCAGCATACAGAGGTAGCCGACATGCATAGGACAACCTCCCACAGTAGAAAAAATAGGAAAAAAATATGGAGAGTGACACTTAATCCGGGCGGGCACACCCACAACAGAGGCCCTGGTGTATATGTACAGACAGGAGATGACTTCTAACACCCCCTCTCAGCTCCTGGATGTGAAACCAATCCCAGGGAGCTGGAGTGCCGCTGGAGCAAAGCCTGAGATAGAGACTTCGTGAAGAGGTCCACCGCATTGTCCTTCGTCGAACAGAACTCTAGCAGGATGTCATCAACGATCTTTTCACGAGCAAAATGCCTTTGGATGACCATGGGTTACACCCATGGAAACCCAATCTCGCCAAGTAACCTCTGCAACCTCACCACCTCGTAAGCAACACCACAAGCAGCCCGATACTCTACCTCTGTCGATGACAAGGCAATAGATGGCTGCCTCTTACTACTCCATAAAAATGCTCCTGAGCCGAGCGAGGCCCCAAGTGTGGGACTCTGTGTCACGCAAGCTGTGCTAATTTCGCTGCTAGCACCCCGAATCCGTTGTGCGGTGGGGATAGGGATCTTATAGTCGTATCAGAGATAATTGGCTAATGAGGATTAACTCAGAAGACAAATATGTCAAAAACTTATCAACAACACAAAAAGGTTGTAATTGTGTGATAAAAAATTCATACAATTTGATATTCAAACTGAAAATCGTAATTTGGTAATTCAGTCTTCAGATGGAAGTACCGCAATTGTATGGAATCCCTGACTTGCTTGAGGCCTAGACATGATGGTATTTACCTTATAGTTCCAAGAACCATGACTACCCGTATATACCGAGGGTATAACTGCAGCTCTATAACTGCAACTCTTTACTCGCAGTATATACGAGTAAATCTAAGACTTGAAATTATAAGCATTAATACTATCCAGATGATGAATTCGAATGTGGTTGATATGATTTTAAATTCTGATTGAGAAATGATGAGTTGATTTGGATTCTGATTGAAAAATGAAGATTTGTGAATTTTGGTGGGGACTGAATTGTAATAACTAAGCAAAACCTCAACAAGGATGAATGGGACGAGTCCCTGTGATGATGTTCTTAACTGGAATGATGTGAATGACTTCAACGCGATTAGTGGATTGTGAAGGCAGATTGCTACTGTTAACTTTTGATCAGTGGATCAAGATAAGGGATGATAAATTAAAAATCTGAAAAATAGAAATCCCCATGGAGGACTATTCAGATGGAAAAATTTAGTCTAATGGACCATTATTGTGATAAAGATATTAATGAGATATTCTGAATGAATTGTTATCTGATAATGCGTTCTATATGAGTATCTTTATTCCTTGATTCTGTGGGGAGCCGACCTATTTAGAGAACCTCGGAATGAGTTGAATGAAAAAATCGGATTGAATCATAAATAAAGAGACTTAACAAGAACTTTTGTATTGATAGGAACATGGATCGAGGTTGTCGTGGTAGAAATGTTAACCCCCAACTCGATGAAGAAGAGCTCGACTTGGATGTTCGTAAAACTCTTCATAGTTCGCAGCCTGGACCTTTCAAGGGTGAAGGGAAAAACTTGCACGAGGCTCTAGAGAAGTGGATCGAATCAATGGAAGAATACTTCGATGTCACCGGGTACAATGAAAAGAGAAAAATGGCTCTTGCAAGGCTAAAGATAGTGGAGACAGCTAGAGTGTCATGGAGAACCCACTACGAGACAAACCGTCTCGATCGAAATACCCAAACTTGGACCGATCTCAAGGCTTACCCCTCAGAAAGAGGTTTTGTCCCCCAGGCTTTCTTGAAACTACGATGAATGAGTTCTTGGAACTAAAGCAGGAAAGCCGGACAATTGAAGAGTACCATCAGGCTTTTGCCCTTCTCCTTAAATATTCCCCTCAATTGGATGAAGAGCAGCTGATGGCCAAGTTTATTTGTGGAATGAACGAGCCATTGGATACTTTAGTCAAGAATGCAAAACCTATCTCAATGGCCGAAGCAGGAAGAATGGCAAAGGATTTTGCCAAAGCCTTTGATGTCAAAGTCCCGCCAAAGCCAGGACCATCACCTTTCAAAAGGTTTTTATTCCTCGAAGATGATTCCAACCTTCCTCTGCCTAAGAGATATCAGGGTCAAACCTAGGATATGGGAAGTTCCAGAATGGAAGAAAAGTCCTTTTCCCAAAACTCAATTCCCTGGATTTCAACTTCAGAAATTCCACCCTTGAACAAGAGAGTGAAATGCTATAACTGTCAAGGAATTGGACATCACAGCATGGATTTCCCAACTCCTTTTGGATCAAGGTTTTCAGTGTAGGGAAATCAGGGATCAAGATTCCAGACTCTAGCCCCTTCCTTCGAGGAGTAATCACGGTTCTATCCCCCAAAATAAGGGAAATCCCAGAGGTAGACCCTCTATCCAACCTGAAGTTTCAACCCAAAGTAATGCAAGACCTCCAACTCAGAATAGAGGAAGTCAAAGAGAGTTGTTCCCAAATCGGCCATCCACTTCCAAGGTAGTAACGCTGGAAGTGATTGAAGAAGAAGAAGAAGATGAAAAAGATCATACTCAACCTGCGAGATGAGGACATCTCGCGTTTTTTAAGTGGGGTAGAATGTAAGATTCCTCCCCCAGCCCCTCATGATGTCCAGTATCTTCCTCTGTAATCAATTCCCTCTTCAGAAATAAAAAAGATCTTGTTTCTACCTGTTTTGGCCTAGAGAGAGAAAATATTCTAGAGAGATAATATTCAGATTTTAAATATTTTTGGATAGAAAAATACCTCATCTTATTAAAATAAGTTTCCCTAAAACAGAAGTTCAAAAAGATTTTCAGAAGGTGCATTAGAAATTAAGTATAATCTGTTCAAGAGGCATTATCTTGGGGGTGAAGATTTTTTCGAAATTTCAAATTAAGGTTCCTATGGACCAATAAGATTCATCCAAATGTAGCGAGGAGATAAATGAAGAAATAAAAGGAAAATCCCCCAAAAATGAGTAAATACTCACATAAGATGAAGAGAGGTTTTTAATAGTTAAAAAAGTGAGATATTTAGAAGTAATGATGCATTTTTGACACCTTTGCATGGGGGAATTCCCCTCATGAAGGAGGTGCCTATTTCACATGCTTGATTCAGTTTTAAACTCCCAAATAATGAGCTATTTTTTTCTCTCCTGTTTCATCTAGATCCAAAAAGTGAGCAAAACTGACCTAAAAATGGTCAAAAATTGACCAAACTGATCTGGAAAATTCCAGCATCAGTTGGCAAACTCACTTTTTCCTATAAATAGAAGCCCTCCCCTTTGTTGAAACTCAATAGTGTTTTTGCACTATTACCTTGCCTCTCACAAGTGCCAAAAACAATGAATTTTTCTCATAATTCATTAGTTTTTGACCTTCCCTAATCCAAAAGATTGGTGGCCACTCTTGTCTCAAACAAGAGTTGAACCCTCAAACCATCAAGCCAAAGGAGAGCTCTCAAATTCATTAGTAAGTTGGCGATTCTTCTCTTTTCCATTTATTTTATGGTTTTTATGGTTTTTTATGGTTTTTGTCTTCTCTAAAATGGCAAATGATGTTATGCGTCATTACAAAAAGGCATCCCCCTCTCTTCTCTAGTGAATCCAACCATTCTTTATCCTAGGTTAATGATTAATGAGTAAAATCAAGTTTTTCATAATGTTCTCTTAAATAAGAGGAAAAATGTTACTTTAGAACGATTTAAATACTCTTGATGCATTTCTAATTAATTTTAGAGACTTAAAATTAAAAAATGGTCAGCCATACAAAGGAGGTTATGGCGAAATTTTTTAAAAATTTGAAAATAAGTATTATCTTTCATTATTCTAAAAGAGTAATCCTTATGATTTCTATATTCTAAAGTGTCATTTTCATGCATAGAAGATGCATTTTGATTATTTGTATAAAAGAAATTTAGTTTTAATATAAAAGTATTACTTTCATTATTATTGATTTTTATGCATAAAAGTATGCATAAAAGATTATTTTTTTAATTATAAAAGTGTTACTTTTATCATAATTGATTTTCATGTATAAAAGTATGCATAAAAGATTTTTTTTATTATTAAACTATTACTTTTATCATATTTGATTCTCATGCATAAAAGTATACATAAAAGATTATTTTTTTATTATAAAAGTATTACTTTTATCATATTTGATTCTCATGCATAAAAGTATGCATAAAAGATAATTTTTTATTATAAAAGTGTTACTTTTATATTTGATTTTCATGCATAGAAGTATGCATAAAAGATTATTTTTTTGCTATAAAAGTGTTACTTTTATCATAATTGATTCTCATGCATAAAAGTATGCATAAAAGATTATTTTCTTATTATAAAAGTGTTACTCTTATCATATTTTATTTTCATGCATAGAAGTATGCATAAAAGATTATTATTTTTAATTATAAAAGTGTTACTTTCATCATAAATGATTTTATGCATAAATTAGATGCATAAAAGAAATTCTTTTATATTAAAAGAGAGATTTTCATCATAAATGATTGTATGCATAAAAGATAATTTTTTTAATATTAAAAGTGTGATTTTTATCATAAATGATTTTATGCATAAATTAGATACATAAAAAAATTCTTTTATATTAAAAGAGTGATTTTTATCATAAATAATTGTATGCATAAACATATGCATAAAAGATAAATTTTTTATATTAAAAGTGTTATTTTTATCATAAATGATTTTATGCATAAATTAGATGCATAAAAGAAATTCTTTTATATTAAAAGAGTGATTTTCATCACATAAATGATTGTATGCATAAACATATGCATAGAAGATAATTTTTTTATTTTAAAAGTGTGATTTTCATCATAAATGATTTTATGCATAAATAGGATGCATAAGAAAAATTCTTTTATTGTAAAAGTGTAATTCCTACTAAATTGGATTTATGCATGGAAAGATGCATAAAGAATTTATTTTAACCCAAAAGAGTTATTCTCATCAATTTTGATTTTATGCATAGAAAGATGCATAAAGAAATCTATTTTTAGTTCAAAAGAGTTATTTTTGTCAATTTTGATTTTATGCATAGGAAGATGCATAAAAGATTGATTTTTAATTCAAAAGTGTCATTCTCATTTAAAATGAATTTATGCATAGGAAGATGCATAAAAGATTGATTTCTATTTCGAAAGTGTTAGTCTCCTTTAAAATGGAATTTATGAATAAATAGATGCATAAAGAAATCTGATATCAAAAATAAGAATTCTCTTGTATTCTATAAATAGATATGAGGATGTGAAACGAATCAAATAGGTGAAAATGAACGAGGAATAGATGGAGATGTATGTATGTGAAAGAATGGATGTAGTTATATGTATGTGAAAGAAATGATGTAGATGTGAATGTGGATACGGGTGTAGATATGGAATGTGGATGTGGATGTATGTGAATGTGAATGAAGATGTGGAATGTGGATATGGATGTATGGATGTGAATGTGAATGTGAATGTGGATGTGTGAAAGGGGATATGAATGTAGATATGGAATGTGGATGTGGATGTATGTGAATGTGAATGAGGATGTGGAATGTGGATATGTGAATGTGAATGTGGATGTGGATGTATGAATGTGGAATGTGGGTATGGATGTATGGATGTGAATGTGAATGTGGATGTATGAATGTAGATGTGGATGTGGATGTATGAATGTGGAATGTGGATATGGATGTATGAATGTGGAATGTGGGTATGGATGTATGGATGTGAATGTGAATGTGGATGTATGAATGTGGATGTGGATGTGGATGTATGAATGTGGATGTGAAAATGGATGTATGGATGTAGATGTGAATGTAGATGTACGAATGTGGATGTGTGTGGAATAATGAATGCAAATATGAATATGAATGGATATGAAGTCGATATGAGCGAATGGATGAGATGAGATGTCATGTGAATCAGAATGTGAATGAATAATATAAGGTCTGAACGAATGAGATATAATGAGAAATGGATGTGATGAGACGTAATGTAAATTAAGAAAGATAGGAATGGATGTTATGTGAAGTGAATGAATCTGATGTGATGGGATGGAAAATGATGTATCTGGTCAAGAATGGATACATATATGATTTGGAATTGGATTAAGTAATACGGATTGATGTGGAATAATGTGGAATGACGAGAGTTCAATATAGAAAGTGTATTTGTGACCTGTTTGTAAATGACTGTTTTATGTCAAGAATGCTGGGGAAGCATTTTGACCATCTTGTCATTAAGGTCATGGAGACCTAACTGATAAAGTTGTAACTGCTGGACGGAGAGTCAATGGAGGACGTCTCGCGTAGCAAGGTCGACCGAGGTCTTGACCAGCCTCGATTCGATTTAAATGGTAAGCTTCCGATACGGTGGATGAGGGACCAAGGAAGCGGCCTATGAGTGAAGCGCTAGGTGACCTGCGAAAGATCCTAGAGGGTGCTGACCATACGGTGCTCAGGCTTTGGGTCGCTGAAGATACCCACACGTGCATTGTGAAAGATATTGGAATAAGGAGTAAGAGTTGTTTTCTGAAACCGGGCATGGATCTGGTTGATTGACTGGTCCTCAATGGATGAGTCCATGGCTCTTTTATATGGATCTGTTGGTTGATCTTGCTGATCTTCCACACGGAGATTCCATTTTGTTATGTGAATATATTGCCGGTTACTATGAGCTAGGAACTATCAAAAAGGCCCCTGAGTGAACAAGTGGTGAGCGTTTTGGTTGCCAATGATGCCATAAGTACACCGATGAATGAATGATTGGAAATATGGATTTAATCAGAGATTTTGAGGATTGTGATCAGTGACATGATGGTTTCATTAAAGGATTGTTTTAAAGTTAGCTAATGTTGAGAAAAAGGCAATTTCATGTTGGTGGGTGTGTAAGTGGTGTGACTATATTTATGTTGCATGAACTTCCGGCTAGGGGACCTAGGAACTCTTTTCCCTGGTACACCCGGGACAAAACCTAACCAAATTCTAAATTGGATCCCATCACTACAGTGGTTGGTCGATTGGCTAACCCATGGAACTTAGGCTGGATCCCATCACTACAGTGGTTGGTTGGTTGGCTAACCCATGGGACTTAGGCTGGACTGATGGATTCGTAAAATGAGACTCCTTTCTGTTATTACAATAGATGAAGTAAATCCCGGATAGAAATTGTTCTATAGATAGGAATCAATGGATGTGCCTCTTGATGGTGGGGAAAAAAGCATTGATCTCTATGATCCAAGTGCAAGTTTCTTCCTTGATCTGGCCGAGTATCTTTATAGGTGCGGTCGAATCAGTTTGGTCAGTAATGATCTTGACTACGTTAGAGTAAAATTTTATCTTGGAGAAATCACCTGTGCTTTTTCCAGGCAAGAGAAATTTTTTTCGAGTTTTGTTTTGGAAGAACCAAGGAATTAGTCACCTGCCCGGATATCCATGGGCGAGGCCCCGAGTGTGGGACCCTGCCTCACGCAAGCTGTGCTACTTCCGCTGCTAGCACCCCGAATCCGTTGTGCGATGGGGACAGGGATCTTACACAACCAAATGCTTTGATACTAGTTGTGAGACCCATGTCCTCTCTGCACATCGAACTAGCAAACTCACGCATAGGGCAGAGCTTCCCACTCGAGGCCTCACCCACCATGAATGTCTGAACAAGAGACTAATTCCTCATTAATTCACATCATTCCACAACATTTCACATTATTTACACATCATTCACATCATCCCACATCATCTCACATCACTCCACATCAATCCACAAATCAATCCACATCAACCCACATCAATCCACATCGACCCACATATCAATCCACATCAACCACATCAATCCACATCAACCCACATCACTCCACATCAATCCACATCATTCCACATCAATCCCATTCATTGCACACATCAATCCACATCATTTCACACATTCCACATCATTCCATACATCACGCCACATTATGCAATTTCCACAAACAAGATGGTCTCTTTTTGCTTTGAGCGAATCAGGTTTGATTATCAACTTTTCTTGATCTAGTTATTAGAATTTTTGTTCCACAATCATCCAGGTTAAAAGTATAGTTATTCTACTTTTTATAATGACAGAGTGAAAGAAAGTAACAGGGGTGGGTTAGTCCCTCACCAAGGGAGTGGCTCATGAAGGAGTCACCACTTAGCATCTCACGGGAGAAGCTCACCATTGATTCTTGGAACAGATAACATTATCATGAATGAGCCATAATCCCATTTACATTGGTATTTATACTCCACCCAAGAGTTCACACCTACTTACTAGTTGTCCATGGCCTTGGGCCCATAATGCTTTCTTACAAACCATCCCTTCCCCAATGGTTTCGTCCTCGAAACCTCAAATGAATACCCCAAATTCGGAGAAGAATGTTCCATGTGGCTGAATTTACACCAACCCATATTGCTCTATCAATGCTTCATATGCCTCCAATGTTAAAATAGGTTGCCATGAAGCTTCTTCTTTAGGTAAACCTTTCCATTGAACAAGATACTCCACCAAGGTACGAGTGCGAAGTACCTTTTTCCTTGTACCAAGATAGCTTCTGGAATGTATTCAATCATTCCCTCTTCATTCATTGGAGGTAACTCATCAACCATTTGATCGATCAAACCCACATATCCTTTCAAGTGAGAGACATGAAACACATCATGAATCTTTGTTATAGATGGAAGTAAGAGTTGATATGCAACCTCCCCAACTCTTTGTATCACTTGATAAGGACCATAATAGCGATGAGCTAGTTTGGTGTTGGTGCTTCCCTTCAAAGACGCATATCTTGACTTTGGTATTCTCAAAAGAACCCAATCTCCCAGTTTGAATTCCAATGGTCTTCGATGAACATTGGCATATTGTCTCATTTTCTCTTGTGCAACCTTCAAATTACTTTTGCATTGTTGCAACAAAGCTTGCATCCTTTCAGCTTCCTCCTTGGCATTATGGTTAGAAGTCTCATATGTACCCACCAACATAGGCAAATTGACCTTGTAACCATATAAAGCCTCAAAGGGTGACATGCCAATGCTCACATGATATGTTGAGTTGTAAGCAAACTCAGCCAAAGGTAACCAATCATCCCATGTGCTTTGAGTATCATGACAATAGTGGCGTAGATATGTTTCCACCCATTTGTTTACTCTTTCTGTTTGACCATCGGTTTCGGGATGATAGGCGGTGCTTGGAGTAAGCTTGGTTCCCATATATTCAAACAATGTTCTCCAAAAAGTGCTCATGAATTTGACATCGCGATCACTCACAATTTGTGACGGCATACCATGCAACTTGAAAACCCCATCAACAAATTGCTTGGCAACATTTTGGGCTGAATATGTGACCTTGGAAGGAATGAAATGGGCCACTTTGGTCAATCTATCCACCACAACATACAAGCTGTCCCACCCTTTCTTTGTGCGTGGAAGGTTAGTAATGAAATCCATTGATATATGACTCCATTTGCCTTCGGGAATGGGCAATGGCTGAAGCAAACCTCCCGGTTTATGTGTAGGATCCTTGTTCAATTGACATGACCGGCACCCACTTACATAAGCATGAATGCTCTTCCACATCCCCTTCCAAAAGAAACTTTTCCTTATTGCATCAAAGGTTTTGTAGACACCCAAATGACCAGCCATAGGAGTACAATGCATCTCTTCCATGATCTTCTTGATAAATGATGAAGTAGGAACCAAGTAGACTTTTCCTTTGTAGTAGAGGAGACCATTTTTCAGCTCATAATGGGGTAACTCTTCACATACACCTTGCTGTAATTTCTGCACTATTTGTGAGGTTTCTTCATCAAACAAGTACTCTTCTTGTATCTCCATGATCCAATCTTTATGCACCTCAGAAATAGCATACAGCAGGCCCACATACGAGACAAGGAATCGGCAACCACATTTTCTTTGCCCTTTGTGTATGTGATTTCAAAATCATAGTTTTGTAGTGTTGCTACCCACCTTCTTTGCTTAGGAGACAAATTGGGTTGTGTGAGGAAATACTTCAGCACCCTATGATCACTTCTCACATAAAAATGACTCCCATATAAGTAATGGTGCCATTTCTTGATAGCATGGAGTATAGCAATCATCTCTTGCTCATACACATGGAGTTCTCTTTCTTTGTCATTTAGCTTTCTACTTTCATAAGCAATGACTCCATGGTCTTGGTAAAGTACCGCACCAATCCCTCTTCCACTTGCATCCACCCTTATTGTGAAAGGTTTGGTGAAGTTTGGACATACCAAAATAGGTGCTGATGTGAGCATCTTCTTCATATCTTCAAAGCTTTTGTTGGCAATGGCATCCCAAAAGAAGGTTTCCTTGTTCAATTTGTCCGTCACATTGGGACTGCAATTTCTGCATAGTGGGCAATAAAGCGCCTATAGAATGAAGATAACCCCAAAAATCCCCTCAATTGAGTAGTGTTTGAAGGAACCGGCCAATTCCTAATACATTCCACTTTCTTTGGATCCACACAAATGCCATCCTTGCTCACAATGTGACCCAAATATTCCACCTCATGTGCCATGAAGGTACATTTTGTCTCCTTAACATACAACTTGTTTTGCCTCAAGACCTCCAAAACCTCTTTCACGTGCTTCAAATGCACTTCCTCATGTTTGCTATAGATAAGTATGTCGTCGAAAAAGACCAATACAAACTTGTAGAGGAAAGGTTGAAGCACTTTGTTCATCAATGCTTGAAAAGTTGCCGGTGCATTGCATAATCCAAATGGCATAACCATGAATTGGTAAAGACCCCTTTCTGTACGAAATGCTGTTTTGAACTCATCACCATTTTCATCCTTATTTGATGGTATCCGGAACGCAAATCAATCTTTGAAAAGCATGTGGCACCCTTCAACTCATCCAAAAGATCATCCACCCTTGGTATTGGAAAACGATTTTTGATGGTGATCTTATTCAAATCACGGTAATCAATGCACATGCGGAAAGTACCATCCTTTTTCTTCACAAGTAGCACCGGAGAAGCAAAAGGAGATTGACTTGGTTCAACCCATCCCATGTCAATGAGTTCTTTGACTTGCTTTGCCACCTCTTCCTTTTCAACCTTTGACAAACGATAGGGAGGCTTGTTGATTGGTTTGGCATTTGGTTCCAAATCAATAGCGTGATCAACACTCCTCTTTGGCGGCATTGATTTTGGCATGGTAAACACATCTTCATAATCCTTGAGTAGCTTAACCATGTCCACATTTTCGATGCAATCCTTTTTGCTATTATCTTCCTCTTTGCAAAGCTGTAGTACATAAACATAGCCCTCTTTCTTGAACTCTTTCTTCATTTGAGTAGCATTGATCATGAAGAGCTTGGACCCTTGCATTCCATTCAATGTAATAACCCCTCCATGATGCACAAAACTCATGAAACTTTTCTGTAAGTTCATGGTAAAAGAGTTCAAAGTGGATAGCCAATCACATCCAAGTACTATGTCAATTGGTCCCAACTCAATCACCAAAAGATCAACTTTGCAAGAGTAGCTCTTGGACAACTCCAATTCTGTACTTTGACACTTCATATTGCAACCCATTGAATCACCATTGGCCACTTGCACCATGTGCTTGTTTGGTAAAGAAGTTGGTTGCATTTTGAGAGTGTTCAAAGACCTTTTATTGACAAAACTATGCGTGCTTCCAGTATCAATGAGTGCATATGCTGTTCTGCCATTCACCTTGATCTTCAATCTCAATGTGTTGGCACCCTTACTTCCCGCATAAGCATCATGAGAGATTGTACACAAGGTAGTATGTGCACTATTGTTTTCATTCCACACGCATAGAGGCATCCCATCATCCATTTTGTCATGAGCAAACTTTAGTTTCCCACCCGGATCAAAAGGAAACTCGGGATTTTCTTCATCAAAACCATCATCATGAGAACCTCCACCCTCATGAGGATCTCCCCATCCTAAGGCATCATTGCATTCAAGGAATTCCTCCTCCTCATGATTAGCATTGTCCTCAGTGATAATGTAGCTTATGGACATATCCTTGGATTTGCATACTTTGAAGTGATCCTTGTTCCATTTTTCTTCAAAGTGGCGGGTTCATGAGACTTGACATCACCACCAATAGGAGCTTTCAAGCCCCTTATATACTTGACAACAAGATAATGCTCATCAAAGTCGTCCAAGTATAATAGAAGCTTTAGAAACTTATGAGAATATTCCTTCATGGTAGTGATTTGCTCTAGCTTGTCCCATTCCACAATGTGATTGTCCCTTTGCATGTGAGAAGTAAACTCTTCTGCCATGTCATTCTTGAATTCTTCCCAAGTAGTGATGACATAACCATGAGATTGCTTCCTCCTCCACCAAGTGTGAGCAAAACCTTCAAGATGAAGTGAGGCGAAGTAGACTTTGGCAATCTCGCTCCTTGGGCTGATTTCGAAGTAGAGATCCATCTTGTTTGCCCACTCTTCAAAGTCTTCGATAGAATTTGATTCTCCTTTGAACTTATTAAATATGATTTTGTCCTTCACAGCATTGTCAAAATCACCATGCATTCTTGAACCCCTCTGCCGTGCTCTTGGATCATCAAATCCTCTTCCTTTACCCAAGTGTCTATGCATTTACTCATCTTCCAATTGCCAATCACCTGCATCTTTAAATCCCTTCTGTTCATACCCTCTTCTTGCATCTTGCATAAAGGATGAAGTTCTTGGAATAATGGCATTGGATCTCTCATAAGAAGCATCACCCATAGGTCTCTTGCCCTTGTCCATGTAAGAAGAATGTGGCATCATTTGAGGTGGCATCATTTGTGTTACTTTGTTCTCTTCTGGCATAGAAGGCTTTCCATCATGTTTGGCATCATAATGTACACCATCCATTGCATTCATATCGGCTTCTTGGTTGAGCTTGAGAGGAGCCAATGCACTAATGGCTTTCTCCAAGTCTTTTAACCCTCTTTGCATCACGTCATCCAGGTAGTGGTGTCGCTTGTCGAACCGTTCCATGAGGTGTTCACCAAATTGTTGTTGCCGATTTGTTTGGTTATTTTCAATCCTTTGAAACATACTCTCCATAGCCATTAACATCATGTCCACTGTTAGCAAAGTAGTTCCCAAAGATTGAGGCATTTCCACTGGCTGAGATTCATCTGGAGATGGTGCTTTGATGGTTGAACTTTCTTCATTCCTCGTTGATGAACTCGTTGCCATCATTGCTTCCGGTTGTCTTTGATCATTTTCATTCCGGGCTCCCTTGTTTTGACCTCCTCTAGTCATTTCCATGCGCGTAATTGATCCCTCCTTGCAAAGACCACTTACTTGATTTTTTTTCTCTATTCAAACGGTATCCGATTTGGGTGATCTTTATATCGATGCGAAGCTCTTGACGAGACGAATAAGAAGCCCCAAAAACAGATCTGAAAAAGTCAACAGCCTTTGACCAGTCAACTGTACCGGCTGAAAGTCAACTCTTGATGTTAACCGCTCAATTCTTATCCGATTTGGGTGATCTTTATATCGATGCGAAGCTCTTGACGAGACGAGTAAGGATCCCCAAAAACAGATTTGAAAAAGTCAACAACCTTTGACCAGTCAACTATTCTAACTAAAAGTCAACTCTTAACTTTGATCGCTCAATACTACTCCGATTTAAGTGATCTTTAGCTTGTTTGAAAGAGGTTTTTGGGTAGATTGAAGAGCTTTCGGGATAGATTTGAAAAGCTTTTGAAAAACCCTAGAAATTCAAGGATTTGTCCTGGCTGCAAGTAGGCAAATTTTGCAAAAATTTTGCCATGGTCTCCCCTCTTTTTGCACCAAATCTCAATCAAATCAAAGCATCTCAATCAAGTATTAAAATCCTTATGCATTTGACCACTGTAAGCAAATCAATCCTCAATCATTTTTCCATCTGAGCATGTGACCTTATGGCATCAATTTTGTCCTTTTGCATAAGAAGTCGATGTAGAGGATTTGCTAGTTTGCTCAAGTCGAATGAAGTGGTCGATGAAGCGCGTCGATGCTTGCCGATCTCCCGGCCAAGCACTTCTCACCCCTTCACCAAAAGTTTACATCCAAGGTGAAGGTTGAGGCCATTTCTTTACCACCAAGTACCTAATCCTCTTCCTTACCGCGTTACCCGGCACTAACGGCAAGAAAGATTCAAGACATTCTCCCCTTGGCCTCTCCTCCAAATGCCAAGGTACCCTTACTTCATTCTAGATTCTAGGAATAAAGTGGGGTACAATCGTGAGTGGAATGTGGTTACAAGCTCAAATGAATGAGTAGAGTTGACTTACAATTGATTTATAGCATGACTCATGCTCATTCATATCATAATACATGGTTCATAGTGCTTCCTTCATCACATCCACTCATGGCAATGTCAATACATTTCCACATACATCAACAACATCAAAGTGTCACGGAGCGGTGATCTCGGGTCGTGTTCTGGGCGCGAGTTCCTGCTCGGGACTAGAAAATCCAGTACAAAAGTGAAAATAGAGAGCACTTGCTGAATCTTTCACCTCAAGACCTATAGCTCCTCTCGAAGAGGACAACGAGCCGGTCGTTTTGAGTACTAGAACTCCAAAAACGGAGTTCGTATGAGAGAGTTATGACCAAAAACGTGCAACCAGCAATGGAAAACGGTGTCACCAAAAAGTGGGCTTCCAACCCAAAACATTTTATTCAATCCCCCAAATGTGCCAAAAGCTATGCTCACTTATGCCAATATGCAAGGCATAGCATTGAATGGCTATGTGTAGCATTCAAGCATTCATAATGCATAAAGAGCAGCATGAATGGCCATGATTAAAGTCCAATTTCTGAAAATTAGGGTTTTATGTGTAATAAAACCCTAATTCACTCCATAGCTTGAAAGAATGCTTCAAAATTGTAAGGAAGTGATGGAGCAACTCACCAATGTCACCCGGGAAGCCTTAATGCTTGAATTTGTTGAAGGAGATGAAGATTAGGGTCACTTTGGTGAAAAACGTGGGCAGCTTTGGTAGTGATTTTCAGCCACATTGGGAGCCCCATTGCTCATGGAAAATAGGTGAAATACTTCATAAAACATTGCTAGATACATGAGAGACTCAATGCCCTTTGCTCATGTTGAGATTCCATGGCTAGGGTTTGCAAGAAAGCTCCCAAACAAAAAAACGTTTTTGATTAACAACTGCTAATCAAGATTAGAAATTTTTCCCAATTTGGTCCACTCATTCAAAAAAAATAGGTCCATGTGCTCAGATTTGAACCACAAACTCTACCTTAACCATATCCCCTTCCCCCATGAATCAAATGAAGCAGAAATTTCACGAAATGAGAAGAAGAAAAGAAAAATTAAAAATCATGGATCAAAAGCCATGCTCTGATACCAATGAAAGAAAGTAACAGGGGTGGGTTAGTCCCTCACCAAGGGAGTGGCTCATGAAGGAGTCACCACTTAGCATCTCACGGGAGAAGCTCACCATTGATTCTTGGAACAGATAACATTATCATGAATGAGCCATAATCCCATTTACATTGGTATTTATACTCCACCCAAGAGTTCACACCTACTTACTAGTTGTCCATGGCCTTGGGCCCATAATGCTTTCTTACACAGAGCTTCTAAGTCTCGGCCATTACTTGGCTTGGTTAAAGATAACTTTTTCTTGACTCAATTCAATTAATTCTAAATTCTCATTCACTTTTGGATCCTAGATCCTTTCAAGAATTCTAGAATCTTTTTCCAAGGGAATCTAGGAATAAGTCAGTCACACACACATTCATCCAACTAAGCATGTTTCTGGTCTTTTTCTAGAAAAACCTTTTCCCGTTGAGAATGTACATAAGATTCTATTTCTCGAGAATCTAGACGTATACTTCATAATTCCAAAAGTTAAATATGTTCGTGACTCCTCTTTCTAATTAAAAGTTTATCTATATTTTCTCAATGCACCTCTATGAATATTTTTATATTCTTTTCTCTATTTTTTCAAAATAAAATATCATGAAAATCCCTCTTTTAGCATGAAATATTTATGCACACATACTAATTCATTTTTATCCAAATGAATTATATTCTTAATTCTTTCCATAATTCTCATAAACTGAATGAATCTAGAAAAATTTGTGCATAACCTTCTTTATTTTTTTGGCAATGAATAATGCTCAAAACTCCACTTTTAGCATAATTTAATTTATTATGCATAAATTAAAACTCATTTTCTAATGATAAAAAATTTACCATAGCTTCCTAGCATTTTCTATGAAATGAGAATGCTCAAAATTTCACTTTTAGCATAAAATTTAATTTATGCATAAACCTTCATCTCTAGCTAGATAAGCTTAGAGTTTAGGGTTAAAAAATGAGATTAGAATTAAGGTTTAACCTTCCAAGAAGGATTTAACCATAATAAGTGAGTATTCCTTCATAAAAAGTGAATATAAATCATAAACAATAACATAAATCAAGAAGGGCATGGTTTTAAGAGGAAACCATAAGATAAAATGCTTCCCAAGCATGTAGAGAGGTTGGGAAGAAAATTAATATCTAAAAAGAGAGTAAACATCATTGTTTAGGCTTACCCTTGGTGTGCTTGATTTTTTACCTTACAAGAAGATGTGTAGCCCTCAAGGAAGAGTCTTGGAAATGAAGAGAAGAGGGTAATCTTCAAGAGAAGAAGAGGTTTAGTGAAGCACCAAAGCTTCACAATGGAGAGGCAAGAAAGAGGAAATAAGACATTACACTAAAATAAAAATTACACTAGCATAGAAATACTCTAAGATGAAAATACAAACGAATGGGGCTCTATTTATAGGTGAGGGAGGCCACCAGCCAAGCCCAACTAGGATCCAGAGGCTACCAACTTGAGTTTGATCCAATTTAGACAAGTTTTGGACTAGTTATGCCCATTTTTAATCTAGTTTGGAAGAGGAGAGATGAGAGATGAAATATCTAGCCACTTTATTATTTTTTTGAATAAAAATGATCTCCTTGATGTGATTTCTAGGTGCCTCCTTGAAGTGGGTTTTCTCTATCCTGAGGTGTGAAAATTCACATTTCTATACTACTTAAGTATCAGTACTAGTCAACTCTTCATCTTATGTGAAAATTTACTCATTTTTGGTGGATTTTCTTTTCTTTTTGCATTTTTCTTATTCAAAAACTTGGATTAATCCTATTGGCCCATTAGAACACTCTTTAGACCTTAATCCCTAATTTTCTCAAAATAGGTACCGCTAGGTTAAGGTGTCCAATGCACATATTCAATTAATTTCTAATGCACATTGGAAAACTCTTTTTAAACTTCTATTTCAAGGGAATTCATCTTAAAATAAAAGAGTAACTTTGTATCTAAGAATATCACAAAATTAAATTACCTCTCTCTAGAATATTTTCTCTCTCTGGACCAATACAGGGTCAAACAAGATCTTTTTCCATTTTAAAAGAGGGGATAATGACAAGAGACTGAAGGAGAGAGGTTCTTACATCTTTACATCATCAAAATTTGGAAGGAGGAATCTTACAGGTGAGGAGTTAAGATATCATTGGAGGGAAGACACAAAGAGAAAATCATCCTTTAAAAGCCAAAAACACCCAAGCCTACAAAAGCTGGGTGCCAAAAACACAACAAAAGCCCTGGCGGAGGCAGAATGTGAGGCTAGAAAGATCATGGCTAAAGCCAAAAGTGAAAATGAGGACAAACCAGACTTTCTCTCAGCACACCCAACCACTTCAAAACCTATATTGTTGGTGAGTGGACCGAAGGTTGTTTGACTAACAGCTCAAAGGGTGAAAGAGGATGGGTTGTCAACATCATACGATGGCCCCGGCAAAAGTCAAGGAGAAGTGGAGATTATGGGACTAGGGGAAGAAGCTCAAAGGGTGAAAGAGGATGGGTTGTCCACATCATACGATGGCCCCGGCAAAAGTCAAGGAGAAGTGGATATTATGGGACTAGGGGAAGAAGCTCGGCCCCGTATACATTGCTAAAGACTTGACTTCGGCTGAAGAAGATGAGCTCATTGCTCTCTTCAAGGAATTTAAGGATTGTTTCGCCTAGAATTACAAAGAGATGAAGGGGTACCGCCTGAGGTAGTACAGCATACGATTCCAATCATGGAAGGGTCGAGACCAACTAGGAAAAAACCATACCAGATGAATCCTAAGTACGTGTGGCAATTGTAAAAGAGAAAATTGACAAGCTCATTATTGCGGATTTTATCTATGAAATCAATCATAAGGATTGGTTGTCACCAATCATGATAGTGCCAAGAAAGAATGGACAGCTTAGGGTATGTGTTGATCTTAAGAAGGTTAATGCAGGCACTAGGAAAGACCATTATCAATTGCCTTATATAGAACATGTTTGGGAAAGAGTGGCCTGGGAGAGAAGCTTGTAGCTTCTTGGATGGATTCTCTGGTTACAATCAGGTGTCCATAGCACTAGAGGACTAGCACAAGACAACTTTCAACACAATGTGGGGGACATTTGTATACAAGGTTATGTTGTTTGGCCTCACAAATGCCCTAGCAACCTTTCAATGGTTGAGGTGCATAGCCTTCAAGGACTACTTATAGAAGTGGTTGGAGGTATTCATTGACGATCTATGTGCACACTCTCAATGGGTAGACCATCTGGCCTGCTTGAGGAAAGTATTCGAGCGATGTCAATTATATCATATATCCTTGAACCCCTTGAAGTGTCCGTTCTCGGTCAACGGTTCTCGGTCAAGCATGGTGTGATATTGGGACACATTGTCTCAAAGAATGGTATATGCACAGACGATAGTAAGGTCAAGCTGATCTTGGAGCTACCACCACATCTACCAACAACTACAAGGGTGTGCAAAGATTTATGGACCATGTGGGATACTATTGTCGCTTTATAATTTTTTATAAAAAAATAGCCACATCCTTGTATAATCTCCTCATTGTCTTTGAGTGGACTAAGGAGTGTCAGGAAGCATATGATTGACTGAAGCAAGCGTTGGCAAGTGCACCAATTCTACGACCCCCCAATTGGGATCTCATATTTCATGTGCATATTGATGCATCAAATTTTTCTATTGGTTGCGTACTAGCATCCTGGTGGTGAGTTCAAATCGGACTATCTACTCTACTTCGCTAGTCGTCATCAGAGCTGAATGATGCAGAGGTGAATTACACCACCATTGAGAGAGAAGGATTCGGCATGGTTTACGTCGTCAAGAAATATCGACATTACCTCTTGGCCAACAAATTTGTATTTTACATGGACAATCAAGCCATACTATACCTAGTAAATAAACCTTGCACCATGGGGAGAATCACACGATGGTTACTATTGTTGTTGCAATTGAACTTTACAGTCACGGTAAGGAAGGGAACACAACATGTGTTGGTTGACCACATGTCATGAATTCCAAATGGGGAACTAGCAATTGGTGTTGATGGGTGATATCCTTGATGCTTGTTTATTCAAGTTGGACATGGTACCCGAATGGAGTGAAGAAATCTCAGAGTATCTAGCTTATGATTTTCTGCAGCAAGAAATACCTTTGAACAAAGATAAAATGTTGTGGCTTATCAAGATGGCTGCACCTTATCAACTGTTTGTGGGAGAACTATATAAATTAGAAAAAGATAATGTGCTTATAAGATGCGTTAGAGAGGATGAGTTCATCTCACCATATTGGAAGAACCTCATTCAAGGATACCAGGCAAGCATTTTGTTGGAGAAATCCAAGCTCAAAAAGTGCTTCAAGCAGGACTATGGTGGCCTATGTTATTCAGAGATGCCATAGAATTTGTCAAAAGATGCAAAGAATGTTAACGTTTTTCTATTCCACAGTAAAAGAACAAGATGCCGCTCACTCCTATTATTGTAAGACAACGTTTCGCTATTCCACAGTAAAAGAACAAGATGCCGCTCACCCCTATTATTGTAAGAGAATGTTTGAGAAATGGGGGATACATTTTGCAGGACCGATTAGTCCAATGGCACATCCATGCCAAGCCCGATATGTGATGATGGCCACACAGACTATTTCACAAAATGGGTAGAAGCCAGAGCCTCAAGGAGAGCTGACCAAAATTTGTATATGAGCAAATCATCTGAAGGTTCGGCTGCCCGTTACAATTGGTTAGTGATCACAGCTCACATTTTATCAATGAGGTGATTGATCATTTACTTGTGGGATTCTTAGTGATTGATCGAGAATCATCACCTTATTATCCACAAGCCAATGGTAAAGCAGACAGTACAAACAAGATTTTATGTACTATCTTGACAAAAACCTGAACAAACTGGCAACATAAGCTAACAGCACCCCTATGGGCCTATCCAACATCATATAAGGTAGACACAGGTTACACTTCCTTCCATCTAGATTATGGTGTGGAAGTAGTTATATATGTCTATCCTCTTTTAGCATTATGCATGAAAATAATATATGTATTATTTTCTTAAAATTTTGCCATAGCTTTATTGCTATTATTGATAATTCTAAATTTTTTCTAAAAGAATAAAAGATTGTAATGAAAATATGATAGTAGTTCCTCTTTTATGCTTAAAATCAAACTATGAATTTAAATCATAATTTTAACCATAAAATTAAACATAACTATGATTATCCCACTAGATTGATCTAATTTCAACATTCCCCTTTTCCTAATTTGTTAGGATAATCCATTTCTCTACTCATAAATAATCTAAAATAATTAAATATTATTTTAATAGCACAAAATCATGAAAATATCATTTCCTTGATCTCTAGCTTTTCAAGCCTAGAATTTTTCCAAGCTCCCAAGAGAGGAAAATTTAAGGGATAATAAAAAATATGATTATTTTAATATAATACTGGCATGGTATAGCTCTAATATTTTATTACAAATGACTGAGGGTCTATTTATAGGTGAGGGATCCCACTAACCAAGTCCAACTGGGTTCTAGAATTTTCTAGGTTCAGTTTAACTCAATTTGCACAAGTTTTGGACCAGTTTGGCTCCCTTTTTTATTTGGTTTAATCCAGAAGAGAGGAGAGATAAAAATATCACAATTGTTTTTAATTAAAAACCCTTCCACACATGTGAAAGAGGTGCCTACCTCAAGAGTCCCCCTTCCCTCCTTACCAAGTTGTCAAAAATGCATCATTATTCCAAAATATCTCATTTTTTTAGTAACATCTCATAATTTTTAACTAATAAACCTTGTACTCAGTCAACTCTTCATCTTATGTGAGCATTTACTCATTTTTGGGTATTTTCTTTTATTCTCTAGGATTTATCTCATCCTAACACTTGGATTAATCTAGTTGGCCCATTGGAACCTTAAACAGACCATAATCCAAAAATTCATGAAAATATAGACCCTTAGGCTAAGGTCTCTTATACCATTTTCAATTAATTCCTAATGCACATTGGAAAGTTCATTTTAAACTTTTGTTTCAGGGGAATCCATTTTAGACACACTAGGAGGATTTTTATATCCAAAGATATCTCAATTTTGGATTATATCTCTCTAGACATTTTATCTCTCTAGGCTAAAATAGGGTAAAACAAGATCTTTCTTCTATTTGTGAGAGGGGGATAATTACAAGAACAAAAGGGGAGGTTCTTACACCTTTACACCTCAAAAGCTGGACAGAGGAATCTTACAAAGGAAGAGGGAAGAGGTAATTACACTAAAATGAAAATTACACTAGCATGGAAATACTCTAAGATGAAAATACAAAGGAATGGGGATCTATTTATAGGTGAGGGACGCCACCAACCAAGCCCAACTGGGAACTAGAGGCTTTCTGCTTTAGTTTGATCCAATTTGGACAAGTTTTGCACTAGTTATGCCCACTTTTTGATCTAATTTGGAAGAGGAGAGATAAGAGATGAAATATCTAGCCACTTTATGATTTTTTTGAATAAGAAATGACCTCCTTGATGTGATTTCCAGGCGCCTCCTTGAAGTGGGGTTTTCTATCTCTTGAGGTGTCAAAATTCACATTTTTATACTACTTAAGTATTAGTACTAGAGTCAACTCTTCATCTTAGGTGAAAATTTACTCATTTTTGTATTACTACTTAAGTATCAGTGCTAGTCGACTCTTCATCTTAGGTGAAAATTTACTCATTTTTCGTGGATTTTCTTTTCTTCCTACATTTTTCTTATTCAAACACTTGGATTAATCCTATTGGCCCATTAGAACCATCTTTGAACCTTGATCCATAATTATTTGAAAATAGGTACCCTTAGGTTAAGGTGCCCAATGCACATATTCAATTAATTTCTAATGCACATTGGAAAACTTTTTTTAAACATCTGTTTCATTCATCTTAAAATAAAAGGGTAACTTTGTATTTAAAAATATCACAAAACTGTATTATCTCTCTCTAGATTATTTTCTCTCTCTAGACCAAAACATGATCAAACAAGATCTTTTTTTATTCTGAAAGGGCGGATGATTACAAGAGAATGAAGGAGAGGTTCTTACATCTTTACATCATCAAAAGTTGGAGGGAGGAATCTTACATCCTACCCCACTTAAAAAACGTGAGATGTCCTCATCTTGCCAACTGGAGGATAATCTCTTTCTTCTTCTATTACTTCCGGAGTTATTGCTTTGGAAGTAGATGGTTGGTTTGGGAACCTCTCTCTTTGACTTCCCCAACTTTGAGACTGAGGTCTTGCATTACTTTGCATCAAAGCTGAGGTTGGTTAGGGAATCTATCTCTGGGGTTTCCCTGATTTTGACGGAAGGGACCTTGATTACTTTGTAGGGAAGGAGATGGAATCTGGAATCTTGGTCCTTGACTTCCTTGTCCTGAAAACCTTGATCCAAAAGGAGTTGGACATTCCATAATATGATGACCGTATCCTTGGCAGTTAAACCATCTAATTTCTTTCATTAATTCATCTCGATAAGCTCTGGTCATGGGTGGAACTTTTGAAGTTGAGTTCAAGGGAATTTTGTTCCAAGGAAAAGTCCTTCCTTCCATTCTAAAACTTCCCATATATTGGGTTTGATTAGGACCTTGCTGTTTCTTAGGAGGCAAAAAGTTTGAATCACTTTTCGGGGTTTGGAATCTTTTGAAAGACAATAGCTTTGGGAGCAGGACCTTGACAACAAAGGCCTTGGTGAAATCCTTTGCCATCCGCACTGCTTGAGCCATAGAAACTGGCTTAGCATTCTTCACCAAGGTATCCAAGGGTTCGTTCATTTCCCGCCTGACGAATAAACCTGGGCATTAGCCCCAACAGGTGCGAGTATTTGAGGAGGAGAGTGAATGGATGGTGATATTCCTCCATAGTTTGGATCCCCTGGGTTACCTCAAGAAACTCATTCATCTTTGTTTTCGAGAAGCCTGGAGGACAGATTCTCTTTCTGAGGTATGCCTTGAGATCATCCCACATCTAGGTTTTCTTATCCAAGCAGTTTGTCTTGCACAGTGATTCTTCCACACTACTCTGGTTGTCTCTACGATCTTCAGCTTGACAAGAGCCACTTTACTTTTATTGTTGTAACCTCTGACATCAAAGTACTCCTCCATAGTTTCAATCCACTTCTCTACTGTTTCTCCCAAGTGCTCCCCTTCACCTTTGAAAGTTCCAGGTTGAGATCTCTGAGTGAAGAGCTTTGCAAACATCTGGGTTGAGCGCTTCCTCATCAAGTCAGGGGTTAACATTTCTACCACAATGACCTCAATCCATGATCCTTTCAATATGAAAATTCTTTGTCAAGTCCCTTTTTCCAACTTAACCAAAACGCTCAAAGAATCTCAGGTGAAAAGACCACTTTATTTAAAATGCGAATCCAAAAAGGATTTAAACTTTAGATCCAACTGATTATGGGATTTCTTAAAGTTTGGTCAATCCTCTCAAAATCCTAGGATTAAGATCCCTTCTATAAGAAGAAACATACAAAACTCATTATCAGAAAATAGATCATTCATATCCTTAACACAATAATGGTCCATTAGACCAGTAATTTCCAATTAACATCTGAACATTCCCCATTAGAATTTCAGTTATACAAGTTCTCAATTTGTCATTCCACAATTGGGTCTACTGGGCAAAAGGTCAAGCTACAAACAACCTGTGCGGCATGATTCACTAATCTTATAGTGATTTGCTAAAATTCTTGATTGTCTTCCAAGTTACTAACATCATCAATGGAATTCTCTCCATTCATCGTCATCATGACTTATTCAACTTATCTACTGTCAACCAAAATTCAAAAATCATCATCCTTCAATCAGAATCTAAATCAATTTATTAAATTTTAACCAGAATTATAAAATCATATCAACCAGCATTTGAAATCATCATCTAGGATATAATTTTTGCTCAAACTTCAAGGTCTTAGATTCACTCGTATATATTGTCATTATAGAGCTGCAGTTATATCCATGATATATAGGGGTTTTCACGATCCTTGGTGCTATAAGAAAAATGCCATCATATCTAGGCCTTAAGCAGGGGATTCCATAAAAATGCGGTGCTTCCATCTAGAAACCGAATTTTTAATTTATGAATTTCCATTCTAAATATCAACTCGCACGAACTTCAACACAATTACAGTCTTTCACTGCTGGTAACTCAAAAATTGTTGACATTTCTTGCTTCTTGGTTTATCAACTTCAACCTGTAAGATTCCAGCCCCTCATGATCTCCAGTATCTTCCTCTGTAATCAATTCTCTCTTCAAAAATAAAAAAGATCTTGTTTCTACCTGTTTTGGCCTAGAGAGAGAAAATATTCTAGAGAGATAATATTTAGATTTTAAATATTTTTGGATAGAAAAATACCTCATCTTATTAAATTAAGTTCCCCTAAAACAGAAGTTCAAAAAGATTTTCAGAAGGTGCATTAGAAATTAAGTATAATCTGTTCAAGAGGCATTATCCTGGGGGTGAAGATTTTTTCAAAATTTTAAATTAAGGTTCCTATGGTCCAATAAGATTCATCCAAATGTAGGGAGGAGATAAATGAAGAAATAAAAGGAAAATCCCCCAAAAATGAGTAAATACTCACATAAGATGAAGAGTTGACTAAGGACAAGGTTAATAGTTAAAAAAGTGAGATATTTAGAAGTAATGATGCATTTTTGACACCTCTGCATGGGGGAATTCCCCTCATGAAGGAGGCACCTATTTCACATGCTTGAATGAGTTTTAAACTCCCAAATAATGAGCTATTTTTATCTCTCCTCCTCTCTCCTGTTTCAACTAGATCCAAAAAGTGAGCAAAAATGGTAAAAATTGACCAAACTGATCTGGAAAATTCCAGAATCAGTTGGCTTGGTTAGAAACTCACTTTTTTCTATAAATAGAAGCCCTCCCCTTTGTTTAAACTCAATAGTGTTTTTGCACTGTTACCCTACCTCTCCCAAGTGCCCAAAACAATGAATTTTACTCATAATTCATTAGTTTTTGACCTTTCCTCTTCCAAAAGATTGGTGGCCACTCTTGTCTCAAACAAGAGTTGAACCCTCAATCCATCAAGCCAAAGGAGAGCTCTCAAATTCATTTTAGTAAGTTGGTGATTCTTCTCTTTTTCATTTATTTTATGGTTTTTATGGTTTTTTATGGTTTTTGTCTTCTCTAAAATGGCAAATGATATTATGCCTCATTACAAAAAGACATTCCCCTCTCTTCTCTAGTAAATCCAACCATTCTTTACCCTAGGTTAATGATTAATGAGTAAAATCAAGTTTTTCAAAATGTTCTCTTAAATAAGTAGAAAAATGTTACTTTAGAATGATTTAAATACTCTTGATGCATTTCTAATTAATTTTAGAGACTTAAAATTAAAAAATGGTTAGCCATACAAAGGAGGTTATGGCGCAATTTCTCAAAAATTTAAAAATAAGTATTATCTTTCATTATTCTAAAAGAGTAATCCTTATGATTTCTATATTCTAAAGTGTCATTTTCATGCATAGAAGATGCATTTTGATTATTTGTATAAAAGAAATTTAGTTTTATTATAAAAGTATTACTTTCATTATTATTAATTTTTATGCATAAAAGTATGCATAAAAGATTATTTTTTTATTATAAAAGTGTTACTTTTATCATAATTGATTTTCATGCATAGAAGTATGCATAAAAGATTATTTCTTTATTCTAAAAGTGTTACTTTTATCATATTTGATTCTCATTCAAAAAGTATGCATAAAAGATTAAATTTTTATTATAAAAGTGTTACTTTTATCATATTTGATTCTCATGCATAAAAGTATGCATAAAAGATAATTAATTTATTATAAAAGTGTTACTTTTACTATATTTGATTTTCATGCATAAAAGTATGCATAAAAGATCATTTTTTTAATTATAAAAGTGTTACTTTTATCATATTTTATTTTCATGCATAGAAGTATGCATAAAAGATTATTTTTTTATTATAAAAGTGTTACTTTTATCGTAATTGATTCTCATGCATAAAAGATTATTTCTTTATTATTAAAGTGTTACTCTTATCATATTTGATTTTCATGCATAGAAGTATGCATAAAAGATTATTTTTTTAATCATAAAAGTGTTACTTTCATCATAAATGATTTTATGCATAAATTATATGCATAAAAGAAATTCTTTTATATTAAAAGAGTTATTATCATCATAAATGATTGTATGCATAAACATATGCAAAAAAGATATTTTTTTATATTAAAAGTGTGATTTTCATCATAAATGATTTTATGCATAAATTAGATGCATTAAAGAAATTCTTTTATATTAAAAGAGTGATTTTCATCATAAATGATTGTATGCATAAAAGATAATTTTTTTATATTAAAAGTGTGATTCTCATCATAAATGATTGTATGCATAAAAGATAAATTTATACTAAAAGTGTGATTTTCATCATAAATGATTTTATGCATAAATTAGATGCATAAAAGAAATTCTTTTATATTAAAAGAGTGATTTTCATCATAAATGATTGTATGCATAAACATATGCATAAAAGATAATTTTTTTATTTTAAAAGTGTGATTTTCATCATAAATGATTTTATGCATAAATAGGATGCATAAGAAAAATTCTTTTATTCTAAAAGTGTAATTCCTACTAAATTGGATCTATACATGGAGAGATGCATAAAGAATTTATTTTAACCCAAAAGAGTTATTCTCATCAATTTTGATTTTATGCATAGAAAGATGCATAAAGAAATCTATTTTAGTTCAAAAGAGTTATTTTTGTCAATTTTGATTTTATGCATAGGAAGATGCATAAAAGATTGATTTTTAATTCAATCTTTTATTAACTCTTTTGATTTTAGTTCAAAAGAGTTATTTTTGTCAATTTTGATTTTATGCATAGGAAGATGCATAAAACATTGATTTTTAATTCTAAAGTGTCATTCTCATTTATATCAAAAATAAGAATTCTGTTGTATTCTATAAATAGATATGAGGATGTGAAACAAATCAAATAGATGAAAATGAACAAGGAATAGATGGAGATGTATGTATGTGAAAGAATGGATGTAGTTATATGTATGTGAAAGAAATGATGTAGATGTGAATGTGGATACGGGTGTAGATATGGAATGTGGATGTGGATGTATGTAAATGTGAATGAGGATGTGGAATGTGGATATGGATGTATGGATGTGAATGTGAATGTGAATGTGGATGTATGTGAATGTGGATGTGTCAATGGGGATATGAATGTAGATATGGAATGTGGATGTGGATGTATGTGAATGTGAATGAGGATGTGGAATGTGGATATGTGAATGTGAATGTGAATGTGGATGTGGATGTATGAATGTGGAATGTGGATATGGATGTATGAATGTGGAATGTGGGTATGTCAATGTGGATGTCAATGTGAATGTGGATGTATGAATGTAGATGTGGATGTGGATGTATGAATGTGGAATGTGGATATAGATGTATGAATGTGGAATGTGGGTATGGATGTATGGATGTGAATGTGAATGTGGATGTATGAATGTAGATGTGGATGTGGATGTATGAATGTGGATGTGGATGTGGATGTATGAATGTGGATGTGAAAATGGATGTATGGATGTAGATGTACGAATGTGGGTGTGTGTGTGAAATAATGAATGCAAATATGAATGTGAATGGATATGAAGTCGATATGAGCGAATGGATGAGATGAGATGTCATGTGAATCAGAATGTGAATGAATAATATAAGATCTGAACGAATGAGATATAATGAGAAATGGATGTGATGAGACGTAATGTAAATTAAGAAAGATAGGAATGGATGTTATCATGTGAAGTGAATGAATCTGATGTGATGGGATGGAAAATGATGTATCTAGTCAAGAATGGATACACATATGATTTGGAATTGGATTAAGTAATATGGATTGATGTGGAATAATGTGGAATGACGAGAGTTCAATATAGAAACTATATTTGTGACCTGTTTGTAAATGGCTGTTTTATGTCAAGAATACTGGGGAAGCATTTTGACCATCTTGTGATTAAGGTCGTGGAGACCTAACTGATAAAGTTGTAACGGAGAGTCAATGGAGGATGTCTCGCGTAGCAAGGTCGGCGGAGGTCTTGACCAGCCTCAGTTCGATTTAAATGGTGAGCTTTCGGTATGGTGGATGAGGGACCAAGGAAGCGGCCTATGAGTGAAGCGCTAGGTGACCTACCAAGGATCTTAAAGGGTACTGACAATACAGTGCTCGGTCTCTCGGTCATCGAAGGTACCCACACGTGCATCGTGGAAGATATTGGAATAAGGAGTAAGAGTTGTTTTCTGAAAGCGGGCATGGATCTGGTTGATTGACCTTGCTGGTCCTCAACGGATGAGTCCATGGCTCTTTTATATGGATCTGTTGGTTGATCTTGCTGATCTTCCACGGAGATTCCATTTTGTTATGTGAATATATTGCCGGTTACTATGAGCTAGGAACTATCGAAAAGGCCCCTGAGTGAATAAGTGGTGAGCGTTCTGGTTGCCAATGATGCCATAAGTACACCGATGAATGAATGATTGGAAATATGGATTTAACCAGAGATTTTGAGGATTGTGATCAGTGACATAATGGTTTCATTAAAGGATTGTTTTAAGCTGAGAAAAAGGCAATTTCATATTGGGTGTGTAAGTGGTGTGACTAATTTTATGTTGCATGAACTTCCGGCTAGGGGGCTTGGGAACTCTTTTCCCTGGTACCCAGGACAAAACCTAACCAAATTCTAAATTGGATCCCATCACTACAGTGGTTGTTCGGTTGGCTAACCCATGGGACTTAGGCTAGACTGATGGATCTGTAAAATGAGACTCCTTTCTGTTATTACGATAGATGAAGTAAATCCCCGATAGAAATTGTTCTATGGATAGGAATCAACGGCTATGCCTTTTGATGGGGAAAAAAACGTTGATCTCTATGATCCAAGTGCAAGTTTCTTCCCTGATCTGGCCGAGTATCTTTATAGGTGCGGTCGGATCAGTTTGGTCAGTAATGATCTTGACTACGTTAGAGTAAAATTTTATCCTGGAGGAATCTCCTGTGCTTTCCGGGCAAGAGAAGTTTTTTCTGAGTTCGGTTTTGGAAGAACCGAGGAATTAGTCACCTGCCTGGATATCCATGGGCGAGGCCCCGATTGTGGGACCCTGCCTCACGCAAGCTGTGCTACTT
Source organism: Cibotium barometz (assembly GCF_041138505.1). Lineage (NCBI taxonomy): Eukaryota > Viridiplantae > Streptophyta > Polypodiopsida > Cyatheales > Cibotiaceae > Cibotium > Cibotium barometz. The sequence goes on from NC_141061.1 coordinate 16,822,515, forward strand.
CTGCTGCTAGCACCTCGAATCTGTTGTGCGGTGGGGACAGGGATCTTACAGTTGGTATCAGATCTAATTGGCTAATGAGGATTAACCGAGAAGCCAAATATGTCAAAAACTTATCAACAAGCACAAAAAGGTTGTATTTGTGTGATAAAAAATTCATACAATTTGATATTCAAACTGAAATTCGTAATTTGGTAATTTGATCTTCAAATGGAAGTACCACAATTGTATGGAATCCCTGACTTGCTTATGGCCTAGACATGATGGTATTTACCTTATAGTTCCAAGAACCATGACTATCCGTATATACCGAGGGTATAACTGCAGCTCTTTACTGGCAGTATATACGAGTAGATCTAAGACTTGAAATTATAAGCATTAATACTATCCAGATGATGAATTCGAATGTGGTTGATATGATTTTAAATTCTGATTGAGAAATGATGACTTGAAATTTGGTAATTCGGTCTTCAGATGGAAGTACCGCAATTGTATGGAATCCCTGACTTGCTTGAGGCCTAGACATAATGGTATTTACCTTATAGTTCCAAGAACCATGACTATCCGTATATACCGAGGGTATAACTATAGCTCTTTACTAGCAGTATATACGAGTAAATCTAAGACTTGAAATTATAAGCATTAATACTATCCAGATGATGAATTCGAATGTGGTTGATATGATTTTAAATTCTGAGTTGATTTGGATTTTGATTGAAAAAGAAAGATTTCTAAATTTTGGTGACTCAATTGTAATAACTAAGCAAAACCTCAACAAGGATGAATGGGACGAGTCCCTGTGATGATGTTCTTAACGGGAATGATGTAAATGACTTCAACCAATCACTATGAGATTAGTGGATTGTGCTGGCAGATTGCTACTGTTAACTTTTGATCAGTGGATCAAGTTAAGGGATGATAAATTAAAAATATGAAAAATTGAAATCCCCATGGAGGGATTGTTCAGATGGAAAAATTTAGTCTAATGGACCATTATTGTGATAAAGATATTAATGAGATATTCTGAATGAATTGTTATCTGATAATGCGTTCTATATGAGTATCTTTATTCCTTGATTCTATGGGGAGCCGACCTATTTAGAGAACCTCAGAATCAGTTGAATCAAAAAATCAGATTGAATCATAAATAAAGAGACTTAACAATAATTTTTGTATTGATAGGAACATGGATCGAGGTCGTCGTGCTAGAAATGTTAACCCCCAACTCGATGAAGAAGAGCTCGACCTGGATGTTCGTAGAACTATTCATAGTTCGCAGCCTGGACCTTTCAAGGGTGAAGGAGAAAACTTGGGCGAGGCTCTGGAGAAGTGGATCGAATCAATGGAAGAATACTTCGATGTCACCGGGACCGATCTCAAGGCTTACCTTAGAAAGAGGTTTTGTCCCCTCGACTTTCTTGAAACTAAGATGAATGAGTTCTTGGAACTAAAGCAAGAAAGCCGGACAATTAAAGAGTACCATCAGGCTTTTTCCCTTCTCCTTAAATATTCCCCTCAATTGGATAAAGAGCACCTGATGGCCAGGTTCATTCGTGGAATGAACGAGCCATTGGATACTTTAGTCACAAGAATGCAAAACCTATCTCAATGGCCGAAGCAATAAGAATGGCGAAGGATTTTGCCAAAGCCTTTGATGTCAAAGTCCCGCCAAAGACAGCACCATCACCTTTCAAAAGGTTTTTATTCCCCGAAGATGATTCCAACCTTCCTCTGCCTAGAAGATATCAGGGTCAAACCCAGGATATGGGAAGTTCTAGAATGGAAGAAATGTCCTTTTTCCAAAACTCAATTCCCTGGAATTTAACTTCAGAAGTTCCATCCTTGAACAAGAGAGTGAAATGCTATAACTGTCAAGGAATTGGACATCGCAGCATGGATTGCCCAACTCCTTTTGGATCAAGGTTTTCAGTGTAGGGAAATCAGGGATCAAGATTCCAGACTCTAGCCCCTTCCTTCGAGAGTAATCACGGTTCTATCCCCCAAAATCAGGGAAATCCCAGAGGTAGACCCTCTATAAAACCTGCAGTTTCAACCCAAAGTAATGCCAGACCTCCAACTCAGAAAAGGGGAAGTCAAAGAGAGTTGTTCCCAAATCGGTCGTCCACTTCCAAGGTAGTAACACTAGAAGTGATTGAAGAAGAAGAAGAAGATGAAAAAGATCATACTTCACCTGCGAGATGAGGACATCTCGCGTTTTTTAAGTGGGGTAGAATGTAAGATTCCTCCCCCAGCCCCTCATGATGTCTAGTATCTTCCTCTGTAATCAATTCCCTCTTCAGAAATAAAAAAGATCTTGTTTCTACCTGTTTTGGCCTAGAGAGAAAAAATATTCTAGAGAGATAATTTTTAGATTTTAAATATTTTTGGATAGAAAAATACCTCATCTTATTAAAATAAGTTTCCTTGAAATAGAAGTTCAAAAAGATTTTCAGAAGGTGCTTTAGAAATTAAGTATAATCTGTTCAAGAGGTATTATCCTGGGGGTGAAGATTTTTTCAAAATTTTAAATTAAGGTTCCTATGGTCCAATAAGATTCATCCAAATGTAGGGAGGAGATAAATGAGGAAATAAAAGGAAAATCCCCCAAAAATGAGTAAATACTCACATAAGATGAAGAGTTGACTAAGGAGTTAAAAAAGTGAGATATTTAGAAGTAATGATGCATTTTTGACACCTCTGCATGGGGGAATTCCCCTCATGAAGGAGGCACCTATTTCACATGCTTGATTGAGTTTTAAACTCCCAAAAAATGAGATATTTTTATCTCTCCTCTCTTCTGTTTCAACTAGATCCAAAAAGTGAGCAAAACTGACCTAAAAATGGTCAAAAATAGATCAAACTGATCTGGAAAATTCCAAAATCAGTTGGCTTGGTTAGAAACTCACTTTTTCCTATAACTAGAAGCCCTCCCCTTTGTTGAAACTCAATAGTGTTTTTGCACTGTTACCCTGCCTCTCCCAAGTGCCAAAAACAATAAATTTTACTCATAATTCATTAGTTTTTGACCTTCCCTCTTCCAAAAGATTGGTGGCCACTCTTGTCTCAAACAAGGGTTGAAAATTCATTAGTAAGTTGGTGATTCTTCTCTTTTCCATTTGTTTTATGGTTTTTATGGTTTTTTATGCTTTTTGTCTTCTCTAAAATGGCAAATGATGTTATGCCTCATTACAAAAAGGCATTCCCCTCTCTCCTCTAGTAAATCCAACCATTCTTTATCCTAGGTTAATGATTAATGAGTAAAATCAAGTTTTTCATAATGTTCTCTTAAATAAGTAGAAAAATGTTACTTTAGAATGATTTAAATACTCTTGATGCATTTATAATTAATTTTAGAGACTTAAAATTGAAAAATGGTCAGCTATACAAAGGAGGTTATGGCAAAATTTTTCAAAATTTTGGAAATAAGTATTATCTTTCATTATTCTAAAAGAGTAATCCTTATGATTTCCATATTCTAAAGTGTCATTTTCATGCATAGAAGATGCATTTTGATTATTTGTATAAAAGAAATTTAGTTTTATTATAAAAGTATTACTTTCATTATTATTAATTTTTATGCATAAAAGTATGCATAAAAGATTATTTTTTTAATTATAAAAGTGTAACTTTTATCATAATTGATTTTCATGCATAAAAGATTATTTTTTTATTATAAAACTGTTACTTTTATCATATTCGATTCTCATGCATAAAAGTATGCATAAAAGATATTTTTTTTATAAAAGTGTTACTTTTATCATATTTGATTTTCATGCATAAAAGTATGCATAAAAGATAAATTTTTTATTATAAATGTGTTACTTTTATCATATTTGATTTTCATGCATAGAAGTATGCATAAAAGATTTGTTTTTTATTATAAAAGTGTTACTTTTATCATAATTGATTCTCATGCATAAAAGTATGCAAAAAAGATTATTGTTTTATAATAAAAGTGTTACTCTTATCCTATTTTATTTTCATGCATAGAAGTATGCATAAAAGATTATTTTTTTAATTATAAAAGTGTTACTTTCATCATAAATGATTTATGCATAAATTAGATGCATAAAAGAAATTCTTTTATATTAAAAGAGTGATTTTTATCATAAATGATTGTATGGATAAAAATATGCATAAAAGATAATTTTTTTAATATTAGAAGTGTGATTTTCATCATAAATGATTTTATGCATAAATTAGATGCATAAAAGAAATTCTTTTATATTAAAAGAGTGATTTTCATCATAAATAATTGTATGCATAACCATATGCATAAAAGATAAACTTTTTATATTAAAAGTGTGATTTTCATCATAAATGATTTTATGCATAAATTAGATGCATAAAAGAAATTCTTTTATATTAAAAGAGTGATTTTCATCATAAATGATTGTATGCATAAACATATGCATAAAAGATAATTTTTTTATTTTAAAAGTGTGATTTTCATCATAAATGATTTTATGCAAAAATAGGATGCATAAGAAAAATTCTTTTATTCTAAAAGTGTAATCCTACTAAATTGGATTTATGCATGGAAAGATGCATAAAGAATTTATTTTAACCCAAAAGAGTTATTCTCATCAATTTTGATTTTATGCATAGAAAGATGCATAAAGAAATCTATTTTTAGTTCAAAAGAGTTATTTTTGTCAATTTTGATTTTATGCATAGGAAGATGCATAAAAGATTGATTTTTAATTCAAAAGTGTCATTCTCATTTAAAATGAATTTATGCATAGGAAGATGCATAAAAGATTGATTTCTATTTCGAAAGTGTTAGTCTCCTTAAAATGGAATGCATAAATAGATGCATAAAGAAATCTTATATCAAAAATAAGAATTCTGTTGTATTCTATAAATAGATATGAGGATGTGAAACGAATCAAATAGATGAAAATGAACGAGGAATAGATGGAGATGTATGTATGTGAAAGAATGAATGTAGTTATATGTATGTGAAAGAAATGATGTAGATGTGAATGTGGATGTGCATGTATGTGAATGTGAATGAGGATGTGGAATGTGGATATGGATGTATGGATGTGAATGTGAATGTGAATGTGGATGTATGTGAATGTGAATGTGGATGTGTGAATGAGAATATGAATGTAGATATGGAATGTGGATGTGGATATATGTGAATGTGAATGAGGATGTGGAATGTGGATATGTGAATGTGAATGTGGATGTGGATGTGGATGTATGAATGTGGAATGTGGGTATGGATGTATGGATGTGAATGTGAATGTGGATGTATGAATGTAGATGTGGATGTATGAATGTGGAATGTGGATATGGATGTATGAATGTGGAATGTGGATATGGATGTATGAATATGGAATGTGGGTATGGATGTATGAATATGGAATGTGAATGTGGATGTATGGATGTGAATGTGAATGTGGATGTATGGATGTGAATGTGGATGTGGATGTATGAATGCGGATGTGGATGTGGATGTATGAATGTGGATGTGAAAATGGATGTATGGATGTAGATGTGAATATAGATGTACGAATGTGGATGTGTGTGGAATAATGAATGCAAATATGAATGTGAATGGATATGAAGTCGATATGAGCGAATGGATGAGATGAGATGTCATGTAATTCAGAATGTGAATGAATAATATAAGATCTGAACGAATGAGATATAATGAGAAATGGATGTGATGAGACGTAATGTAAACTAAGAAAGATAGGAATGGATGCTATGTGAAGTGAATGAATTTGATGTGATGGGATGGAAAATGATGTATCTGGTCAAGAATGGATACACATATGATTTGGAATTGGATTAAGTAATATGGATTGATGTGGAATAATGTGGAATGACGAGAGTTCAATATAGAAACTGTATTTGTGTGACGACCTATTTGTAAATGACTGTTTTATGTCAAGATTGCTGGGGAAGCATTTTGACCATCTTGTGATTAAGGTCATGGAGACCTAACTGATAAAGTTGCAACTGCTAGACAGAGAGTCAATGGAAGACGTCTCGCATAGTAGCAAGGTCGGCCGAGGTCTTGACCAGCCTCGATTCGATTTAAATGGTGAGCTTTCGATACGGTGGATGAAGGACCAAGGAAGCGGCCTATGAGTGAAGCGCTAGGTGACCTGCAAAGGATCGTAGAGGGTGCTGACCATACGGTGCTCGGGCTCTGGGTCGCCGAAGATACCCACACGTGCGTTGTGGAAGATATTGGAATAAGGAGTAAGAGTTGTTTTCTGAAACCGGGCATGGATCTGGTTGATTGACCTTGCTGGTCCTCAACGGATGAGTCCATGGCTCTTTTATATGGATCTGTTGGTTGATCTTGCTGATCTTCCACGGAGATTCCATTTTGTTATGTGAATATATTGCCGGTTACTATGAGCTAGAAACTATCGAAAAGGCCCCTGAGTGAACAAGTGGTGAGCATTGTGGTTGCCAATGATGCCATAAGTACACCGATGAATGAATGATTGAAAATATGGATTTAACCAGAGATTTTGAGGATTGTGATCAGTGACATAATGGTTTCATTAAAGGATTGTTTTAAAGTTAGCTAATGCTGAGAAAAAGGCAATTTCATATTGGGTGTGTAAGTGGTGTGACTAATTTTATGTTGCATGAACTTCTAGCTAGGGGGCCTGGGAACTCTTTTCCCTGGTACCCGGGACAAAACCTAACCAAATTCTAAATTGGATCCCATCACTACAGTGGTTGGTCGGTTGGCTAACCCATGGGACTTAGGCTGGATTGATGGATCCGTAAAATGAGACTCCTTTTTGTTATTACGATAGATGAAGTAAATCCCAGATAGAAATTGTTCTATGGATAGGAATCAACGATTGTGCCTCTTGATGGGGAAAAAACCGTTGATATCTATGATCCAAGTGCAAGTTTCTTCCTTGATTTGGTCGAGTATCTTTATAGGTGCGGTCGGATCAGTTTGGTCAGTAATGATCTTGACTACGTTAGAGTAAAATTTTATCCTGGAGGAATCGCCCATGCTTTCTGAGCAAGAGAAGTTTTTTCCGAGTTCGGTTTTGGAAGAACCGAGGAATTAGTCACCTGCCCGGATATCCATGGGCTAGGCCCCGAGTGTGGGACCCTGCCTCACGCAAGCTGTGTTACTTTTGCTGCTAGCACCCCGAATCTGTTGTGTGGTGGAGACAGGGATCTTACACAACCAAATGTTTTGATACCAGCTGTGAGACCCTTGTCCTCTCTGCACATCGAACTAGCAAACTCACGCATAGGGCAGAGCTTCCCACTCGAGGCCTCACCCACCATGAATGTCTAAACAAGAGACTAATTCCTCATCAATTCACATCATTCCACAACATTTCACATTATTTAAACATCATTCACATCATCCCACATCATCTCACATCACTCCACATCAATCCACAAATCAATCCACATCACTCCACATCAATCCACATCAACCCACACATCAATCCACATCAACCCACATATCAATCCACATCAACCACATCAACCCACAAAGTTAGAAGTCAAGGAAGTAGATATTGTGGGACTAGGGGAAGAAGCTCGGCCCATATACATTGCTACAGACTTGACTTCGGCTGAAGAAGATGGTCTCATTGCTCTCTTCAAGGAATTTAAGGATTTTTTTGCCTAGAATTACAAAGAGATGAAGGGGGTACCGCCTGAGGTAGTACAGCATACGATTCTAATCATGGAAGGGTCGAGACCAACTAGGCAAAAACCATACTAGATGAATCCTAAGTACGTGGCAATTGTAAAAGAGAAAATTGACAAGCTCATTGTTGCGGATTTTATCCATGAAATCAAACATAAGGATTGTTTATCACCTATTGTGATAGTGTCAAGAAAGAATGGAAAGCTTAGGGTATGTGTTGATCTTAAAAAGGCTAATGCAGCCACTAGGAAAGACCATTATCCATTGCCTTATATAGAACATGTTTGGGAAAGAGTGGCTAGGCTGGGAGAGAAGCTTACAGCTTCTTGGATGGATTCTCCAGTTACAATCAGGTGTCCATAGCACGAGAGGACTAGCACAAGAGAGCTTTCAACACAATGTGGGGGCCATTTGTATACAAGGTTATGCTATTCGGCCTCACAAACGCCAGCAACCTTACAACGGTTGATGTGCATAGCCTTCAAGGACTACTTACAAAAGTGGTTGGAGGTATTCATTGATGATCTATGTGCACGCTCTCGATGGGTAGACCATCTGGCCTGCTTGAGAAAAGTATTCGAGCGATGTCAATTATATCATATATCCTTAAACCCCTTGAAGTGTCAGTTTTGGATCAAGCATGGTGTGATATTGGGACACATTGTCTCAAAGAATGGTATATCCACGAATGATAGTAAGGTCAAACTGATCTTGGAGCTGCCAACCACCTACCAACTACAAGGGTGTGCAAAAGATTTATGGACCATGTGGGGTACTATCATCGCTTCATAATTTTTTATGAAAAAATAGCTAGACCCTTGTACAAGCTCCTCATTGTCTTTAAGTGGACGGAGGAGTGTCACGAAGCATATGATCGACTGAAGCAAGCATTGGCAAGCGCACCAATTCTATGTACCCCAAATTGGGATCTCATATTTTATGTGCATATTGATGTATCAAATTTTGCTATTCGTTATGTACTAGCCCCCAAACTGGTGAGTTCAAATTGGACTATCCAGTCTGCTTCGCTAGTCTCATCAGCTGAATGATGCAGAGGTGAATTACACCACCATTGAGAGAGAAGGATTGGGCATAATTTACGCTGTCAAGAAATTTCAACATTACCTCTTGGCCAACAAATTTGTATTTTACATGGGCCATCAAGCCTTACTATACCTAGTAAATAAACCTTGCACCACAGGGAGAATCACACGATGGTTACTATTGTTGTTGGAATTGAACTTTACAGTCACGGACGGTAAGGAAGGGAACACAACATGTGTTGGCCGACCACATGTCAAGAATTCCAAATAGGAAATTAGCAATTGGTGTTGATTATGATCTCCCTGATGATGCTTGTTTATTCAAGTTGGACATGGTACCCGAATGGAGTGAAGAAATCTCAGAGTATCTAGCTTATGGTTTTCCATAACAAGAAATACCTTTGAACAAAGATAAAATGCGGTGGCTTATCAAGCTCGTTGCACCTTATCAACTGTTTGTGGGAGAACCATATAAGTTAGGAAAAGATAATCTGCTCAGAAGATGCATTAGAGAGGATGAGTTTGTCACCATATTGGAAGAAGTTCATTCAAGGATACCAAGCAAGAATTTTGCTGGAGAAATCCAAGCTCAAAAAGTGCTTCAAGCAAGACTGTGGTGGCCTACGTTATTCGGAGACGCCATAGAATTTGTCAAAAGATGCGAAGAATGTTAACGTTTTGCTATTCCACAGCAAAAGGACAAGATGCCGCTCACCCCTATTATTGTAAGACAACCGTTCAAGAAATGGGGGATAGATTTTGTGGGACCGATTAGTCTAGTGTGGCACATCCATCCTCCCAAGCCCGATATGTGATCTTGGCGGACTATTTCACAAAATGGGTAGAAGCCAAAGCCTCAAGGAGAGCTGATGCATGAACAACTACAAAGTTTTTATATGAGCAAATCATCTCAAGGTTTGGCTGCCCATTAGAATTGGTTAGTGGATCACGGCTCACATTTTATCAATGAGGTGGTTGATCATTTACTTGTGGGATTCTTAGTGATGCATCGAAAATCATCACCTTATTATCCACAGGAGGCCAATGGTAAAGCAGAGAGTACAAACAAAATTTTGTGTACTATCTTGACAGAAATCTAGGAAGCAAGTTGAACAGACTAAGAACATAAGTTGACAACAGCCCTATGGGCGAACCTCATATAAGGTAGTGACGGGTTACACTCCTTTCCATCTAGCTTATGGTGTGGAAGTAGTTATATGCGTATGGAACACCTAGTCCCAAGCTTAAGGATTGCCGTACAAGAGCATATAATGGAGAATGCATTAGTTGAAAGGCTAATTGACTTAGAGAAGCTTAATGAGACTAGACTGATAAACATGGACTCATGGTTGAAAAATTACGCAAGAAACATTGGTTTGACAAAAACCTTAAGCAAAAAGATCTTGAAACAGGGGACCTTGTCCTCATGTATAGTGTTGGAAGCGCCAAGAAAAAGAAACTTAAATACCAAGGTCTGGGACCATTCTGAGTATCAAAAATCACACCTCATGGGTCTGTACGAATTGAGACAATTGATGGCATACAAATGGAGGGTTATGTCAATGGAAGTAAATTTAAAAAATACTTTGGACCACTGACCCAAGAGATGCTCTTGCAAGAACATCTCTTGAAACAACAAAAACAACTTGCAAAAGAAAAATTACAGCAAAGCAAAAGAAGAGGCTAAGACTAGAGACATCAAAGCGAAGCAATTCCTGCACAAAAGACTGATACATGTCAACATGGCTTCTATGACCCTTTTGGACAAAGGAGAACTAAACATTGAGCCAGCACGACTCAAGGTGGGACTTACTATAGCTAAAGGCCATGCAACAAGCATTGCATTAATAGATACGGGGTTAAGTCATAACTTGATCTCATATGAGACCTAGGTAGCATTAGATAAACCACACCTTGAACCCACTGATGCGTAAGTTTGTAGCATTCACTTGATAACCACAAAAGTCGAGGGATTTTTAAATGTTAACATTTCCATAAAAAATAATTCCTTGGTCAGGAAGGTGTTTGTCATGCCTGTAAGTTCCATGGAAGAAGAGATGATTCTAGGACGATTCTAGATCTGTGCCAGTAAATGCATTATCCAATGGGAAGAACGAACATCATTGCTAAGCACAAGCGAGAAGGTCATGTCCATACCCTTATGGAACTTGACAAATAGAGAGAAGCACATCATAACTGATGATGAGAACAAACAACAAGTGCAATGGGTGGCAACACCTCAAAGGATAGAACAAGAAAACCATTCTGCAAATCTTACCTACATAATACCCTACATATAAGGGTACACAGAAGTGGGTGCCCAAAATTCAACTTATAGATCAACCAAACAAAATGGACAACAGGAATGATATAAAGGACCTCAGAAGAACCTGCAAACAATTCAAAGGTCAGATCCTTCTGACTCGAGCTGATTGGCAGGACTCCAAGCACCCGAAGAAACCTCAAGGATTCCGTAAGAAATGGGTTCAATAGGATTTACTGCAAGCACAAGGATACTATCAAGGCAATACGGCAATATGGGTACCCAAACCCCACTCAGTGGCTAATACCACAAATAGTCGAATTATCAAAAAGAAGGTGGTAAGATCAAGCAACAACAACTCTTGACTCAAGCAAGAACCACGCCAACCCTTGTGTGGAGGATTAAGAAAACTCAACCAAATGGGTTGGGAATTGCTAAAGCAACAAAAGTACCCACTCTGACTACAATACTGAACAAGGAACCTAAAGGTAAAAACAAAGTAGTACAGCAAGGAGATGCAGATAGAAGCCCTCCACAACCAAGCACATAGTGACAACATTGTTCAATTGGGTGGAAGGCACAATAAAAAACTCCCACACATGCAACTAAAACGACTGCACCAAAAAATGCCCAAAGGTGCCCGGGTGACCCCTTGGTTCTTATGGCAATAATAACAATTACATGAATGGATACGAGGTAAGCAAAGTATCGTTCACTCATCATCTGCATGTTTGACTGCTTGAGCATATAGAAAGAAAAATAATAATAAGTATTCGATCTTATGCATTCCACGTGAAAGTGCAGAAATGTGTCCACGCCGTGAACCCTTTTCTGACTTTTCACGCCGTGAACAAAATCTCAAGTTCCACGTGAAACTGTAGAAAAACATTCATACCATGAAACGGTAAATTTTCACGAGCCAATCACATAGTGCCATGTGGCTTTCTTTATTAAGGTAGCTGCCCTGTTCGATGGCTGCATTATAAAATAAATTTTCTTTCTTCTTTTCTTCATTTTGCATTGTGTGCATTTGCGAATCGCTTCAACTTGCATCTCCAAAGCTCACTTTCTCCCTACAAACTTTTTGACTTTCCCCTTCGAGGTGGGAGCTTGATCCTCTTCCTTTCTTTTCCTTTTTGTCTTTGTTTTTTCTATTTTTGTTTTTTTAATGAATCATGACATTTTGGGAATAACCAAATTAATCGGTAACACACATGACTTTTTCCCTTCACGTATGTATGGTTCAATAAAGATTAATCATTCAATATGCATCAAACAATTTGAACGATTTAAAATACTTGTGTTTTCACAAAAATTGGGTTTTTCACGAAACCTATGTTTTCACAAAAACTTGTTTTTCACAAAACTTGTCCTTTCACGGGGGGCTAGAGACCCTTTCACGGACTGACCTTTTCATGGTCGCACCCTTTCGGACTAACCCTTTCATAGCCTGACCCTTTCATAGACGGACCCTTTCACGGCCAAAACCCTTTCATGGTCACACCCTTTCACAGACTAACCCATCACAACTAGACCCTTTCATGAACTCACCTTTTCATGAACCAACACTTTCATGAACTCAACTTTTCTCAAATGGACTAACCTTCACAGATTGACCCTTTCACGGCCTCACCTTTTCATGGTGGCCTGCTCATTCATGTACTCACTCCTACCTTACCGTGAACTGACTATTAGAACACTAGAGGATTGCTCCTACACTAACGACCTCTTCAATTAAACTAACCTATTCCCCATAAATTATTATTTTTTGAAAGAAAAAAAAAGGACCACACCAGTCATTCAACTGATCCTATGTGCCTAATACAGATGTCAGCCTCGGTGTTTGAAGCCCACAAGAACCCAGCTACAACTCAAGCCAATAGTGCAACTGGATCCCCAACGAGTTAGAGAAAATCGAGAACACAGTGAACCAAAGCTGAACTTCTTGGGTCCTTATGCACAACCTTTCCATGGGGCCATCATCAAAACAGGCAGCAAGGAAGCTCATACAGCCTCTGGAAATGTAGCCCTTCGATACCACAACCCGGAATGTCTACAAATACTGGAAGAGGCTGAAGTTAAAGCAAAACTAGACAAAGTTGGTCTCGAAAGGATGGCACAGATACTCCCCCACAGTATCGACATAGAACTCTGCACAAAGTACCTAAAGACCTACGATAAGGGGACCAAATGAGGGCAAATCACCAAGGCAAGCGGCACTGCAAAAGAACTACTCATCATTGAGGACCTAATTAGGGAGGCTCTGCAACTTCCAGTGCAGTAAACAGGGCTCACCAACACACCATTGACAAGATGCCTACGGAGGCCATGCTAAAGAAGAATTCATACAATTCAAATGGTGCAGAGTAGTACGAGAATATCCAAAATGAGGCTATAGAGAAGGCCTGCAGGGCCATGTCTTTGATGATGCAAATAAAGCCAGTAAGACACATACAACAGACTTGATCTCAACAGAATTACAAAAGTACATGAAGAGAAAGAAGAAGATTGGGCATACTATCTACATAAGGAGATGGAGAACTACTTGAAGGCCCACCAATTAAAATATCTAACCCATACCTTCTCACACAGTTCTCAATCATGTAGCAAAAAGACCTCAGCCTAAATCAGAGGAACATATGCAGTTGGCATTGCTACCAGACCAGTCCATGTTAACACAGCTGAAGATGTACACGAAGGGAAATCCATCTTGATGGAGACCAAGGATATAATAAAGCTGATGAAGAAATATTGTAAGAAGAGAAAAGATAAAAACATGAGGGGAGTGCTTACCGTTTTTGTTGCTGAGTCACAAAGACTAGAGGAGGAAGTTGCAACAGAAATTCGCACTTACCAAGAGGCACTTAAAGAGAATATTCTCAACCAGACCACACAAGAACCTCGGCAACAAATCACTCCTCCAACAAGCCTAGCCCAACTCATATTTACAGACTTATCTCCTCTCAAAGACTCAATTCTGGCAGACACGCCAACAGAGAGCTCGAGAAGCAGCAATGCTAATACAAGCTGAGGAAAGGTAAGAAGTGGAAGGAAATGCAACCCTAGTATAGGAACCAAAGGCCCCCATGGAAGCAATTAAAAGACAAAGAACTCCAGAGCCATCAAGTCCAAGCAAGAGGAGAATATTGGAAGATAACACCATATTAGTGAATTTGGGAATTTCCCAATTTCCATTTTTGAATACTTAAAAAAGGGGACATGGATAACATGTTTGTAAGTTTCTCAAAACCCTATCATATGACCTGTCGTTGGAAAGCGCTTGAAAAATGGAATCTAAAGAGCTATAAAGCGCTCATTTTGGATTAGTGGTGTTCAAGTTATGGTTAATCCAAACTTTTGACCACGTGTCCCAAACTTGTGGGAAATTCCCATATTCCCCAATATGGTGTTAGATGAAGAAAGACTACCCCAGCTAGCCTCTCTATAGAACATCGACTATCAACAATTCTTGCAGGAGACCATGGAAGGACTTGAGGAGCTGCTCAACCAACCATAGACTAGGATGGAGATAGAATCAAGCACCAATGCAATTTGGGAGCACGAAAAAAAAGTTTGGCGATGCCACCTCCTAACAACACATATGCTCCATGACTATAATACTGCCCTCTGGAAGCAAGTAAAAGATACATCCACACAAGTACAAAGGTTAGGCAAACTTGGAAGCAGCTAAGACAACCCACAAAGAGGTCATTATGAAGAGTTTGAAAGCTATAGAAGGAGCAGAAGAAAAGGTACAATGCACTGGTGGAGAATAATAATATGGTATTAAGCTAAACAATAGCACAAAGGATCAAGGAGAATGCTGATCTCAATGCCAAATTGAAAAAAGTGAAGGAACAACTCCAGAAAAAAGTCAACCACACAAAGGAACTCACGACACTCTATGCACAACAAGTACAAGACTTCCAAGCTAATGCCAGGGCCAAAGAAGAAGGATCGCAGCACCAAATCATGCAGCTCACAGCACAACTTAAGGAAGAGGAGGAGAGGGCAAACCATCTACAACATGAAAGGGAACAGACCAACAAGGCTCATGTAGAGAAGATCAGAGCTCTTAATGAAACAATAAGTGCAAGCCAGGCAGAAGCACACAGAAATGAGTTGGCACACCAAGAGATAGTGACACAGCTTACAAAACAACTTCAAGACACTCAGAGGTTGGCGGCCCAAAGACTCCAACAAATTACCAAAACTCAGGCAAGGGAAGCAACCGCCCGGCGAACCCAAGAATATGCAACACAAAGATTTGAAGAATTGGATGTTGGATGGTCAAAGAAACGTCAATTTCAAACCTCCTTAGCAACATAGACTCCTGTCTACAAGAATTAGAGCGTTAGCTTGCAATCCAAGAAAGAAGTCAGTGGCCAAAACCTAGTGATGATCTTCGTCTCCTCCTTGAGTGTGCCTCTGAGTTGGGACAATTGCTCCTCAGGCCCCTCCTCAAACTCTTTCTTTGTTTCTGTCTACACTTACCCTCTCTCTAATTCAATATGACATAAATCTATCTGAGGATATAGGCCTAGGAGAACTAACATTAATCAAACAAAATACGAAAAGAGACGCTAATCCTATCGTAATCATGGGAATTTTGAGGGGGCGACTTAGTATTGGTAATCCCCAGGACATATTTTTCTATCCTCTACATCCTATCATTGCTAAACCTTTGTAGTTGGTGTCCCATTCTCCAAAACTCATAAATTCTGGATAATAGTGTTGAAAAATTAGACCTGTTTGTCCCAAATGACATTCTCGAGATGCCCGCCAACTATGAAGTAGTAGCACATAGTTACCAATGGGTCATAAGTCACGGCGGCGGCGGCTGGCTAGAGGTATATAACACTCACCAACATCTAAACCTATGTGATTCCATTCTCTATCATCCTTTTGGCATTCTAAAACTCTACACTAATATATACAAGCATTTAGAAGCCATGCTGACAAATGTACAATACAATTTTAATGCTACCAATATAGAGTATCCCACAAAAAACGAAGAAGAAATTCTAGACTTACGAGAGTTTATTAAGTCTCATAAGCCTAGCCACTCACTCCCCCTAGCCCAGGAGGTCAGAGGGGGTCAAGAAGAATCTTCTTCTTCATTTTCAAAATCAACTTACCCTATCTATTCTAATGTTACTAGTAGGCTACTTAACCCATATCCTAACACACAACCTAATAACACATCTCAAGCTGAATGCATTTTCTCATCTTTTTATCCTCCTGAGATAGATTTTCCCTAACACTCTCACCCCCTCGAGGAGGTACTGGAACCTCACCCATCTCCACCAAGGCACTCTCAAGAGGTAAGACACACCATCTCACAAGATAATCTTGAACCATTTACTAATGATACCATCTTGGATTCTTTGTCAGCTAGAGGTTGATCGAAATGTTTGATGGATGGGTGGGAGTGGCCTACTATGGTGTGATTGGAACCACCCTTTATTCTTCTGCCAATGCCTGTCTGCTACTACTCGGGAATCACATCCTAAGCCTCCCCTACTATCAGAGGGCTAAATTGTATCAAAAACTCTATTTGCATCCGTATGTACAACTTGATAATTTAAAGAATGAAAGAATAATTTAACAAATATGGGTATGTGTTGGTTCCAACCTGCAAGGCCTCTCTGTCTTCATCATGGATATCTGGTTCAGCTTTGAACTCATCTTGCCTTGTAGCCATTGTGCACCATCATTTAGGATTTGCTAATGAAGATCCAAGGGTTTGAGATGTAGAATTTCCCTCTGGTTGTATTTACTAAGAAATTCATTTCATTTGTAGGGGTTTACAGGCATGTCCCATCCCTCTTCATCATACTATTTTTAGGGGTTTATAGGCATTTCGTTTGTAGGGGTTTATAGGCATGTCCCATCCATCTTCATCATACTATTTTTTAAACTTAAAGAGTGAGTAGGCAACATATTCCAAATTTTGTGCTCTGGCCTTTAGTTGCTATGTTGCATGTGCCTTATGTCTCTATTTTGCCTCTTGTAGATTCACCAACACAGACAGAGAATGTTTTCTTAATTGGTTATGGAAAGTGGTAGAGTTGTTGACTGTCAATAGCTCTTCGTGTAGCTTCCATTGTTTGCTTTTCTCTTGCATTAGCTATGTCCATACACGTTGGAGCTCTATACATAAATCAGGGGAAATAGAAGGAAACTTCCTCGGCCCCACAACCAAGTCAATTAATGCCCTCTCGGCCACCCAAACTGACTGAGACTCCCCAAGACAAGCCACGTGGGCCAAAAACCCTCAAGAAAAAGATTGGAACTTACCCAAACCCAGTTGAGGAGATTGAACAAGTGCAACAGTTAAGGGGTTTGGTGGAAGAAACACAAAGAGAACTAGAGTCAGCAGACCCTAGAAGAATCAAAATTCTAGACACAGTGTTTCCTACACAAGTTCAGCCTCACAGGAGCCATAAACCGTTAGTAGCTATACCTAGTATCATTCGGGAAGAAAGTGAGGATAGGACATCAGGAAGTGGGCAAACACCCTCCTTGCTGGAAAGAATGCATAGTGAGGGAATGCCTGACCCCATCGAAGAGGAAGTGATTCCATCTTCACCAGTCAATAGTCAAGGGGCGATATCTCGAAAAGTATCGTTGAATGTGTCCAAGCTAATGGATTTCATGTCCTCTGAAATCAGAACCACGATCATCTCCAAGTTATACGGAGATCGTGAGATATTCTTAGCTCTTCGGACATTTCTCAGTGGAGAACTGAAGGCGGGGTTACCACAATTTGCCAATATGGATAGATTCGCCACGCTTCAAGATGAAGGGGAACATTTGGATCTACAACCCAACCTAGATGAAGACTCGGTCGTTGAAATACTTGTTAACAAGTTGGGACAGTACTTTGAAGGGGACGAATCTAATGCAACCCTCCGCATTACTACCAAGGGATTAACTCTAAAGGGAATCCTTGATGGTGGTGCTGGAGTGAGCATTGTGACTAAAAACTGTTGGGAATATATGGGAAGACCTCACCTCGAAGTCACAAACATAGTGGTTAAGATGGCAAACAGAACTATTGCTAAACCTATTGGAATGTTAAGGGACCTTAAGATCAAGGTCCTTGGATACAAGGTAAGACATACCTTCATCGTAATGGATTTCTCTAAGCGTCCTATGTCATATCAAATGATCTTAGGATGTCCTTTCATGAGGGAAGCACAAATGGTGCATGACTAGTCAAAAAACCATGTCTACCTACAATTCCATGTCTACCTATAATTCCAGGACTCTGCCATTCGAGTTGATCTTGAGAATGGTCGCGCGCATCCCTTAGGAAGCAAGGTTATCATCAATAATCGATCGGATACCACTATTCACTCTGCCCCATTAAGGTATTGCTATACATGCAAAAAAGAGACTGATGATGGGAAAGATTCTCTTTATATAGATGTCCTACCGGGTATGACTGAGTCGGATAACGTGGATTGGGTACACCTAGCGGCAACCATAGACACATGGGGAAATAGAGGCACAAGTTGGGTAACACCTGCTGAGGGGCAAGATATGGCACCATTAGTGCCAATAAACATGATAGGTGTTATGCACTTGACTCCTGATGGCAAGAAAGTGGCAAACTCCACTGACACTGAAAGTAGCGAAGACTCTAACCAATGCAACTCTAAGTCGTTTGAATCTCAAGAAGAAACTGACTCTAAGCCTGATGGGGGGGATGAATCGACTATTTACCCGTGTGGAAACAAGGTGCTCAAGGCCTAGGACGGTGACCTCCTGTTTATCCGAAAGTGAGGGGGACACAAGTAAAGATCGACCAAGTGAGTCCGAATCTGACAGAAACAAAAATCAAAAACTTGGTAAGAAGAAAACGAGACATAAGCGACAATGCTATCGAGCTAATGTACAAACTGTAATAAGCAAAGAGAGATCCACCTGCAGAATGGCTTAGTTATGTAGGAGCTATTGACGCTCATCCGAAGTTAGCAGATAATTGGGGACAATACCTCCAAAGTGTCATGTGGTGTATTCCGCAACCTCATGACGTCGCCCAATTAGAAATCTAAGAGAAGCCAAAACTAAGTCGTACTGCGAGAAGGCGGAAAAACCAAGAGTTAGCTCAGCAACAAAAGGAGGCCGAATTAAAAGAAAAAAACCTGGCACAACAAGAACCGATAGACTTACACCCCGTAATCGAGCATTTCAAATCATTTACCACACGGGAACGTAAAGTGGTCTACACAAAAGCCCAATGATTGCCTACCAATGGAAATAACGGTGTCTACGATAGCCCAGCGGTAGTTAAGGAGATAGAACTAGCAGATCCAGGTGATGAGTCTAACCCAGTTTCTATTGCTCAAGACCTCACCCAGACGGAGGAAGCTACACTCAAGAAGCTTCTTAAGGAATTTAAAGACATATTTGCTTGGACATATCATGATATGAAGGGTGTTCCACCCTCTGTGGTGCAACACACGATTCCAATGATTAGCACTGCTAAACCAGTCCAGCAATGTCCCTACCCAACGTCCCTACCCAATGAATCCTAAGTATGCAAAGATTGTACAAGAGGAAATTGAAAAGCTTATAAAATGTGGATTCATATACCCTATTGAGCACTCAGAATGGGTTTCTCCGATAGTCATCGTACCAAAGAAAAATGGGAAACTCAGAGTGTGCGTTGATCTCAAAAAGGTTAATGTAGCCACCAGAAGGGATCATTACCCCTTGCCGTATTCTGAACGTGCTTGAAAGAGTTGCAAGCAAGGAGGCATATAGCTTTTTAGATGGGCACTCGTCAGAGAGGACCAAGCTAAAACAGCATTTATCACGGAGTTTGGAGTGTTTGCCTTTCGCGTCATGGTTTTTGGCTTGACAAATGCACCCGCAACATTCCAACGATTGATAAACACAGCCTTTAAGGAATATCTAAGGGAATTTTGTGAAGCTTTCTTAGATGATCTTTGTGTTCGAGCACTTGATGATTGTGTTTACGAAAAATATTTGAAAGGTGTAGATTATATCGCATCTCATTGAATCCTTTCAAATGCCAATTCTGGGTTAAACAAGAAGTTATCTTAGGGCATATAGTGTCCAAAAATGGAATTTCCATTGACGAGAGTAAAATCAAGGTCATTCTGGAATTGCCCCCACCTACCAACTATAAGGGAGTCCAATGCTTTATGGGCCATGTTGGTTATTATCAAAGGTTTATTTTATTCTTCGCTGAGATAGCTCCACCGTTGTATAAGCTTCTCATCGAGTTTATTTGGACCGAAGATTGTGACCGTGCATATGAGCTATTAAAGAAGGCCTTGGCAAGTGCTCCAATCTTGTGAATGCCTAACTAGGATTTAATCTTCCATGTGCATATTGATGCATCAAACTTTGCTATTGGGTGTGTGTTAACTCAACCTGGAGAACACAAACTAGACTACCCCATTAGCTTTGCCAGTCTCTTCGCCAGTACGATGCTGAGATGAACTACACCACTACGAAGGGTTGGCAATGATATATGCAGTAAGGAAATTTTGTTATTATCTCCTTGCCACCAAGTTTGTTTTCTATGTGGAACATCAAGCATTGTTGTATCTAGTAAACAAACCACGCTCCACAGGAAGAATCACACAATGGCTATTGATTCTTCTTGAGTTTGATTTCACTGTTGTTGTGAGACCTGGCAAAAAACATGTCATGGTGGCTGATCATTTGTCTCGCATACCTAATGGTGAGGCTCCTACGGGAGTTGATGATGACTTACCTGACACTTTCCTGTTCATCATGGTGGAGACAATGCCTGAATGGAGTGAGAAGATTGTTAGCTTTTTGGTTAATGGCTTTCCACCCAAGGAGCTTCGTAAAGATCTAGCGCGAAAGCTGATCAAGGAATGCGAACCCTATTGCCTGATGGCCGGGACTCTTTATAAAAGAGGAAAGGATGACGTTCTTAGGCATTGTGCCTACTGCTGAGAGGATGAGTATCTATACATTTTGCAAGAGGCACATATGGGCGTAGCCGGTGGGTCACTTCTCAGGAGACCTAACTGTGTGAAAGATCTTACAATCAGGGTATTGGTGGTGGCCCACTATGTTCCAAGATACATCACTTTTTGTGAAGGGTTGCGATGAATGCCAATGATACAAGAAACCCCAGCGGAAGGATCAGATGCCCCTACATCCAATCAAAGTAAACCAACCATTTGAAAAGTGGGGTTTAGACTTTGTAGGCCCAATTAGCCTAGTGGCCCGCAACACACAATCTTGCTATATTATTGTGGCCACTGACTATATGACCAAATGGGCTGAAGCGAAAGCAACACGTAAGGCAGATGTGAGGACAATAGCCAAGTTCCTCTTTGAAAGTATAATCACACGCTTCGGTTGTCCTTTTGAACTTGTGAGCGACAATGGTACGCATTTTATAAATGAAGTGATTATGGAGCTCACAACAAATTTCATGATATCCCATCATAAATCTACTCCTTATTATCCGCAAACGAATGGCCGTTTTCTCATCATGGTATCTAGAGCCTAGGTGATTTGAACCAATTGTGGTGTAGATTAGGTCAAAAATATCCACTTTTTTCCTCATCTTTCTTGTGTGGAGCTCAACCTACAGCCATTGGAGGCCTTCTACAAGCTTGTAGAGGCAAGATCTCTCAGAGATTCCAACTAGGGAAGTGTAGAGGAGCTGTGGGCATTTCAATTCGTACGACCAATTTTGCAAGCAATGGAGCTCTTCCGCGTCGGCATTGCGTCTGCAAACAACAGCCCGGCATTGATTTCTTGTAGCGCAGCAGTCCGTACAGTAATGCTCAGTGTGTAGTCCATCATTGTCCATGGGACTTGAGGGCTTTTGAAGCCCACTTCATTTCCTACTTATAGCTCAAGTTTGAGCTTCAACCGCCCACTGATGCGCCGGCTGCAGTCAAAAGACCAGGCGCCTCTTCATTTTTTTCATGAAGCTCTCCATTGAAGCTTCAACTTGAATGTTTTTCTTGCTCTAATCATCTCTCCCTTCCACTAATCACTCAAGTGTGAGAGTGCATTAGTATTGCTGGTCCTAATCTTGATTTTGAAGTGTTTTCCATCTACATGAGGTAGCCATAAACCTCATACCCGTCAAGCTTCAACATCGACATCAAGTTTTAAGCTTTCAAAGTGATTAAAGTGTGCTTTTAAGCACTAATTGTGTTGTTTAACATTAATTAAGCTGTAAATCCAGCAAAGGGAGGTTATTTTTAAAGTGTTCTTAAACACTAATAGTGTTATTAAACACTAATGGTGAGTTAATCACCAAAATAAGTGTCATTTGACACTAAAAATGTGCTTTTTAGCACTAATTATATTTTATACACACTAATGGTGATATTAATCATCAACTAAAGTGTTGCTCAACACTAAGGTGGTTTTAACCATCAAAGGAGGAGGTCATCTACATTAAGGAGGCTCTTCTTCATCAACAATGGAGGCCGGGCACACACCATAAGTGCCACGTTCAAGTCTTCATCGTCCACCGCTTCTTCCAAAGAGCAATGGTGCAACCATGAACCAATTGGCTTCACCTCATAAGCTAAAGAGGTTGAAGAATTCTGGTTTTTTATCATAAAACTCAGATTTTTGAGTGTTCTTAAAGTTGGGCACATGTACATTAAGTGCTCATCTTCAATGTTTATGTGTGTTACCCTTGAGGCCCTTGTTTGTAAGAGGCATAGGCAAGCCATAAGCCGTATGCTCTCGTTTCCCAAGCCCAAGGCACTTCATTCCGCTGCATATTCTGCATTTTCATCGTATAAGATGAGTTGTAAGGTTGAGCATAGAATCCCTAAATGCTCTACCTTATTGGTTTGTCATGATTTTAAGCATTTTTTGGCATTACTTTTGTAAGAGGCATTGGCAACATTATGAGCCATGTCCTCTTCTTCTTGAGCCAAAGATGATAAACCTTATTTGTTTGAGTATTTACCTCAACCAATCACTCATTAAGCTTGTAACTTCAAACCCTAAAGGGTATCATTTAACCAACATGCATAAAAGATATTGTAATTGTGGAGTAGACACTGCCCTTGACCAATGCATAAGGCAAGTGGTAAGACCCTCCCTTTCCCTTCCCCATTTAAATCTACCTCACTACCCATGGAGGAGATATGGTATTCAAGGAAGCATCGAGCATGTTGGAGGACCATCTAAAAGCAAACCACTTAAGAAATGGTGGCAGCCTGCTTATGATCATTGTGTGAGAATGGTCAAAGTGGAAAGCATATGGTGGAAGCAATGGCATGTATCTCTCAAGCATGTCATCTACAAGAAGCCAAGCAAACACAAAGAGTGGGGTGCACCATCATTGAGGTGTACATCTTCATCGACAAACAAATAAAGACTTAGATGGCATCAATGTAATAGCCTCTAAGGCTCTAGGAACACTTTTGTAAATCCTAGATAACCACACCTATATTCAAGCCTTGTACGCCTAATGTTATAAAGGCATCTTATGTCCAATACCACCTATTCCATCCTTCCATAGTTGGTATTGAGGGGGGGTATTAAGAGACTAAGGTTGAGTAGAAGGGTGAGAGAAGGGTGTGAGTGTGAATGGACTTGAGGTCCACTTGTTTTCTCATCACCATCTAGGTACTCCATGGCCACACCCATTTGTGTAGAGTATACCCTACACAAGGTCGTACTTCCAGTTTGTACCACCCTTCTGCGCGTGCATACTATACTTGTAGTAGTACCTGTAGCCATCCCTTGCACCCTTGCTCTCAACACCCCCTAATCTACCAACTCTTAGATAAGCCCACTTTCAGTTAGTCCACTCTTGTGAGGAGAGGGTGTCCTTAACTCTCCCTCTCCCTCTCTCTCTCTCTCTCTCTCTCTCTCTCTCTCTCTCTCTCTCTCTCTCTCTCTCTCTCTCCCCTATTTGCGTGGACTTTAGCGCAAGAGGTTTTCTACCTTAGAGAAGGTTTGCACACTACAGTTTTTTACTCATAGAGTGAGCAAACGATCTCGAAATCGAGATCCAACTGAAGCATTATGATCACAGCACTAAGCACTACAAGGCGGTGTGCAAGATGGCCCAATCTCGAAAACGCCAAAATATCACCTCGAGAGAAGCACACAAGAATGAGATTAGAGAAGATGCTCCTAATGCGGCTCTTAGCCTCCCGTTTGCAAGCTCCACAAGGAAGCGGTGGCTAGGTTAGCTTGATTATCTTTTAAGAGGTGTAAGATTCCTCCCCAGCCTCTCAAGATGTCCAGCATCTTCCCCTGTAAATCAAATCCCTCTTAAGGAATATAAGAGATCTTGTTTCTACCTGTTTTGGCCTAGAGAGAGAAAATTCTCTAGAGAGAGATTATTCAGATTTTAAATATTTTTGGATAGAAAAATATCTCTTCTTATTAAAATAAGTTCCCCCGAAATAGAAGTTCAAAAAGATTTTCAGAATATGCATTAAAAATCAAGTATAATCTGTTCAAGAGGCCTTACCCTAGAATCCAGATTTTTGAAAAATTTTAAATTAAGGTTTTAAAGGGCCAATCAGATTAAGGAAAAGAGCCAATCATGTGATGCCATGTATACAAAAATGTTGGGTGATTAAAGGTGGTCAAAAGATTCTCTAGAAGATGCCTTTTTGTACTTTTCATTTCCAAAAAGTGGGGAAAAAAGTTTTTGAAATTTCGGACGTTCATAACTTCTACATATGAGCTCAAAATTTGTCAGAGATTACAGATCTAGAATCTACTCGTCGAGCTCTTTCCATAGATATGTCACATGATATAGTTTTGCTCGCTCGATTTCAAATTCAATTTTGGCGGAAACTTTGAAATTCAAACTTCTAGTCGTTTGAAGAACAAGAAGGTATCTAAAGTCAAAGAAACTTAACGTTTTAACAAAAAGTCATTAAAATCATAATATGGCAGCTTAAAGGGCCCCTATAGACCTCAACCTTCCCCTAATGCTTGTCTTCGTTGATGATATCTTGGTATACTCAAAGAATGCTGCAGATCATGAAGATCATGTGCGCAAGGTCCTGAAAATCCTAAGGAAGCACCAACTCTTTGCAAAAAAGAGCAAGTGTTCTTTTTCGATTGACTAGGTGGAATACTTGGGATTCATAGTGTCTAAAGATGGGATTTCTCCTAACCCCGCAAAGATCCAAGCACTTGTAGATTGGCTGGAACCCAAGATGGTAAAGGAAGTCAGAGGATTCCTAGGATTAACCGGATGGTATAGGATCTTTATACCCAAGTATGCTCAGGTAGCATCCCCTTTATCTAACCTTCTCAAGAAGAGTACCCTATTTCAGTGTTCTGCAATGTGTCAGAATGCCTTTAATAAGCTAAAGACAGCCTTAGTAAACCAACCCTATCCTTAAATTGCTAGATTTTACCAAACCTTTTAAGGTAGTTACTGATGCCAGTGGGCTTGCCTTAGGCGGTGCTCTTATGCAGGAAGGACATGCAGTGGCCTATGAATCCAAAAAACTCACAACACATGAGAGAAATTATGCCATCCATGACTTGGAGTTACTCTCAATAGTTTATGCTCAGAGTCTGAAGTTATGGACACATTATCTTTTAGGACAGAGGTTCACCTTTGATGACATATCATCAAAGTCTGAAGTGGATCTTTACCCAAAGGGATCTCAACATGCGTCAAAGGAGATGAATGCAGACCCTGCATGAATTCAATTTTGAAATCAAGTATCGTCCAAGGAAAGAAAATGTGGTGGCAGATGCGCTCAGCAAAAAAGCCTCCTTGCTTGCAATTATAGTGGTGTCAAATCCATTAATCATTGAAGCAAGGGAGAGAATCATGCAGGACAAATTCTTTGCCCCTATCGCTACCCTTCTGATGCATGAAAGCAAGACTCCTCAAGAAATGAGATGAGTTCTTGGGTACAAATTGGATGAAGGATGCATGTATTATAATAATCGGCTATGCATTCCCAATGATGAGGGAATAAAGGAAAGGAGAGAAGCCCATGATAGCCCGATAGGTGGACATCCAGAGTTTATAAAAACCTATATGGCTGTGAAGAAAAGCTTCTTCTAGCCAAGACTAAAAAAGGATGTACTTGATCATGTGCGGCAATGCTTAATATGTTATAGAGAGTCAAGGCAGAGATAGTCAAGATGCCAGGAAAACTACAGTCCCTAGACATTCCATAGATGAAGTGGGAATGTATCAGTATGGACTTTGTCACTGGATTACCTTCAGTGCAATCAGGTTACAACTCCATTTTTGTGGTAGTTAATAGACTAACCAAAGTTGCCCATCTGATTCCAGTGAAGAAGACATACACTACAGTGGATGTTGCTAGAGTTTTCCTTAAAGAAATCTTCAGATTGCATGGCTTACCCCCAGGAGGATAGTAAGTGACAGAGATCCCAAGTGTGAGGTCCCTATTCCCACCACGCAACGAATTCACGGGTGCTAGTGCAGTGGAAGTAGCACTTTTTGCATGGGGTAGGGTCCCACACTCGGGGCCTCGCCCACACATATCTGGACAAGAGACTAATCCATCGGTTCTTCCAAAAACGAACTCGGAAAAACTTCCCTTGCTCGAAAAGCACGGGCGATTCCTCCAGGATAACTTTTCTCTAACGTAGTCAAAAGCCTGAACTAACTGAGCTGGTAAGGGTGTTAGACTCTAGATTGGGGTAGGTCCCAACATGACTACTCTGTCTTGGCAGGTAAGACCTACATCACTTGGTCATACACCCAACGGTTCTGTGGTATATGCGAATCCCATCTATAGTCACAGAGGTGTCAGTCCTGGGAGTACCCACCACGAGCCAAAATAAATGGAACATTTTCAGCTTTTCAATCCAACGAAACTACTTTAGGTCGATGTGGTAAAATTCCCAACTCAATCTGCTCGGATGAAGAAATATCTCGGCCCACGACTCCAAAAATCTCTATCCCATCCTCTTTCGATATAGGAGAGAAATGGGGGATGGACATCCTCTCTAGTATCTGCACCATGGTGTCACGAGGGTTCTTCGGGGCAGGGAAATCAGGGATCAAGATTCTAGACTCTAGCTCCTTCCTTCTAGAGTAATTAGGTTTCTTTCCGCCACTTCAACTTTCCATGGATCTCTCTGCCTCAACCACCCCTTATCCTAACTCAATAATGGATGCTTTGTACTATGTGCAAGTTCAACCAAGATTACGAGGCTATGTTGGATCCAGATCTAGTGGGGCCACCATTTGCTTTTTCAGGCTCATCATTATGGAATTCCATGAGTGGAATGCCTTTGATGAAGATCTACATGGCATGGACTTTGACACCAACAAGGGTCGCACACTGTGCCAAATACTCAGGTACTATAAGCGAGTACAGTGTATGCATTGTTGGTGTATGCTCACTTTCGAAGACATGTTCAAAACTACCTTCTGGACATCCTACAAATCCTTCCATCACACCACCCACGCATTGTACAATTAAGTATGTACAATTGAGTATCATGTATTAGAAATTTTGACTAATGAGAAAACACATAATCACATTCTGAACAATTGAGTTTGAGTCATCTTGCTCTTGTGACTGAGTTTCTAGTATGCTTTTATCTTCTTACATGCATGCTTAGGGATAGTGTGGGTGAGCGATGGTATTGTTGTATGTTCTCTTCAAGCTCTCTCTGTCTCTTGTCTAGATTCTCATCCTATTACTCACCATCATAGAAGTAGAGGTTGAGCTCTCTCTCTCTCTCTTTGCTCTCCACCCATTTGCAAAAAGATCCTTTGTCGCGTGTGATAACAAAGGAGGCAAGGATGAGGACCCTAGATCTCCACAAGAGAGAGTTACTCTACTAAGAGTGGCTTGAGGACCCTAGCTCTCCACCACAACAGAGAGTTACTCTACTAAGAGTGGCTTGAGGACCCTAACTCTCCACTACAAGAGAGAGTTACTCTACTCTACACACTGGTATGACCTTTGCATTCTCCTCTCCTTCTTCCTATCTTGTAAGACTTAAGTGTTCTCTCTTGTGTAAACACACCAAGTTAGAATCGAGTTGGATTGCTGAGAATGATCTAACTTTTCGAATCACGAGAAAAATCAAATCAAATAATCATACAAAGTGGAATTGCTCAATTGACAATTGGATTGGTTGGTTTGTAAACCTAACTTTTTTTAAGGATGTAGCAAACTATTATAAGTTATGAAGGTAAAATAAAGAAAGAATCAAGAGGTCAATTACTCTTATTTTGCTACATTGTAAATCACTAGAGAGTTTAAATGAGTGATTACTTATCATATAAGGTCTAATCAATCATCTTTATCGGCACCATAAAGGTGGTCTGAACATCTCTACTAGCCATAGAGGTGGTTCAAATATCCTAACATGTTGAGACAGTCATCCTAAGAATTTTTACCTATATCTTGTGGGTGCACACACAAGATATTCATACAACAAGTCTGAGAAATAAGAGTACACAAGATCAGTGACATGAATGACTAGAAACATGGATTGAAGCTTTGTTTAGAGAAAGTTTCAAGATATATCTCATTGTTTTGTATAATGTAAATTATTAAATAAGGTTATGACAAAGAATGGTGTCTGCATTAGGGAGATAATGGTGTAAGGTACCAACACAAAGTTGATATGCGGATTCCAAGCCAAATGGGAAGTTGTGCGAGAGATCTTGTAAGGTACCAACACAAGTTTGAAAAGTTGATGTGTGGAGTCGTCCGGGATCTTGATCCCATCATAGATGAACATGGGTTTAAACTTGGATGTGTAATTACCAAGAGATGTTGTACCTTGGATGTGTAATTCCCAAGGGTGAATGAGACCTCGGATGTGTATTCTTGTGATGCATGGGTATCCTATAGGCCTAGGTGTTAGTATCTCAGATGTATGGGTGTTGGCATCCCAAATGCCTAAGTGTTTGTATCCCGAGATGCCTTGGTGTTAGGATCCTAGATGTGTGGATGTTTGTCTCATATGCATGGGTGTTGGTGTCCTAGAAGTCTGGGTGCTGGTATCGTTGTACCCCCAAATGTGTAATTCCTGAGTGCATTAGGTGTGTCGGTGTTCTATATGCTATAAATAAGTGATCCAACACCTTGAAAGCAAGCAAAAAAAACCTAAGAAATAAATGACAAACCATAATAAGTCGCTGATGGTTTTGGGATTTACATGCATGGTAGTATTATGGTAAATGATAAAAAAAGGATTATTTTCTTTAAATTATTAACAGGTAAATACTTAAGATTCAATCTTTTTTAGAAGTTTGTATAATCCTCTTAAATCTTTCTTATTGAAAGAAAAATAGGTTGAGAATCCAAAGAAGGAAAGAGGGTCAAATTCTTTTCAAGGTCATACCTTGAAAGGGAATTGACTTAACTACATATGTATATATATATATATATATATATATATATATATATGTATATGTATATGTATATATATATATATAGAGAGAGAGAGAGAGAGAGAGAGTTGAATAAAAAAATCTTGAGTATTACTCTACTAAAGAATACTTGTGAAAGTTTACTCTTTCATGATTTTACTGAGATATTAATTTTTGATATACTCATAACCAAGGAAATAAGTTAAGTTAACCGACCAATAGTGAAATAGAAAAGAAACATCCTTGAGAAGTGTGCCAAATAGAAAATATAGGTGCAAGAGAAAAACACAAGATTGGGTACCAACTTCCCCCCCAAAAGTGTGTACCAAAAGCATCCCCAATCAAGTATTTATAGTTTTTATTACTTATAAAAATAGGTTGCAAGGCTATTTAGACCTTTCTTTCTCTACAAGCTTTCTTTTACAAAAAATGGGTAATATTCAGTCCCATGAGTCCTCCCAGTTGAGAAGACAAACATCCTCAATTGTAAATATCAGCGCACATGGAATTGAGTACCAACTGTCCCCCCAAGTGTGTGCCAAAAGCATCCCCACTTGAGTATTTATAGTTTTTAATACTTATAAAAATAGGTTACAAAGCTATTTTAGCCCTTTCTTACTCTAAAAGCTTTCTTTTTTACAAAAATTGGGTACTAAAATATCTAAAAAATCTCACTCCCATGGTAGTCCTCCCGGTTGAGGAGAAAACCCTCCTCAGTTATAAATATTAGTGTGCACACGGGTGATTAAACACATGAATCATTCCCATGTGTAAGCAATGATCGCATAGGCATCCCTATTTGACTATAGAGGCTACGATTAACATACCCTATCTGACACCCGTCTCACCTAAATCAGCCCTCAGCTAACATCTCAAGCCACCATCTAGTCCACAACTTATCCATTTGACTTCTAATAGTTATCCGATTGTGTAAGACTAGACTTCAGTGGCTTCCAACAAGACGAAATCTACACTTCTATAGCATCATCTGACTAATCCAAATACACAGCTGACTCCCGTCAGATCCTGCTGTCTGACACAATTCTGATTCAATGAACTTCATCTCTTCACTCACAATTGATTCTTTTCAACAAGTTCCATAAAAGATAACACAGATAACACCAAAGCATAAAAATTCATCAATCCAACACACAGTCAAGCCTTTTGTGTACAAATAGTTGAGCCAATCTCAACAACCCTAAGATGTGGGGTTCCAAAAAAGATAGAAATCACCAAAGAGACCAGAGAGACTCTCCACAAATATCCCATCAACAATGGTTCAAAACCACAAAACCAAAAAACTACAACAGCAGGTCTCAATCTTTAATATAAAGGGGAATGTTTGAGCAAAACTATTGAGTGTTCCAAGTTCTTACAGAGCTGCATCCTAGAGATCCTAGGGCATCTGCTTTGGACAAATCCAAGCTTCCTCACATAATTCCCACCTCTTCTAAACAATCTTGTCATCTCAACGTCCTTTAACCCAAACAGCAAAACAACTATCCAACAAGCTTCCACACAACTTCAACACAATCCCGACAATCCTCTCTCTCCTATCTAATTCACTCTCTAGCTCCAATGCACCTCTGTTCCTATGCGCTTCCTTGGCCGTCCTCATTAACTACTCTCCTTCCCCTACACATGTAAAGCTCCTCCTTCACTTAACTAGACTGACAACAATTAGTTCCATTTAGGAGGTGGCCATGCAAAAGCCCCTTATTTCCTAAGGTTCTAACCATATTCTATGGGCTTATTCTTATTCTTGGGGTTTGGGTGGGCACATATATTGGCATCAATGTCTAGATACAAAAAAACATATCAGCATCACATGTGTCTTAGAGTTGATTGGATTCACTCACAATAAATTTATCATTTAATATAAAAGTTTTATATATGTCACAGCTGGTTGGATTCACTCACGACCAACTTGGGTCACCCTCTAAAGAATGAGTCGGATTCGCTCTTGATTCTTATACCACACTTGGGTCACCCAAGATGAATAGTCAATTTATTATTAGTAACATAGAGGTCCAAACATGGCTAAGAGGCTGATCAAGCATGGCTCAAAGGTTCTCATGGACATGAAATACCATGGATAGACTCAGATTTCAACGAGTAATCACCCGAATCCAATGGTATAAATCCAAAATTCACTTTATTTCTACAAAATAAATTGCAACACTAAGATCAAGATGTAAATAAGCTAGTTTAAATCATCATGAATTGCGAATTTGGAATATAAATTTTGTTTTCCCAAGGTTCTAGTAAAATAGATTAAGACTATATATTATTTTTTAGCTTAATGTAAAACTAGGTGATGAAAAATACATAACATGTGCATTTGAAACTTTTTCTAAAACATTGCAAAAATAAACAAATATTAAATAAAACTTGATGACATAAAATAGAATACAAAAGTAAGAAAGTCTTACCTTGATGTATTGCTAGCTACAGGAAAAAGTTAAGAAAATACAGAATTTATAACAATTCATAATAACTAAAAAATGTAATCATTCTCGGTGTAAAGATGAGGACTTATCGTGTGTAAGTCAAGCTAATAATTGTCAAAAGCTCAATGCATCTCCATGGTAGCGATCATCGGAATAACCTGCACACATCATGCTTACACCACACATAACAACATGCCTCAGAAGACTTCTTCAGTGAAGCCTTCCCTTTGCCCTTGTTGTTATTCAGCCTTTTGACCGTTGGCTAGTTAAGGCCTCCGAACCTCCGCTGTGAGGAGGGTTCGTGAAACGTTCCTCCTCGTCCAAGTCCATGGGCACAAGCTCCTCCCAAGTAGTGGTGCTGAGCCTGTCACTCGTAATAATCAAAGGGGAGTAGAAAGCGGAATACTGAGCAGGCAAGTGGGACAGCAAATTAATGGCCTTGTCTTTAGATGATATCTCCTTCTTGTTGAAGGGCCTACAGCTTGTTAATGTGCTCCCGCATCGTCGAGACGACTTTGCAGGGTTCATAACGTGCATCTGCACTTCCAAGGAGATCCTCTTCATGGGTGATACCCTATTATAAAGAGAAGCCAAGTGTTGCCATATGCCTCTGGCCAACATCATATGCTTTACATGATTGATTACTTGTGGTATGCAATTGAGGAAAATAAATGACCGGCGGACCTTAGCATTGACAGGATTCCACATATGTGCCTATGCCTCACGGTCCTTCTTCATTGACAGTAACTCCCCTTCCTCTGCTCTTCCAGCCATGGAACCCCAATAACGATGAGATCAGTAAGGTCGTATGACTCCAACACAGACCCCATCATAACCTTCCAGATGCCGTAATTGTTCCCGTCCAATTGACGGTCCACTAGGAACGTGGGGAGAGTTGGGATCTTCACATGCTTCTCAGACATCTCTAACAAATTTGCCATCACCGAGGATGTAACTGAAAAGGGTGTGTGGGTGGGAAAAAAAACTCTAAACCTGTAAGTGGCTGTCCAGCTACTTAGCCTGCCTTCCTCTTGCTACTTCTCTTCCCGAACAGTCCAAAACAGTCTACCAATCAGCAACAACGCAACAATCCCCCTCTTGCTCAGAAAACTCCCAAGATCTTTCAAGAGCCTAGGGCTTTGATACCATGTCAGAATGTGCAGCGGAAGACTAACGCACGTAGGAGATGCATCACCATCGAGCTCCACGAACACCCCCAATGGGCACTGCAGCATCCCTCCACCAGGCTCCCATCTCCCAATGATGAGCTGCCTCCCATCTCCCAGTGATGAGCTGCCTCCCAAAACATCGGCCGGAGGAGATGATTATGACAAGATGCCACTCTAGCCTATATATGGCTCTTCAACTTCCCATGCGTCCACTTATGGGATAATCCAAGGCACCTTCTAGCCATAGATCACACGCTCGAAATTACCAACCCGAGCTTTGATACCATGTCAAAATACGCAGCGGAGATGATAACAAAATCTGAGATCACAAGAGCAAGTAGAGTACAGAAAATAGACAGCACAAGAGAAGGAGAGAGATAGGCATGTAACTCTTCTCTATACACAAGATCCCACAATGAAAACTGAATACAACAATGTGGGGGCAATGGGGCCTATTTATATGGCCCCAAATTGCAATCGGCCAGTGCTAAGATGCATCTCCAGCCCACACGGCTGGGTACTTCCAGTCAGCCAGCAAAAAAATCACCCACGACCCCTACGAGCAGGTCGGCCAGCTCCATGTGCAAAAGAGTGCAGTCGGCTAGCTCCAGTTGCTCCTGCCAACATGTGGCAGCCACCCACACCATGGAAAAATGGGAAAAAATGGGAAAAAAATACAGGGAGTGAGGAAAAATGAGAAAACACCTATACAGGGCGGGCACACCCACAACAGAGGCCCTGGTGTCTAATAAAGACAGGAGATGACTTCTAACAGCTTCCGCCTTGATCTGGATAGGCACAGCAGTAGGACAGAATCAAACACCTTTTAGGGCTAAGTGGGACCAAGAGAAGGCGTGGACCAGGCAACCCGACAGGAGGAATACGCCAAGAATGTGCTGGTCCAACAGCATTAAATGCTGGTCGGCCAGTTTGGGTCCAGTCGGCCAGTTTTGCAAGGGGCTATATAAAGAGGGCCAAGGTCTTTATGTCATTCATTCAAGTTTCCACTTGGGACTTGGGTCATAGGTAGGAGTACAAGTGACCTATTTCAAAGGAAGCTAAGCTTCCAACATGGCATTGTAATAGACAAGTATATAAATAAGATTTTGAGTAGGTTAGGTCACTGCTTTGTCTCTTGCGTTTTTATCCAGTTGTTTGTGCATCAAGCATCCACAGTGGGAGTGCTGTGTTTTCCATTGCGTGATGATTTGGCCACAGAGGCTTCTGCATGTGTGACATGGCATATGGAGGATCATGGCACACATCCAAAACCTTTTGCCTCATGTGAGACACCACACATGAGGCAATTATCTTTCATGAGATAACCCTCTTTGATCACATATGAGGCATGTGCATGACCAACCATCAAATCAGTCCAAATAGTGGCAATATCAGCATCCGTATATGATACAAATCACACATGGCAGACAAGTCCCCATGAGAGGCAACGGAGATAGCTACTACATACGTCTTTCGTGACAATGCATTGGCCACTACATTCTTCTTTCCTGGGGTGTGCAAGATCAGAAAAAATGAAACATAGAGAGGAAATTGGCCATCCTCATATGCTTCTCTGACAACTTAGTTTGGGTAAGAAAATACCTCAAATTCTAGTGATCTATCTTTATAGTGAAATCAGCCCCAAGAAGGTAATGTTTCCATATAGTAAGTGCATGAATTACAGCCAAGAGCTCGTTCTCATAAGCCATGGCATGTCCCTCTTGGTTAAGGATAGCTCCTGATGCATCACATTCCACACTAAAAGGCTTTTGCAAAACCGGAATGATCAACACTGGACCAACATGATCTCGTACAAAAATCAAGTACGCAAAAACACTCTTTTTCATTTCTTTCTTAATTTGTACATGAGATATAAGGGGAATGGTATCACCCTCTTCACCAACATCAATTACATGCTCTCAGCCTTTATGCATGTGAAGGTGATCATGTTGGTCTTGTAAGCCTTACATGGATCAATATGTGTATGCCAAGCAATACATCACAGTCATTCAAAGGCACCACAAGAAAATCCTCATGATCCACATAGCCTTGAATGTGTATGCGCAACTTGCCAAAAATAGGCATGACCTACACTTCTCTACCAACAAAGGCAAATCCTGCTTCAATTTAAGGACCCATGTCCTCTACTTCAATACCCAAAGTTGCTACCATCTGTGTGGATATGAAATTTTCAGATGCACAATCATCAAACATGAACAAAGTAGGCTAATCCTGGAGCTATCCCCAAGCTTTACATACAACCATGTCTTTGCTATCATGTGAAGTGTTGCCCTACACATTCGGAACCATATGGACATTAGGCTTTGATGCATTTGCATTATCACGCTTTTTCTTGTTTGGGCATGCCTTTGCAATATGCTCGGTGTTACCACAACTAAAGCATTTCCCCTCGCTCATATATTGCTTTTTTTCCTCCGGAGTGAGACCATAGTCTCTGAGTTTGAAGGGATGCTTCTTGGTAGTGTTATTTTCAGCCTTTGGACCATTTTTATCTTGGTTTTGGTCCTATTTAGGTGGCTGTCCATTATTTTGCAGGTTTTGGATAGCCCTCTCTTTGCCTTGAAATGAGGGTTTAGCCTTATTGGATTGACTCAATTTGTGTTCCAATTGCTCAGTGGGCTGGCGGTGCGATTAGTTGGTGTAAGGTATGACCAGGATACATTTGTAGTCTTGCTTTACACGGGTTGCAATCTCGATTGAAACCTTCTCTTCCTTTCCACCTCGGTGACATGCATAAATGGAGACACCTCAAAAGCACTTTCCAAAACTTTTGTACAAATACATTTATTGATTCTCCCTCATTTTGCTTCACCCAATCCCACTTCATTGTTATCTCATTCAATGCATTGGGAGGCAAGAATTGAGCATAGAACCTCTCCTTGAACTCTTCCCATGATCTAACAGGATTCGGTGAGAGCTTCTCCGTGAGCCACCAATGGGTAGCAGTGCCTTTCATGAACATGCTTACATGCCGAATCATGGATACCTGAGTGAAATCTTCATCACTAAAATTAATATCAAACTGGGTAATAAAGCAAATGCCTTTGATGCATCATATTCCCCATGATAAGTGTCAAACTTCACAGATTTGTCTCCGGCTTTGAAGTCACGAGACTTTGATGCATGTGCATGCATCTCAACATGTTTTTTCCCATGTTTGTCCATTGGGACAGCCCCCGTGATGACTGGCATCATTTTTTGACCAAAAGGTGATGCATAAGGCATATCAACATGCATTGATACATTTTCAGCCATCGATTCTCCCTCATGTGAGCACACTTGAAGGCATGAGTGGCATGAGAGATACACAGAATACCTGCACCAATAGAAAATTGTAGCCCATGTTGCATGTGTTGTGCATGCACATTTTCAGCCCGGCAATGGCATTTGACATACATTTTGACCACTGCCATAGACATTGTATCCTTCACAGGCTACATAAGGTATTCCTGCATGGCATGAAGTCACTGATTGTTCCTCTCCCATGGCATGGAGATTTATCCTCTTAGACATAAGTTCTTGTTCAGGCACCTGTGGGGATTCCAAGACATGTGGATGGTTGCCTTTTCTACATAGGCATCCTCGGTGTACGAGAGAGGAGGAGGAGTGAGGTGGTGAGTTGTCTAGTGTAGGTGGCAGCCAGCAGGTAGGTGCTTTGTGGAGCAAGCTAGAGTCGACACATGGCTGGTTACTCTCAGGTTATGTCCACCTCGGCACATCATGTGTGAACACCGGGCTGGTCATAATTTATAAATGAGATTTGGTCGCCCAAAACTTAATGAAGTGTGTACACACTCACTTATAAATTAGTGCTAACTCTTAAGGCTAGTTTATGACCAATACTTAACCACCTGTCACATGCGACATAACCATGTCAGCAGACAGTTTCACATGCACAGTTTGCGGGCGGGTGTCCCCTTACCCAGTACTACACATTGGTCAAGCAAGCATGAAAACTGCATGCAATTTCAATTGCAAGCAAGCACATAAAGATGCTATGCAATGCAGCATTGGAGGCACAAGTCCCAACGGAAAGCCAAGTCCATAGTATCACATGAGTGGCATCAATCCCCGGCATATACAACTGCCATGGACACCAGTCCAATGTACATACATGATGAGAAAGCATGGGTGGACCAATTGGGTGGCCAAATGGTGATATATGCAAGATCGAGATGAGTTTTCCATAGCTCTTTTCTCTTGTTGCACTTATTGAGTGGAGGCTTTGGAGTAACAACATTGAAGCAATCAATTGAGTCTCTAGCGGCCCAACATGTGGATAGTTGCAACTCATGTGACTAAAGGTACGTCCCTAAACAATTCTTGTATTTCTTTCATTCCCCTCCTTCCAAGGTTATAGAGCTCATTTAGGTTAATACAAGCTCATTCAAAAGATAGGGATAGCATGGTGGTTACCAACTAGGGACATGTTTCTTGCCACAACTAGATGTATTGATATGTTTTACTTACATCTCGGTGGGATGGCATCGATGCAAGTTGTGCTCTTATGGCTAGAGGATTACCACCAGCACCATGCCATCTACGCTTGGGATTCATTGCATGGTCTTAACAGAGTTCACCTATGCATACTACTAACACCGCTACTTCAGACAATCATGCTCCAAAAGTCCATCAAGGTAAGAAAATGGGTTTATGTGTTCATGGATACATTAAAACCATACTAGCACACATTCATTTGTGCTCATTGGCCTTCGAGTCTCTCGAATGCAAGTCATGTTGCTACAACCCTCGAGGCTAGAGGTCGCAAGCCAAAGGCATCCAACAACAAAGGGCAAGGAAGGACTCCAACAATGAGGCTACTTAAGAACCAAAGGATGATCATGAAGAAGATTCTCATGTAAGTGACTTTGCCTCTCTTCATTTCTAGAGCTACTCACACACTAGGGCTACAAAATTGCATCAAGATGATGCAATTTTGTAGGAGGAGATTCTCATGTTAGTGGCTTGCTTCTCTTCATTTCTTGAGCTACTCACACACTAGGGCTACAAAATTGCATCAAGATGATGCACTATGTCAATGTGCGCTTCATGGAAGACTTTGATTCCTCCACTCATACATGGCTAGCTAGACATCCTTCCTCATCTCTGTAGACTAGGGGAACCCTCGGCAGAAAACTCCCATCATTCACCAAGCTCTTGCATGAACTCGCATAATCTAGCCGATGGTCCTCTAGGTTACATACTGAATTTCTAAGGTCCCATAACAAAGTCTCTTGTGGAGAACAACGTGAATCTGGTTAGAATTTGTGCATCTCAGTGTTTTGGGGATCTAACATTTATTTGGTATTTTATCTATTTTCTCCTATTTATTTTGTCCAGGGCCAGTCGACCAACCCTAGAGGCAGTCGGCCAGGTCCCTACTGCACTATGTAAGGAGTTCCCAATTATTCACTCAATCATCCATTTCTCTTGTTGCACATAGTTCAACACTCAGTTGCTGGCCATTGCCATTGTAAAGCTTTACTGTTGTTATAAAAGGTGATCTTGTCCAACTCTCTCAATCTCCTTTGAACTCTCAATCTCCTTTGAACTCCATATGTTTACTATTTATGCTTCCACCTATGCTATCTCCTTCACGGTATCATTCGCTTAGGTCCAAGTTGCTCCAAGCTGTACAAATCTACTCTTCGTCACATCTTTGCCTTGCGTTTTCTGCCCTATCTCCTCCTGGCTGTGAAAAGATGCAGGGAAGAAGAGAACTTGAGCTCTTGCAAGCACACAAACACTCACAAAACCCTAAAAGATAACACACAAGGTGAGAGACTGAAAATCTTCTTCGTCTTCACACAACACTTAACACTCTATATACAAAGATAAGAGTACACACATATGAAAAGGTACTCAACCAAATACATACTAGGGTTCTCTATAGTGTGAACCCAACTAAATGAGCTGGCGCTATAACTATGCCAGTCTCTAGAATGGCTGTCACACAGCCTATCATCCCACTGGCCACATATCACCCAAGATCTCACCAACCATGCCAATGGTGTAAGTGTGGGGCCTATCCCCCAGGCGGGTCATCAGTGTCCACTGCCGCACTAGATGAGCTCGATATCTCAACACTCTCCCTCGAGCTCAACTCCATCTCATGTACACCAAGCGAAGCCCTGAATTTGCGGAGCTTCTCTATACCTAATGCTTTGGTGAAGATGTCAGCGACGTGATCCTATGTGCTGACATAAACAAGGTCAATGTCTCCAGCCAAAACCTTCTCTCTGACAAAATGGTATTGGACCTCTATAAGCTTTGTGCGAGCATGAAAAACTGGGTTCCTGGCCAACTGTATACTGCTAATGTTGTCATAGAAAATGATAACTTGTCTATCCACTGATAGACCCAAATCTGTAAGTAGCTTTCTCAACCAAGCTACCTCACATGCTGCCATAGCAGCACCTCTGTACTCGGCCTCTGTACTGGATAGAGCAACTGTAGGCTGCTTCTTTCTGCTCCAAGTCACAGCAGCACTCCCCAAAGAAAACATGAAGCCACTAGTAGATCTTCTATATGAGATACCACCAGCCCAATCAACATCTGTGTATCCATGTACACATATCTCTGTCCCAGTTTCATAAAATAGTCCACAATGCAAAGTAGACCTCACATACCTCAATATGCTTCTCAATGCATCCAAATGTGGCTTCCGAGGAACCTACATAAACTGACTCACCAACCCAACAGCATAGCTCAAATCTGGCCTGGTGATCATCATGTAGATCAAGCTTCCTACTATGCACCTATACATAGTAGGATCCTCCAAAATCTCTCTTGAATCTACACCACTCAACTTGCCATTCTGATCCGGTGGCACTGAGATAGGCTTACATCCTATCATACCATACTTAGACAACATGTCCAAGTCATACTGTCTCTGCAGTAATCCAATACCATGTGGTGACCTAATCACCTCAATGCCCAAGAAATATCTAAGCTCCCTCAGATCCTTCATCTCAAACTTCTGTCTAAGCAAGATCTTTACATCAAAGATCTCTGCATCATGGTCCCCCGTAATGATAAGGTCATCTACATAGATGACAACAAGCACAACCCCTCTATCACTGTGTCTCACATACAGCGAGAAATCTGCATTGGCTACATGAAAGCCAATAGTGACAAGATATTCAAAAACCTTGTCAGACCATGCTCTTGGTGCTTGTTTTCAGCCATACAAGGCTTTCTTCAACCTGCAAACATGCTCAGGGTGACTCACATCCTCATAACCAGGTGGCTGCAACATATACACCTCTTCCTGTAAATCCCCATGCAAGAATGCATTCTTTACATCCATCTGATGTAAAGACCATTGCTTTGACGTAGCCACTGCTATCACCACTCTCACTGTTGCCAGTTTGGCACAACAGGACTGAAAGTTTCCTCAATCAATGCCATATATCTGCGCATATCCTTTGGCTACCAATCTAACCTTGTACCTTCTTATGCTTCCATCACTGTTATGTTTAACTTTGTACACCCACTTGCATCCAATGGCTTTCTTGCCTTCAGGCAATTGCACTAAATCCCAAGTCTCATTTCCATATAGTGCATCCATCTCCTCATCCATAGCTTTCTCCCAACACGCATTTCCAACAACTTCATCAATGTATGTGGGCTCTACAACCTATACAACTTTTGCCATGTATGCATAGTGATGTGCCACATAACCATCATAGGTAAACCTCTGCACAGGATTCTTCACTCTCCCAGATCTTCGCAGCTTTGCATTTATGGCTTCCATAGCCTTCTTTACACCAGGTGTTCTCATGGCTGGTATCCCAAGATCCTCATCAAGGCTCATCTCTGAGCCACTAGACTCTCCATCAACATGAGAATGCCCTGCAAAAATGTCAGGCATACTAAGGGGCTCAACCACTTTCTCTTTGCCTTTATGTGATGTACTAATCACATTTGCACGACTGGTATTATGATGCAGCCTGCCACTCCATGGTCTATCAACTGAACCACTAGATGAGGACTCTCCTCGTCCACTCAAATACTGTGATTGCTGACTTGCATTGTGTGCAACCACATTTCCACTCACATCAGCCCCAACAGCTTCTTTTTCAGCAGCACTGGTCCACTCAAAGACTGTGATTGCTGACTTGCATTGTGTGCAATCACATTTCCACTCACATCAGTCCCAACAGCTTCTTTTTCAGCAGCATACCAGCTGCTCATCTCATCAAAAACATTATCCCTACTTATCCTCAACTCACGTGTAGCAGGGTTATAACACCTGTATCCCTTTTGCTCAAGGGAATACCCAATAAACACACATTTTTTAGCTTTTGGATCTAGCTTAGTTCTCAGCTCATCTGACACTTGTCTTTAAAGTCTTCAACATAGCAACCATCAAGGTTAAACCGAACCTGTAAACCCTGCTCAATCATCTGGCCAACTGAAACCAGATTCTTTGTTATGTTCGGAACATGAAGTACATCTGCAAGGTACGTCACTTTGCCATCCTGTTGCATAGACAATGGCACATCTCCAACATGGGCAATTGGATGAGCAGTGTCATCCCCTGTTTCCACAATACCTGGTCTTTCAAGGTTTTTTATCTCCTTAAACCACTCCCCATGACTTGTCATGTGGTTTGAAGCACCTGAATCAACGTACCATACATCATCTTTATGTGCTGCTTCAACATTTTCAGACATGGCATTAACGATATGTTGCATAACAAACAACCTTTCATTATCCTTATTGTTTATGCTCGAGGATGCATAATTGTTTTGCAGCAATTTTCCATTTTGCATGTCAGCCTGCTTTTTATAACAATCTGTCCGCACATGTCTAGGCTTACCACAATAAAAGTATCCAGGTGTATCATTATACTGCCTTTACCAATTTCCACAACCTCTTTGATCCCCCCACCTCTGAATTAGCCTCTTTCATCGGCGTGTTGTTGTTGTTGTGAATTCTCGGACTGTTGTTGTTGCTGTTGCTGGCCATAATTCTGATTACCTATTCGGCCACCTCCTTGGCCGCGTCCATGGCCTCCTCTACCTCGTCCTCTTCCTGAACTTGTGTAGAAGGCTTGTTGCTCTAAACTATTTTTGTTGTGTGAAGGCTGTTGGTCTTCACCTAAGCTCTTATCTTCTATAATCAACATAGACACCAAATCTGTGAAATTGGGAATGTTTTCCCGATTCTGAAAATAGACGTCTTGAACGCCTTGTATTGTGGCCCGAGACCACATAGACAGACTTCCACCTCATCATCATCATCTACTGAAACGCCAATAGATGCAAGGGATTCCACAATACCCTTGATCTTCAATGCATAGTCATTCACAGACATACTCTTTTTCTCCACAGTATGAAGTTCATCCTTCAACTGTATCTTTCGTGCCTTGGTATTCGTTTCATAGAGTTTTACCAAGGTATCCCACGCCTCCTTGTTAGGAGACTTGGCATCCTGTATATGCCCAATCATGGTGTCCTGTATACTGATAGAGAGCCAATACATAACTTTTCTGGCTCCTTGGTTCCATTCCTTGATATCTTTCACATCTGCAGCAGTCGGATTAATCTCCGATATCTCCGGTGCCTCTTCGTGCTCACCTTCTATATAGTCCCAGACAATAACCTTTTCCCATCAGGAAATTTATCAATCTGAACCTCCAAGCATGGAAGTTGTTCTTATCAAGCTTCTCAGCAACAATCTGGTTTATGCCATCATTTGACATCTTGCCAGACACACAAATTTACCAGAAACAACACTCTAGTTTGTCCTGCACAAACTGCTGTATTTTCTGTAACGGTACTGTACTACACACTCAAATGTCACAACTGTACTACACACTCAAATGTCACAACCAGGGACCTCGATGTGT
Source organism: Cibotium barometz (assembly GCF_041138505.1). Lineage (NCBI taxonomy): Eukaryota > Viridiplantae > Streptophyta > Polypodiopsida > Cyatheales > Cibotiaceae > Cibotium > Cibotium barometz. The sequence goes on from NC_141061.1 coordinate 16,865,329, forward strand.
ATACATACACCCAATGGCAACTGTTGACCTCTTTGCAGCACACACAATGTCTACACAACCAATCTGTCTTCCTGTAGTTCTTAAAATAGAGTTCTGCAGAGAATCGATGACTTACTCGCAGTGCTCGAAATCGCCTGCTTTCTGAAAAACGAAAGTTGTGATGCACCCGAAACACGTTTTTGGCCTGAAAATTTCTGACATTATAGTTACCCTACAACTTTACTCCCGCGAAGAAAGCTCCTCAATCAGAGATCGTTTGTCGGTGCCTCCCGTAGAGCTCCTCCGACAAGGGTGTAGTTGTCGCCAACACAAATAGGGAAGAGTAGATGAAGCTCTTACCCTCGTACCGCTTCCTGTGCTTCTCTTGCTTGCAGCTCAGCCCTTAACATGAACCAGGCTCTGATACCATGAAAAGATGCAGGGGAGAAGAGAGCTTGAGCTCTTGCAAGCACACACATACTCACAAAACCCTAAAAGAGAATACACAAGGTGAGAGGCTGAAAATCTTCTTCTTCTTCACACAACACTCAACACTCCATATACAAAGATAAGAGTACACACATATGAAAAGGTACTCAACCAAATACATACTAGGGTTCTCTATAGTGTGAATCCAACTAAATGAGCTGGCGCTATAACTATGCCAGTCTCTAGAATGGCTCACACAGCCTGTCATCCCATTGGCTGCATATCACCCATGATCTCACCAACCATGACAATGGTATAAGTGTGGGGCCTATCCCCCAGACGGGTCATCAGTGTCCACTGCCTCACTAGATGAGCTCGATATCTCAACAGGCTGAAGATCAGCCCCAAACAGTGGCCGTGTTTTCACAAATTGTTGCGTTTTTTGGTCCAGCCAACCCTTCTTGCTCTACCGGCCAAATTGTTGGCTGCGTTTTCTCCTACAGAGGCAAGTCGGCCTGGTTTTCTGGCTGCGTTTGCCAGACAAGTGGATGTACATTTCCTTCTTCCTGCATGAGTCCTGCCCTTTTGGTAGGAGGTTCCCAGTGGTTTCTTGGACTGATTTGCTGCTGACTAGCCTCCTCTCTCAGGTTTGAAAGGGGGTTGATTGTTCCTGGTGCCTCACTTCATTGTAAAGCACTTGTTGAGAGAAGTGTTTGAGAGCTGAGATCTATTCTTTGCTATTGTGGATATGGATCCCCCCTGTACGAACAAGGATGACAATTCGAAAGGACCCGACTATGCTCATTGGAAGCTTCAGATGCGGATCTGGTTCATCCACAAGGGTTTGTGGGACATTGTTCAGGGCACTGAAAGGAAGCTCGAGTGTCCTCAAAACTCTAGGCGGTGGACTCAAGATCAGGAGGATGAATTTGCTGTGGAATAACAAGACTGGGAGAATCAAGACTCGAAGGCACATTCTGTGCTTGTGCTGCAGATCATCACCGAGGAGGTCTTACCGACAGTGCAAACTCTCACCAGTGCTCATCGAGTATGGTCAAAATTGGAGGATCTCTTTGCTCGAGATTCATCGATGAGGGCAGTTACCTTGCAGGGGTAGCTCTACGGCTTGTTATTTCATGAAGACAGTTCAATGCAATCTTTTCTCATGAAGGCCAAGGTTATCCATGACCAATTACTGGCTAAGGGTGCTGCTTTGTCCTCTTCTCAGCCGGCTGCTCTTATCCTCACCAAGATTCCTCTAGACTATGATGTGATTTCTCGATCTTTACGGTGCCAAGTCACATCCACTCAGTTGGCTTTTAATGATCTTAGCTCCTACTTTTGGAGGAGGAGCCTGTTCTCATCTCACAGGGTATATTGAAGGTGTCAATCAACAGTTCTGACCAGGCACTTTTCTCAGTTCAAAAGAAAGGTCGGAGTTGCTGCTTTACTTGTGGAAAAAGACGCCATCTGTCCAAAGATTGTTTGTCTAAACAAGACCAAGGGCAAGGCTTCATCTCAGAGAAAAGGCAAAGACACAACATAGGCTAGTGATATAGATTCTAGTACCACTTCTAGGGCTCCCACGGCTCTTCCAACTCAGGAGACCCCAGATGCTGTGCTTCTCTAGTACATATGCAGTTTTTCCCCATATGCTTCCAGCCAGAAGAGACTTGTGGGCGAGAGAGGGAGCTGATTACAACTCCACCTATTGGTGCATGGGGACCGTGATTCGGAGTTCCAAGCATTCGACATCTGGCAAGACATGGTTATCTTTGGTACAGCAAAGACATGGTTATCTTTGTTGGTACTATGAACTAGATCTGTTTCAAGTTCATTGTTCAAGGCTTTTGGGGCGTGTTGTGTTCCGTCCACTGTTGGGGATTATGGGCGCGATGTGTTCAGCAGCTCATCATCTATTCTTGGAGTTCATTGCACACTTATGTAGGGATTCATGGCCAAGCAAAGTTCCTTGCTGCTCGTGGTGGCATCTTGTTTCGAGGAAACACGTTGGTGGGTGCTCTCTCCGAGGTGATTCCAGTATTCACGGTGCTGGAGGGTCCATGGTTGCATCTTCATCGACTTATCTTCTTCTGACTCTTGCTTACTATGAGTTGCAAAGGGGGGTGTTAGAGTTTGTGCATCTCAATGTTTTGGAGATCTATCATTTATTTGGTATTTTATCTATTTTCTCCTATTTATTTTATCCAAGGCTAGTCGGCCATCCCTAGAGGCAATCGGCCAGGTCCCTAGTGCACTATATAAGGAGTTCCCAATTATTCACTCATTCATCCATTTCCCTTGCACATAATTCAACACTCAGTTGGCCATTGCCATCATAAAAGCTTTACTGTTGTTATAAAAGGTGATCTTGTCCAACTCTCTCAATCTCCTTTGCACTCTCTCATATGTTTACTGTTTATGCTTCCGCCTATGCTATCTCCTTCAAATCTAATGCATCCCCTAACACCAAAGATGAAAAGAGCCAAGACACTCGCCTCTACAATCATCCTCTGGCTTGTAATAGCCTTCTCTTCAGACTACTTGTTCGTGTTTTCCAAATATGGACTCACACTTAACACATCTACCGACCAAACCCTTGGCTTGGAACTTGTCCTAACAAAATAATGGCTTCGACACTCCCCCACTATAACTATTCTTATCCCCCATAGTCTAAGCAGCTATATCCTATGAAATCTCCTTCTCCTTCTGCTGCTAGACTTGTGTTCACCACCTGAAACCATTCGGAGTATCAAGGTCATTGCTATACGATTGTGTCCAAGAGATCACTCTCAAGCCACCAATGCATGCAAACAAACAGATTAAAGGGTAGCTTCAAACCACCCATGAACTTGTCCACCTGCCCCCATGGCCGGATGGACTTATGGAGCATAATGATAGAATGTGCAACGAAAGAAGGAAAAGTGGAAACATAGGAGAGAGAGAGAGAGAGAGAGAGAGAGAGAGAGAGAGAGAGAGGAAACACAGGTGAGAACCTGCTCTCAATATCATCTTCAAAAGGAATACATGTCCCAAGCAAGAGGAGACAAAACCTCGTATGTGAGGGATTGTAGCAAACAATGCTAAGCAAGCAGTGAGAAATGAGAGAGGCAAGCCAGCTGTATATATGCCCATGTATAGGCAGCCGACTAGAGATAAAATCCTCCACGACTGGGAAAAATACCCAAGACTTCATAAAATGGGAAATAATGTGGAAAAATATATGTGAGGGATGACCAGCCCCTCTGACTAACATGGTCAACCCTAGAGGCTATAATAGGACACCAAACAGGAAGCCAGCAAGAAGAAGGGGATGATGTCTAACACCCCCTCTCAACACCGGATGTTGAGTGAACTCCAAGAAGCCACAGACGCCATCCTCGATCAAAGATGAAAGACTGCAAAAACAGGTACCAAGAAAGCTCAACAAACAATCTCCTCAACAACTCAGCTACAAAAGCAACAGAACAAGTTGCCAGGTACATCACTCCTCTAGAACAAAACAACCATGTGGGTTGCGACGTGCTGCTCCAAATAATGGTTTCAAACCCAAGTGTAAGAACACACCCCGAAGTCGAATGTCGTGTATCCAACCTGGAGAAGGTATGAAAAACCTCATAACCAACCAAGATCAGATCCTATAAATAATCAATCCTCGGAGAAACAAATTGCTCCTCACTGAAACCCTCAAAAGAAATAGAGTCAATCTGCTCCAACTCTGCACCAAGAGTAGCCAAATGCTGTACAAAAGCATCCTCTGAAAAGGTCGGCATCGCAAGATGTAAAGACTATGTAGAAAAGACCATGCGTTGCCCAATGATATACATAAGTACACGCCGCTGAGGTGGGCATCGCAAGATAATCAATCCTGGGAGAAGCAAACTGCTCCTCACTGGAACCCTCAAAAGAAATAGAGTCAATCTGCTCCAACTCTATACCAAGAGTAGCCAAATGCTATACAAAAGTATCGTCTGAAAAGGTCAGCATCGCAAGATATAGACTCTGTAGAAAAGATGGGGTCCATCTGCTCAAACTCAATACCATGAGTTGCCCAATGATGGTACACGCCACTAAGGTGGGCATTGCAAGATAAAAGGAATCCACATCCTCCTCTGAAAAAAGATATCGTCGGACTGATACAAGTCCAACCTGATTCTGATCCAAATCCAAAAAACTCTAGAAGTACCACTGTGCCCCAGGCACTTTAGCAACCACAGATCCAAAGCATCCCACCGGGTTCAAAAACCATCCTCCAAAACAACAAACCTGCAGAACTGGTAGGGGGAGGAGCATCCTCAGAAGCATCACAAAGAGAGGCAGAGGTAGAGGGACTCCTCGCGATGAGAAAGGGAAACATGAATATAAACTGCAGTGGTAACAAAGTCCTCAAAAGTGTCACTGATAGCAAAAGATTATTCCATAAGTAGAACCAGATGCCAAGAATCAGCAACAAATAAATGATCCATGTGAAAGGATCACACCTCAAGGGCAAAACACCCTCCTTGTTCTGCAAACACTGCAAAGAACTCAAGCTCGGACAAAATAAACTCTGCTCAGGATCTCTGAAAAGATCACTGCTCTTCTCCAAAATCTTTAAACTCGTCACAGAAAGTCTCCACGCAACTGGAGATATCTGAACCATTTATTGCCTCCATTGTGGCCATTATCCCCCGATTCTAATTGAGGATTATCTAACCATCTGCCCTTTCACTGAGTTTGGGATGCTTCAGAAGCTGGGTCTGCTTAGTTGCAGAAACGAGACCTGAGCCAATCAAACCACTCCTCATGGCGGCTCCTTTGCCAGCTCTCATGCCAGTCTGAGTGTTCCAAGGACCAGGAGTGACATCTTGAATGTCAATCACACATTCAAGCTGTTCCACCTATTGCTGGTGGCCCTCCTCATGCCTAGAGAGGTGCCCATTGATCAAGTTGACATCCACAACTTGAAAATGAATGCTGGTGCCCCTGCTGGACACAGCCAGTCGAGTAGAAAAATCCTATCATAGAGTGGTCACATGTGCCAAGAGCAACGATCTGGATGTCGAATTGGGCAGCCGGTATCGAGTAGTGCACCCCTCTACTCATCTGTGCAAAAAAGTGGTCACAAGCAAAAGAGACTTCACCAATCCTAGCATATTTTCTATCATACCAAGTGTAAGGGCACTAGTCAGGTGCACGTGTTAACAGAGCCGGAAGACTTAAACACAACACAAGCACACACTAATAACTATAACTAATCTGCATTACAAGAGAAATGTCTGTATATGTGATGTAAACCTCCCCATCATATATGTGACCAATCAATCTCTGTGTAACTGAAGTTGGCGGGAAACCCAGCTTTTTCGACTGCTTTTGGATGTCTACTACTATAATAGCGCAGTCTACTGGCTAAATTGCTCAAAATGAACCCCAGCTGATTAGGTGATGAATGAACCTGGGGCTGATGGCTATATTTATAGGCAAAACACCTTTCAATTAGGCAGGTTGGACTGCACGCACGCTGGTCGTGGCTGGTGGGCTGCCTTCAATTCCCAAAATCAATCTTTGAAATAAAGTTTAATATTCATTTGGCGGGTGCCCAGATCTGCCTACCTAACAGCGGCTATACATTCATTGCTGTCCGCCCCGTTTTGTCTACACTGCCTGCCCAATTTCCAAATATGACCGACTTTCTCGACACAGTCCGCAATTTCTCCCATGGGCTGCGTGCGCTGCTGCCCGTTCTGTTTGCTGCGCGCTGTTGTCCGTTCATCTTTCAAGTGTAGATGCATCACAATAGATGTATACAACCTTTCATCCTAGCTAAACTCCATGCCTTGGTCATGAGATTGGGACCTCCAGCTTGAACTCTGCCAGTCACAAAGATGCCCATAAGTCAAAGCATTGTAAGAATCCCACTTCCCATGTTAGCCATAGCCAGTCAAGCAAGGCTCCTTATAATGTGAGACTTCATAGCAATTCGATCCCTTCCAAGGAACTCATAGACGGACAAAGAGCTCTTTCCCAAATGTATCCCCTCCAAAACAGCACTGAAGTGCAGCATCTAGACCTACAAAGAACAAGATAATGTCAACCCTCCACTGCTGATGTTGGAAACCTTTCAAACATGCATCTAGGTCCTGCAAATCATAAGCTTCCATTTCCTTCGACCCCCAAAAAAAAATGCAGATGGTGTACTGCTTCTTTACTTACAAGAGATGCTAAGATAGACACTTTGAAATTTTCACTAACACAGAAGGCAAGCCCTCAGAGGTAAGAACCGCCTGCATAGGAGACTAGAATATCGTGTTCCATGTTACAACCTGCATCTAAGAGCACGTTCTAAATTATTAGACGCATCCCTACTCTCCCACACCTCAAAAACAAAAGTAGATAAATAGATAACTTGCTTGTTAGATAATGAAATAAAGGCAATCTAACCTGATGGCATGCTTGGTTGATATCATGAAATGAAAGGTTCTCCAAAGATCTGAAGATGAATTGCATTCTTGAATTTGGAGCCTCCCTTGCATGCAGCCACTTGCACTTGCTCCTTGGCATGCCTAGGGCTGTCACATGCATGCCAGTCATTAAACCTCTGTTGTTGCGCAATTAGATGCCATCCATATGTTTGAAAGCATTATATGTGCTGCAGAGTTGGCAGGATGCAACTCAAAAATATGTTCTGCAGCACATTCCCCTCGTATCGCATCTGAATACTTTCTGCATGCATCAAGCAGTGTAAGCCATGATGTTGCACTAGGTTGACATGGCATACTGTAGAGTAAATCTTCCACCTCATCCAGCTGTCCTGCCCGTCCAAGAAGATCAATCACGATGTTATACTGTTTCAAGGTTGGCATCATACCATACTCATGAGTTATGAAACCGAAGCAGCAGCAACCCTCAAATACAAGTCCAGCATGACTGCATGCTGAGAGAATAGAGGAAAAAGTGGCATTGTTAGGTGTCGTATCAGTTCTTTGCATTTGCTGAAAAAGCCGCATAGCCTCCATGCCCAGCCCGTGCTGAGAATACACTTTGCCCATAGCGTTCCAAGACACCACATCTTTTTCTAGCATCACATCAAACGAACTCCGTGCAGCCTCCGCAATACCACATTTCCCATACATGTCAAAAAGGGCAGTAGCTACCGTAACATCTGTTTCAAATGAGTTACTTACAATCTGTACATGGACACGTTTCCCCTCTCCTAGATTTGCCTCGTTGGCACAGATATCAAGGATGCTGACACACGTGACCTTGTTTGCAATCACACCCTCCATTCGCATTTGTTGGAAAAGCTCAATGGCCCCCCTACCTTGGCCATGCTGTGCATGAGCTGCAATCATTGCATTCCACGCAAAATCATCCCTCTCCGACATTTTGTGAAACATTTTCTGCGCCTCCCTCACATTACCACATTTTCCATACATATTCACTATGGCATTGCCCACAGTCACATCCGACTCAAAATCAGAGCCCAAAATGAAGGTATGCAAGAGACAGCATTCAGCTGCATCTACCTGGCTAGAGCACATATCAAGGAGGCCAACAAAAGTGACTTTATTTGGAATCACGCATTCTAACTGCATTTGTTGAAAGACCTGGAGTGCCACTTTGCTTGGCCCTTCCCCTTGCTGTACATAAGCCATGATCAAAGTGTTCCATGAAACCACATCCCGCTCAAGCATTCTATCAAACACCTTCTGGGCGTGCTCAATCTTGCCGCACTTTCCATACATACTGATCAAACCATTCCCCACTGAAACATCAGATTCATAATCCCTGTCAATGATAGACGCATGCACTCGCTTGCCTGCATCTAGTGCTTTTAAGTCAGCACACACACAAAGAAGTGAAAGGAACGTTACCTTGTCCAGCATGACCCCTTCCACATACATCTGCTGAGAGAGTCCAAGTACACTCTCGCCTTGTGCATGCTGAGCATATGCTGCGATCATGGTATTCCATGCTACAAAATCCCGCGTGTCCATCATGTCAAACAATCTGTGTGATTCCGTTAAACTTCCACGATTGCTATACATCTTAATCAGTGCAGTCCTAACAACCATGTCTGATTGAAATGCACTATGAACAATGAGGCTATGTAGCTGCTTGCTCTCAGCTAAATTGGCCTGGTCGGTACAAACATTAAGAATACTGACATACGTGTACTTGTCAGGCAGAACTCCCTCGACATGCATTTGCTGGAAGAGCTGGAGTGCCTCCTCCACCTGCTCACATTGGAAATATACTCCAATCATTGTGTTCCAAGAAACTACTGTGTGTGCACGTGTCATATCAAACACTCTCCTAGCATCTTCTAAACTACAGCACTTACCATACAGATTCATGAGAGCATTCCCAGCAATAACCTCAGATTCGTGTCCTCTATCAATGAGGCCGGAATGCAACCGCTTTCCTTCGTCTAAAGCTGCACCATCTGCACATGCAGAAACCATTACAACGAAGGTGACCACATCCGGGGTTGTGCTGGATTTCTCCATTTCTTCAAAGAGTTGAGCAGCCTCCTCAAACTGCCCATGCTGAGCATACGCTTCAATAATAAGCGTCCATGAAAACACATTCCGTACGCACATGCCACCAAAGACGGCCATTGCATCCTCCATTGCCCCACATTTTCCGTACATCTGTACAAGCAGGTTGCCTAAGAGCACAGTTGGATCATGCCCACTTCTGATGATGTGCAGGTGCAATCTCTTGCCTAAGAGGAGATCCTTTGCACTTCCAGCAAGGCGCAGCAGTTTGGCATATGCAGCTTCGTTAACCTGCATGTCAAAACTGTTCAGCCATTCCGGGTTTTTTCCCCATGACTTATCCTCTGAAAAATATCTTTTGGTAGAGAGAAACCTTCGCAGGAGGCTCTGCAACAGTGGTATCCATGGCAAAAACACATATGAAACACCTGTGCAAGGCTGAAACACATGTTTGCCTGTGTGCCCTTCTGTGCACAGTGTTGTCCACACTGTAGAGCTGCGGTTAAATGTAAGGAATTTCGCTACACGAAACTGTAAATAGGCTGTATTAAATGGAAAAAATTTCACAAAAGGAATTCCTAAGCAGGGCCTATGGAGTTTGACAGCAGTAAACCCTAAGAAGGCCCTCGTTGATGTGGAAAGATTCACAAAACAAAAACCTAAACATGGCCCAAACCTGACGACGCGAAGCGTCCTCCTAAAGAATGCCGCTAACCCACAACTTCTTGAGTACCACAAGGGTGCCCTCAGCATCATCTGGTTTCTGGGAGAGAGTGAAGCATTTGTGAGAGCTCACAAATACACGCTGGTCGTACATACACAGGCAAGCTGCATCATCACGCATGAGGAAGGTTAGTATGTTTCCGGCCAGCACGCCAAAACAAAGAGACCACATGCATGTATTTTATTTTTTTTTTCAAAAAAAAGGCTGGTATATTGATGAGAAAGAGAGAATCCGAGGTTACAAAGAGGGCCAAGTGTCTGATATAAATCCACATGCATGTATTTTATAAAAGTGTTCAGTGCACATATATAATACTCATATTCGTACACAGGACTCCCGCGATGTTGCGGTATTGTTTAGAACGGTATATATATCGTGTTCAATTTATATATTTTTACATACATAAAGTAACTGCAATGGTATGTGTGTTCAAGAGCGCGGGTATGAGTAAGAGAGAAAAAGACAAAGAGAATGCTAATGATTTTAAGAATCATTGTGCATAGTTGGCAATTCAATTGGTGTCTCTGGAGGCAGCATGAAAAAACATTACAATAGGAATTTGTCCTTGTACAGCACTGTATCCATCCTTTTGGAACATGATTTCCTAGAAACGACACTTTCTAAGTAGGAGAATCTTTATCGGCAGTGAAAGAACTTCTATCTTTTCGAAAGAGATAAACACCTTGTGGCATCTCAAGGACACATCTCTAATGAAGACTCATATATTTGTAATAAGAAGATATCCCCCAGTAGTAAATCCCTAAATTCAATAAATTCAAAAGTAAATCAGAACACAATTCTCAAACTTCTATTTTAGTAAGAAAACAAACGGTGAGGAAAGTACAAACTGCTTACCCATCCTGATAGGCATTTATTACCTCATACACAGAAAAGTAAGGCCCATCAAGTGTAAACCAAAATGGTGGTGCTATACAAAACAAAGGTATGTCATGTGGGATAAATAATAATGCAAAAAAAATAATAAGAAAAATGTTATTTGCTTGGAATTTTCCTATTTTGTATCCATGACATCCCCTTATTCAAAGTTGCTTCCGACATTGCTCTTCTGTCTATAAATATGCAACAATAACACATCAACCATGTGTATGCGCGATTATGTGTGAGAGATAGTGAAAGAGAGAAAAAGATATAAGAGCAGAACATATTTAATTAATATTAATGACTTCGGACATATCTGCCAAAACAAAAAAATCACGACCAAGTTATACACGCAATACAAACACAAATCTATTCTATCTATTATAGAAACAAAAAACAATGACATGCCTTTCGTTATATCAGTAAAGTGGGGTAGCAATTTTACTAAAATCTTTGACAAATTCGCGGCAAAATTGTGTGAATCCCACGAACTCTCATGAACTTCCCACACAGTTCTGGGTGCACTCCATTTCACCCCACTGCCTCAATCTTCTTAGGGTCTATTTGCACCCCTTTCCGATTGACCACAAATCCCAAGAAGTCCACTTCAGTTTACTGCGAACTCACACTTCTCTGGTTTGGCATACAATTTGTGCTTTGAAATACCTTTCTTAAGTGCTCCTTATGTTCACTCAAAGTCTTGCTATATATGAGCAGATCATTAGAAATTTGTCTAAGTAATCCTTGAATATATCATTCATCATAGTGCAAAAGGTGGCCGAAGCATTAGTTAACCCAAACGGCAACTCCAGCCATTCGTGGCTTCCATACCTGGTGCGAAATGTCGTTTTTTCAATGTCTTCTTCGCACTTCTTATCTAATGATATCCAGATCGTAAATAAATCCGATTGTAGTATTTTGCTCCCGCCAACTGCTCCAATAATTCTTCCATCACTGGTACTAGGTAGCGATTCTTGATAGTGATCTTGTTGAGAGCCCTATAATCAGTGCATAACCTGGCTGACCCGTCCTTCTTTTTGACAAACAACACGGGTGCACCATAGGGTGACTTGCTGGATCGGATCATTCCATTTTCGATTCACTTAACTGCACCTTGAGCTCCTTGAGCTTTGTACCATCCCTCTTGTATGGAGCTTTAGCCCGCCGGAGGGCTGTGCCCTGGTAAGAGTTCGACCTTATGGTCCACGGAGCGTTTAGGCGGTAACCCTTATGGCAACTTCTCAGGCAATACATCTTGGAATTCATCTAAAACTTCATGTATCTCTGCTTTACCAATCTTGCACTTTGGCCCGTATAATTTCTCTATACACAATATTACTTGTCGTGCACATATTGTTGAGATATCGAGCTCATCGAGTGAGGCGGTGGACACTGATGACCCGCCTAGGGGATAGGCCCACACTTACACCACTAGCATGGTTGGTGAGATCTTGGGTGATATGCGGCCAGTGGGATGACAGGCTGTGTGACAGCCATTCTAGAGATTGGCATAGTTATAGCGCCAGCTCATTTAGTTGGGTTCACACTATAGAGAACCCGTGTATGTATTGGTTGAGTACCTTTCATATTATGTGTACTCTTATCTTGTATATGGTGTGTTGAGTGTTGAGTGAAGATGAAGAAGATTTTCAGCCTCTCACCTTGTGTGTTCTCTATTAGGGTTTTGTGAGTGTGTGTGAGATCCCCATGTTCCCACCGAGCAACAGATTCGGGATACTAGCAGCGGAAGTAGCACTTCTCGCGCGGGACAGGGATCCCACATTCGGGGCCTCACCCACGGATATCCGGATAAGAGACTAATCCGTCGGTTGTTCCAAAACCGAACCCGGAAAAACTTCCTTTACCGGAAAGCACGGGCGATTCCACCAGGATGACTTTTTACTCTAACGTAGTCAAGATCATTTCTGATCGAATTGATCTAATTACATCTATAAGATACTTGGTCACATCAAGGAAGAAACTTGCACTTGGATCATTGGGATCAACGCTTTTTTCCCCATTCAAGAGGCACAGCCGTTGATTCCTATCCATAGAACAGTTACTGTCCGGGATTTATTTTATCTATCGTAAAAACAAAAGTTTGAGTCTCGATTTACGGATCCATCAGTCCAGCCTAACCCCATCCAGTCCCATGGGTTAGCCAACCGCCCAACCACTGTAGTGATGGGATCCAATTAAGAATTTGGTTAGGTTTTGTCCCGGGTACCAAGGAAAAGAGTTCCAAGGCCCCCTAGCCGGATGTTCATGCAAAAATAAAACTAGTCACACCACTCACACACCCGATATGAAATTGCCTTTTCACAGATTCAACTAATTTAAAACAATCCTTTAATAAAACCATAGTTCACAATCTTCCAATTTATCCGGTTGATTCTTAATTTTCCCATCATTCCTTCATCAGAGTATCTATGGCATCATTGGCAACTAGGACGCTCACCACCTTTCCACACAGGGGCCGTTTCCTAATCCCTAGCCCATAATACTCGGCAATATAATCACTTATCAAGATGGACTCTCGTTGAAGATCAGCAAGATCAACCAACAGATCCATATAAAGAGCCATGGACTCATCCATTGAAGACCAGCAAGGTCAATCAACCAGATCCATGCCCGATTTCAGAAAACAACTCCTACTCTTGTTCCAATATCTTCCTCGACGCACGCGTGGGTATCCTAGGCGACCCAGAGCCCGAGCACCGTATGGTCAGCACCCTCTAGGATCCTTCGCAGGTGACCTAGCGCTTCACTCATAGGCCGCTTCCTTGGCCCCTCATCCACCGTACCGGAAGCTCACCATTTTAATCGCGCCGAGGCTGGTCAAGACCTCGGGCCGACCTTGCTATGCGAGACGTCCTTCATTGACTCTCCGTCAGCAGTTGCAACTTTATCAGTTAGGTCTCCACGACCTTAATCACAAGATGGTCAAAATGCTCCCCCAGCATTCTTGACATAAAACAGTCATTTACAAACAGTTTACAATACAGTTTCTATTTTAACTTTCATTTTTCCACATTATCCCTCATCAATCCACATTACTTATTCCATATTCCATTTATATGTATACTCATCCCATCACATCATTTTCCATCTCATCACTTCAGATTCCTTCACATCACATATCATATATTCACATCCATACATATATCCACATCCACATCCATACATCCACATCTACATCCATACATCTACTTTCACATCCACATCTACATGCACATTCATGCATCCACATCTATACATCCACATCTACATGCACATTCACATCCATACATCCACATCTATATGCGTACATTCACATCTACATGCATACATCCACATCTCTATGCATACATCCACATCCACATTCACATTCACCTCTATACATCTACATCTACATGCATACATCCACCTCCACATTCACATCCACATCTATATATCTACATCTACATGCATACATCCACCTCCACATCCACATCCACATCTACATCTACATGCATACATCCACCTCCACATCCACATCCACATCTATACATCTACATCTACATGCATACATCCACCTCCACATCCACATCCACATCTATACATCTACATCTACATGCATACATCCGCATCTCCATTCACATCTACATCTATACATCTACATCTACATGTATCCATCCACATCTCCATTTACATCCTCATCTATACATCTACTTCTACATGCATACATCCACATCTCCATGCATACATCCACCTCCACATTCACACTCACATCCATACATCTACATCTGCATGCAAACATCCACATGTCCATGCATAATAAAATTCTTTTAATTAATCTAGGATGATAGGTCCTAGAATATGGTAGGAAGTCCTCTTTTTATGCTTTGAATGAAATTATTTTATGCGTAATTTCTATAAAAATTTTGCCATAGCTCCGCTTCTATGACTGATAAATCTCAATTTTTTCTAAGGGATAAGGCTTATCATTAAGGAAATAATTAGAATGGTCTCTAATTGGATCATCAATCCATAATGGATTGAATCATCAATATACATAAGCTAAAAGCATAGAAAAAAAGCCATTAATTTGGCCTCGAGCATAGCTTAATCTTGGATTAAGGAAAAGCCTTATGAAAAGCTTCATATGGATTGAAAAGGGTCATGAGTATGACCATTTCTTAAGTGAGAGAGAGAAAAACCATTAGAATTAAATATAAATAGAATTTTATGTAATTCTTTACTATCGTTAATTAATTAACTTCAATAGCATTTCAAAAACCATACCAATTAAGCTTCTCAAGCTTGAGAGGGGTTGAGAAGAGAGAATCATTGAGAAATTATAGAAAAGATCAAAATTCACTATACTTACCTTACAATTTGCTTGATTCTTTATTCACGGTAGAGGCCCCCAACCAATCAATTGGTTTAGTATGTTGATGGAGCCACCAATGGTTTAGTATGTTGATGGAGCCACCAATGGGGATTGAAGAAAGAGAGAAGTGTCAAAAACTAGTGAATTATTAAAGAATTCACAGTTCTTGGCTTAGGTGGAGTAGAGTAACAAAGCATAAGACACTATATTTTTTTCAACAAGGGAAGGCTTCTATTTATAGGAAAAATTGAGCTCCTAACCAAACAAACTGATTCTAGAATTTTCCAAGTCAGTTTGGTTGAATTTGGACTAGATTTGGACTTAGTTTGGTTACTTTTTTATTCGATTTGGTTTCATTTTGATTTGGTTTGGTTCAAGAGAGATGAGAGATAAAAATATCATATTATTTTTGAGTTTAAAACTCATTCAAGCATGTGAAATATGTACCTCCTTTAAAGAACTCCCCTTTCTTACATATGTGTCAAAATTTTATTGCTCATAGTTTTTTACTAATAAACCTTGTACATTTTCAACTCTTCATCTTATGTGAAATATGCACCTTCTTTAAAGAACTCCCCTTCCTTACATATGTGTCAAAATTTTATTGCTCGTGATTTTTTACTAATAAGCCTTGTACATTTTCAACTCTTCATCTTATGTGAAATATGCACCTTCTTTAAAGAACTCTCCTTCCTTACATATGTGTCAAAATTTTATTGCTCATAGTTTTTTACTAATAAGCCTTGTACATTTTCAACTCTTCATCTTATGTGAGCATTTACTCATTTTTGGATACCCAAAATATCTCATATTTTTAATATTGCTCATAGTTTTTTACTAATAAACCTTGTACATTTTCAACTCTTCATCTTATGTGAGTATTTACTCATTTTTGGGTATCTTCTTTTACAAATTGGATTTATCTCCTCCCTACACATGGATTGATGCTATTGGCCCATAGGAACCTTAATTGGACCATAATCCAAAAATTTCTGAAAATCTAGACCCTTAGACTAAGGTTCTTTATACCTATTTTCAATTAATTCCAATTGCACATTGGAAAATTCTTTCTGAATTTCTGTTTCAGGGGAATTCATTTTAATAAGGTGAGATATTTTTTTATCCAAAAATATTCAAAATCTGAATATTCTCTCTCTAGAATATTTTCTCTCTCTAGGTTAAAATAGCCACAAACAAGATCTCTTATATTTCAGAAAAGGAATTGATTACAGGGGAATATGCTAGACATCAAAAAGGGTTGGGGGAGGAATCTTACATTCTACCCCACTTAAAAAATGCGAGATGTCCTCATCTCGCAAACTGGGATAATCCCGCAACAACAGATCGGCTTCATTCTCCCAGGTGGCATCTTCAAAAGGATAGAACTTCCATTTTACTAATAATTCTCTGAGAATTCTGTTCCTGAGAATCTTTTCTCGAACATCGAGAATTTCTTCAGGTTAGAGTTCCATCTGTCCTTGGGTTGAAGAGGTTAGGATTTCATCATCAAGTATATGATTTGGGCTTGGCACATAATTCTTTAGAAGGCTTACATGAAATACATTATGAACCTTGAGATGAGGAGGCAAAAGGAGCTCATAGGCTAAGTCACCTACTTTCTTTGTAATCAAATATGGCCCACAATATCTGGGTGATAACTTCTTGTACTTCCCAAGAGATAAGGAACTTCTTTTGGGCCGAACTCGAATGAAGACCATATCTGCTTCTTTGAATTCTCTATTTGTCCTCTTCTTATCCACATATTGCTTTTGTCTATCCTGGGAAGCTTTAATATCTTTACGAATTGACTGCATCTGTTGCTCCATGTCGTCAAGCATCTGTCTGGACATCTTGACCTTAATCAATGGGTCAGACCAAGTTAATGGAGTTAAGCAATCTTGTCCATACAGAGCTTTAAAAGGGCTCATCCCGATACTTCGGTGATAAGAAGCATTGTAGGCGAACTCGACTAGATGCAGATAGCTTAGCCACTTCTTGGGTTCCCTGCCACCCACAACATGTCCGAAGTATATCTTCAATTACTTGGTTTACCCTTTCAGTTTGACCATCGGTCTCAGGGTGATAAGCTGTGCTGAGATCTAAGAAAGTTCCCACTGCTTCGAAAAATGCAATCCAAAATCTTGAAGTAAATTTGGGATCTCGGTCACTTACTATTCTCCTCGGTAGGCCATGCAATCTGAAGATTTCTTTGAGGAACACTCTGGCCACATCCACTGCAGTGTAAGTTTCTTTTACTGGAATCAGATGGGCAACTTTGGTTAGTCTGTCGACTACCACGAAGATGGAGTTATAACCTGATTGTACTGAAGGTAATCCAGTAATGAAGTCCATACTGATACATTCCCAATGGATGTAACTTCCCAGGCATTTTTACTCTCTCAGCTTTGACTTTCTGGCATGTCAAACATTGACGTACATGATTCAGCACATCCTTTTTCAAACCAGGCCAAAAGAAGCTTTTCTTTACGGACATGTAGGTCTTGATGAAACCTGGATGTCCTGCAATAAGGCTGTCTCATGGGCTTCATTCAGAATTTGGTCCTTGGTTTCCTCATCATTGGGAATGCATAACCTGCGATTATAATACATAATGCCGTCATCCAGGCTGTACCCTTGAGCTCTGATCAACTCCTGTGGAGTTTTGCTTTCCTGCATAAGTAGGGTAGCAATAGGGCCAAAGAATCTATCCTGCATGATCTTCTCACTTGCTTGAATGATCAAAGGATTTGATATTACAGTAATTGCAAGCAAGGAGGCTTTTCTGCTGAGAGCATCTGCTACCACATTCTCTTTGCCTGGGCGGTACTTGATTTCAAAATCAAATTCCTGCAAGGTCTGCATCCACCTTCTTTGGCGCATGTTGAGGTCCTTCTGAGTAAAGATCCACTTTAAGCTCTGATGATCTGTCATCAAAGTAAATCTTTTACCCAGTAGGTAATGTCTCCACAACTTTAAGGCATAGACTATTGAAAGCAATTCCAAGTCGTGGACAGCATAATTCCTCTCATGCGTTCTGAGCTTTCGGGATTCATAGGCCACTGCATGACCTTCCTGCATGAGTGCACCTCCCAGGGCAAAACCACTTGCATCAGTTACTACCTCAAAGGGTAGGGAGAAATCTGGCAATTTCAGAATGGGACTGGTAACCAAGGCGGTCTTTAGCTTATCAAAAGCACTTTGGCACTTGGCAGACCATTGAAATGGGATATTCTTTTTGAGAAGGTTAGTTAGGGGGGAAGCTATGAGAGCATATTTTGGTATAAAAATTCTATACCAACCAGTCAATCCCAAGAATCCTCTGACTTCTTTCACTGTCTTTGGTTCGGGCCAATCTATGACAGCTTGGATTTTTGCGAAATTTGGAGAAATTCCATCTTTAGATACCAGAAAAACCAAGTATTCAACGTGGTCGGCAGAGAAAGTGCATTTGCTCTTTTTGGCAAAGAGTTGATGCTTCCTTAGAATCTCAAGAACTTTTCGGACATGAGTCTCATGGTCGGTTGCATTTCTTGAGTAAATCAGAATGTCATCAAAGAAAACTAGAACAAGTCATCCAAGTATTCTCTGAGGATGTCCTACATTAGGCGATTGAATGTAGCTGGGGCATTAGTTAATCCGAACGGCATGACAGTAAATTCATAATGCCCATAGCGAGTATTGATGGCTGTTTTTGGTATATATGGTTCATTGATCCTGATCTGGTAATACCCAGATTTGAGATCTATTTTTGTGAAGATCTGGGCTCCATTTAACCTGTCCAAAAGCTCATCAATCCTTGGGATAGGATACTTATTCTTAACTATCAGCTGATTTAGACCTCTGTAGTCCACACAGAGTCTAAGTGTTCCATCTTTCTTTTTCTGAAAGAGAACTGGCGCACCCCAAGGTGAAACACTGGGTCTTACAAACCCTTGTTCTAACAGCTGCCTAAGCTGTTCCTTGAATTCGATGGCTTCAGGAACTGGCATTTTGTAAGAGCGTAGGGCTACTGGTTGAGCTCCGGGGGTCAATTCAATCACATGATCTATTTCCCGAATTGGAGGCATTTCAGTTAGCTCTGCTGGGAAGAGATCATCAAATTCACTTAACCATTCTGGTTCTTTATCTTTAAGCTTTGAGTCTACAGGGTTCATTTTGACCACATAAATTTGTTGCTTCTTCCTAAGTCCTTTCAGTAACTTGGAAGCTTTTACTAACTAAAGGTCTGGGGATCCGGAAACTCCAGTTCCATGGACTTTGTTCCCGTGAAGGTCATGGAAGGAAATGGTTCCATTGTGATAGTGTATGTCAGCTTGATATTTGTGGAGCCAATCCATTCCAAGGATTCCGTCAAAAACTCCTAGAGGTAAGACTTTGAACTGACAGTCGGTTACATTACCATCTAGGTTGAACTGGATAAGATCTGTCTCATGGTGAGTGAAAAGAGTCTTCCCACTGGCCAATTCAACTTGCATAGGTTTCCTTGATTTCTGTTCTAAGACTAGCTTACGCAAGCATCCAGGGGAAATGAATGAATGAGAACTGCCTGAATCAATCAAAAGCTTAAAAGGCTTACCCTGATACTCTGCTGGAATATGGATGACGGAGAACTGCTGGTTAGGTCCTTGATTTTCAATTGCAGCATAGATCTGCCCTTTTTCCTCTTCTACTACATCTGAAATTGTGACTGCTCTGGCTGCTGCAGTCTGAGGTAGAACTCTTTCTCTTTTGTTGTTCCCATTCTGGGAAGGAGTTCTGAGATTACTCTGGATAGAGGCAGATGGCTGGGCTGGAATTCTTCTGGGGTTTCCCTGGCTAGGGCGAGACCGACCCTGATTAGACTGGAATGAAGGGGTTGGTCTCTGAATTCGGGGTTCTTGACTTCCATGTCTCCTTGGTATGGCAGGAGTCGGGCAGTCTTTTAACTGGTGACCAAAACCCTGGCATCCATAACATCGGTTTTTAGTTCCGAGCTCATCCTTTTGATTTTTTGAAAGTGGTGAGGTTCCTGAGAAAGTACTCTGGGGGAAGGGTCTTCCTTCACTTCTGAATCTTCCTGCATCCTGATTCTGATCCAGGCCTTGCTGCCTCTTTGGGGGTGGAAAGTTGGAAGTATTTCTTTGGGCTTGGAATCTCTTAAAGTTAGAAGGTGTAGGTTTTGGTGGACCTTTACTACAAAAGCTTTGGCAAAATCTTTTGCCATTCTTACGGCTTCAGCCATGGACACTGGCTTGGCATTTTTGACCAGTGTGTCCAAGGGTTTGTTCATTCCTCGAATGAACCTAGCCATGAGTTGCTCTTCATCAAGAGGTGGTGAATATTTGAGTAGAAGGGCAAAGGCCTGGTGATATTCCTCGATGGATTTGCTCTCCTGCTTTAGTTCTAGGAATTCGTTCATTTTGGTTTCTAAAAATCCAGGAGGGCAAAATCTCTTTCTTAGATAGGTTTTTAGATCATTCCAGGATTGAGTATTTCTGTCCCCAGACGATTGGTGTCACAGTGGTTCCTCCATGCTACCCTGGCTGTTTCCACTATTTTCAGCCGGCCAAGAGCCATTTTGCTCCGCTGATTGTATCCTGTGATGTCAAAATACTCTTCCATGGCTTCCACCCATTTCTCCACAGCCTCGCCCAGGTTCTCCCCTTCTCCTTTGAAGGGTCCTGGCTGAGTCCTATGAAGAGCCTTGCGAACATCAAGGTCAAGTTCGTCATCTTCAGAGACAAGGTCTGGCTGACGACCACGGTTTCCTCATCTTATGATTCTGTCAAAATTTATATATTAATAAATTTTTATTTTGCTATTATTCATGAGATTCTAAGACTTAAGAGTTCGAAAAATAATTTCTTAAACAAGACAAGATCTTATTGGAGATCTATGACATATGTCCGATAACAGATTTTTTTTTTCTTTTATTTTAGAGAGGGAATAATTATAAGATCAGAAAGGGAGATTCTTACTCCTGTATACCTCGAAGGCTGGGGAGGAATCTTACATTCTACCCCACTTAAAAAAATGCGAGATGTCCTCATCTCGCCAAGTAGAGGACAACTCTTTTTCTTAAGATCCAATTTATTCTAGGGTTCCTTATATTCTGGTCAACGCAATAGAATACGGGGATAATTATCCCTTAAATCATATCATTCATATCTTTAACATGATAATGGTCCATTAGACCGAAAAATTCCCTTCTGAACATTTCTCTACGGGAATTACAGTCAAGCAAGTTCTCAATTTGACATCCCTTAACTTGATCTACCGGTTAAGTGTTAGCAGTAGCAATCTGACAGCATAACCCACTAATCTCATAGTGATTTGCTGAATTCATTATCATCCTTCTAGTTATGAATATCATCACAGGAACTCGTCCCATTCCCCCTCATTGTGGTTTCATTATATTTCAACTAATTTTTAAAAATCATCATTTTTCAATCAAAATTTTCAATCAGAATCCAAATCAATTCATCAATTCTCAAACAGAATTAAAAATCATATCAATCACATTCGAAATCATCATTTGGATAGCATGAACGCTTATAATTTCAAGTCTTAGATTTACTCGTATATACTGTCAGTAAAGAGCTGCAGTATACTCTCGGTATATACGGGTAGTCACGGCCCTTGAAATTATAAGGTAAATACTATCATGTCTAGGCCTCAAGCAAGTCAGGGATTCTATATAATTGCGGTACTTCCATCTGAAGACCCAATTACCAAATTACGAATTTCAGTTTGAATATCAAATTGTATGAATTATCTCACACAATTATAACCTTTTGTGTTTCTTGATAAATTTTTGATATATATTTGTCTTCTCAGTTGATCTTTATTAACCAAATGCTCTGATACCAACTGTGAGATCCCCATGTTCCCACCGCGAGCAACAGATTCGGGATACTAGCAGCAGAAGTAGCACTTCTCGCGTGGGACAGGGGTCCCACATTCGGGGCCTCACCCACGGATATCCGGATAAGAGACTAATCCGTCGGTTGTTCCAAAACCGAACCCGGAAAAACTTCCTTTACCGGAAAGCACGGGTGATTCCACCAGGATGACTTTTTACTCTAACGTAGTCAAGATCATTTCTGATCGAATTGATCTAATTACATCTATAAGATACTTGGTCAGATCAAGGAAGAAACTTGCACTTGGATCATTGGGATCAACGCTTTTTTCCCCATTCAAGAGGCACAGCCGTTGATTCCTATCCATAGAATAGTTACTGTCCGGGATTTATTTTATCTATCGTAAAAACAAAAGTTTGAGTCTCGATTTACGGATCCATCAGTCCAGCCTAACCCCATCCAGTCCCATGGGTTAGCCAATCACCCAACCACTGTAGTGATGGGATCCAATTAAGAATTTGGTTAGGTTTTGTCCCGGGTACCAAGGAAAAGAGTTCCAAGGTCCCCTAGCCAGATGTTCATGCAAAAATAAAACTAGTCACACCACTCACACACCCGATATGAAATTGCCTTTTCACAGATTCAACTAATTTAAAACAATCCTTTAATAAAACCATAGTTCACAATCTTCCAATTTATCCGGTTGATTCTTAATTTTCCCATCATTCCTTCATCAGAGTATCTATGGCATCATTGGCAACTAGGACGCTCACCACCTGTCCACACAGGGGCCGTTTCCTAATCCCTAGCCCATAATACTCGGCAATATAATCACTTATCAAGATGGACTCTCGTTGAAGATCAGCAAGATCAACCAACAGATCCATATAAAGAGCCATGGACTCATCCATTGAAGACCAGCAAGGTCAATCAACCAGATCCATGCCCGATTTCAGAAAACAACTCCTACTCTTGTTCCAATATCTTCCTCGACGCACGCGTGGGTATCCTAGGCGACCCAGAGCCCGAGCACCGTATGGTCAGCACCCTCTAGGATCCTTCGCAGGTGACCTAGCGCTTCACTCATAGGCCGCTTCCTTGGCCCCTCATCCACCGTACCGGAAGCTCACCATTTTAATCGCGCCGAGACTGGTCAAGACCTCGGGCCGACCTTGCTACGCGAGACGTCCTTCATTGACTCTCCGTCAGCAGTTGCAACTTTATCAGTTAGGTCTCCACGACCTTAATCACAAGATGGTCAAAATGCTCCCCCAGCATTCTTGACATAAAACAGTCATTTACAAACAGCTTACAATACAGTTTCTATTTTAACTTTCATTTTTCCACATTATCCCTCATCAATCCACATTACTTATTCCATATTCCATTTATATGTATACTCATCCCATCACATCATTTTCCATCTCATCACTTCAGATTCCTTCACATCACATATCATATATTCACATCCATACATATATCCACATCCACATCCATACATCCACATCTCTACATCCATACATCTATTTTCACATCCACATCTACATGCACATTCATGCATCCACATCTATACATCCACATCTACATGCACATTCACATCCATACATCCACATCTATATGCGTACATTCACATCTACATGCATACATCCACATCTCTATGCATACATCCATATCCACATTCACATTCATCTCCATACATCTACATCTACATGCATACATCCACCTCCACATTCACATCCACATCTATATATCTACATCTACATGCATACATCCACCTCCACATCCACATCCACATCCACATCTACATCTACATGCATACATCCACCTCCACATCCACATCCACATCTATACATCTACATCTACATGCATACATCCACCTCCACATCCACATCCACATCTATACATCTACATCTACATGCATACATCCGCATCTCCATTCACATCTACATCTATACATCTACATCTACATGTATCCATCCACATCTCCATTTACATCCTCATCTATACATCTACTTCTACATGCATACATCCACATCTCCATGCATACATCCACCTCCACATTCACACTCACATCCATACATCTACATCTACATGCAAACATCCACATGTCCATGCATAATAAAATTCTTTTAATTAATCTAGGATGATAGGTCCTAGAATATGGTAGGAAGTCCTCTTTTTATGCTTTGAATGAAATTATTTTATGCGTAATTTCTATAAAAATTTTGCCATAGCTCCGCTACTATGACTGATAAATCTCAATTTTTTCTAAGGGATAAGGCTTATCATTAAGGAAATAATTAGAATGGTCTCTAATTGGATCATCAATCCATAATGGATTTGATTATCAATATACATAAGCTAAAAGCATCGAAAAAAAGCCATTAATTTGGCCTCGAGCATAGCTTAATCTTGGATTAAGGAAAAGCCTTATGAAAAGCTTCATATGGATTGAAAAGGGTCATGAGTATGACCATTTCTTAAGTGAGAGAGAGAAAAACCATTAGAATTAAATATAAATAGAATTTTATGTAATTCTTTACTATCATTAATTAATTAACTTCAATAGCATTTCAAAAACCATACCAATTAAGCTTCTCAAGCTTGAGAGGGGTTGAGAAGAGAGAATCATTGAGAAATTATAGAAAAGATCAAAATTCACTATACTTACCTTACAATTTGCTTGATTCTTTATTCACGGTAGAGGCCCCCAACCAATTAATTGGTTTAGTATGTTGATGGAGCCACCAATGGTTTAGTATGTTGATGGAGCCACCAATGGGGATTGAAGAAAGAGAGAAGTGTCAAAAACTAGTGAATTATTAAAGAATTCACAGTTCTTGGCTTAGGTGGAGTAGAGTAACAAAGCATAAGACACTATATTTTTTTCAACAAGGGAAGGCTTCTATTTATAGGAAAAATTGAGCTCCTAACCAAACAAACCGATTCTAGAATTTTCCAAGTCAGTTTGGTTGAATTTGGACTAGATTTGGACTTAGTTTGGTTACTTTTTGATTCGATTTGGTTCCATTTTGATTTGGTTTGGTTCAAGAGAGATGAGAGATAAAAATATCATATTATTTTTGAGTTTAAAACTCATTCAAGCATGTGAAATATGCACCTCCTTTAAAGAACTCCCCTTCCTTACATATGTGTCAAAATTTTATTGCTCATAGTTTTTTACTAATAAACCTTGTACATTTTCAACTCTTCATCTTATGTGAAATATGCACCTTCTTTAAAGAACTCCCCTTCCTTACATATGTGTCAAAATTTTATTGCTCGTGGTTTTTTACTAATAAACCTTGTACATTTTCAACTCTTCATCTTATGTGAAATATGCACCTTCTTTAAAGAACTCCCCTTCCTTACATATGTGTCAAAATTTTATTGCTCATAGTTTTTTACTAATAAGCCTTGTACATTTTCAACTCTTCATCTTATGTGAGCATTTACTCATTTTTTGGATACCCAAAATATCTCATATTTTTAATATTGCTCATAGTTTTTTACTAATAAACCTTGTACATTTTCAACTCTTCATCTTATGTGAGCATTTACTCATTTTTGGGTATCTTCTTTTACAAATTGGATTTATCTCCTCCCTACACATGGATTGATGCTATTGGCCCATAGGAACCTTAATTGGACCATAATCCAAAAATTTCTGAAAATCTAGACCCTTAGACTAAGGTTTTTTATACCTATTTCCAATTAATTCCAATTGCACATTGGAAAATTCTTTCTGAATTTCTGTTTCAGGGGAATTCATTTTAATAAGGTGAGATATTTTTCTATCCAAAAATATTCAAAATCTGAATATTCTCTCTCTAGAATATTTTCTCTCTCTAGGTTAAAACAGCCACAAACAAGATCTCTTATATTTCAGAAAAGGAATTGATTACAGGGGAATATGCTAGACATCAAAAAGGGTTGGGAGAGGAATTTTACATTTGTGTGTGTGCTTGCAAGAGCTCAAGCTCTCTTCCCCCTTGCATCTTTTCATGGTATCAGAGCCTGGTTTGTGCTAAGGGCTGAGCTGCAAGCAAGAGAACCACAGGAAGCGGTACGAGGATAAGAGCTTTAACTACTCTTCCCTATTTGTGTTGGTGACTACACCCTTGTCGGGAGCTCTACAGGAGGCACCGGCAAACGATCTCTGATTGAGGAGCTTTCTTCGCGGGAGTAAAGCTATAGGGCAACTATACTGTCTTATCGGTCAAAAAATGTCTGGACCGAAAACGCGTTTCGGGTGCGTCTGCACCTCCGTTTTTTAGAAAGCAGGCGATTTCGAGCATTGCGAGTTAGTAATCGATTCTCTGCAGAACTCTGTTTTAAGAACTGTAGGAAGACAGATTGGCTGTGCAGACATAGTGTGTGCTGCAAAGAGGTCAATAGTTGCCATTGGGTGTATGTATGCATATTGAAGTCACTGGTTGTGACATTTGAGAGTACTATAGTACCGCTGCAGAAAATACAGCAGTTTGTGCAGGACAAACCAAAGTGCTGTTTCTGGTAAAATTGTGTGTTTGGCAAGATGTCAAATGATGGGATAACCCAGATTGTGGCTGAGAAGCTTGAGAAGAATAACTTCCATGCTTAGAGGTTCAGGTTGACGAATTTCCTGATGGGAAAGGGCTATTGGGACTACATAGAAGGTGAGCATGAAGAGGCACCGGAGATACCAGACATAAATCCGACTGCTGTGCAGATGTGAAAGAATTTTAAGACTGGAACCAAGGAGCCAAGAAAGTTATGTATTGGCTCTCCATTAGTATACAGGACACCATGATTGGGCACATTTAGGATGCCAAGTCTCCCAAGGAGGCATGGGACACCTTGGTAAAACTCTATGAAACAAATACCAAGGCACGTAAGATGTGAAAGAATTTAAAGACTAGAACCAAGGAGCCAAGAAAGTTATGTATTGGCTCTCCATTAGTATACAGGACACCATGATTGGGCACATTTAGGATGCCAAGTCTCCCAAGGAGGTATGGGACACCTTGGTAAAACTCTATGAAACAAATACCAAGGCACGTAAGATACAGTTGAAGAATGAACTTCATACTGTGGAGAGAAAGAGCATGTTTGTGAATGACTATGCATTGAAGATAAAGGGTATTGTGGAATCCCTTGCATCTATTGGTGTGTCAGTAGATGATGATGATAAGGTGGAAGTCTGTCTACGTGGTCTCGGGCCACAATACAAGGCGTTCAAGACATCTATTCAGACTCGGAAAAAACTCTCAAGTTTATAGATTTGGTGTCTATGCTGATTATAGAAGAGAAGAGCTTGGGTGAAGACCAACAATCTTCACAAAACAAAAACAGTTCAGAGCAACAGGCTTTCTACACAAGTTCAAGAAGAGGACGAGGTAGAGGAGGCCGTGGACGTGGTCAAGGAGGTGGCCGAACAAGTAATCAGAATTATGGCCCAGCAACAGCAACAACAACAGTCCTAGAATACACAACAACACACAGGTGGAAGAGGCAAATTCAGAGGCAGGGGGAGTCAAAGACGTTGTGAAAATTGGCAAAGGCAATATAATGATGCATGTGAATGCTTTTATTGTGGTAAGCCTGGACATGTGCTGGCTGAATGTTATAAGAAACAAAATGACATGCAAAATGGGAAAGTGCAGTAGAACAACTATGCATCCTTAAGCAGAAATAATGAGGATAATGAAAGGTTGTTTGTTATGCAGCATGTCGTGAATGCCATGTCTGAAAATGTTGAAGCAGCACAAAAAGATGATGTATGGTATGTGGATTCGGGTGCTTCGAACCACATGACAAGTCATGGGGAGTGGTTCAAGGAGATGAAAAACCTTGAAAGACCAGGTTTTGTGGAAACAGGGGATGATACTGCTCATCCAATTGCCCATGTTGGAGATGTGCCATTGTCTATGCAGGATGGCAAAGTGAAGTACCTTGCAGATATACTTCACGTTTCGAACATAACAAAGAATCTGGTTTCAGTTGGCTAGATGATTGAGCAGGGTTTGCAGGTTCGGTTTAACCCTGATGGTTGTTATGTTGAAGATTTTAGAGACAAGTGCAGGTTGGTTGCAAAAGGCAACAGAGTGGGCAGAATGTTTATGTTGAATGTAGACATGCCTGAAATGAGTGCTGCGATGTTTGTAAATGGTTCAGAAATTGTTGCAGACACAGACATTTGGCATAAAAGAATTGGACATGTAAATGTGTAGAGAATGAAGTCTATGCAGACTGAAGGGATTGTGACAGGGCTGCCAAAGTTTAAAGTGGAAGGTATGCAAAGAATATGTGAAGCATGCCAATTTGGAAAGCAAACAAAGCATGCATTTCCACGCAACATATATGTGAGTAGAAATGCACTAGATGTTGTGCATTCAGATGTATGGGGTCCTACAAAGACCATGTCTATGGGAGGCTGTAGGTATTATGTGACCTTCATTGATGACCATGTCTATGGGAGGCTGTAGGTATTATGTGACCTTCATTGATGACCACACAAGAAAAGTGTGGGTATATTTCATGAAGGAGAAGAGTGAGGTGTTCACTCACTTTCAGAATTTCAGAGTTTTGGTTAAAAAGCAAACAGGGAAATATGTAAAGTGCCTAAGGTCAGATGGAGGGGGAGAGTACTTCTCCAATAAGTTCTCTGAATTTTTTAAGAAGAATGGTATTCGGAAACAGTTTACATGCAGATACACTCCGCAGTAAAATGGAGTTGCTGAGCGGAAAAACAGGCACATTGTTGAGATTGCACGAGCATTGATGGAAGAGAAAAAATTGATGAGGCTGTTGGAAATGTGTGTTGGGAGAAAGCTATGGATGAAGAGATGAATGCACTATATGGAAATGAGACTTGGGATTGAAGGCAAGAAAGCCATTGGATGCAAGTGGGTGTACAAAGTAAAACATAACAGTGATGGAAGCATAAACAGGTACAAGGCTAGATTGGTAGCCAAAGGATATGCGCAAACATATGGCATTGATTATGAGGAAACTTTCAGTCCAGCTGCCAAGATGGCAACAATGAGAGTTGTGATAGCAGTGGCTGCGTCAAAGCAATGGTCTTTACATCAGATGGATGTAAAGAATGCATTCTTGCATGGGGATTTGCAAGAAGAGGTGTATATGTTATAGCCACCTGGTTATGAGGATGTGGGTCACCCCGAGCATGTTTGTAGGTTGAAGAAAGCCTTGTATGGCTTAAAACAAGCACCAAGAGCATGGTCTGACAAGATTTCTGAATATCTTGTCACTATTGGCTTTCATGTAGCCAATGCAGATTTCTCGCTGTATGTGAGACATGGTGATAGAGGGGTTGTGCTTGTTGTCATCTATGTAGATGACTTGATCATTACGGGGGACCATGATGCAGAGATCTTTGATGTAAAGATCTTGCTTAGACAGAAGTTTGAGATGAAGGATCTAGGGGAGCTCAGATATTTCTTGGGCATTGAGGTGATTAGGTCACCACATGGTATTGGATTACTGCAGAGACAGTATGGCTTGGACATGTCCAAGTATGGTATGACAGGCTGTAAGCCTATTTCCATGCCATTGGATCAGAATGGCAAGTTGAGTGCAGATTCAGGAGAGATTTTGGAGGATCCTACTATGTATAAGCGTATAGTAGGAAGCTTGATATACATGACAATCACCAGGCCAGATTTGAGCTATGTTGTTGGGTTGGTGAGTCAATTTATGTAGGTTCCACAAAAACCGCATTTGGATGCATTGAGACGCATACTGAGGTATGTGAGGTCTACTTTACATTGTGGACTATTTTATGAGACTGGGACATAGAGATATGTGTACATGGGTACACAGATGCTGATTGGGCTGGTAGTATCTCAGATAGAAGATCTACCAGTGGATTCATGTTTTCTTTGGGGAGTGCTGCTGTGACTTGGAGTAGCAAGAAGCAGCCTACGGTTGCTCTATCCAGTACAGAGGCTAAGTACAGAGGAGCTGCTATGGCAGCATGTGAGGTAGCTTGGTTGAGAAAGCCAATTGCAGATTTGGGTCTATCAGTGGATAGACAAGTTATCATTTTCTGTGACAACATTCGCAGTATAGAGTTGGCTAGGAACCCAGTTTTTCATGCTCGTACGAAGCATATAGAGGTCCACTACCACTTCGTCAGAGAGAAGGTCTTGGCACGAGACCTTGACCTTGTTTATGTCAGCACAGAGGATCAGGTAGCTGACATCTTCACCAAAGCATTGGGTACAGAGAAGCTCCGCAGATTCAGGGCTTTGCTTGGTGTACATGAGATGGAGTTGAGCTTGAGGGGGAGTGTTGAGATATCGAGCTCATCCAGTGAGGCAGTGGACACTAATGACCCGCCTGGGGGATAGGCCCACACTTACACCACTGGCATGGTTGGTGAGATCTTGGGTGATATGTGGCCAGTGGGATGACAGGCTGTGTGATAGCCATTCTAGAGACTGGCATAGTTATAGCGCCAGCTCATTTAGTTGGGTTCACACTATAGAGAACCCGTGTATGTATTGGTTGAGTACCTTTCATATTATGTGTACTCTTATCTTGTATATGGTGTGTTGAGTGTTGAGTGAAGATGAAGAAGATTTTCAGCCTCTCACCTTGTGTGTTCTCTATTAGGGTTTTGTGAGTGTGTGTGTGCTTGCAAGAGCTCAAGCTCTCTTCCCCCTTGCATCTTTTCACATATGGCTTTCAAGAGTTGCAGCTATGGTTGCATGTCTATCTCTATTATCCTGAAGCAGCACCTTCACGGCATTTTAGGAGAGCGAGCCCATGACAATGCCACAAACAACTGCCCGTGGGTAAATACCGGTGAGACCAAGTACAAACCCAAGATGCCCAAAGACTCGCCTTGCGCATTATTTACAGTCATTCCAAAAGGAAGCCGCAATGGAAATTATCTTCTTCTCATGGTGAAGGGAAGTTGAGTCTCTATGACAATAAAAGTTATCCTTGGAATAAAAACCTTGTCACCTACCTTGGTGCCTGCTGTGATCATTTATGCCTCTAAGACCTTTGAGAGAAATGTCTTACATATCAACCTAGTGCCATTACAAAGGCCACACTTTGGATCTATGTTGCAAAGCAGTATAACAAGGGCATCAAGCTTCAAGGCCAAACAACCCACCTCCTAGCTTCAAAGAATTAAGAAACTCAATGGAGTAAAGGAATGAGTTTTTCTCTATATCAAGAACTGAATCTGCACTAAAATACTCCTTGAGTAAACATGGCATTGCGTTCAATGCACATTGATTAACATCATCAACTTCACTATTCCTGGGAGCAAGAATAGCACGATCACTAAAGTATGATACATAGGACGACATAGTAACACCCAAATCAGAATAAACCCAATGCACCAAGTCCATTAAGTTAAATCTTTCCATGACCATGTTAGCCGATAGTATCTCTAGTGTATTACCCTCATTAGAATGCAACCCATTTCCAATATCCATCACCCATTGCTTAAATTCACTTGAATGATCCGTCGTGAATCACATATTGCCAACCAACTTCAAGACCTTGATAAATTGTCACACGTAAGATCTACACAATGTAGCATCAACAATCTCCTCACGTCTTTGCGTCACAACAACCGGCAAAATCTGTCTAAAGTCACCTCCCAAAAGAACAACCTTCCCACAAAATGGTTTACCTATCAATAAAACATCTTGTAAAGTCTTGTCCAAAGCCTCAAAGGCATGACGCGATGATACATGGGAGCCTCATCCCAAATGATGAGCTTACACTCTCTCAAAAGTTCAGCAAGATCACCATGGATAGGAATTTTTCACGTTGACGTGTTGTTTAGATCTAGGGTTCTCTTAAATCTATTGTGTGCAGTACGTCCATTTGTTTAGAAATAGGGAAGCTATTCCTAAGGATGCTGTGGCAAGGGCAACAAATCCTTAAACTTA
The DNA here is from genome assembly GCF_041138505.1 of Cibotium barometz. Lineage (NCBI taxonomy): Eukaryota > Viridiplantae > Streptophyta > Polypodiopsida > Cyatheales > Cibotiaceae > Cibotium > Cibotium barometz. Next base: position 16,896,930 of record NC_141061.1, read on the forward strand.
TATGCGAGCAAGCAAGCAATTATATAAATATGTTTTTCCTGACCCACCAGGACCATCCAAAAATAAAATACGTCCATTTGTTTAGAAATAGGGAAGCTATTCCTAAGGATGCTGTGGCAAGGGCAACAAATCCTTAAACTTATATGCGAGCAAGCAAGAAATTATATAAATATGTTTTTCTTGACCCACCAGGACCATCCAAAAATAAAATCCCACATTCATCACCCACAATGACTTGTACCACAATGTCATAAGGCAGATCATTGACTATTTGTCAAAGAGGACTCCATGGAGTGTGAAATGATGGTATGTTCAATTGAATCAAAAGCCTTCTCCTCCAAAAGGAGTCTACTACCACCCAAAGCTCAAAAATCTCTTTCATTATTAAGTTGAGGCATTCCTTCAAAATTAGCCAAACATTTACCCTTAACGAAGCAATTCGTCCAAGTGTAGAAGAGTCTGCGTCTCATCCATGACTTCAATGCCGGCATATGATTCACCCATAGTTCTAGTCATAGAATAAACAAAATCTTCTATCATGTACTCGTGGAATTTCTCCCATAGTAATCCAAGGTTAGAAGGCTCACAAAAAAGCAATAGTATGACAAAAAGGCATATCAACTACAAGGCATTTTGCATAAAAGAAGCATCCTCTAGGCATGAAATCCATTCTGAATCATCTTCCAATATTCCCCTACCAATGCAGGATAAACAATATCATTGAATGTGCGTAAATCTTAAAAGGACTTGCAACCTTTACAAATTGTTAGTAGCAGCCGAGGATAAAACCATTCACCAGCAGAGGGGGCTACAAAATACATTCGGCCAATCGTGTTCCCTTTTTTCCTCTTAGTCCACATCTTTCCTTGTTTCCATACCCATTACAATGGGAAGTCACAATATAATGTATCATTAGCTTCTATATGTTTTGTATTGCATGTAAACCATTCTGTCAAAGTTGTCTTCATTGAGTTCTCTATGTTTACAATATCAACAATATTGTCACTGTCTTTAATTATAATGGTTTAACCATCATCCACGTGTACTTGTAATCTTTGTACATCTGTCTTCTCATCATGCAAATCAAATTGGTATAGTCTCTAACATGCCTCAGAGGTAGAGATATAACATGCATCCAAGTAAGTTTCAATTTCATCAATAACTTGGTTAGTTGCATCAACATCAACACCATTATTATGCACATTTTCAAATCTTATTGCTGCTCTTATAAGGCACAACCCATATATTATCAAATTTATTTTTCTTCACAGTCACAGTATTTACCATCATCTCATCACATGTACACAAGGTAACTACTACTATCCATAGTAGTCTCTTGTGTAAACCCATGCGGATACTTTCTTATACACTGTCCTTCTTGCATACAAATAGCCTTCGGGTCCACATGGCCCATGGATATCTCATTGAGAGATGACATGATGCAAAGTTGGAAACACTTCGTTATTAGGCAATTCAACACAAGCTAACCTATCATATTGAAGGACTATTTGCAGTTTATGAGGGCCCTCCACCAATATAAGCAATGTGTGAGAATGAGGCAAGCCTCTCTTTTGAAACTCAATAACTGAGACATGGCTAATCACTTTACCAAAAAGCTGATCTTGAATGATTTGTTTCATCATATCTCTGTGCTTATGATAAAACACTCTACAAGTCAAATTGGGACAGTCATTTGCAGTTTATCCAGGGAGTAAAGAATTAGTTACCTCTTGCTAGTTCAGATTGCATGTGAAGGTAATAAATAGATTTGGCTTACCTTTTGAACGAACAATGGCCATATCATCCTAACAAAGGTGGTACATTTATCATACCTCTAGTGAAACTTGAAGGTAACAATATTCTACTGCCCACAGTTCTGCCTACAATAATATCATTTACTACATCACTATACACCATGTCAGCCAAGCCAGAGTAGGCTTCACTATGAAGATTCTTTTGATTTTTCAAAGCCAATGTAATCGAGATTCTTCCACACTGCACAACATTCTGATCATCACCTTGGCCAATCATAATTCTTGCAACCTCCATTTGCTAATATGGAGCTGAGTACTACCTTGATGTTATCTTAGTCTCACATATTGTCATTTTTAATACCACACCTGGGTTCTCATTGAACATTCGACTTACACATTCTAAATCTTGTGCAAAGGGATTGCAAGCATGCATCATGCACTGAAGTGATTTAAGTATCCCAGAATCCAAGGCACTCATTATGCCCAAACAATTTTACAACTTGTGCTCGGTGTCATACACATACAACTAAGGAAATTGAGGTCTACGATTGCATGTTTCATTAGGGAGGCAAGGATCCAATTTGATGATACATTGTGCCATGTACCTTAAAAATATAAACACCACTATTGACAACAAAAGATTGATCAATTTTTGCGCCCAAACATATAAAAACCAAAACATTCTTGTAGGTATGAATGTTAGTACGGAATTTTTTACTGATGTTATCTTGTCCATTAAAAATAGAAATCAAGGGCTCAAGAAATGGAGGAAGAGAAATGCGTCCACGTCTACAATAAAACTTCCCAATATCTTTTCCATTGGCTCTCTTTTCTTTCGCACTTCCAAATATAAGCACCCCAGAAGTCACACTCATGAGTCATTGCACACCCAAAAGATGTAAAGAGGCACTCGAAATAATATCTTCATTTAAATGTTCACATGCTAGCTTTTCTTGACGAAGATATGTCTTGAGACGATCACACCATTGATAGGCTAATCATGATGCCACAATACCTCTTTGATTTATGTGGATGATAACTATTGTAAACATATAACATTTATTTACTTTTCTAGCTAACAAAGTTATCAGTATAGTAGTCTCACTTACATCATAACTATTATCAAAAGTGGCAAACTAGAGAAGTTATTTTATGCGGTTAAGGCTCTATTGGCATCTTAAATATGAGGTATAATAGTTAGGAATGTGACTCAGAAGTAATTTAATATGTAAGGAAACTATTGGCATTGTCACTATGAGGATTTTCCACATTGAAGCATGTATCCCTTGTAAAGGAGGAAGGTCATGGAGAATCGACAATATACCTCCCTTACTTTGATCAAAAATATATCGGGGAAGGTCTCTAACATCTACATTAGCATAGTCATCACATTGGAATACTGAATTTTGTCTACCATGAGCTATAAATGTGTAGCCACAATCAACTACAACTCTTTGAGGATGCAAGTCACTTGCTTTAGCGATGACTTTATTTGTAGCATGGAAATGTCGGTATCTTCTAGTGACTCTCAAACTTTCACCCAAGGATATACCTGAATAGATAGCATGGGCCATTTCCCTCACAAATGATTTCAACAAAGTCCCATTTCTAGAATTATGACGGTGAGCACTCCTAGTATAGTCTAAGTCCCTAGAGAGTGATCTTTCAAAGTAATGAGAAACGCGATCTACATTAGATACCACCTTAGATCTCTTAGAGGTCTTCCCTTGACGTATCATACTTTCATTGCAAGAGTCATGAATTTCTTTATTATGTTATAAACACACCATTTTCTATTTGCATTGAGGTGAAATCATTTGAGTGGAACCTTGGTGTAGGTCAACAATCAGGTAATACACTACGAATATGTGAGTCAAACACAGCCCTATCTCTTTTCAAAATTATTATATTCCTAGAATTCTCACAGTGAATAGATCGCGTATTCTCTAAGAGTGATAACAATTGCTGAACTTGTATCTGATCATTCTGAATAGTGAATCTTTTACAAACAACTCGATCTCCAGGATTATCAACATTAAGTGATATAGCATCATATCGTGGAGCCCTCGTGCTATGGGCATCATCCATATTCCTAGATAAGACCCATGATTAATTAAAGAAGAGAAAGAAAATATATATCTCCCTCAAAAGTCTAAATACACAAAAAATTTTAAGAATGTGAAGATTGTACTTGTATGTAGGTAGGTATATGCCATAAACCTATTTGATCTTTGCCAAGTTTCATCTTTTCTCAAGCATAAAAATCCTTATGCCTTATCAAACTATAATGAACTATTAGTATTTAAAAATCATAAAGTTCAAAAATAAACATAAATGTAAGAAGAAAAACAAAGCAAAGTTTTGGTAGCTTACCTCAAAAGACCAAGGAAGACCTAAACTATGCGATAAATCAACAATATGTCAGCTCTATATGAAAAGCTCAAGTACCTAAATTGATCCACAAAGTAGAACAGATGAGAGCTCTATAATCCTAAAACATTACATATATACTTATAAAAAGATAATAGCAGTGTCACAAATATTACAAAAACATTATAAAATTAGCATCCAATGTTCTTTCAATTACATATATGACCAAACCAAGCTTAGAAATCTCTCTCTCTCTCTCTCTCTCTCTCTCTCTCTCTCTCTCTCTCTCTTCCCCCCCATGTATCTCTCTCTTTCTCTCCACATAGTCTCTAAGAGACGAAAAGGACCATCATTATCATTCCAGTACTTAGAGCCCAAAGTTACAAAATCTCTCTCTCTCTCTCTCTCTCTCTCTCTCTCTCTCTCTCTCTCCACATAATATTTCAGAGACAAAAAGGACCATAATTATCATTCTAGTACTTAGAGCCCAAAGTTACAAAATATGACTCATTTTGGTAAGTAAATCCCCAAACCTATTCAATGTTACTTTAAGACTTGATACTTCCATTCCAAGCTTATCAACATGAGCACTTAACTTGTCTTGTTGTTCTTTTATAACATCAATTGTCTTTCGACAGCCAACATCACAAATGTGTGCTTCTCCAAAAGCACCACATGTATCTACACATGTATCTACTACACAGAGGTAGGTAGCTTCGACAATATCCTTAATCTCGCGTGATGATTGCCACTTACAATGGCAAAAATCGATTCTCGAGTTGAACTTCTTTTGCCTCTTTCATGATTGTTTACACACAAACCAAGATCAGCAAGCTCTCCACATTTAACACATGAGAGTTTGTGTCGTTGACCAAATGGAGTATCTTCTCTGATGTTATGTTTATTGTCTTCTTACTATCATTATGTTATACCCACTTAGTAGAGGTTTTTAGTTTCCTTTGGCATTGCTTAAAAGCATGCATTATTCATTGAGCCTTCTCATTATCTACTCTTACCTCAGATTGTAGAGGTTCTGAATACTCAGCACAATGGCTTCTATCCTCAACATCCATGGAACACCTCACTGTACATCATTTTCATTGAGAAATATTAATGAAACATTTTTTATTTCTTATTTAATCTATAATAAATTATGGGTTGTGAAAATAATCCAAACGGTGGATCACAAACCAAATCAACAATCACTTTCATGAAGCTCATTTATGATGAGGTGTAGGATCTCCACCATGAAAGGTTTGGGACTATGGTAATCGCTTTCATGAAGTTCATTTATGATGGGATGTAGGATCTCCACCATGAAAGGTTTGGGACTATGGTAATCGCTTTCATGAAGTTCATTTATGATGGGATGTAGGATCTCCATCATGAAGTTCATTTATGATGGGATGTAGGATCTCCACCATGAAAGGTTTGAGACTATGGTAATCGCTTTCATGAAGTTCATTTATGATGGGATGTAGGATCTCCACCATGAAAGGTTTGGAACTATGGTAATCGTTTTCATGAAGTTCATTTATGATGAGATGTAGGATCTCTTCCGTGAAAGGTTTTGGGACTATGGTAATTAGGAGGACTAAGCCTCTAGCCTTGGTAGTCCTTAGTAGTTTATGATTTATCTTAAGAATAAGAGAAATTTCTAGGTTTTGGGACTATGGTAATTAGGAGGACTAAGTCTCGATCCTTGGTAGTCCTTAATAGTTTATGCTTTCTCTTAAGAATAAGAGAAATGTCTAACTATAAAGGTTTTGGTGATGAAGTAAAAAAGAATCTATACGATGTGCAAGAGACTCGTTAAGGCACTAAAATCATGGATGCAAGCTTCTTTTTTTTGCTATTACGATGCCTTTGTGAAAATTTCATGCATTAATTCATTAATGACAGATACCATCCCATTGATTAATTTATCATAAGCTAAGGTGGCACCTTTGAACATAAAGGTTCTCAACCTTAGGCTCTTTTATATTTTATTTTATTTTTATCAACCTTTGGTGCACCACTATTGCTCATCAGAGCATGTACCACCATCGCCCACCACATCTCCACTGTATAGCGAGAGAGAGAGAGAGAGAGAGAGAGAGAGAGAGAGAGAGAGAAACATGAATTGAATAGAAACTCTATTTAACTATGGCTCCCTGAGTAGTTCGCCTGTGGATTTATGATCCTCGATAAACGAGACAAGTCTCGGTAGACTATTCTAAACTCTAATGACAGAAGACCCGCCAAATCTGTGATGGCCTACCTGGCTTTTGGGGTTTGTAGACGCTTGGCAAACATGGTAGGCGCTTTAGGCACAGGAAGAGTGGCCAAGTGTACAGTGTTTCAGGAGGAAGACGACACCGTATATATATATATATAGAGAGAGAGAGAGAGAGAGAGAGAGAGAGAAAAGCATGAATTGACCATTGAACATAAACTCACACGTCAAGAGACAAAAAATACACACACCTTTGAGATAATGATGCTATCAGCAAATGAAGCGAAGAAAGTGGTGGTAGAAGATGGAGGTGGTAATGATGCTATCAATAAACGAAGCGAAGAAAGTGGTGATAGAAGATGGAGGCGGTAATGATGCTATTAGCAAACGAAGTGAAGAAAATGGTGGTAGAAGAGATGGAGGTGATTTTCTCTCATTTTCTCTTGTGATGTATGATGTCAGGTGAAAAAAGTAAAATAAATAAAAATTAATAATTGAGCAGCTCCTTGCAAATCTCAAATGAAGCAAAAATTAACAGCCCAAATTGCACAAATTATTAATGAAAATCATCAAATAGAAAAGGCAAAATTTTGAGATGCAAATGGTCCCCCCTCCACAAAACACCGTCCTTGGTGTATGATTTCTCACAAAGCCATACTCTATCGCTCCCCGAGCTTTGAAAAAGCAAAAAGTAAACAAAAAAAAAGCTACAGAGAATGCATATATTAGATGACCCAAAAAAAACCATTGCCACCCGTCGTACCATTATTGAAGATGGAGAAGAGGCAGAGGGCAGATGAGGGAGGTGGAGGTAGCCACAACACAGAGAGAGCACTAGCCCTTGCCACATTGGTGGAGGAGGAGGCAGTTGTGTGTAGTTGCTCCCTGAGCTCCGAAAAAGCCAAAAGCAAACAAAAAAAAAGCTACAAAATGGATATATTAGATGACAAAAAAAACCATTGCCACTCGTTGCACCATTATTGAAGATGGAGAAGAGGCAGAGGGTAGATGAGGGAGGTGGAGGGGTGAGCTTTAGCACCCACAACATAGAGAGAGCACCATACCTTTGCCATTTGGTGGAGGAGGAGGCAGTTGTTGCATGCAAACTGAAAATGAATTGAATAGATGAACAAAAACACGCAAGTTTGTGATGGAGTACCTGGATTTTGGGGTTTGCAGACGCTCGAAAAACATGGTAGGGAAGAGGCATCTTTGACGCTTTAAGAGAGGGAGGAGCAGCCACCAAGAGGAAGACAAAGACGAAATGGTAGATTTAAGGCGGTTCAACTCTCATCCTCCGAGATCTCTCCAGCTTTTTGCAACGTGGAAGAGTACTAGAATGTCTCTTATTAATAGATAGAATAGATTTGGAGTTTATATATATGTGTATTCCTATAATTTGAGACATTTGAGACATCATCATCACTCTTTTGCACAATGGAGCTAGTGTCACATAACGTAGGGGTACCGTGCACAATGGATAGTAATACCCTCCTATGCACCTTAAGATATGTTAAACCAAACTTTGTAGGTTAAAATGGTTTCACCCACTTGACCTACTATAAGATGCTTTTCCATCTTATCCGCTCGAACGGGCACCTATCTTTTGTAAGATGGCACAACCTCCCCTAGACACATAAAGTGTCCTGACCTCAAATAGTGCAAGTCTAAGAACTTCGTGTACATACTTACTTAAGACTATTAATAGAGGCCGAACAATTTTTAACCTTGGCTGGCCTAGTGTAAAGGTCACTTGTATATAAGTAATTTTTGACATGACACAATCATCCCCTTGCAATAGACTACTTGTTGTGAGCTCTTTTCTTCTCTACTCTTGCTTGCTTGTATGTTATTGGATTCATGCATGCTAGATGGGTGCTTGATTAAATAGGCTTGCTTGTAGGTTTCCCTCTTCCATTAGCTTCTTCTTCCCCCACCTTTTGTAAGTACCTTCATCAATACATAGAGAGCTATACCTTCATCCCCTTAAGGAGCAGTCCGGTGTACGGAGTGAGGACACAATTGACGAGCTAGTGCACCCACGTCGGGAAGTAAGATTGTGACTTCAAGGAAAGGCCCAATGACACATGATCAACGCTCAGGTAAGCTCTTGACTTAAACATATTTGGTGTCGCTATTGGGACTAGCATAAGGCTTAGCTCCATTCATTCATCCATCCTAAGCTATTGGGATTCCCAATATTGCATGGTGTTGTTAGGAAGTCACACTCCAAACAACACACAGCTTTTGGAGCCTTGGATGTGTTGATTTTATTGCTTTTGATTTTGTTTTAAAGTTTATTTGTGCTAAGTGTTGGATGTCAATGTTCCACCCTCATATTTTATTAGCTAGCTCATGTTTGTAAGTATGACCCCCATTATGAAGAGTAGCCATGGTTAAAGTAGTCTTAGTGCCCTGTATCCCCATATTCATAGGGGAAGGTGGCCTAAGAGGCCAGATGGTTTAGAGAGGAGTTTGAGCTGAGTTTTTCTACATAGGCCTCTTCTACAGCTCAAGCACAATATCCTCATGAAAAACCCCCTTCAATGTTTGCTTCCACAAGCTCAATTTAAGCCTCCACCTTCTTGACCACTTAATCACTATGATTAAGACTAATCAAGGTAATTAACAAGCAAATAGTAGAAATTAGGTGCAATTCGGGATACAATTGAGTAATTAGGGTTGCATTTGGTGTGTTTACATATCAAAATCACTAATTTTACATTGGGGCTATCCTCAAGAAGCTTAGAAGCAAAACAATTAGAATTTGGAAGCACACTCACTTTTGCATTAAAGCATCCACATTTCCCAAATTTATACGAGAATAGACATTGCTAATTGAAGCATCATAAGCTCATTGTAAGACCTTCTCATTATGGCAACATCAACAAGAATTAATTCGCATGTAGATAAGTTTAATGGGGAAGGGTTCCACACCTGGGCTACACAGATGAAGTACCTTTTAATGCATAAGAAATTGTGGAAAATCACAAAGGAAAATGGATGAACCAGGTGAAGGGTGGGTTGAAAAAGATGAGCAAGCACTGCCACTCATTGGTTTACACCTGGTCTCAAGTCTTATTCATCACATTGACTCTAAGGAACACGCAAAAGATGCATGAGATACATTGAATCTTGTGTTTGGAGCTAAGGCAAAGAACCAAGAAATTCACTTAAAAGATTAAGTTCTATGGTCTAGAAATGAACTTTAATGAATCTTTGGCTCAGTTTGTGAGTAAAATGAAAATTATCATGACCTAGTTAGATGGCATAGATGCTAAGATTGGAGATAAAGATGCAATTGCAATAATTTTAAAAGCATGTCAAAGGAATACAATGCACTTGTCACAACCTTGAAGAATCTACTAGAGCTAGTTGAGTACCTAGGGGGTTAATAATTGTTGTAACTCACATCTGACCACCTTGGGTAGCCCAGAGATATGGCACCAGGGGGGGTGTTGACAAGTGTGGTGTCATAGAGCACATGTAGAGGTAGGGAGTAAGTAGGTGAGCATGAAGCCATATGGTAAAAGTGGATTATCCCACATGCATGGAACAATCAAAGATGTACTCTACCCATATAAAAGGGGTCATTTTCAAGCAATGGAAGTACAAGCACATCTCAAGCTTCTCTATGAGTGCAAGTTCATCTATCTTGCAACACTTTGTTTCACATACTCTCATCATGATCGTGCTTAGGCATGATACACCTTAGGATTAAGTTAATCATGTGTCATTAGTATGTGCTTAGTGTGTGCTTAGTGTGTCATTAGTATGTGCTTAGTGTGTGCTTTGTGTGTCATTAGTATGTGCAGAGTGTGTCATTAATCTAATTAGCTTCTTGTAGGAGGTACCATGAATCTTAACAAGGTATACCTAATATTGTACTGACTAATTATTATTGCCTTGAAGACTTACAAGGACATATCTACTCATGTCCTTTGAGGATTTTCCCATCATCATACCAGCTACAATTTTTAAGGAAAATACTTATCTTTTGTAATTATTGGAGTATTAACACACCAACTTTGTCATAGGCCTATTTAATAAAAGCACGTGCCATAGAGAAAGTCCTATTTAAAAAAAAATGTCAGCCTAGTTTATACAAAAAATGTGGGAACCTACAAATATGAGTCCATAGACATGATCCTATAGACGTACCTAGAGGCAAGAACCTAGAGATGTGATCCCTACAAAAAAGGTGGGAACCTATAGATATGAGCCCATAGACATGAGCCTATAGATGTACCTAGAGGTAAGAACCTAGAGGTAAGAACCTAGAGGTGTGATCCCTATGAAAAAAATGTAGCTTGAGTAGAATACACCCATGCATGTACATGCACACTCTGTACACACGTGCACCCATAATCATCCGCATGTGCACCCATAATTCTGTGTACAGAGTGTGCATGTATATGCACACTCTGTACACACGTGCACCCATAATCATCCACATGTGCACCCATAATTCCATGCACCCTCTCCTGACGCCACGCACCCACACGCTTCTATGCACCCTCTCCACATGCCATGCAACTGCATGCATGTGAAAAATCATCGCACAACCTATATATGTGCACACCCCATATACGTGCACACTCCTCAAAAAAGTTAAGACCCTCGCGCAACACATCTACACACTCATGTGCATATAAATAAAATACATGCACACGCATGTGCCCACACATGCATCCTACTACAATTACACATAACACTCACACATTCATGTGTGCATAAACAAAATACATGCACACAGATAAAAATTCCCCTCTTTCCTGTTATTTTCTTTTTTCATATTATCTTTATGTTTATAAGATTCCTCCCTCCAGCTTTTGAGGTGTAAAGGTGTAAAAACCTCCTGTTCTATTCTTGTAATTATTCTCCTCTTTGAAATAAAAGAAAGATCTCGTTTTACCCTGTTTTAGCCTAGAGAGAGAAAAAGTCTAGAGAGAGATAATCCTAAATTAAGATATCTTTGGATATAAAAATCCTCCTAGTGTCTAAAAGAACTTTCCAATGTGTATTTGGAATTAATTGAAAATGTGTATAAAGGACCTTAGCCTAAGGATCTACATTTTCAGAGAAATTTTTAGATTAGGATCCAATTAAGGTTCCAATGGGCCAATTGGATTAATCCAAGTGTTGGGATGAGATAAATCCACAAAATAAAAGAAAATACCCAAAAATGAGTAAATGCTCACATAAGATGAAGAGTTGACTGAGTACAAGGTTTATTAGTTATAAAAACTATGAGATCTTACTAAAAAAATGTGATATTTTAGAATAATGATGCATTTTTGACACCTTGGTAGAGGGGAACTCTTGAGGTAGGCACCTAATTCACACGTGGATGAGTTTTTAATTCAAAAAAATTGTGAATCTCTCCTCTCTCCTAGATCAAACCAAATCAAAAAGGGAGCTAAACTAGTCCAAATCTTGTCCAAGTTGAGTCAAACAAGGAAGAGATTCTGTCCTCCTGGCTTTTTGGAAACCAAGATGAACGAATTCTTAGAGTTAACCCAACTTGGGAGCAGAACTATTGAAGTGCATCACCAAGCGTTCGCTCTCCTCCTCAAATACTTGCCACCACTAGATGAAGAACAGCTGATATATGGTGGCCAGGTTCATTCCGGGACTGAACGAAACTTTGAATATCCTAGTGAAGAATGCCAAGCCAGTTTCCATGGCTGAAGCAGTGCGGATGGCAAAGGATTTTGCCAAGGCCTTTGATGTCAAGGTCCCGCCGAAGACAGTACCATCATCTTTCAAAAGATTTCTAGCTCCAGAAAGGTGATTCCAACCTTTCACCACCTAAGAGACAACAAGGTCAAGCTCAGGATATAGAAAGTTCCAGAATGGAAGAAAGGTCCTTTTCTCGGAACTCAATCCCCTGGAATTCAACTGCAAAAGTTCCACCCTTGAACAAGGAAGTGAAATGCTATAACTATCAAGGATTTGGACATCGCACTATGAATTGTCCAACTCCTTTTGGATCAAGGTTTTTGGGGTGGGAAAATCAGGGACCAAGATTCCAGGCTACGGCTCCTTCCTTCCAAAGTAACCAGGTTCCTTTTCGTCAAAATCAAGGATATCCCAGAGGTAGACCCTCTAACCAACCCTCTGTTTCAATCCAAAGTAATGCAAGACCTCTGCCTCTCAGAATAGGGGAAGTCAAAGAGAGATGTTCCCAAATCGACCGTCCACTTCCAAGGCAGTAACGCTGGAAGTGATTGAAGAAGAAGAAAAGATGAAAGAGATTATACTCCACCTGTGAGATGAGGACAACTCACGTTTTTTAAGTGGGGTAGGATGTAAGATTACTCCCTCCAGCTTTTGAGGTGTAAAGGTGTAAAAACCTCCCCTTCTATTCTTGTAATTATTCCCCTCTCAGAAATAAAAAGAAAGATCTTGTTTTATCATGTTTTGGCCTAGAGAGAGATAATCCTAAATTAAGATATCTTTAGATATAAAAATCCTCCTAGTGTCTAAAATGGATTCCCCTGAAACAGAAATTCAAAAAGAACTTGCCAATGTGCATTTGGAATTAATTGAAAATGTGTATAAAGGACCTTAGCCTAAGGGTCTACATTTTCAGAAATTTTTAGATTACGGTCTAATTAAGGTTCCAATGAGCCAATTAGAGTAATCCAAGTGTTGGGATGAGATAAATCCAAAGAATAAAAGAAAATATCAAAAAATGAGTAAATACTCGTATAAGATGAAGAGTTGATTGAGTATAAGGTTTATTAGTTATAAAAACTATGAGATATTACTTAAAAAAATGAGATATTTTGAAATAATGATGCATTTTTAACACCTTGGTAAGGAGAGGGGGACTCTTGAGGTAGGCGCCTAATTCACACATGTGGATGAGTTTTTAATTCAAAAAAATTGTGATATTTTTATCTCTCCTCTCTCCTAGATCAAACCAAATAAAAAAGGGAGCCAAACTAGTCTAAATCTTGTCCAAATTGAGTCAAACTGAACCTGGAATATTCTAGAACCTAGTTGGACTTGGTTAGTGGCCTCCCTCACCCCTATAAATAGATCCTTAGTCTTTTGTAAAAAAATCTGTGAACTATACCATGCCAGTATTACATTATAATAATGATATTTTCTATTATCCCTTAAAAATCCTCTACTTTTGGAGAGATTGGAGCTTCTCTCTCTCTTCAACAATCCTTGGAGCTTTCTTCTCAACATACTAAACCAATTGATTGGTTGGGGGCTTCCTTCTAAGATAAAGAAGCAAGCCAAATCTAGAGGTAAGAAGTAATTTCATGGTTTTCATTAATATTCTCAAAAGATTTCACTTCTCAACCCCTCTCAAGCTTGAGAAGTTTCAAATTAATTATTTTCAATGCAAATCAAGCTTTCTTTAAGAATTTTGATGATTAATCATAAAATAGATTAATCTTTATACTTAATTAGGATGCTTTTTATGTATATCTCTCTCTCCCCAAAAGAATAGTCATTCCTATGACTAATTCTTTATCAAATGGATGCTTCTCATTGATAAATTCTCAATTCAAAAATCAAACTCTATGCTAGTTAAGCTAGAGGTTAAGAAAATGACTTTTTTATGCTTTTATGCTAATAAATTATCGTAAACTTATGATTTAATTCCATAAATTGGATTTAAGTCTAAGGATAGTAATCTATCATAATTGTATTACAAAGTCTTATTCTTCCTAGAAATATTGAAAATTATCAGTAATAGCAAACGAAGCTATGGCAAAATTTTTATAAATTAATATCTAACTCATTTTTATGCATAATGTGAAAAGAGGACTTCCTACCATATTCTAAGATTAAATATTCTATGCTAAAAGAATGACTTTCATCATATTCGTGTGAAAAACTAATTTTTAGTATTTATGCATAAATAATTAATTAAAGAAAAGAGGAATTTTTGGTAATTTTATTTTTATGCAAAAAGAGAAATTCCCATGATAATGGAGATCCATGTAATTAAATGAAAAAAGATAAATTTTGGTATATTAAAATAATGAATATTTTTATTTAAAGAGAAATTTTAGATAAATTTATTTTATGTATGAGAAAATTTAAATGATAAAAGAGGAATACCCATGAAATTTGGAATTCAATTATTTAAATGGTAAAAGTGAAACTCTTGGCATATTTGAATTAATGGATATTTTTATTTAAATTTAAAGAAAAATTTTAGATAAATTTATTTTATGTGAGAAAATTTAAATGATAAAAGAGGAATTCCCATGACATTTGGAATTCAATCAATTAAATGCAAAAAGAGGAATTCCCATGATATTTGAGATCCAAGAAATTAAATGGAAAAAGATGAATTTTTAGCATAATTCAAATTATGAGTATTTATCAAAAGTGAAATTTTGAGCATTATTAATTTTATTGGGAAATATGGGTAGAATTGATTTTTGAAAATCTGATGAATCTTTTACTCAAAAGAAGAATATTGAATATATTGCACTTGAGAAATTTCAAAAAGAATATGAAAATATCTGTCGACGAGAAAAAGTACCTTTAACTAGGCCAAGCAATTGGCAAAAATTTAGAAAAAGTCCCATCATCAGTATCGAAGTAGAAAAAGCTACTAAATCTGATTATGATGTGCATAAGATGTGAATGTGATGTGATAGGATGTGAGTGGATGTGTTAAGATGTGAGTGGATGTGAGTGGATGTGTTAAGATGTGTTAAGATGTGAGTGGATGTGATAATATGTGAATGGATGTGGTAAGATGTGAGTGGATGTAAAAAGATGTGAATGGATGTGAGTGGATGTGATAAGATGTGAATGTGATGTAAATGGATGTGAATGTGAAGAGATGTGGATGGGATGTGATGTGATGTAAATAGATGTGGATGTGATGAGATGTGGATGGGATGTGATGTGATGTAAATGGATGTGGATGTGGATGTGAAGAGATGTGGATGAGATGTGGATGGATGTGATGTAAATGGATGTGGATGTGGATGTGGATGTGAAGAGATGTGGATGAGATGTGGATGAGATGTGATGTGAATGGATGTGATGTGATGTGAAATGGATGTGATGTGAATCCGGATAGATGTTAATGGATGAGATGCAATGTGAATGGATGTGATGTGATGTGATATAGATATGGATTGTGAGATCCCTGTCCCCACCGCGCAACGGATTCGGGTTACTAGCAGCGGAAGTAGCACCTCATGCGCGGAGCAGGGTCCCACACTCGGGGCCTCGTCCACACGGATATTCAGACAAGAGACTAATCCGTCGGTTTTTCCAAAACCGAATCCGAAAAAACTTCCTTTATCCGGAAAGCACGAGCGATTCCACCAGGATAACTTTTTACTCTAACGTAGTCAAGACCCTTACTGATCAAACTGATTCGACTGCATCTATAAAGATATTTAGTCAGATCGAGGAAGAAACTTGCACTTGGATCATTGGGATCAACGCTTTTTTCCCCATTCAAGAGGCACAGCCGTTGATTCCTATCCATAGAACAATTACTATCCGGGATTTACTTTATCTATCATAATAACAAAAATTGAGTCTCAATTTACGGATCCATCAGTCCAGCCTAACCCCATCCGATCCCATGGGTTAGCCAACCACCCAACCACTGTAGTGATGGGATCCAATTTGGAATTTGGTTAGGTTTTGTCCCGGGTACCAAGGAAACGAGTTCCAAGGCCCCCTAGCCGGAAGTTCATGCACACATAAAATTAGGCACACCACTTACACACCCGATATGAAATTGCCTTTTTCTTAGCATCAGCTAACTTTAAAACAATCCTTTAATGAAACCATAGTACCACTGATCACAGTCTTTCAAATTATCCGGTTGATTCTCAAATTTCCCATCATTCCTTCACTAGAGTATCTATGGACTCATTGGCAACTAGAACGCTCACCACCTGTCCACTCAGGGGCCTTTTCAATAGTTCCTAGCCCATAATACTTGGTAATATAATCACTTATAAAAATCAAGATGAACTCTCGTTGAAGATCAGCAAGATCAACCAACAGATCCATAAAAAGAGCTATGGACTCATCCATTGAAGACCAGCAAGGTCAATCAACCAGATCCATGCCCGGTTTCAGAAAACAACTCTTACTCCTTGTTCCAATATCTTCCTCGACGCACGCGTGGGTATCCTAGGCGACCCAGAGCCCGAGCACCGTATGGTCAACACCCTCTAGGATCCTTCGCGCAGGTGACCTAGCACTTCACTCATAGGCCGCTTCCTTGGTCCCTCATCCACCGTACCGGAAGCTCACCATTTTAATCGAACCGAGGCTGGTCAAGACCTCGGTCGACCTTGTTACACGAGACGTCCTCCATTGACTCTCCGTCAGCACTTGCAACTTTATCAGTTAGGTCTCCACGACCTTAAACACAAGACGGTCAAAATGCTTCCCCAGCATTCTTGACATAAAACAGCCATTTACAAACAGCATTTACAAACAGTTTACAAATACAATTTCTATATTAACTCTCATTTTTCCACATTATCCCTCATTAATCCACATTACTTATTCCACATTCCATTTATATGTGTACTCATCCAATCACATCATTTTCCATCTCTTCACTTCAGATTCCTTCACATCACATATCATATATTCACATCCATATCCACATCCATACATCCACATCCACATCCACATTCACATCCATACATCCACATCTACATGCTTACCTCCATTTTCACATCCTCATTTATACATCCACATCCCATATCCAGATTCATACATACACATCCATATCCACATCCATAAATCCACATTCACATGCATACATCCACTATCACGTCCTCATTCATACATCCACATCCACATCCACATACATACATACATCCACATCCACATTCTCATTCACATCTATACATCCACATCTACATCCACATACATACATACATTCACATCCACATTCCACATTCACATCTATACATCCACATCTACATCCACATTCACATACATCCACATCCACATTCCCATTCCCATTCACATCTATACATCCACATCTACATCCACATACATACATACATCCACATCCACATTCCACATTCACATCTATACATCCACATCTACATCCACATTCACATACATCCACATCCACATTTTCATTCACATCTATACATCCACATCTACATCCACATACATACATACATCCACATCCACATTCCACATTCACATCTATACAACCACATCTACATCCACATTCACATCTATGCATATACATCTTCATGCATACATCCATTTTCACATTCATACATCCACACTCCCATCTCCACATCCACACATCCACATACATACATCCATTTCCACATTCCCATTCATATAACCCCATATGCCTTCACATCTAATCTTTTACATCACATCCATTCTTGCCCTATCATCACAACCCATATACATCTTCTCCTATCACATACACTTCTTACCTCATCTCATACACATCTTATCACATCTTAATTCATCTTATCACCTCTTATCACATCTTATACACCTCTTATCACATCCTATCACATATCAAATCTATTTATAGAATACAAGAGAACTCTTATATTTGATATAAGATTTCTTTACACATTTATTTATGCATAAATTTCATTCAAGGAGATTAATACTTTCGAAGTAAAAATCAATCTTTTATGCATCTTCCTATGCATAAATTCATTTTAAATGAAAATGACACTTTTGAATTAAAATTCAATCTTTTATGCATCTTCCTAAGCATAAATTCAATTTAGATGAGAATGACACTTTTGAATCAATCTTTTATGCATCTTCCTATGCATAAATTCAATTTGGTAGGAATTACACTTTTAGAATAAAAGAATTTCTCTTATGCATCTAAGTTATGCATAAAATCCATTTATGATGAAAATCACACTTTTAGTATAAAAAGAATATCTTTTATGCATACTTCTATACAAGAAATCCAAATATGATAAAAGTAACACTTTTATAATAAAATAATCAACTCTTATGCATACTTCTATGCAGGAAATTCAATTGTGATAAAAGTAACACTTTTATAATAAAATAATCAACTTTTATGCATACCTCTATGCATGAAATCCAATTATGATAAAAGTAATACTTTTACAATGAAATAATCATCTTTTATGCATACCTCTATGCATGAAATCCAAATATGATAAAAGTAACACTTTTATAATGAAATAATCAACTTTTATGCATACCTCTATGCATGAAATCCAATTATGAAAAAAGTAACACTTTTATAATAAAATAATCAACTTTTATGCATACCTCTATGCATGAAATCCAAATATGATAAAAGTAATACTTTTACAATAAAATAATCATCTTTTATGCATACCTCTATGCATGAAATCCAAATATGATAAAAGTAACACTTTTACAATAAAATAATCAACTTTTATGCATACCTCTATGCATGAAATCCAATTATGATAAAAGTAACACTTTTATAATAAAATAGTCAACTTTTATGCATACCTCTATGCATGAAATCCAAATATGATAAAAGTAACACTTTTATGTTAAAATAATAATCTTTTATGCATACCTCTATGCATGAAAATCAATTATGCATAATATAAAAATCAATTTCTCTAGGATTACAATGAATATCTTTCAATTAATCTAGGATGATAATTCCTAGAATATGGTAGGAAGTCTCTCTAGAATATTCTCTCTCTCTAAGTCAAAAGAGTTAGAAACAAGGTCTTTTATATTTTTGAAGAGGGGATTGATTACAGGGAAAGATGCTAGACATTTTGAGAGGCTGGGGAGGAATCTTACATTCTCTCCCACTTGAAAAACGCGAGATGTCCTCATCTCGTAAACTTGGGATAATTTCGCAAGATGCACGAACATGAGACTTAGAGAAAAATTTAATTAAGATTAACCACCAAATAAAAAAGTCTCAAAGAGAGTAAGGATCAAGACAAGAACAAGATTTAAACTTTATTCATTCTTAGAACATATACAGTAAAGATAGAAGAACTCTTTACACTTCCATAAGTCCGTCTATCATATGATCACAAAAGCAGCACTCACAAGCTGCGCATGTATAAGGTAACTCATCTATAGGAATAATTCTGTTGGTTATTGCCACACCTATCTCAGTGGTATGAGGTGATCTAACAAAAGGACCTCTGAGAGGCAAGCCAAAAACGGGGTAAAGGCATATCTTCTGATGAGGAAGAAAACACGCCAGTAAGAAGACCCGCTCAGAAAACCCAAGATGTCTTGATCTCATGACGCAGTAGTATTGGGGACCCAAACCCAAAGCTTCAATAACCATGGCCAAGCGGACATTGTTACGAAAGTGCTGCTGACCCCAGGGTGTTACCCTAGTTATGTCTTGATAGGTCCGCCATTTGGTCTAAGCTACAGAAGTTCCTAGGTGAGGAAAAAGTGAGCGCTCATACTGTTCTATAAAATCTTTCTTTACAGACTCGCTTGTGTCTTGAAGGTGAGAAATCATCATGGATAAAACTAATTCCTGTTGCCAAGCCATGAAGGAGATTAAGAAGAAGGGAGATCGATGGAAGTAAGATTACTGTGAGCGACAGGTAAAAGTTACGACTTATATAAAGGAAGGAACTAGCGTAACTTAAAAGCCAACGGTATCTTGCCACTGAAGTTTTACCGTCTTTCCATGATTTGGGTTTGGCACAATACATTAAGAACTTTGAGATGAGGAGGTAAAAGAAGCTTGTAGGTCACCTACTTTCATTGAATTCAGATATAAGGCTCACAATATCTGGGGGATAACTTCTTATACTCCCCAAGAGATAAAGAACTTCTTTTGGGCCGTACTCGAATGAAAACCAAAACCTTGGTATCCAAAACACCGATTTTCACTTCTGAACTCATTGTTCTGAATCCTTAAAATAGCGTGACTCTTGAGAAGTATTCTAGGGAGAGGGTCTTCCTTTTTTAAACAGAATCTTTCTTTTATTTTAGAGAGGGAATAATTTTAAGATAAAAAAGGAAGATTCTTACTCCTGTATACCTCAAAGGTTGGGGAGGAATCTTACATTCTACCCCACTTAAAAAAGTGCGAGATGTCCTCATCTCGCAAGGTAGAGGATAACTCTTTTTCTTAAGATTCAATTTTATTCTGGGGTTCCTTATATTCTGGTCAACCCAACAGAATACTGGGATAAATATCCCTTAGAACTTATCATTAAATAACAATTCATTCAGATCATATCATTCATATCTTTAACATGATAATGGTTTAGTAGACCGAAAAATTTCCTTTTGAACATTCCTCCACGGGAATTTCAGTCAAGTAAGTTCTCAATTTGTCATCCCTTAACTTGATCTAACGGTCAAGTGTTAACAGTAGCAATTTGACAGCACAATCCACTAATCTCATAGTGATTTGCTGAAATCATTATCATCATTTATCATCACAGGGACTCGTCCCATTCATCCTCATTGTAATTTTGCTCAGGTTATTATATTTCAACTAAATTTCAGAAATCATCATTTTTCAATCAGAATCCAAATCAATTCATCAGTTCTCAAACAAAATTAAAATCATATCAACCACATTCGAAATCATCATCTGGATAGCATTAACGCTTATAATTTCAAGTCTTGGATTTACTCGTATATACTGCCGGTAAAGAGCTGCAGTTATACCCTCGGTATATACGGGTCGTCACTCATAATACTTGGAACTATAAGGTAAATACCATCATGTCTAGGCCTCAAGCAAGTCAGGGTTCCATATAATTGCGGTACTTCCATTTGAAGACCCAATTACTAATTTATCAATTTTCAGATTGAATATCAATTTGTATGAATTATATCACACAATTATAACCTTTTTGGTTCTTGATAAATTTTTGATATATTTGGCTTCTCGGTTGATCCTCATTAACCAAAAAGCTCTAATACCAACTGTGAGATCCCTGTCCCCACCGCGCAACGGATTCGGGTTACTAGCAGCGGAAGTAGCACCTCATGCACGGAGCAGGGTCCCACACTCGGGGCCTCGTCCACGGATATCCGGACAAGAGACTAATCCGTCGGTTTTTCCAAAACTGAATCCGAAAAAACTTCCTTTATCCGGAAAGCACGGGCGATTCCACCAGGATAACTTTTTACTCTAACGTAGTCAAGACCCTTACTGATCAAACTGATCCGATTGCATCTATAAAGATATTCAGTCAGATCGAGGAAGAAACTTGCACTTGGATCATTGTGATCAATGCTTTTTTCCTCATTGAAGAGGCACAGCCGTTGATTCCTATCCATAGAACAATTACTGTCTGGGATTTACTTTATCTATCGTAATAACAAAAATTGAGTCTCAATTTACGGATCCATCAGTCCAGCCTAACCCCATCCGATCCCATGGGTTAGCCAACCACCCAACCACTGTAGTGATGGGATCCAATTTGGAATTTGGTTAGGTTTTGTCCCGGGTACCAAGGAAACGAGTTCCAAGGCCCCCTAGCCGGAAGTTCATGCAAACATAAAATTAGGCACACCACTTACACACCCAATATGAAATTGCCTTTTTCTTAGCATCAGCTAACTTTAAAACAATCCTTTAATGAAACCATAGTACCACTGATCACAGTCTTTCAAATTATCCGGTTGATTCTCAAATTTCCCATCATTCCTTCATCAGAGTATCTATGGACTCATTGGCAACTAGAACGCTCACCACCTGTCCACTCAGGGGCCTTTTCAATAGTTCCTAGCCCATAATACTTGGCAATATAATCACTTATAAAAATCAAGATGAACTCTCGTTGAAGATCAGCAAGATCAACCAACAGATCCATAAAAAGAGCTATGGACTCATCCATTGAAGACCAGCAAGGTCAATCAACCAGATCCATGCCCGGTTTCAGAAAACAACTCTTACTCCTTGTTCCAATATCTTCCTCGACGCACGCGTGGGTATCCTAGGCGACCCAGAGCCCGAGCACCGTATGGTCAGCACCCTCTAGGATCCTTCGCAGGTGACCTAGCGCTTCACTCATAGGCCGCTTCCTTGGTCCCTCATCCACCGTACCGGAAGCTCACCATTTTAATCGAACTGAGGCTCGTCAAGACCTCGGTCGACCTTGCTACGCGAGACGTCCTCCATAGACTCTCCGTTAGCAGTTGCAACTTTATCAATTAGGTCTCCAGGACCTTAAACACAAGACGGTCAAAATGCTTCCCCAGCATTCTTGACATAAAACAACCATTTACAAACAGCATTTACAAACAGTTTACAAATACAATTTCTATATTAACTCTCATTTTTCCACATTATCCCTCATTAATCCACATTACTTATTCCACATTCCATTTATATGTGTACTCATCCAATCACATCATTTTCCATCTCTTCACTTCAGATTCCTTCACATCACATATCATATATTCACATCCATATTCACATCCATACATCCACATCCACATCCACATTCACATCCATACATCCACATCTACATGCTTACCTCCATTTTCACATCCTCATTTATACATCCACATCCCATATCCACATTCATACATACACATCCATATCCACATCCACATGCATACATCCACTATTATGTCCTCATTCATACATCCACATCCACATCCACATACATACATACATCCACATCCACATTCCCATTCACATCTATACATCCATATCTACATCCACATACATACATACATCCACATCCACATTCCACATTCACATCTATACATCCACATCTACATCCACATTCACATACATCCACATCTACATCTACATCCACATCCACATTCCCATTCACATCTATACATCCACATCTACATCCACATACATACATACATCCACATCCACATTCCACATTCACATCTATACATCCACATCTACATCCACATTCACATACATCCACATCCACATTTTCATTCACATCTATACATCCACATCTACATCCACATACATACATACATCCACATCCACATTCCACATTCACATCTATACAACCACATCTACATCCACATTCACATCTATGCATATACATCTTCATGCATACATCCATTTTCACATTCATATATCCACACTCCCATCTCCACATCCACACATCCACATACATACATCCATTTCCACATTCCCATTCATATAACCCCATATGCCTTCACATCTAATCTTTTACATCACATCCATTCTTGCTCTATCATCACAACCCATATACATCTTATCCTATCACATACACTTCTTACCTCATCTCATACACATCTTATCACATCTTAATTCATCTTATCACCTCTTATCATATCTTATACACCTCTTATCACATCCTATCACATCTCATATCTATTTATAGAATACAAGAGAACTCTTATATTTGATATAAGATTTCTTTACACATTTATTTATGCATAAATTTCATTTAAGGAGATTAATACTTTCGAAGTAAAAATCAATCTTTTATGCATCTTCCTATGCATAAATTCATTTTAAATGAAAATGACACTTTTGAATTAAAATTCAATCTTTTATGCATCTTCCTAAGCATAAATTCAAGTTAGATGAGAATGACACTTTTGAATCAATCTTTTATGCATCTTCCTATGCATAAATTCAATTTGGTAGGAATTACACTTTTAGAATAAAAGAATTTCTCTTATGCATCTAAGTTATGCATAAAATCCATTTATGATGAAAATCACACTTTTAGTATAAAAAGAATATCTTTTATGCATACTTCTATACATGAAATCCAAATATGATAAAAGTAACACTTTTATAATAAAATAATCAACTCTTATGCATACTTCTATGCAGGAAATTCAATTGTGATAAAAGTAACACTTTTATAATAAAATAATCAATACTTAGAGAGTATCTAGAGAGCTCTCTTTATGCTCTTTGAATATGCATAAAGATAGGAAATATGTCCTTTTATCCTCTTTACACATGCATAAAGAGAGAAAAAATCTTCCTTTATGCTCTTTTAACATGCATAAAGAGACCACTCCTATCTCCACACTACAATAAAGAAAACTTTTTGTAAGTTACATGTCAACAATGGAGCATTTCCTTGGCATTAGCTATAGAGACACAAAAGCTTACATTGAGAATATAGATAGGGAGGAGGACGATGACAATGAGGATCTAGTCCCATACTGCCACATGCTGACAAGCTACATTTTGGACCGTCATTTGTACCTTCATAGAAAGCTACTCAAGGTTTGGGGAAGAAGGGTTGGAGACGGTAAATGACAAACTATTGGTAAAATGGTCAAAAAAGAACCAAGCTGAATAAGCACTCAAGGAGCAACAATCGTAACATGAGAATAGGTTTAAATAATTAGGGATCAGACATGGATCTATTAGCTTTAAAGTATGCCTCCACAACCAAAGCAGACTACAACTACAATCTGAGAATTCCACAAAGTTGAAGGACAAGGTTAGCTAGCATGCATAAGGTGTACACATACACTCCGACTTACCGACCAATGAACTTAAGATGTTGGATCGTATGCTGGGACATGTGAGTCATAGGAAATCATTGATTGCTAAAGCCATCAAGTTGTTGAGATTTCTAGCTCAGCACATGAGCTGACACACTTATGATATGCCTGGGTGACCATTTCTGCCCACCTCTTACAAGGAAAAATTCAGAAAAGAGACCATGAGGCATGCATGCCCATTAGAGACACTATTAGGATCCAAAAAATGTCATGTTATGAGCATTTGTGGTGTTATAACTCGTAAACGCATCCATTTTGTCATACTAGAATAGGAGCTATATCATCAACAGTATATGCAATCATGCATGTAAAGCTATAGAATAATTTTCATCACATCCATGGAAAACTAAATTTTAGTGTTTATGTATAAATAATTAATTAGAGAAAAAGATAAATTTTTGGTAATTTCTTTTTTATGTAAAAAGATAAATTCTCATGGTAATGGAGATCCTTGTAATTAAATGGAAAAAGAGAAAATTTGGTATATTAAAATAATAAATATTTTTTATTTAAAATTAAAGAGAAATTTTAGATAAATTATTTTTATGCATGAGTAAATTTAAATGATAAAAGAGGAATTCCCATGACATTTGGAATTCAATCATTTAAATGAGAAAAGTGGAATTCTTAGTATAATTGAATTAATGGATATTTTTATTTAAAATTAAAGAGAAATTTTGGATAAATTATTTTACACATGAGTAAATTTAAATGATAAAAGAGGAATTCCCATGACATTTGGAATTCAATCATTTAAATGGTAAAAGTGAAATTCTTGGCATATTTGAATTAATAGATATTTCTGTTTAATTTTAAGAGAAATCTTAGATAAATTTATTTTTATGCATGAGAGAATTTAAATGATAAAAGAGGAATTCCCATGACAATTGGAATTCTATCATTTAAATGGTAAAAGTGGAATTCTTGGTATATTTGGAATAATGCATATTTTTTATTTAATTTAAAGAGAAATTTTAGATAAATTCATTTTATGATAAAAGAGGAATTCCCATGACAATTGGAATCCAATCATTAAATAAGAAAAAGAGGAATTTTAAGCTTATTCAAAAAAATGGATATTTGTATTTATCCATAGTATCATTGATCATAATCCGCGCATAAAAGTTGATTATTTTATTATAAAAGTGTTACTTTTATCATAATTGGATTTCATGCATAGAGGTATGCATAAAAGTTGATTATTTTATTGTAAAAGTGTTACTTTTATCATATTTGGATTTCATGCATAGAGGTATGCATAAAAGATGATTATTTTATTGTAAAAGTGTTACTTTTATCATATTTGGATTTCATGCATAGAGGTATGTATAAAAGTTGATTATTTTATTATAAAAGTGTTACTTTTTTCATAATTGAATTTCATGCATAGAGGTATGCATAAAAGTTGATTATTTCATTATAAAAGTGTTACTTTTATCATATTTGGATTTCATGCATAGAGGTATGCATAAAAGATGATTATTTTATTGTAAAAGTGTTACTTTTATCATTATTGGATTTCATGCATAGAGGTATCTCATATTTTTAATATTGCTCATAGTTTTTTACTAATAAACCTTGTACATTTTCAACTCTTCATCTTATGTGAAATATACACCTCCTTTAAAGAACTCCCCTTCCTTACGTATGTGTCAAAATGGAATCATTATACCCAAAATATCTCATATTTTTAATATTGTTCATAGTTTTTTACTAATAAACCTTGTACATTTTCAACTCTTCATCTTATGTGAGCATTTACTCATTTTTGGATACCCAAAATATCTCATATTTTTAATATTGCTCATAGTTTTTTACTAATAAACCTTGTACATTTTCAACTCTTCATCTTATGTGAGCATTTACTCATTTTTGGGTATCTTCTTTTACAAATTGGATTTATCTCCTCCCTACACATGGATTGATGCTATTGGTCCATAGGAACCTTAATTGGACCATAATCCAAAAATTTCTGAAAATCTAGACCCTTAGGCTAAGGTCCTTTATACACATTTCCAATTAATTCCAATTGCACATTGGAAAGTTCTTTTTGAATTTCTGTTTTAGGGGAACTTATTTTAATAAGATGAGATAATTTTCTATCCAAAAATATTAAAATCTGAATATTCTCTCTCTAGAATATTTTCTCTCTCTAGGTTAAAACAGTTAAAAACAAGGTCTTTTATATTTCTGAAGAGGGATGGATTATAGGGGAAGATGCTGGACATTTTGAGAGGCTGGGGAGGAATCTTACAACAATGGCAACCTTGTAATTCTTAAAGGAAACATTGTTGTACCCAAGGAAACTTTTATATCAATGAGCTAGAATTAATGGAAGATATTTTTAACTATGAACTTTTCCAGTTGGTTATAGATCCAGTGTCTTCGTGTATTCATTTTGATGCAAACACTGTTTCTTTAGATGTTTGGGAAAGTAAAGTGTTAAGTTCCATTAAAAGCAAATTTCAAGATGTATTTCCTGATGAATTGCCTTATGGATTACCTCTTAAATGAGAGGTGGATCATAAAATAGAGCTAGTATGATCGTGGGCAAGCCACCCAAGGAAGCCAAAAAAGAAGCAAAGCCACCACCAAAATCTACTATCAAAACAAGAACATCGTTGGTGCATAGGCAAGGCGCAATCCGAGTTGCACAACCAAACCAACCAGCTAGTCATATAAAGTGAAACCCACAAGACATCAGGAATAAGAGGTGAAGCATCCATTGGAAAGCATCGGCAATCTGACAAGAGTAGCTCGATGCAACAACAATGTCCTACCCTCTTCCTTACAAACGGTAAGTGAGGTAAAAAGTTTATTAATCCTCATTTTATTGCTTATTTTGGCTCCCCATTAAGTGGGTAGAGCATTATCCCATGGAGAGTAGATCTCGTACAATCGAGTTTTCTTTTAGAAGATGCCTAAGGAATAGTACAATAGTACACCCAAAAAGTCCAAGAGTTTTCACCCAATAAGTCCAAAACTCTATTCTAAACCTAACCAATTGCATTTGACAAATGCCTTGGCACATACGACACAACAACCATGCACATTCTCAAACTTTGGATCATCCCTTGTACAAGGAATATTTATGCAGAAACCATAGCTAACAAAGCCATGTCCACATCATTACCACTGCACGTAGGGAGCCTAGAAAGTGGCCTATAGATATTCTTAATCCATTCTCCGAAATGACACTCACCATTAGGGAATATTTTATACTCCCTAAACCCTCACATGCTCTGCAAAGTCCAAGTAACTCACTCCCACCCAAGTCAAAACCCTCGACATGCTCTGCAAAGTTTGAGTAACCCTCATTCACGCCCAAGTCAATACCCTCCTCGGAAACCACTTTAGGGTCACCTATCCATTGATAGAGTGTCATGCCATTTTCCATCTACCCAAAGTAGTCCCTCACCTTGACAAGGTTGATCTCGTGACCTTCTCAATCACCATGGGGCCTGGATCTCCCTCTCACCTTGCCCTACATTGAGTCCTACCATAATATGGAAAAAATCGGAGGTTGAGATATTAGACAGTTTGCATCACTAAATCCTTGACATATGTTAAAATTTTTTGGTTAATGAGACAAATGAAGCCCAAGAAAATTAGAATGCCATTAGAGAAGTCTACAATGAAGTAAAAGAAATGAAAGGTTAGGAACGCTCTTGTTTATTCCATTGGGCACAAAGCCTAAATATATATACCACAATGTATGTTATAAGGGCTTTCCAAAGTGTACATATGAACATGTGTGAGAAGTGTAGGATTGAGTCAACAAAAAAGGCTGCACTAGCTCAAGATCAACTTATCCGATGATGGTGGTATAGTGGAAATGTAAGAGATTTAGATATACCTACCATGGACCTTTGGCTAAGCTGGTGGGAAGTGTGCATTACACATTGGGGAAATGTAATGATGTCAGTATATATAAGAACCATTATCTTAAAAAATAGTGTCTTTAAATGATGTTTCTACTATGTCTCAAAGGTGGAGAAGAGCCGTGATCAGTCATGTATGCCATAAACAAACTTTCCAGAGTCTAAACATGGAAGGTAGTTAGCCACGGAGGGTTTCAAACATGGAAGGTAGTTAGCCATGGAGGGTTTCAAACAAAAAATAACACTCTAGAATGCACATGTATGAGACATGGCTAATGCTTTTTTTTAGACATACATGATGGGCAAGCATATTGGAGCAGGTCCAAGTCTTGAAAAACTCATTCAGAGGGAAAATGTGCATACTCCAAGCCCATCACAAGTTAGAAGGACAGTAAAGAGCACCATTGCAGGTACACCCATGTACAGGGCCCCAACTCCTTTGGCGGGTGATCGAGAATCAACCCGACACAAGAGATGACAATGTTATGTAATTGATGTGGATGATGATGCTAGTCATAGACCTGAGTACAATGTGAACGTGAGATATAGAAAGTCTATCGGGCATCACAGGAAAATATATTTTGTGGATGAAGATGTGGACACAAGATATGAATCAAGTGACAAAATCATAATGGAAGCACCCATATACAAGACATTTTGGGAAATTAGAACTCCAATGGGAAGTCGAGTAAAGTGTTTAGGTCATATAGGGAGTAGTAAGTGTGGTCACATGATTGTAGGATGTGCAAAAGGAGTACCTACACCATCATGTTTTTCAACAAGGTCCCATGTTGCTAGGAAGACTAGTCAAATGATGTGGTTTTGTAATGACATCATTCATACATGGGTTATGGATAAGAAAATTGACCATCCTCCACACAATGTGCCTACTGTTAGTGGCTACTATATGGCCAGTGTGACTGAAGGCACTAATCTGACTATTGAGGAGGTAAATGCATTGGTTTACAGGCTATAACTTATAAAGTAAGACATTAGGAAGGGAGAAAAAAACTCCTAAGTCAATCATAAATGCAATGGTTTATAGGCTATAACTTATAAAGTAAGACATTAGGAAGGGAGAAACAAACTCCTAAGTCAATCATAAATGCATAGGGAAGAGACAAACATATTCAAAAATGATATGTCACGAGATGGCCATCACACAAGATACAAAACAGGCATCTCAGAAGAAACTATAAAAAGGATCAAGAAAGCACCAGTTATTTAATACACAAGTACAAGTATTTTAATCTTCAAAACATGAGGCTTTCACCATTGAGACGTTTGGAGAAGGTTCTCATGTGGGAAGTTATGATGTGCACATAAAAATATGTCCATTATGCTCATGTCCAGATTTTTTGGGAAGGGTCAAAAAGAAAAAACCCTATTTAGCATGCAAGCACTTGTATTTTGTGTACATTATTAGAGTCATAGGATTGAGCCAAAATGAAAATTTGTTTATCCACCATCCAATTTAGATAGAAAGAGAGGTAACCCAATGTCTACGCAGAGAACAAACTTACCCTGAATTAGTTTAGTAACAAACTTACCCTGAATTAGTTTAGTAGACAACTCATGGTCTAAGTTTAACTTCATAGATGTATGGGATGTGCAAGAATGTTCTTAGGTATCATTTTATTGGAATAATTTTATTTTGCTTTTGATTTATTGATTGATTGATTGAGAGAGAGAGAGAGAGAGAGAGAGAGAGAGAGAGACAGAGAGAGAGAGACAGAGAGGTAGATGTCACATAAATGTAGCAAAAAAGCTCCCCATTATTTTAAAACCGCTCACCATTTTTTGGAAACTACTCATGTGAATTTGCTTGCCAAAAAAACAAACCCCAATCCCCCAGAGTCACCAAGTGACCCATGATCAGGATCCATGAGGGTAAGAGAACAAAACATAAAGTCTATAGGCTTCAGAATGATCTCATGGCTGCCATCAAAGCCACCCATGAGGAGCTAACCTACACTCGCAAGCAAGACATGGATTCCCTCTAGCACCAACACCAAACACTAGTCATTACCACCAACATCACAAGAGCCCAGGCACATGAAGCCCAAAGAGATCAACTCCTAGATGAGATCAAGCAAACTAAAGCCAAATAATTCCAATGCATCCGTGTAGCTAACCAATTTGCAAAGGAGTGTGACGCTTCCCTCACAGAGCAATCGAAGAGGCAACCAAAGCCTTCACCAGTTTCCATGAGGAGTAGAACCAAAGGGGTGACTTGGGAAGCAACATAACAAGAACTCCTCCACCACAAAGAATCCCTCATCACCTAGGCACACACCAGCTTACCATACTAGAGAACCACCCTAAAAACATTGCAAGTGAAGGCTATACCATTTTTTTAACAAGTGAAGGTTTCTATCATCACTTGAAACCTCATCAATATAGACTATGTGAAATATGGTTAGCTTTCCAAATCACAATAAGTTTGTGTTGCTATCTATGTCTACTATTATGTCCTTATCATGTGAAATGTGGTTAGCTTTCTAAAGCACAATAAGGTCATGTTGCTATCTATGTCTATTATTATGAATGTCCTTATCATGATTATATTTTTTTGAGAACATAAAGAAGCCTCTAATGGGAAATTATTTTTGAACAATATAACCTTTCAAACTTACATAGACTCTTGTGGACTATAATGATCATGAAATACCTTACAACTTTATAAGCTATCACTTTGAAAAGATTTTTGTGGAAACAACTAAAATGTTGGAAGTAGAAATCATGCAAAATGCCTACATGTACCAATGCATCTTGTTTGTAAGAAGTATTACAATGGTCATGGGTTATTTTCTAATGGAGTGCTTTATTTTCTCTTGATATCACAAGTTAGCATTTGACAATAGTAAAGGACTATTTTCTAATTTATGTTGATTGCTTTAATTTTTTTAAAGGAGTAATTTTTTTTGCTTTTGGTATCACAAGTTAGCATTTGTAAGAATAGCAAAGGATTACTTTCTAATTCATGATTACTTTAATTTTTCTTAATATCAGCAACTCTTTATGAAAGACTAGTCATCAACACTTTACAAGGTTTAAATCCTAAAAGCTTGTTTTGTAGCCTACACAAAAATAAACAAATTGGTATAACTACAAGTAACTTATCTTTACAAAGTTCAAAAAAAAGTTATGCATATTACACTCATGCTAGTTTTTTATAAATCTATGTTGGATTGGGATTATTTTTCTCATCTTCTTGCACAAGAGTATTGCTTTCATCAATTCCATCCTTGAATGTAACTTCAATTTGTTCAGGTTGAGGATATGGATCATTTTTTAAAAGAAATGCTGCTAAGTATTGAATGGGATTTGAAGGCCTGCAAGATTACATACAAGCTCTAGATTACATATATTTTATAAGTTCTAGATATACTCGTAGACTTGACATTTAAAAATCACACTTTAATATACTATTTCTTCTTAGACTTTAATATTTTACATTTCTTTGATAAATACAATCATGCTGTCTTAGTACCAAAAAATTCCAAACTCAATGACATGATCTAAGCTAACAATATGATTTCCTAGGGCACTATGTTTATAATGATCAAGGACTCATCAATAATTCATTGATTGATCTCTTTCAAACTTTTAAACTAGAAGACATCTTAATTAAACTTTTTTTTCTATGAAATCTAGATAAAATACATGAATTTAGAATAGGTTTTATGAAAATAAACTCCATGCAAAGTATAGGATGAGAATAGGACAAGCAAACTATATCAATACACACTCTTATATAAGGATTCTTGTATGGTGAGCTTAAAGTGAATTCCTCATAAATTTAAAACCTAAATTATGTGAGCCTAAAGATAATTCCTCATAAATTCAAAACCTAAATCATGGTTACTCTTTCAAAGTGAAGAAGAGCATCATATCCCCAAAAGTAGATGATCTGCATTCTCCTCCCTATGAATTTGGTGGCTTGGTATCATTGATATTTACCATTTAGACAAGGCTTTTCTAACCCCATGCTTAGTCCACCCTATAACACCTCATTATTAGCTTACGTAATTGGCATTCAATAGATAGAATTTTTTGATTCACATTTTAAAGGCTAATTTAAATAAATAGAACTACATAAAGGGTATTATGTAATTTGTTAAAGGGTTTTATGGAATTACATAAAGGATTATAATGGATTTAAAAAAAAGTATTACGTTAGTAACGAAAAGGGGTTTACCTTCAAACTTCACAAATAATAATACCACTTGAATGCAAGTGATATATAATATAGTTATTCTCTATAGAGTGAACCCCTCGATGCTATTGGAAAATGTAAATAAACCCCTTGAGTAAACATGATATATAGGCCTAGTTTTAATTAATAAATATTCATAATTAAATATTTATCCTTTTATCCAATTGATTAATTAGTTTTAAAAATTTATTCTCTAACATTACACTTATTCTTAGGGTGAGAAACATTTAGAGACATGCTTTTTTTAATCATTTAAGTTTTAAAAAATCCACATCATGATGATTGAATAGGAAGTGATTTTGGATATATCAAGTACCTTTCTTAAACCATGTGAGATAGTTTAAAAAATGGAGCCTTACCACCCTCTTCACTCATGAAAGAACATACATTTAATTCCCTACCTTGATAAAAAATCAATGCCTTGCTCACATATTGTAAGGTCCTACAGTATGCCTTGTAGTATAGTTGGCTTATCCATGCTCAACTAGCTAAGATGCTATCGATACCCTTGTAGGCACTAGGACAGTGACCATGGGATACTTGGGAGGATGATTTTTTATTATCTTAGTAAGATTTCACAACCACTTAAAATGCTTCTTGCTCATGTGGATTAATGTCTATATATCTAATCCATACAATGGATTAGTACTTCTCTAATGAAGGATAACTTCAAGAAGAAGAAGAAGAAGGACCATGAGGAAGAGAAGGACAAGTACCAAGCTAAAGACTCTAACAACAAAGAAGAAAATATTTCTAATCTTGATTAGGGCATATACTTCAATGTGATATTTTTGTGGTTTTCTATGTGATGTAAACATTCTCTATAGGTAGTGAAAACTTACATTATGATGTAAGTTTCCATAGACTACATATATCTATGTAATCTCTTTGTGGTTTTCTATGTGATGTAAACATTCTCTATAGCTAGTGGGAACTTACTTTGTGTGTGTACTTGATTCAAGCACATCTTGAGTGGTTTATGGATGGAGGCGGGATGACCTAACATCCATACCTTAGTCTTAGGGGACTTTGTGGGGATTACTATTACTATCCCCCCTAGCATCTAGGGAGGTGGAGAGAATTTCGGGGAGGTGGAGAGATTATAGGGGAGGTGGAAAGATTTGGGGGAAGAAGGCAACTAGCTCCAATAGGCCTATAAATACCTACACACACACACACACACACACTATATGAGTGTAAGAGCAGTCTATGTGTGAAATCAAGAACTTACAATTGTTTGTGCTCATTCTCTACATGTGGTTTAGTATTAACCATCATCATTTAGGTTTTCATTTATGATTTTTCTGATAGATATTATTCTTATCCTCTTTGTTAACACATTATCTTGGGTACAACCTCTAGGCATGCTTCCAATTCATAAGTCACATCATTAAACCACCAAGATTCATTCAATCTTTGTGGGGATTCTAAATCTAACAAAACAAACATGTTGATCCCACTAATAATGGATAGGCAGACAAAAACTATTATAAGCTTTATATTAGGTTTTTCCTTTCTTAATCCTCTATAATCCACATTAGACACACACACCATGCATAACTTCTTGATATGTCATGTGGATCATTAGTCCTAGTCCTTTTTTTAATAGGTAAAGCCTTGATTTTTCTTACTACTTGATTACCTCTTAATGTTAGAATCCCCTTACAAGTTAAGGGTATGAAAAGTGTTTTTGTTTTTAAATAATGCATGGGGAATGTATACAACCTTGCTAGGGCACTCAACACATGTAGACACACTCTACTAAGAACTCTCACCACATGCATCAAAACTTTCTCCCATGTTTTCCCTTGCCCTCATCACTTTTTGTGGATGCATGGGCATGCATCCATGTTAAAGAGGCTAGTGACATCCTATGTACCCATCCATATATTTACCCCTTCAATTTGTGATTATGATTGTCTACAAGGATAATGATGAGACATGGGATATGAGAGACCCTAGAAAAGTGCAACTCAAAGGCATGCATGCAAAGTAAGGCAATTAAGAATTTGAAGGCTAGCATAAGGTGGTATGTCCTTGTTGCGAATGATTTTGAATAAAAAATGGTATATGAGAACCATTTTGGGGTCACCCTTAAGTGTGTGTGTGTGTGTGTGTGTGAGAGAGAGAGAGAGAGAGATAGAGATAGATAAAGAGAGAGAGAGAGAGAGAGAGAGAGAGAGAGAGAGAGAGAGAGAGAGAGAGAGAGAGAGAGAGAGAGAGAGAGAGAGAGAGAGAGAGAGAAGTGGATTTGAAGGAGGAGGGAGAAACATAGAGTTGAAAATGTCCAACAAGCCAAACAAAGTGGGAGTGACTAGAGAAGCCCACACCGCTCTTGGGCCCTACAAAAGGTTAGAGTTGGTGAGGGAGGGGGTGTGTCTAGAAGATTCTATATTACTCCTAGCCCTATATAAAGTTGTTATGAATGCCTAGTAGAGTCTACATTGCTCCTAGCCCTAAAGAAAGTTGTTATGAATGCTTAGCAGTGTCTACACTGCACTAGCCCTATAGAAAGTTGTAACTTGTTATGAATGGAAATCTCACAAATATTTACCTAAGAGTAGATTCTTTCTCTCTCTCTCTATATATATATATATATATAAATTTATCATACATGCACACACATAAGAACTAAATTATCTTGGACATTCTTCACTAAGAAAAAATTGTGTGCCATGTTAGTTTACTTCACCTTTAACATAAAATGCTTGTCATTTCAAATGATAAAGGGCTATGTTGAAGTTTCCAAGCTTTAAAGTATGATTCTTTGAAGTAGTCAAGCCTAGAATGTTATTCTTTAAGGCTAAATATACTACTCATGTGTATGATATGTGTTGTGATTCATTGAAGTAGACAAGTAGCTATCCTATTACCCATTCCAAGTGATCTATACTCATTACTTAATATGAATGAGAAATCGTGCATAGGTCTTGTTATAAAAGATAGCACTCCTTTGTTATATAGAGATTTAAAGGAAGTTTCTAAAACAAGCCGTATAAAGGGATTCAAAATGAGCATATGTACCTTTCTAACACAAGATGTTGTAAGCCTTGTAATAGCAATGGAACCACTGTCTCTTCCTGAAAATAAAATTCTTAGTCACTTAATGAGCTAGATGTGAGGGTGCCAATGTAATGCACATCCTTCACATATTATTAAACAATATCTTTGATACCTAGTACTTCATGTTTTGGAGGGGGGCTTATTAAATATAGCGATTGTAGAAACAATCATCATGTTTTAAATTCCCCTAAACTTTCTTGCATCATAAGTATGCAAAAACAAGAATAAGTAATATTTAACAACCTACATCTTTAATCCATTATTTGTATAAAAAGTAGCCCTTATCTATTTAGTATATGGTATAACATAGCTCTTGCATTCCATTCATTGTTTATCTACCTCAAAAACATAAAATACCAAACTTAGTACTTGCTCATTGTTTGGCCAAAATCTTACCATCATTTATCATCCAAAATCACATACAAACAACCCCTAATGCACTTAAGAATCGTGGTTGAAACCTTGTTACCTTGCATTCTATTACATTGACCCCTTAGACCTATGTCATGAGCTTCTATGACTTTCTTTCTTCCATAGGATCCAAAGGCAAAACCTTTCTCTTCTTACCACAAGAAAATTCCATGTATGCTCAAAATAAGAGAAGCTTTCTTCTGTATGAGCACCTATCAATTAAAACACCATTTTCTCCTTACATGAGAAAAAGGCATGCATTACCTGAGACGGCCTAGAGGACTTTGCCTCTATAGCATATTCTTTTTTTCAAAGTCCATCGACATTCAGTCCATCAAGGGTATCCTCTTGTGCATCGATTCTCTATGTGTCTTTTAAGCCGTTTGTTGTGATGTTTTGGATATATGAACCTTCTTTAGTGGCTCTAAAGCTTCTTCTTCTTTTGATGGGCCTTTTTCCACTTTGTCCAAGGGAGTAATTGTTTGCAGTAGACACTATGGGCATCTTTCATCTCTAATACATTACTTACCTCTCAAGCATGCTTGTGTCTTCTATCTCAAAGTTAGAGCCATCCTCTAACAAGTTGTCATACCAGGCTATTTTGTCCTCTACATCTTGGTCTTGTTTCATCGATAAATCACTTTGATTCTACTCAAAAGTTTGACAACCACAAGTTGTGTAGCCTATTTTGTCTTCATCTCATTTGATTAGCAGCCACTAGTAGGGTAAAAAATAAGGAGCATATCCTATGGTCAAAGTAGAGATGGGTTGGCGAATCTTTCTTTGATAGAAGGTAGAGTCTGTAGGAAACTTTTCAGGATATATGCTCACTTTTAGTGTAAATTTGATGATTTTCCTGTAAAATTTAGTTGAAAAATGATACCTTGGGCTAATATATTAAAAAAAGTTACCATTTTTGGTCTAAAATAGCTAGGACTTTTGGAAGACCCTTGAAAATTAGCCTTTGGGTTAAATTTCACCCTTAATTTTTCCTAGGCAACTAATTGAAAATTTTGTGGAAACTAAACTAGCCCAAGGTCTTACGCAATACCCACTAGGGCAAATGACCATTGCATGTGACAAGCTGGCTTTTTAAACGTTATAAAATATGAGTTAAAGATCTCTTTTCCCTCCTTTCTCATCCAAAATCACACACAAGCACTCTTGTGCCCGTGTGGGCTAATAATACGTTACCTAACAATCTTGCCCATGTGGGCTAATCATACATTTTGAGGTGCTTGTGTGCATGGTAGGACGAGATGGGTGGGCAAGATTTGTCAAAAAAAAAAAGAAAAGAAGAAGAAGTGCCTAGAAGCGTAGAAGATTATAC
The DNA here is from genome assembly GCF_041138505.1 of Cibotium barometz. NCBI lineage: Eukaryota > Viridiplantae > Streptophyta > Polypodiopsida > Cyatheales > Cibotiaceae > Cibotium > Cibotium barometz. The sequence goes on from NC_141061.1 coordinate 16,934,623, forward strand.
ATAAAGAGGCGCATGATTTTACCAAGTAGAAGCGGATGGGTTTGGCTCGGAGTTCGATTCTATGCTTAAGCTCCAACGCGGCCCTTTGGGCAGCTTCACCCTGCACAACTTGATTCACAATGAGGTGTAAGTTGCTGCCCTAAGACACCCTTTACATGGTATGTATTAACCAGTTCCTATTCCAAGATTAGCCTGTACACCAACCACACTAAATGCGATATTACCCTATGGATTAATTGACCTCAATCCTTGCAGATTGGATCATTAACCAATAATCCTAAATCCTTTGGATACCTCAACAGGATCATCAAACCAAACTTCGGAGAAAGTGGGACCGATCGGAGGAGATGATGCCGTTTGATCCCCTACACAGTGAACATAGATTTGATTGAGTTATAACTCGTATGCAGTTTCTGCGTGTATATGAGGAATTGGTGTGCGTTATTGTCACCTGCAGGACGCCCCTCCTCTGTAGTAGCCGCCCCAGCCATGCGCAGACAATGGAAAAAACAAGGGAACCGTTACGACGTGGAAACCTTGCATGGACCACATTCACACGTTGTTTGCTAGAAGTCTGAAAAGGGCATTTACACATCATGGGCGGACAGTTGCCCACTCGTGCCCATCATCGAAATTTGGAGTAGTGGCTAGGTACTAATGTCAAGGATGGGGAAGAGCTTTCTGTTTTCTCCTCACCAATGTTCCACCAAAACTATTGTCTTTTGTTCAGAGATGGCGTGACATCCGTCGCATCTGCTTGTGAGTTTAGATTCTTTTTTTAGCAAGTGTGTAATGGGGGACCTTAATAATGGAATCGTGGTGGTGTTAAATACTTGGTTGCTTCCTATGCCCCTCATCACGGGCTATAGCTAAGATTATACAATTTCTTTTAGTATTTTTATTTTTTAAAGTCAAAATGTTAAGATCGAAAAAGACATAAACACATGAAAAGTAGGTATAACATTCATCAAAAGTTGCTCTTGCACACTGTGTCCGTAATGACATGCTCCTTTTACTTGGGTAGATTCAGAGGACTCCTACACTCAAGAAGCATTGGAGGAGCTATGACATCACTTCATTAATTCAAAAGAGATTTTGGCATAGACTTTGGCACTTATATAGTAGGAGCTAGATCTCCCACTTCAGCTAGATTATCGGTAATGACAGGCTCCTTTTACTTGGACACATTTAAAGGACTCCTACACTTAGGTTACACGAGCTATGACATCACCTCATTGATTCAAAAGCATGACAATGTACATGAGAGGCTGTGAGCAACTACGACCAAGTAAATGAGCACTAGAAGCTTTAAGCAGGCCACACTTATTATGTATATACTACCCATCATAACATGTTAACAAGCAACAAGTATTTTATAAAAAATAAGTCCATATGTAATACTTTAAAACACGTGATAAAGATGAAGATTGCGTGTCACATTAATTTCAATGAAGTAATTGGAGGTGAGGCTTTTCTAATGAAGTAATTGGAGGTGAGGCTTTTCTAATGCGGCTATGAGTAGACGTTTTTGAAACACAAGTAACCTCACCCGTCTTTGACGAGAAGTAGGTCGGGCACAAACACAACTCCACAAAGTGGAATGTAGATTTTTCCTACCATATCTTCATGGCCCTTTTTATATTAATCTATACATCTCCAAAGTTGAATGTAGATTTTTCCTACCATATCTTCATGGCCCTTTTTATATTAACCTATACATCTCCATACCTTAAATGAATAGTATACACAAAAATAATACATTTAAAAAATACATTAAAAATAATAATATTAAAAATTACTAAAAAATGTGGTACATGAAATGCTTTAAAAAAGTCCCCTAAGCTATATAGTGGTCACCAAAAAATCTCATATATCATGGACTAACTAAAATGTGGTAACCAAAATGTTTCACATAGGAAGGTCATTATTATAACCTGTATAAGGGCCACCAAAAAACCTCATATACAATGACCCTAAATGGAATATACAAAAAAGTTTAATACATCTATGTAGAATCAAATAGTGCCATAGAATCTTGTTGTGCTGCTGCAGACGTAGAGCTTCCATCATGAAAAAGTTAATGTCTATGTGTTGTTAGGTGCATGCTGCGATGACACGTATACTCAAAGCTACTAGTGCTACTCTCAAATCAACATGTACATAGGTTATACATAAAAACCCATTAAAATCCTTAAACTTTCAAGATAAAAGAGCTTTATAATTATAATTATAAAGCTTTATTATAATTATACAATCATAATATTTAACATACCAAGGCCAATAGATGACATACTTTCATAGATAGGCATATGGGCAGGCCTCAAAAAGCTATATATATAGACATCATGACCATGCCCAATAGCTTACTAGAGTTAGTAGGCTCTCGATAGCCTAAATAAGACACAGTGATGATGCAGTTTGAACTGCAAGGCCCTACAACCCTATGAAACCCAAGAAAAAAGTATTCTCATCAAAAAACTAATCACATACAAAGAGTTTCAATATAAACATAGCCACATACAAAGAGTTTCAATATAAACATAGCCACATCAGGAATGAACTTGTTACATAAACAACATCCCTTATATTCAATCATGCATGAATTAAAAAAACACTCTCTTCTTCATAAAGAATAATTATCAACAAAAGATTATACATATTCTAACCAACAAACTGAACAAAGACTGGAGCTCTCCATTGAAAGGGATCTGTAAATTTTCTTACTAAAGAACTTTTGTATTATTATTACTAAAAACACATAAGCTACATGCTTTACACTGATCCGAGGTTTTCACACCTGCTTTTTGGGCACTTAATTCCGCTCGACATCCTAGCATGTGTTTGTACATAGTAGCTCTTGTCTTCATTTTCTCTCTTTATTACCGCACTTGGATGTCCTAATCTCATTTCTAATCCTCATGGGAATAGGCTGCTTGGTTTTAAATTCACTATCTAACTCATTGCCTTATTGGGAGTGGATGGGTATGTATTTTTTCTTCAATTACTTTTCCCTATAAGCCATGTGTATATTGCTAGGAATATATCTATTTTCCTTCCCTTTTATTGGATGGCCTATTGACCTTGTACATATGGTTTGAGGTTCTTTGAATTCATTCATATATGTGTGTGTGTGTGTGTGTGTGTGTGTGTGTGTGTGTGTGTGTGTGTGTGTGTGTGTGTGTGTTTATGTATGTGTGTGTATATATATATATATATATATATAGGGTGAGTTATTTTTCTCCATTGCTCTTTTACCTTAGGAGGGGGACCACCTGCACTTGAGTACTTATTATCTGATCTTGTAGACCCTTGCCCACCATGTGGACCTCCTATATAATCTAAATATATATTTATATATATATACGTTGATAGGATTTTTTATGGCCCAAGGGATATGCACAAAGAAGGTGTCCACCCCGACCCCAAGAGAAGAAAAAAACAAATAAGGTATGGTTAGGAACCTTAGAAGGTAGGAGATTTGTTGCATGGTCATCTGTGCATTAGTAAACTAGTCATTATTAACTGCTATTAAGTGAAGGGAAGATTATTGCATGGAGAATAGCTGACAAGGTTGGGTAGAATAGTTGAGGTATGCATGGGAAAAGAGCACATTGCGTCATGAAGAGGCAAGAAGGAGAAAAAGATGGATTGTGCGAGAGTTTTCTATGAAGAAGAGAGTGGCGAGAGAAGTAGTTGGGAAGTTTACTATGTAGCGTTTGGGACATCAGTTGGTTTATTCTGAGAAACTGGTGATGTGGGGACTACTAGAGGAGACTTAGATCTTTCCAGAGCAGGGATTGCAGAGGTGATATCCCAAAACCTTTGAGGTTCAATCCTTGTTCAACTTGGATTAGATTAAGGATTGTTCAAAACAATTCCCAGTTGTATTGTGGATGGTTGAAGCCTGCAAGCTACTGATCTTATTCTTATTGTTAATCTTGATAGGGTCGAGAATATAAGTCTGGTTGTTGCTACAAATCTTATTATTGTTGTTGATCTTGATAGGGTTGAGAATAGAAGTCTGGTTTCTGTTGAGGTTATTTGTGTGAGCTCACTTGGTCTCTTGCTATTTTTTCTCATCTGCTCAATTTTCAATTCTTAGGGCTTGTTGTAGCATAGTTTTCTTCAAATTCACAGAAGGTCAAGTTGTGTGGAATTGAAGAGTTCTCTTGTTTGTTTTGGTTCTCTTAGTGTTTTTTGGATAGAATTCTATTGAAGGAAAGGCTGTGGGGGTGAAGAACTGACCTTGGTTAAGTATTATGTGCTTTGTCAGTTAGCTTGTGTAGGGGTCAACCATAATCAGTTGAGCATCAATATAATCAGCTGATGGTGTAGGGATCTTGCTTTGGCTTGTTTGAGTTGAGGGGAAGTGATTCAGAGTCCCAACTAATTGTTGGGGGGTCTGTCAGAGACCAGCTCTCAACAATCAGAAGGCTTTGTGGTATGATGGGGTTCTTGTGGCAGCTATGAGTCCATTTTCGTGCTAAGTGATTCTTAGGTTGGGTCCTGGCTTGGCTTAAGTGTTTTGAGGCTCTAGAAGTGCTAGTTGAAAAAGTGGAAAGGATACCTGCACTGTTGTATAAGTTTAGTTGGTGGTTGGGAATAGTCAATTTCGAGGCAGCTGGGTGCCACAGCTATAGTCAACAAAGAGCTAATTGTGTGATATTCCATCAAGTTGAGAGATACTTGAGTCTATGGATGTCTGAGAACATTTGGGAAAAAAATTGATTCACTGTAGGCTTTCTGAATGAGACGATTCTGTGTCAGATACCTGACACAAAATTTAGCCAGTGAAGATCATAGAATGGTGGGAGGAGGGTCGAGCAGGTAATCTAGGAAGGTCCTCTAGTTGAGGAAATTAGGTCGGCTGATGCTGAAGGATTGTAGAGGATCCTGGAGGACACATTTTGGACCGAGGTGAGCCATCAGAATTCAAAAGCAGGTGGACATTTGGTATCTGAGTTGTTTGTGTGCTAGGAGAGTTTGTTGTCAGCAGAAGCTAATGGTCATCTGCCTGATTCTGAGAGGTTTTGCGGTAGTGTTAGATGGTTGAGATGGCTGGAATGATGTCTTATCCCGTGTTGCACAGTCATGCTAATGAGGATGCATAGGAATTTTTAGCAGGGATGGAGCTAGCTGCTTTCACTTTTGGGAAGGATAAAGATCAAGAAAAATTGAGACTATTGTCCATGTTGTTAAAAGGGGATGCCAAAAGGTGGTTCTAGACTTGGAGAGGTTTGCCACATCAGCGGGGCAAGTATACAAAGATGTCAAAGGGGCTCTGGTGCAGCATTATAAGGAGGGTGAATCCCCAGATGCTATATGTCCGGACATAAAAAAATTAAAGCAGTGTATCTAATGTGTTTAATAGATTCGTAGACTATTTTGAGGATATGTGGGGAAGATGAGATGCTTCATTGGGAATAGAGAACTGGCTTGTCCTCTTTAAAAAAGATATGTTTATTCAATCCCTTCATGTTTATCCGAAAGAAAAGGTGGAGTTAAAAAGACCTGGAACCTTTGATGAAGCCTTAAGGATTGGAGGAGAGAAGAAATGGAAGCTTTAGAGGTTGGCTCAAAAACAAAGGGAAGTTCCACAGACCTGTTATTATGACACGGGGAGAGCAGGACAAAAGAAGGGAGGCTTACTCTAGTTCCAGTGGCTACTGATCAACTGATGTAAGGTATTAATCAACTAACTCGTCAAATGGAGAATTTAAATTTGAGTTTGTTGCAAAAGGAGGTAGAAATGCCCTTAGGGCAGCAGGAGATAGAGAAGGACTGAGAGGCAGAGGAAGAGGAGGACCCAACATGAACATCTAGTGTTTTAATTATATGGAGAAATCTTGTCCTACTCTCATTGCTATCAGCCATGGTCAGGAGATAGAGAAGGACTGAGAGGCAGAGGAAGAGGAGGACCCAACATGAATATCCAGTGTTTTAATTGTATGGAGAAATCTTGTCCTTCTCTCATTGCTATCAGCCATGGTCTCCCCAAAATTAATGGATAATCTTCTATCCTTGTTGCTGGCATCACATGAACATCTAGCTCAGCTTCATGTCTAAGAATGGTCACCTGTAGCTTCTTTACAACTCCCAAACATCTGAATTTTGCATTATTTGCCACTCTAACTCTAAACTCAGATGGTGCACTTACCTTTAGCCTTAAAGCCTCCATAGTCTGATGGCTCATTACACAGACCTGGGCACCACCATCAATATACACTTTGGAAACTTTATATTTTTCACCCAGGCATCCATGATAGGTAGATAATCCTTATCTCCTTTTACATGCACTACAGTAATCTGGCCCCCTTTCTTCTCTTTCCTGGAAACCCTTGTGCTGATGAGCTTACTCCATGTCCTTTTGAGTTTAGGGCACAACTGTAAGAGCTGGGGCCAAGTCAGTCTGGGTCCCTTCTGCTAGAGATCCTGCATCAAATCATACTCTTCCTCCTGAGCCCCTAAAGGAAAATCTTGCATTCTAATATGCCTTATGTGCCTACTCTTCCTCTTACTCTCTTTAAACTAGTGCTCCATTTGCTTTCTCTTCTTCCTCTTGGATGGTCCTGCTTCATCTTCAACCTTTGCTCCCCTAGTTCTTTTGTTGGCTAACATGTTAGCTTCTTCATCCATACCAATCAGGTTTACTTCACCTTGTCTAGGCCCATTTACTGGCTGTTGTTGAACCTGAGGTCCCTCTGGATTTGGAATCTCCTCTTCCCTCCTGAAATCTTGCCTTTACTCCCTCGTAGGTGCCAGAGGATACACATCTCCTCCCATTCTCCTGGGGTAAGGACACTGAGGAGAGATATGACCTCGATGGAGAGGACACCTTAGCTTGGGATTGGATGAGCCTGCCAGGAAAGAAGTTAGATATGACATGGCCAAGGGGAAGGAATTGATTCCAGAGAGTAATACTTTAGAAGATGAAGATGAAGAAACCAGTTCCATAGAAGACTCAGAAATAGAGGAGGACAACTCCAAGGATCATGGGGAGGAAGTTCAACTGTTGGAGCCAGATTTTGACCTCATGTGTATGTTTGTATAGCTGTGTGCAGAGGAAGGGAAGAAGCTAAAAGCTAAAGTTGAAGTACAGTCAGATAGGGAAGAAGTCTTACAGAAAATGTTTGCCAAGGATGAGAGGAAAGAGTATTTAACTATGTTGCAGAAGTTTCTAGACCTTTTCATTTCCTCTTATACACAAGTTAGGGGAGTGTCAACAGTGCAACATGAGATCCAGTTGAACCTAGAGGCTAAACCAGTTATGCAAAGATTGGGAATTGTGCAATAGCATGTATTGAGAGAGGAGGTGCATAAACTATTGAAAGTAGTCTTTAGCTTCCCAGTTGATAATTCTTAATGGGTTTCTCTAGTAGTAATCACTCCAAAGAATAATGGAAAGTGGAGAGTCTATGTTGACTTTAAGCCTTTGAATGTTGTAACCAAGAGAGATCATTATCCACGGCCTTTCCAAGATGAGATTCTGGATAATGTAGCTAGGCATGAAAGATATAGGGTCTGTGATGGATATATAAGATACTTTCAAATTTCAATTGCCCTAGAAGATCAGAGGAAAACCACATTCATTACCCCATGGGGGTGTTTTGCTTAAAGGGTTATGTCCTTTGGGCTTATAAATGCTCTTGCTCTAGCTTCTAAAGGTTTATGAATCTAGTGTTTGAGACCTATTTGGGGTCTTTCATCAGAGTGTTTATTATTTATTTTAGTATCTACAGTGGTAGATGGATTCATTGTGAGAAGATGACGATGGTTATGAAGAGGCTGGATGATCTGGGTGGCCACCTGAACCCTGATAAAGGTCATTTGGCTCAGGCCAAGGTAACTCTACTTGGACATGTGGTTTCTGAGAATAGGATTGAGGCAAATCTTGCAAAAGTGGAAGCTGTAAATAGTGGAAAAGGGAGTGCCACATGGATGGTGATGTGTAAAGTGGGATAAGGCTAGAAGGCCTATATCATTGTATGGTTCATTGTGAATGCAAGAGAAAAAGAGTTGTGTTGAGTGTGCAATCTCTCTCTCTCTCTCTCTCTCTCTCTCTCTCTCTCTCTCTCTCTCTCTCTCTCATGGAGTTTTTAGTGTGTTATAACCCACCTTAAGTTTTATGTGTAATCTTTTGTCTATCACCATGATCAATTCCATTTTAGGATTGTTAACATGGTATCAGAGGTTGGATGGGATCTTGGTCATGGTGGTGAATATCTATGTATGTGATATTGTATGATTTGTGAGTGTTGACTAAAAGAGTGGAAAAGGGAGTGCCACATGGATGGTGATGTGTAAAGTGGGATAAGGCTAGAAGGCCTATATCATTGTATGGTTCATTATGAATGCAAGAGAAAAAGAGTTGTGTTGAGTGTGCAATCTCTCTCTCTCTCTCTCTCTCATGGACTTTTTAGTGTGGTATAACCCACCTTAAGTTTTATGTGTAATCTTTTGTCTATCACCATGATCAATTCCATTTTAGGATTGTTAACATGGTATCAGAGGTTGGATGGGATCTTGGTCATGGTGGTGAATATCTATGTATGTGATATTGTATGATTTGTGAGTGTCGACTAAAAGAGTGGAAAAGGGAGCGCCACATGGATGATGATGTGTAAAGTGGGATAAGGCTAGAAGGCCCATATCATTGTATGGTTCATTTGTGAATGCAAGAGGAAAAGAGTTGCGTTGAGTGTGCAATCTCTCTCTCTCTCTCTCTCTCTCTCTCTCTCTCTCTCTCTCTCTCATGGAGTTTTAAGTGTGGTATAACCCACCTTAAGTTTTATGCTTAATCTTGTGTCTATCACCATAATCAATCCCATTTTAGGATTGTTAACAAGCAGAACAAAAAAAATAGGAGAAACGACATCGTGAAGGAGAGCTAGTGATGGTGGTTGTGGTGTTTGCTTTAAGGAAATTCACATCTTATCTACTCCCAAAGCCTTTAACTATACTAATGGGCATTACTCTGTACTTCCTCATCTAATTTAGTCTAACATTCCATCCAAGAGATTGTCTAAATGGTTGATTGAGCTGCAAGAGTTTCAATTCACTTGTATAGTGGAAGATAGCACAAGAGCTACACTAGTAGATATCCTAAAATATAGACAGAATCCTGTGGTGTTGAAGGAAGAGACAATGATAAAGAGGAAGGTGCCTAGGTGGAAGGACCCTGTAGAAGCAGGTTTGCCAAATGCTTTTACTCTGTTTTTTGATGGAGCTTTTAAGAGAATCTCAGGGGTGGCTAGTGGGGGTGTAGTCTTGTTGGATATAAAAGGTAAAGTAGTATGTCAAGAAGTGCAGACCAGCAATGAAGCAGAGTAAGCTACCCTAGATTATGGACTTCAACAGCGTATTAAGAGAGGAATTAGCAGGCTTGTCATCAAAGGAGATAGCTTATTGGTCATTAGGCAACTTCAAACTATCTTGTCATCAAAGGAGATAGCTTATTGGTCATTAGGCTTGTCATCAAAGGAGATAGATTATTGGTCATTAGGCAACTTCAAACTATCTTGAAGGTCAAGAACCCCAAGTTGAAAGAATGGTGCTTTCAAATAAGAAGAATGCTACATGGATTTCAAGAGAGGTACAGATTCAACATGTGAAGAGGGAGCTAAACCATGCTGCAGATGCATTAGAAAAGGGGGGTTAGGCAAGGATTTGGATTTATATTCCATCACTATAGCCCATCATAGCTATGTTGGAAGATAGAATTCAAAAGCAATTGAAGATTTTTTGCTCACAGGTCTTGTGCCTTTAAGCTTATCCAAATAGCAGAGATATGGTTTCATAAGGAAGGATTTGCAGTACACTATTGTGAATGATCAACTTTACATGAAGAGAAAGGATTTGATTCTGAGAAGAGTTCCAACCAAGGAGGAGATCTTTACCATTATGGCCTCCTGCTAATGAATGGGTCTGTGGAGGGCACTTTGCCCTGAAGTTAACTCTGTGGAAGATTTTGACTGCAGGTTATGTATGGCCGAACTTGAGAAAAGATGTTTATCATTGGTGCAAAAGTTGTGAGCCCTGTCAGAAATAAGGTAGGAAGGTGTTGCATCATGAGTTAAAGAAAATCATTGTATCATATGGGGATTTTGAAAAGTGGATTAGACACAATTAGTCCTTTGCCCACTACTGTTAGGGGCAAGACCTACATCTTTATTGTTGTCGACTATCTGACTAGAGGCTAAGGCTAGATGTGTGAAGAGTATTACTGCTAAAGAGGTGGCCAGATTTGTTTTTTGAAGATATCTGTTTAAGATTTGGTATGCCATTAGAATTGTTGACAGACTAGGGCCTGGATTCAAAGGAGGAGCTCATGCAAAAGTTGCATATCACTCATAGGTTCTCTACTCTTTACTATCCACAGTGTAATGGGATGGTAGAGAGATTTAATGGAGAGTTGTGTGCCATGTTGACCAAATTTCTAGAAGAGAATCCCAAACAGTGGGACTTACATGTGTCCTCAGCTCTGTGGGCTTACAAGACAACTGTGAAGATAGCTACTAAGTTCTCACCTTACCACCTGGTCTTTGGAAAAGATGCCTCGATGCCCATTGAAGTTGAAATTCCCAGTTTGCGGTTTCTTTTAAAACACCAAGAAAGAGGCTTAGATGAGTATGAAGAGAGCTTGTTGGATCTGCAGGAGCTGTAGTATGAAGAGAGCTTGTTGAAGCTGCAGTTGTGGCTAGAGAAGAAACTTTGGACCACTACATCCAGTTAAGCAATAAGAGAGCTGAGCTTTGCAATGAAATAGTTAAGGATAAAGGAATCAAAGAGGGACATATGGTGCTCTGGTATAATAACAAATTAGACAACACCTTCCGAACCAAGTTCCAAATCAAGTGGAAAGGTCCCTTCAAGGTTATGCACATTTATGAGAATGGTACTTATCAACAACGATCAGCTCCATTCAAAAAGAGTCAATGGTTATAGGCTAAAACCATATTGGTGCCGAATCATGACAAATCAAAAAGATTTAGAGATAGTGGATGTAAACCTGCCTACTAATGTGCAGTCACTTCAGAAGAACATGAAGAAGCTTATTGGGCCTTAAATGCACTTTTTGCTAAAGAGTGTTTCAATGAGTCCAAACAAATGGTTGAGCATAAATACTCTAACCAAGGGGGGTCTAGCAAAATATGATAGGATTTTTTGTGGCCCAAGGGATATGCTCAATGGAGGTGTCCACCCCAACCCCAAGAGAAGAAAAAAACAAATAGGGTATGGTTAGGAACCTTAGAAGGTAGGAGATTTGTTGCATGGTCATCTGCGCATTAGAAAACTAGTAGTGGAGGGAGGATTGTTGCATGGAGAATAGCCAACAAGGTTGCGTAGAATAGTTAAGGTATGCATGGGAAAAGACCACATTGCATGAAGAGGCAACAAGGAGAGAAAGCTGGATTGTGTGAGAGTTTTTTGTGAAGAAGAGAGTTGCGAGAGAAGCAAGTTTTTTTTATGTTGGGAAGTTTACTATGTAGCTTTTGGAAAATCAGTTGGTTTATTCTGAGAAGAAGGTGATGTGGGGACTACTAGAGGAGACTTAGATCTTTCCAGAGTAGGGATTGTAGAGGTGATAGAGAGTTTTGTGTGGAAAGTGGTGTCCCAAAACCTCTGAGGTTGCATCACTGTTGGAACTTGAATTAGATCAAGGATTGCTCAAAACAATTCTCGGTTGTATTGGATGGTTGAAGCCTGCAAGCTGCTGCTACATATCTTATTGCTATTGTTGATCTTGATAGGGTTGAGAATATAAGTCTAGTTGTTGCTGCAGATCTTATTGTTATTATTGACCTTGATAGGGTTGAGAATATAAGTCTAGTTGTTGCTGCAGATCTTATTGTTATTATTGACCTTGATAGGGTGGGTTGAGAATAGGGTGGGTTGAGAATATAAGTGGTTTCTGTTGAGGTTATTTGTGTGAGAGCTCACTTGGTCTCTTGCTGATTTCTCTCATTTGCTCAATTTTTAATTCTCGGGGTTTGTTGTGAGTGGCACAATTTTCTTTAAATTCACAGAAAGTCAAGTTGTGTGGAATTGAGAGTTCTCTTGTTTGTTTTGGTTCTGTCAGTGTTGTTTGTATAGAATTCTATTGAAGGAAAGGCTGTGGGGGTGAAGAACTAACCTTGGTTTAGTTTGTCCTTGGTTAGTTAGCTTGTGTAGGGGTCAACCATAATCAGCTGAGCATCAACATAATCAACTGATGGTGTAGGGATATTTCTTTGGCTTGTTTGAGTTGAGGGAAAGTTTTTTTGAGTCCTAGTCAGGGATTTCACTGACGTAAACGAGAACATGTGAACATGTTAATAACATATGTTAATAACACAAAAAATCTTGTGATCACATGTTATATTCACAAAGCTTTCACAAGGGCCTAAAAATTTTATCTTTGTCGGGCATAAAAAATCTTCTTAGGTGGCCACTGACCTGCTATTATGTGAAGATGGCAACATGAGAACATGTGAATAGCTTATTCCCATGTGTAGCCAAGCTTTTAAGGGGTTCCCAAATGGCAAGTGATCTGTTATTTTGTGAACAGTAACATGAGAACATGTGAATAACTTGTTCACATGTGTTATTATCACAAAAAATCTTGTGATCACGTGAATATTAAATCCCTGGTCCTAGTTGACTATTGGGGATCTATTAGAGATCAGTGTCAGCAATCAGAAGGCTTTGTGGTCAGATGGGGTTCTTGTGGCAGTTGTGAGTCAATTTTTGTTAGCTAAGTGCTTTGAGGCTCTAGAAGTGTTTAAGTCTTTTGAGGCTCTAGAAGTGCTAGCTGATGCAGCGGAAAGGATACGTGCATTTGGTGTATTGGTTTAGTTGGTTTGGTTGGTTGGGAATAGTCAATTCCGAGGCGAACTGTAGTGTAAGAGCTAATTGTGTGATATTCCTGGAAGTTGAGAGATACCTGAGAGTCTTTAGATTTCTAAGGAAATTTGGGAAAATTTTTTATTCATAGGCTTCTGAGTGAGATGATTCTGTCAGATACCTGATGCAAAATTTAGCCAATGAAGATCAAAGAAAGCTCGGAGGAGGGTCAGGCAGGTAATCTAGGAAGGTCTTCGAGTTGTGGAAATTAGGCCAGCTGATGTTGAAGGATTCTAGAGGATCCAGTTGGTATCTGAGTTGTTTGGGGCAGCCAGGAGAGTTTGTTGTCAGCTAAGGGTAGCTGCTTGATTCTGAGAGGTGTCGCTGGAAGGTTTTGAGGCTAGCTAACATAGGAGGACATTTTGGGAGCATGGAGGATGGATTTCTGACTGGGAATAATGATTGGGAATAAGTAATGAACTTCAGAAAGCAGTTTATGTTGGATATTCTCCATCACATGCACACATGAAGTTCCTTTGGTCAAGATTCAAACTCAAAGGTTATCAAGCTATTAGCATTGGCTCTTTTTACTCATGTAACAAGGTCATAAAAACCACCATAGTCAACACGCCTTCATCCACCATTCTTGGAGGAAAGAGGTGGAGAAAATCAAGGTGTTAATAGAGGAGGAGATTGGGGAGAAAGATTAGCGCCTAATCACTTGCTAACCTCATGTATCCAGAGCCTATTTAAGAGGTATCAAACTAATGGAATCGTAAGTTCTCTATTTTCAATTATATGTAGTGTTATTATGTTTTCTTTTAATGCTCATTATTAGTATCAACCCCTTTAATCAAGATTTGGTATCAGAGCATCTTTGACTAGGTGCATTCTTTCATCAGAACTATGAGCTTTGACTGGAGCAGCCAGCGCTTCTTTGCTGCGTCCGACAGCTTTCATCTATTGGTGTGATTTACTGATGGCGGCCAGCTCTGTTTATTTGTCTGTGGTGCTACCCGACTCCTTGGTGTGATTTGCCACGCGGCCAGCGGCCAGCACTACAACCTCGCAGCTAACTCATTGCTGTGGTTTGCCACGCGATCAGCACGCCAACACTACAGCCACGAGGCCAAGCACACCATTAAGGCTTCGTGTAAAGCCTTTTCATAAGGTTTATAAGCCTTAGAGATAAGGCCTTTAAAAAAAATAAAAAATCAAACACTTTCTCATTTGCTCATCATGGCTGCGCCTTGGTGAACTCACCTCCTTTAGCTCCGCTCAACTCACCCACATCTTCAACAACAAAATACAAGGTGATTTTCTTTGAAGGGCAAGTCTTTGAACACTCTTTGCAATACTCTTTGAATTACTAATGATATGACTTGCTCATGTCAAGAAATCATACAAATTCCATCTGACTCAAAAGCTTCTGTAAATTAGCTAGCTAAATAAACTCTTAAGCCTAGGAAAAGAGTGATTAAGAAATCAAAATCAAGGCTCGATAGAAAACCATGGTATTTTAACTATGCCAAATATATTGGTTTAGGTGATTTTCTTGCCACAAATATGCATTTGTATGGAACTGGAATGGATAACTAATCTCTTTTTAACTTAGTATCCTTATGCAAGGCATTAGACACTGCTTGAAGAGAGTCTCTCAAGTAAGACCTTGCCATCATGTCTAAAACTTCACAGTTAAAAAGATTTATTGGGGAAAATTTTCATACTTGGAAAACTAGGCACAAGTTTATCCTTCAAAAGAAATATTTGTGGAAAGTAATTACTACATTTAAAAATGATTGACCTACCACAAGGGAAGGAAAAGCACAATGGGAACTCTGTGACACTAAAGCACTTGCTATTTTAGCACTTGGGCTTGGTGATCAATATTTGCATCATATTTCAAACATAGAGTCAGCTAAAATAGCATGGGAAAATCTTGATAGACTCTTTGGTGCTAGTGGAAAGAATTCAAAGATAAATATGAAGTTACAAATCTTTAGGCACACTATGATGACTAGAGAATCCTTTCCCAATCATCTTAATAAGATAAAAATTCTCCTTGCACAACTAGCAAATATCAAGGCACCTGTCAATGATGAAGATACAATAGCTTTATTGCTAAACAGTATACGTGTTGAAGAATATGATAATATTATAACTACACTTCTGAATGTTCCAAATCTTAAAATTCAAGATTCGGAGTCCTCTCTTATGGAAGAATATAAAAAGAAACAACTACGACATGAAGCCTCTGAAGAGAAGCTGATGGATAAAGCATATGTCAATCAAAAGAAGAATGTCAAACCTCTTGAATGCACTCATTGTGGTAGGATTGGCCATCTTATAAAGAATTGTTATCACAAGGATAAACCAAAGCTTCAATGCACAACATGTGGAAAGCTAGGACATCTTGCAGAAAAATGCTACAACAACAAGGGTGAAGCAAACATTGCTAGCACCTCTACACTTGAAGCAAACGTTGCTAGCACCTCTACACTTGAAGCAAATGTTGCACTATGAAATCATGTAAATTCCTCTTATGATGATGAAGAGGCATCATATGATTTTAAAGCCATGCAATGCTCTCCATTTTCCACATGTCAAATCACCTCTAACCACTGATGATGTAGGTTATGTGATATGTCTAAGCCCAGATTGTCTCTCACTTGGCCATGTAGCCCTCAAAGGGGAGATTGATGGGAGTGTTGGGTCTCCACCCAACTCATGCATTGGCTCCTTTTACTCATGTAATAAGGTCATAAAAGCCACCATAATCAACACGCCTTCATCCACCATTCTTGGAGGAAAGAGGTGGAGAAAATTAAGGAGTTAATAGAGGAGGGGATTATGGAGAAAGATTAGTGCCTAATCACTTGCTAGCCTCATGTACCCAAAGCCTATTTAAGAGGAATCAAACTAATGGAATCGTACTCTCTATTTTCAATTATCTGTAGTGTTATTATGTTTTCTTTTAATGCTAATTATTATTATCAACACCCTCAATCAAGAGTTTGTAGACTTTTTTGTGGGGCAACTGGAAGCTATTTTGGTTAGTTCGGAGTTAGCTGAGGTCAGGAGGGGCTTTTAGCTAGAGAATAAGAGGTGCTAGATGTGAGAGCTGACCTGAGAGGATAGTTTGAGTAGGTAGCTCGATTGAATAGGGAGGTTAGGAGGGTACTGAAGTGTTCAATTATGTCAGCTAAGGATCAGGGGATGGCAACTGGGTTTATTGGCGTCCTCTTTTGGTGTTTGTGCTGGGTTGTGGTGTTGGTGATAGTTTCCTCCTCACAATGGTGTGTTTTGAACGGGGCTATAAAGATAGGTTCTCTTGGACACATCAACGTGCTTATGTATACACAATTGAATTTCCTTTTTTAGTCTTCTCTTTTCTCTCAATGTGGGACCACCCTCTTAATAGAGGGGGTGGTGTTTAAATTAAAAACATAAAAATTTCAAACCATGTGGCAGCCACATGGCCCCCCCACCATGATATCCCTCTTCCTCGTCTCTGTAGAGAAGGACCTATTCCCATGCTCTCTTCTTGTGCTCTTGGGAGCAAGCAACAGGACCCCCTCCTCCTTCTCCTCTCTCGATAGCCTGAACAGATGAATCCTCGCTCTCTTCTCTCCCTCTCGGTTCCTCTCTCCCTTGCTCGATTGTGTGAGCAGTTGGTACATGCTATAATAGCAAGGGGGCCACCCTTATGGCCCTCCCTCTTCTCTATCTCCTCCTCATGGCCTTCATGTGAGTGACCACGTACTCACACACCCCCACACATTCACCCCTTTTCTCACACTCACACACCCCCACACATTCACCCCTTTTCTCGATTGTGAGCACTTCTCCTCTCTCTCTCTCTCTCTCGGCAACTATGCACACACCCACCCACCCATCGCCACTTTCACCCCTTTTCTCACACTCACACACCCCCACACATTCACCCCTTTTCTCGATTGTGAGCACTTCTCCTCTCTCTCTCTCTCTCTCTCGGCAACTATGCACACACCCACCCACCCATCGCCACTTTCACACCTTCTCTTTCTCTCTTGTTCCCCACCCACGCACACTCTCTCGCACTCTCATCGCACCCACATGAATCCCACCCTCATTAGCTCTCAAGAAATCATCAAATATGTCACTTAGGATGTGAATGAAACACCATGGAAATCTTGCACCTAGCATCAATACTCTCATAATTCCATGCATCCTTACCCTCATCACCTCACCATTCCCACCTTTTGGGAATTAGGGAATACTAGTTAGAATTCAAGGGAATCATGTTGCACAAAATCATCATGTCTAGTGAAGCATAAAATAAAGCCTGCACAAGCACTTCATAGTGTGAATTTTCAGCACCATCATGCGTAGGGCAACTCCACTTTTGGGAAGGTTACACATCATAGCCCAAGTAATTGAGGGAAAACATCATGAGGTGTCAATGGCTTTGGGGGATTATTCTATTTTGGAGTGGAGGTATCCTTTCTCATGTCACTCAATTTCTCACTCTCTCCTCCCATTCTCTCTACCCTATGACAAAGCTTGTACATAAGGAACCCTTTGAATAAATGATCACTCCATTCCTCTTTCATGGATTTCATGTGTTTCTTTAGCATTTATTTTGGGAGATTTTGAGTTGTGTATTGGAGGTGATGTCCATTTGGGGTCATGTCCTACTTTATTGCTCATTTGTTCTCATTGTGAATGACCACGTCTTTGTGTAGGTGTCCTAGCCCACCCTTGTTTTGCTAGGTGGTGCCTCCCCTCCTCCTTGGTTGCTAGGGAAGACCTTCCCCTAGTAGCCCTTAGTGAGTTAGGAAAGTGGCTGGGGTGTAGAGGCCATCCCATCCATTTTTTTCTCCCTCATCAAATGGTTCCCCCCACTGAGGAGGGCTATCAAGAAGACCTTTATTTTACAAGACTTATGCATGTAGAAAATATGCTTATTTTAATGTAATACTGGCATGGTCTAGTTCACAGATGAGAATACAAAATAATGAGGGTCTATTTATAGGTGAGTGAGGCCACTAACTGAGTCCAACTAAGTTCTAGAATTTTCCAGCTTCAATTTGGTTGAATTTGGACAAGATTTGGACCAGTTTAGCTCCCATTTTGATCTAGTTTGATTCAGGAGAGAGGAGAGATAAAAATATCTTAATATTTTTTAATTAAAACCCCCCCACACATGTGAAGGGGGTGCCTACCTCAAATGTCTCCCATTTTGATCTAGTTTGATTCAGGAGAGAGAAGAGATAAAAATATCTTAATATTTTTGAATTAAAACCCCCCCACACATGTGAAGGGGGTGCCTACCTCAAATGTCTCCCCCTCCTTACTATACCAAGGTGTCAAAAATTCATCATTCCTCCAAAATATCTCATTTTTTTTAGTAATATCTCATAATTTTTAACTAATATACCTTGTATTTAGTCAACTCTTCATCTTATGTGAGCATTTATTCATTTTTGGGTATTTTCTTTTATTCATTGGATTTATCTCATCCCAACACTTGGACTAATCTTATTGGCCCATAAGAACCTTAATTGGACCATAGTCTAAAAATTTTTAAAAATCTTGACCCTTAGGCTAAGGTCACTTATATCATTTTTTATTGATTCCTAATGCACCTTGGAGAATTTATTTTGAACTTCTGTTTCAGAGAACTATAATTTTAAAATCAAGAGAATTTGTTTATCCAAAAATATCTTAATATTGAATTACCTCTCTCTAGAATTTTTCTTCTCTCTAAACAAAAACAAGGAAAAATAATATTTTCTTGTATTTAGAAATAGGGAATGATTACAGGGGATTGAAGTAAAGCTTATTCATTATTTAGGCTGAGGAGGAATCTTACATCATCTCCCACTTGAAAAACGTGAGATGTCCTCATCTCACAAAGTGGGGGTAATCTTTTGCCAACTCTTCTTCTTTCTCCTAGGTGGCGTTTTCTAGAGGGAAGAACTTCCACTTTACTAAAAATTCTCTGAGGACTCTGCTCCTGAGAATCTTCTCCCGAACATCAAGGATTTCCTGAGGTTGGAGTACCTTAAGTCAGAGAAATCAATTGTTCATCATCAAGCATGTGACTTGGACTGGGTACATATTTCTTAAGCAAACTGACATGGAATACATTATGTACCTTGAGATGGGGAGGCAGAAGATGTTTATAGGCTAGATCGCCCACTTTCTTTGTAACAGCATATGGCCCATAGTATCTGGGAGAGATCTTCTTGTACTTCCCTAAGGATAAAGAACTTCTTTTTGGTCGTACTCGAATGAAGACCATATCTCATTCTTCAAACTCTCTCTATGATCTCTTTTTATCTGCGTATTGCTTTTGCCTAGCTTGGGCTACCTTTATATCTTTAGGGATTGATTGCATTTGCTGGTCCATGTCATCAAGCATCTGTCTAGACATCTCGACTTTGATTAATGGGTCAGACCAAGTCAACGGTGTAAGGCAATCTTGTCCATACAAAGCTTTGAAAAGACTCATCCCAATGCTTCGATGATAAGAAGCGTTGTAAGCAAATTCAACCAGATGCAAATGGCTTAACCGCTTCTTGGGTTCCTTGCCGCGCAGCATGACCAAAGGATATCTTCTATTACCTAGTTCACTCTCTCAGTCTTGCCATCTGTTTTGGGGTCATAGGCTGTGCTGAGATCCAAGAAAGTTCCTACTGCCTCGAAGAATGCAATCCAGAATTTTGATGTGAATTTGGAATCTTTGTCACTTACTATCCTCCTGGGCAAGCCATGTAATATGAAGATCTCTTTAAGGAAAACTCTGGCAACATCCACTATAGTGTATGTTTCTTTCACTGGAATCAGATGGGAAACTTTGGTTAGCCTATCAACTAGCACAATAATGGAGTTGTAACTTGATTGCATTGAAGGTAATCCAGTGACAAAGTCCAGACTGATACACTCCCACTTCATCTGAGGAATGTCTAGAGGCTACAGTTTTCCTAGCATCTTGACTCTCTCTGCCTTGACTCTTTGACACATTAAGCATTTCTACACATGATCAAGTACATCCTTTTTGATTCCTGGCTAGAAGAATCTTTTCTTCACAGACATATAGGTTTTTATAAACCCTGAATGTCCAGCTATCAGGCTATCATGGGCTTCTCTCAGAATTCTTCCGTTTATTCCCTCATCATTGGGAATACATAGGCGATTATTATAATATATGCATCCTTCATCCAATTTGTACCCAAGAACTCGACTCATTTCTTGAGGAGTCTTGCTTTCTTGCATCAAAAAGATGGCAATAGGGGAAAAGAATTTGTCCTGCATGATTTTCTCCTTTGCTTCACTGATCATAATGGATTTGACACCAGTGTAATTGCAAGCAAGGAGGCTTTTTTGCTGAGTACATTTGCCACCACATTTTCTTTCCCCAGGCCGCTAATACTTGATTTCAAAATCAAATTCTTGCAGGGTCTAGATCCATCTCCTTTCACGCACGTTGCGATCCCTTTGGGTGAAGATCCACTTCATACTTTGATGATCTGTCATCAAGGTGAACCTTTGTCCCAAAAGATAATGTCTCCACAACTTCAGAGCATAAACTCCTCAGAGTAACTCCAAGTCATGGACGGCATAATATCTCTTATGTGTTCTGAGTTTTCTGGATTCATAGGCTATTGCATGACCTTCCTACATAAGAGCACCGCCTAAAGCAAACCCACTGGCATCAGTAACTACCTCAAAAGGTTTGGTAAAATTTGGCAATTTAAAGACAGGTTTGGTTACTAAGGTTATCTTTAGTTTATCAAAGGCACTCTGACACATTGCACTCTACCGAAAAAGACAGGTTTGGTTACTAAGGCTGTCTTTAGTTTATCAAAGGCACTCTAACACATTGCACTCTACCGAAAAAGAGTACTCTTCTTGAGAAGGTTAGTTAAAGGGGATGCTATCTGAGCATACCTAGGTATAAAGATCCTATACCATCCAGTTAATCCTAGGAATCCTCTGACTTCCTTTACCGTCTTGGGTTTTGGCCATTCTATGACTACTTGGATCTTTGCGAGGTCAGGAGAAATCTGATCCTTTGATACTATGAATCCCAAGTGTTCCACCTGGTTAACAAAGAAGGAACACTTGCTCTTTTTTGCAAAGAGTTGGTGTTTCCTTAGGATTTCTAAGACTTTGCGCACATGATCTTCATGATCTGCAGCATTCTTTGAGTATACCAAGATATCATCAAAGAAGACAAGAACAAAATCATCCAAGAATTCTCTGAGAATATCCTGCATATGATGATTAAATGTTGCCGGGGCATTAGTCAATCCAAATGGCATGACTGTGAACTCATAATGCTTATAGCGAGTATTGAATGCTGTCTCCGGGGATGTCCTGTTCCTTGATTTTGATCTAGTAGTACCCAAATTTGAGATCTATCTTTGTGAACATTTGGGTCCCACTTAACCGATCTAGAAGTTCATTAATCCTAAGAATAGGATACTTATTTTTAATTGTTAATTGATTCAATTCTTAGATAGGCTTTAAGATCATTCCAGGATTGGGTATTCATATCTAGATGGTTGGTATCACAATGGTTTCTCCATGCCAATAACACCATGTATGACTATTAGCCTCATCAGAATCATGGTTAATGAGAGATTCTACCTTAGCATCGCACGGTGGTCACAAGAGGTGTGAACATACTGCCCTGCAAACCTCTTGTGCTATCGTCTCTCCGCTGGGTCAGGGAAATATAGATCCTTGAAATGGCCTGCAAGTCTGGCTCGACTCGTTCGAGCTAGCGAAAGAGATGAGATGCTCGAAGGCAAACGCAATCATGTCTTGTGACTGGGTGAGGTTGGGGAACACCAGACAAGTGTGAAACTTCCATCATGTCTTGTGACTGGGTGAGGTCGGGAACACCAGATAAGTGTGGAACTTCCATCTATAAAATCAAATTCTTTGATTAAAATCTTCATTAATGAAGCTTAAGGAATGAAAATACAATATGTAAATGCTCTTTCTGAGTTTTTATTACAAATTTTTAATAAGAATTCATTTCTCCTTATTAGCTTTCAACAAAGCTCTGATACCAGCTATGAGACCCCCACCTCCTCTGCGGTGCCCCCCCTTCGAGGGGGCTGATGGGGGCGGAAGCAACGTCAGCCTCTCACGCAGGGTAGGGATCACACTCGGGGCCTCGCCCATAGATGTCCGTACAAGAGACTAGTCCAGCGGTCTCCGAAACGAACCCAGAAAAACTTCCCTCGCCTAGAAGGCATGGGCGATTTCTCCAGGGAAAATCTTTGAACGGGAGAATTAATCTAACGGGTCAAGGTTTTAACTATTCAAACTGGTCCGATCGAACATGAAGTCACATGGTCAGATCAAAGAAGATTCCATAGAATCACCGCTTTTTTTCTCCTTTAACGAGGCACACCCGTTGATTCCCTCCCACAGAACAAGGGTCTTCTCATCAAGACTTAATCTAACTAACGCAACTAATCTTATCTTAATGGTATTGCAGGAATCCCCTGATCCAGCCTCTAGCCCCAATCGGCCCATGGGTTAGCCAACCGACCGACCACTGTATTGGTGGGATTCCTTTATAAGGATTTGGTTGTGTTTTTCCTGGGTACCGAGGAAAAGAGTTCCCAAGCCCCCTAGCCGGCGTTTCATGCAAAAATTAAGGTAGGCATACCACGCACACACCCAATATGAAATTGCTATTATAACAGAATCAGCTATCTTTAAAACAATCCTTCAATGAAAATCATAATATTACTGATCATCATCCTCCAAAATTTTGAGTCCATTGTATTACAAAATATGTCATCTGGACTCTCTGTTGAAGACCAGTTGGCCAACCAACGAGATCCAATATCAAAATTTGATTCACAAAAGTCATTATTTTTAGTCCATTCAAATCTTCCTCGACGCACCCATGGGTGTCCTAGCAACCGTGAGCCTATGTAGCACTTAGTTCAGAACCCTCTAGGATCCTACTTAGGTGTCCTAGCACTTCACTCATGGATCGTTTCGTTGGTCCTCGCCCATCGTACCGGAAGCACACCATTTTAACTGTACCGAGGCTGGTCAAGACCTCGGCAGACTTTGCCGTGAGCATCCCTCGACCACTCCCCGCCGCCAGCTATTGCAACAAGCCTCCCTCCAGCATTTTGGCGTAAAACATTCCTTTAAAGAAAATAGAGGTTCTATGCAAGTAAAATTTCTAGTTAAGATTGGTTCCACAAAACCCTCTGTACTTAATCCCCAATTTCATAATGAGAATTCTTGATCTCTCATCAGGGTAATCGACCCATCATTTGACTGATTGTCCAGCTAGATTCTTGATGATTTCAGTCAAGGGAAAACTAGTTAATTCAACGATAGTCTACTCTTTGTATTAATAACTGGAATCGGTTCACGAGGTTTTTGCTTGATTTAGATCGAGAGATGGACAAGTAGTTTACTGACTGTCCCTCTCATAGTCAAGGTCTAACCAAAATCAGTCGGTTTAGTTCTAGCTTTGATTCCAAGGATTTTCTTCAGATAAACATCTACTGAAGTTCTAACTGTAAGGAAATTCCAACTGTGAATTTCTTCCTTCTTAACCCCATAATAGATTAAGAATTGGTTCTATATGAGAATATCGAATTTTAATAAAAATACTCTTCTTCCATTTAATCTAATTTTGGGTAAATACCAATTTAGTGATTTAACCATGTAAAATATCTAAAGATATTCTTTCTACCACTTAATTTATCAATCCTAATTCTCTAGGTGGAATTTTGGTGAAAATTTCTCTTTTGTCACACCAAAATTTAACTCAATTCTTTCTCTACTTAAATACCATAAAATTTCTTCTTTTAACTAAATACCAATATCTATTTTTTTTGAATAAGCTTCAAATTCTCTTTTTCTCATTTAATCATTGGATTCCAGTTGTCATGGAAATTCCTCTTTTATCATAAAATAAATTGATTTAAAATTTCTTTTTAAATTAATAAAAATATCCATTAATTCAAATAAACCAAGAATTCCACTTTTACCATTTAAATGATTGAGTTCCAAATGTCATGGAAATTCCTCTTTTATCATAAAATAAATTTTCTCATGCATAAATTTATCTAAAATTCTTCTTTAAAATCTAAATAAAAATATCCATTAATTCAATTCTACCACAAGAGTTTCACTTTTACCATTTAAAATGATTGAATTCCAAATGTCATGGGATTCCTCTTTTATCATTTAAATTTTCTCATGCATAAAAATAAATTTATCTAAAATTCTTCTAAAAATATTTATTATTTTAATATATCAATTTTTCTCTTTTTCCATTTAATTACATGGATCTCCATTATCATGGAAATTCCTCTTTTTGCATAAAAATATAAGTAACAAAAATTTCTCATTTCTCTAATTAATCATTTATGCATAAAAACTAAAAACTAGTTTTCCGTGAATGTAATGAAAATTATTCCTTTAATATAGGATGACTAATCCTAGAATATGGTAGGAAGTTCTCTTTTCACATTATGCATAAAAATGAGTTATGCATTAATTTCTAAAACTTTTACCATAGCTCCGCTTGAAATTTTCAAATTTTTTTGAAAGAATAAGACTTTGTAATACTATTATGATAGAATCACTATCATTTAGACCTAAATCCAATTTAAAGAATTAAATCATAATTTTATTAGCATATAAGCATTAAAAAGCCATTTCTTTAACCTTTAGCTTAACTAGCATAGAGTTTGATTTTTGAATTGAGAATTGGTCATAGGAATATCCATTCTTTTGGAATGTCAAAGATATACATAAAAACATCCTAAATTAAGCATAAAGATAAACGTTTTGTGATTAATCATTAGAATTCTTTAGAAATCTTAATTTACATTAAAAAACAATCCATTTGAAACTTCTTAAGCTTGAGAGAGGTTGAGAAGTGAAAACATTGAGAATATTAGTGAAAGATCCCCTCCCCATAGCGTAACAAATTCTGGGGTGCTAGCAACGGAAGTAGCACTTCTTGCGCGGGGCAGGGTCCCTCACTCGGGGCCTCACCCATGTATATCCGAACAAGAGACTAATCCCTCGGTTCTTCCAAAACCGAACCTGGAAAAATTTCTCTCGCCGCCTGAAAAGCACGAGCGATTCCTCCAGGATATTTTTACTCTAACATAGTCAAGAGCCTTAACTAATTGAACTGATCTGACCGAACCCATAAGTCCCATAGTCAGATAAAGGAAAAGACTTGCACTTGGATCATAGAGACCAACACTTTTTTCCTCATTGAGAGGCACAGCCATTGATTCTTTTCCATAGAACAATTTTTATTCGAGATTTACTTCATCTATCGTACCACCATAATAGAATTGAGTCTCATTTTAGGGATCCATCAGTCCAGTCATCCAGTCCCGTGAGTTAGTCAACTGCCCACAACCACTAGTGATGGGATCCATTTAAGAATTTGGTTAGGTTTTGTCCCAGGTACCAGGGAAAAGAGTTCCCAGGACCCCTAGCCAGATATTCATGCAAACTTAGAACTAGTCACACCACTTACACACCCAATATGAAATTGCCTTTTTCATAGATTCAGCTATCTTTAAAACAATCTTTTAATGAAACTATAGTATCACTGATCATAAATCTCCAAAATATCTGGCTGATACCTAATTTCCAATTTTTACTTCATCGGTGTACCTATGGCATCATTGGCAACCAAAATGCTCACCACCTGTCCACTCGTCGGGGGCCTTTTCGATAGTTCCTAGCTCATAGTAGTACCCGAAAATATTTTCACTTATAAAAATCAAAATGGAATCTCCGTTGAAGATCAAAAAGATCAACCAATAGATCCATATAAAAGAGTCATGGACTCGTCCATTGAGGACCAACAAAGTCAATGAACCAGATCCATGCCCGAATTCAGAAAACAACTCTTACTCCTTGTTCCAATATCTTCCCCGACGCACGTGTGGGTATCTTTGGTGACCCAAATCCCAAGCTTTGTATGGTCAACACCCTCTAGGATCCTTCACAAGTCACCTAGTGCTTCACTCATAGGCTGCTTCCTTGGTCCCTCATCCATCGTACCGGAAGTTTACCATTTAAATGGAACCGAGGCTGTCAAGACCTCGGCCGACCTTGCTACACGAGACATCCTCCATCGACTCTCTGTTAGCTATTACAACTTTATCAGTTAGGTCTCCACGACCTCATTCACAAGATGATCAAAATGCTTTCCCAACATTCTTGACATAAAACAATCATTTAAAAACAGGTCATAAATATAGTTTCTATAAACGAACTCTAGTCTTTCCACATTGTTCCACATCAATCCACATTATTTAATCCACATCCATTTTATATGTTTTTAAATGACATAAAACAGTCATTTAAAAATAGGTCATAAATACAGTTTCTATTTTGAGCTCTCGTCTTTTCACATTGTTCCACATCAATCCACATTATTTAATCCACATCCATTTCATATGTAATTCCATTCTCATTCAATCACATCATTTTCATCTCATCACATCTTTTCTCATTTATCCTCATCAGATCTCATCCACTTGCATCTACCCATCTCATCACATCACATTCATCCACATCTCATCACATCACATTCATTCACATCTCATCCATCACATCAAATTCATTCACATTTATCCCGTTTCACATCACATCACATCACATTCATTCACATCACATATCATCCATTCACATCTATCCCAATTTACATCACATCCATTTCACATCACATCTCATTCATTCACATCCCGATTCACATCACATCACATCTCATCCATTCACATCCCATATCATTCATTCATATCCCGATTCACATGACATCACATCTCATTCATTCACATCACCATCCCATCACATACATTCTATCCACATAATATCACATCACATCTATCCACATCATATCTCATTCATACACATCTTATCTCATTCATCCTCCACATCCATCCAATCGTTCACATGTACGACTATCCACATCTGTCCATACATTCATATCTATCACTTCACATCCACATATATTCATGTCACATCACATCTCTTTACATCACATAATATTATTTCACATACACATCCACATCCATTCTTCACATACATCCACATTCATTCTTTCACATACACATCCACATCCATTCTTTTACATACATCCACACCCATTCTTTCACATACACATCCACATCCATTCTTTCACATACATCCACATTCATTCTTTCACAACATCCCGATTCACATGACATTACATCTCATCCATTCATTCACATCCCGTTTCACATCACATTACATCTCATCCATTCATTCACATCTATCTGATTCACATGACATCTCATCACATCTATTCACATCACATCTCATCCCTCCATTGTGGCGTAAGACAGTCCTTTAAGAAAACAGGGTCTCTAAGCAAGTTTTCAGTTTGATTTTCTTTTGAATACAAGGAGTATTTCTTGAATCAGTATCCCCAAAACTTCTTGATGGGAATTCTGAATTTCATACCAGAATTCCTCTAATTCTATAACCTCGATCCATAGATCAATTCGAAGGGTCTCAAACTTAGTTTCAGATTTAGCAGAGTTTTGAGTGTATTTTTCTAAACTGGTTACACCTTCTTTCCTCAAAACTGACGAAAGAGTCTGGTCTTGATCATAGTCTGATTCAAGGTTCGAGTTGGATAAGATTTTTCCTGAATTATCTTTCTCGAAAAGGTTTGATAATTCAGTTACTATTTTACTGAATTTCTTTCTTTGAATATTCACTTAACTGATTTCTAAATTAGATACGAATTCCAATGAGGAATAAATTAATCATCTATCTGAATATTTCAATCTCGATACATTTCTTGAATTTTCTTCTTGCAATCCGTGTGAATATAAAACGATAGAAATTTCTCTCTTAGAGTATTTAATTATTAATTTATCAAATACTCATAAAATTTAAACATAGAATTTAAGAGAATTCTTATTTTGATATAAAAATTCTTTATGCATCTATTTATGCATAAAAGTCAACTTCAATGGGAATAACACTTTTATATAAAATAAAAATCCTTTTAAGCATCTATTTATGCATAGAATCAAATTTAATAGGAATAACACTTTTAAAATAAAAAGAATTTCTTTATGCATCTATTTATGCATAAAAATTAGATTTTATAAGAATAATGCTTTTATAATTAAAAGAATTCCTTTATGCATCTTTCTATGCATAATAATCAAATTTAATAAGAATAACACTTTTATAATTAAAAAATTTCCTTTATGCAGCTTTCTATGCATAAAAATCAAATTTATTGAGAACAACCTTTGATAATCAAAAAAATTCCTTTATGCATAAAAATCAAATTTAATAAGAATAACACTGATATAATTAAAAAAATTCCTTTATGCATCTTTCTATGCATAAAAATAAAATTTAATAAGAATAACACTTTTATAATAAAAAAATTCCTTTATGCATCTTTCTATGCATAGAAATCAAATGCAATAAGAATAACACTTTTGTAATAAAAAAAATTCCTTTATGCATCTTTCTATGCATAGAAATCAAATTTAATAAGAATAACACTTTTGTAATAAAAAATTTCTTTATGCATCTTTCTATGCATAGAAATCAAATTTAATAAGAATAACACTTTTGTAATAAAAAAATTTCCTTTATATGCATCTTTCTATGCATAGAAATCAATTTTAATAATTAATATAAGTGATATCCATGCATATTCATAGGTGTACATGGAGTAATTAAAATATTTCTTTTAGATGCACAAATGGTGGGAATTACTCTTTTGGAATAACATAAAAATAAACTTTCTTTTTTCACAAAATTCTAGAAAATTTTGCCATAACCTCCTTTGTATGACTGACCATTTCTCATTTTTATCTTTCTTTATTTAACCTAATTAACCCAATTTAGAATTATAGAACTCTAATCTATATAATTTTCTAAATTCAAGAGAGTAAACAATAAGAAGAGTTTAATTCATCACTTAGTTAATCTTTCTAGGATTAAGAAAGGTTGGAATGTAAAGAAGAGAAGGGGTTGGCCTTTTCATCAAAGGCATAGCATTTGAATTTAATTCAAACATCTGCAAAACATTAAAATAAAGAAAAGGCATAGCATTTGAATTTAATTCAAACATCTGCAAAACATTAAAATAAAGAAAAGCATAGATTTTTCATTAAAAATTCATAAACAAGTAAGAAAATTAGCTTACATGGAGCTTGTAAGCTCTCCTTTGGCTTGAAGGATTGAGGGTTCTACTCTTGTTTGAAGCAAGAGTGGCCACCAATTCACTTTGGAGAGGATTAGGCCAAAAGTAATTGAATTATTAAAAAATTCAATGTAGATGGCTCAGGACAGGAGTAGAGTAACAGTGCATAAACACCATTCAATTAATTCCAATTGCACATTGGAAAGTTCTTTTTGAATTTTGGTTTCAATGGAAACCATTTTAGACACTAGGAGGATTTTTATATCCAAAAATATCTCAATTTTGAATTACCTCCCTCTAGACATGTTCTCTCTCTAGGCCAAAACAGGGTAAAATAGGATCTTTCTTTTATTTTTAGAGAGGGGAATAATTATAAGATCAGAAGGGGAGGTTCTTACACCTGCACACCTCAAAAATTGGAGGGAGGAATCTTACATCATACCTCATTTAAAAAAACGCGAGATGTTCTCATCTCGCAAACTAGAGGACGACTCTTTCCCTTAAGATTCAACTGATTCCAGGGTTCCTTATAGTCTGGTGAACCCAACAGAATCGTGGGATAAAGATTCCTTATATAGAACTCATCATCAGATAATAACTCATTCATATCATATCATCCAGGGAGTCTGAGGATGCTACATTAGTGTTGTTGAAGGAACACAAGTTCTCCATTGACATTTGCAAGCCTGAGATGGTTAACTCTAATTTCAAACACACGGTAAGATAAATTATGTATGAATCTAATAAATATAATTGATAATACTACTAGAATTTCACTAATCCTCTTTCTTGTGTGCAGCATATAGTCTCTGAAGATGCTTGGGATCAACATAAAGGCGGCACACATGAGGGTTTTGGAAGAGATGCTGCATTGGCCCATTACATGGGTCGTATTGCACCTCAACACCTTGTTGTGGTGCATAATTAATTCACCCCCATGGCAAGATTCTACATGTTAGCCCTCAAAGTACTTAGTAAGGTCCTATGCTTGTCAATGATTCCAAGAAACACTGACAAGATAGTGCTCATCAAAAAGGCTGCAACGTACGCTACCTTCCAAGGGGGTTACACTTCTAAAGTGCTCGCACACACTACATTTGTAGAGAGTATTGGTCAGAAGGACCCAGATTGTGTCGTCAATGCCATATTGTCGGGGACCCTTCCACTTAGCAAGAAGAGGTGCAAGACTGTAGCTAGAGAGGCGTCTCAAGAAAATTATGAATTAGCCTGAAAAATTATTGTATACTATGTTCGACATTACTAAAATTACATTACGTCTCATCACATCCATTTCTCATTTTATCTCATTCATTCACATCTTATATCATTCATTCACATTCTGATTCACATAACATCTCATCTCATCCATTTGCTCATCTCAACGTCATATCCATTCACATACATATTCGCGTTCATTATTCCACATACACATTCACATTCGTACATCCACATCCACATCCACATCCACATCTACATCCATACATCCATTTTCACATCCACATTCATACATCCATATCCACATCCACATTCATACATCCACATCCACATCCACATCCATACATCCACATCCATACATCCATTTTCACATCCATATTCATACATCCACATCCTCATCCACATCCAAACATCCACATCCACATCTACATCCATACATCCATTTTCACATCCACATTCATACATCCACATCCTCATCCACATCCATACATCCACATCCACATCTACATCCATACATCCATTTTCACATCCATATTCATACATCCATATCCACATCCTCATCCTCATCCATACATCCGCATCCACGTCTACATCCATACATCCATTTTCACATCCATATTCATACATCCACATGCACATTCATACATCCACATTCACATCTACATCCATACATCTATTTTCACATCCATATTCATACATCCACATCCACATTCATACATCCACATTCACATCTACATCCATACATCCATTTTCACATCCATATTCATACATCCACATCCACATTCATACATCCACATTCACATCTACATCAATCTGATTCCTATCACATCTCATCACATCTATTTATAGAATGTAAGAGAATTCTAATTTTTTGATATAAAGATTCTTTATGCATCTAATTAGGCATAAAGATAACTTTGGTAGGAATAACACTTTTATAAAAATCTTTTTTTGCATAAATTCAATTTTAAGGAAAATAACACTTTCGAATTAAAAATAAACCTTTTATGCATTTTACTATGCATAAATTCCATTTTAATGAGAATAACACTTTCAAAATAAAAATAAATCTTTTATGCATCTATCTATGCATAAATTCAATTTCAATGAAAATAATACTTTCGAAATAAAAATAAATCTTTTATGCATCTTTCTATGTATAAAATCAAAATTGATGAAAATAACTCTTTTGAACTAAAAATAGATTTCTTTATGCATCATTCTATGCATAAAATAAAAATTGATGAGAATAACACTTTTGGATTAAAATAAATTCTTTATGTATCTTTCCATGCACAAATCCAATTTAGTAGAAATTACACTTTTAGAATAAAAGAATTTCTCTTATGCATCTAATTTATGCATAAAATCTCTTTATGATGAAAATCACGCTTTTAATATAAAAAAAATCTTTTATGCATATGTTTATGCATACAAATCATTTATGATAAAAATCCCTCCTTTAATATAAAAGAATTTCTTTTATGCATCTAGTTTATGCATAAAAATTATTTATGATAAAAATCACACTTTTAATATAAAAAAATATCTTTTATGCATATGTTTATGCATACAAATCATTTATAATGAAAATCACTCTTTTAATATAAAAGAATATCTTTTATGCATAGAAATCATTTATGATGAAAATCACACTTTTAATATAAAAAAATATCTTTTATGCATATGTGTATACAAATCATTTATGATAAAAATCACTCTTTTAATATAAAAGAATATCTTTTATGCATCTAGTTTATGCATAGAAATCATTTATGATAAAAATCACACTTTTAATATAAAAAAATATCTTTTATGCATATGTTTATGCATACAAATCACTTATAATGAAAATCACTCTTTTAATATAAAATAATATCTTTTATGCATCCATTTATGCATAAAAATCATTTATGATAAAAATCACACTTTTAATATAAAAAAATATCTTTTATGCATATGTTTATGCATACAAATCATTTATAATGAAATCACTCTTTTAATATAAAAGAATATCTTTTATGCATCCATTTGTGCATAAAAATCATTTATGATGAAAATCACACTTTTAATATATAAAAACATCTTTTATGCATATGTTCTTGCATAAAATCACTCTTTTAATATAAAAGAATATCTTTTATGCATCCATTTATGCATAAAAATCATTAATGAGAATGAAAATCACTCTTTTGAATTAAGAATAAAATTCTTTATGCATCCTTCTATGCATAAAATAAAAATTGATGAAAATAACACTTTTTGGATTAATTTAAATTCTTTATGCATCTTTCCATGCCTAAATCTAATTTAGTAGGAATTACACTTTTAGAATAAAAAAAAGTAAAACTTATTTTTACACAATTTTAGAAAATTTTGCCATAACCTCCTTTGTATGGCTGACCATTTTTCAATGTATAACTCTCTAAAATCAACTAGAATTTCACCAAGAGTATTTAAATCATTCTAATGTAAACAATTTCTACTTATTTAAGAGAATCATTATGAAAAACTTTATTTTATCCATTAATCATTCATCTAGGATAAAGAATGGTTGGATTTACTAAAGAAGAGAGGGGAATACCTTTTTTCAATGAGGCATAACATCATAATCATTTTAGAGAAGACAAAAATCATAAAAACCATTAAAATTAAGCATAAATAAAAATTTATGTATTTCCTTACTACTATTCATCAATTAACTTCAATAGCATTAAAAAGCCATTCCAATTAAGCTTCTCAAGCTTGAGAGGGGTTGAGAAGAGAGAAACATTGAGAAATTATGGAAAAAGATCAAAATTCACACTTTATCTTACAAATTGCTTGATTCTTTGATCATGGTAGAGGCCCCCAACCAATCAATTGGTTTGGTGTGTTGATGGAGCCACCAATGGAGATTGAAGAAGGAGGGAAGCTCAAATTTCTTCAATTTAGAGAGAATTTTAGAGAATAGTAAAAATTATTATTATTTCAGCATAATTTTGGTATAGTATATTTCTCCTATTTTTTTACAAAGGACTCAGGTTTTATTTATAGGAGAGGGAGGCTCAAACCAAGACCAACTGATTTCTAGAATTTTCCAGATTCAATTTGGTCGAAATTGGACTAGATTTGGACCTAGTTTGGTTCCTTTTTTATTTGGTTTTGATGGAGAGATAAAAATATCACATTATTTTTGAGTTTAAAACTCATTCAAGCATGTGAAGTAGGCACCTCCTTGAAGGGACTCCCCTTCCTTAC
Organism: Cibotium barometz; assembly: GCF_041138505.1. Lineage (NCBI taxonomy): Eukaryota > Viridiplantae > Streptophyta > Polypodiopsida > Cyatheales > Cibotiaceae > Cibotium > Cibotium barometz. The sequence continues at coordinate 16,968,110 of NC_141061.1, forward strand.
ACATGTGTCAAAATGGATTCATTATATCGAAAATATTTCATTTTTTTAGTAATACTCATAGTTTTTTACTAATAACCCTTGTACATAGTAAACTCTTCATCTTATGTGAGCATTTACTCATTTTTGGGTATTTTTCTTTTACAAATTGGATTTATCTCCTCCCCACACGGATTGATCTTAGTGGCCCATAGGAACCTTAATTTAAAATTTTGAAAAAATCTTGACCCTCAAGATAAGGCCTCTTGAAAAGATTATACTTGATTTCTAGTACATCTTCTGAAAATATTTTTGAACTTCTAATTCGAGGGAACTTATTTTAATAAGAAGAGATATTTTTCCATCCAAAAATATTTAAAAATTGAATTATCACTCTCTAGAAGATTTTCTCTCTCTAGGCCAAAATTGGTAGAAACAAGATCTTTTATATTACTATAGAGGGATTTGACTACATGGGAAGATACTGGACATACTGAGAGGCTGGGGAGGAATCTTATAGATGCTCTGTAGTTGCCACCACTAGTTTCTAAACATGTACATAGTTCAGAGAAAATGCCCATGGAAGACATGCTGAAGCGGGTTTCTTACAACTCCAAGGGGACAAAATATGATAACATAAAGGATGAGTTAGTAGATGAAAAGTCTTGCAGAGCCATGTCCATGATCATGCAATTCAAACCCATGGACAGGTACAACAGGGTCCCCCTAAATCGACTTGCCAAGGTTCATGAAGAAAAAGAAGAAGACTCGGCATGGTACATTCATCGAGAGATGGAGAATTATCTAAAGTCACAACAGTCCAAGGTGTGTAAACCTTACCTCCTTACAAGAGTGCTTAACCATGCAGCTAACCTTCCAGTTCCAGAAGGCACACAGGGAGTACAGGTACCCTTGGAGGCTGCAGCACCCTTGGAACCATCCACTAACATTCATGTTGAGCTATAACAAGGACAAGCAAAAGAAACAAAAGAACTAGTACAGGAATTGAAGAAGAGTAAGAGGACCAAGAAAGACAAAAAGATGGGGGGGGGATCTTCCAGCAAGTTGAGGCTAAATCCCAGCGCATGGATGCAGAAGTGTTAGAAGAGATAACATCATTGAAGCAAGTGTTGGAGCAAAAAGAAGCACATGGTGCTGAAGGGATGATAGCAAGCGCAGCACCTGGAATTCCTCTTCACCCACCTCCCTCAAGCCCTACTCAAGTGGTATTCCCAAACCTCTCACCACTCCAAGATCCTGTCCTTTCTGATTAGCCACCTTTGGCAAAGATAGGTGCAAAATAGGACCCGGAACAACAAGTGTCCCAGACGGATGTGGGTACAAGATATGAAGAAGCTACATCAACACAATCGGCTGCCACCACAGGGGAAGGTCACGATATTGACAAGAGAAAGAGAGCAGAAGAACCTAGAAGCCCTAGTAAGAAAAGGAGAATCAAAGATACAAGTAATATTAAAGAAGGTTCTTTCCTGCATAACTTGGAAGGAGATACATTTTTATAGGAAACCATGGAGGGCCTTGAAAGCCTGTTGCAACTCCAGTTTTATGAAATAGAGAACTCGGCATCCACAAGTGGTTCAATGTGGGAATAGCAACAACAAAAGGTATGGAGGTGCCACCTACTTACCACTCACATGCTTCATGACAGGAATGCTACCTTATGGAGGCAAGAAGTGACTAGACAAATGCAAGCAATTAAGGAGAAAATAGTTGTAGCCAATGCAACACATAGGGAGGTTATACTTAAGAGCTTAAAAGCAGCACAAGAACATGAAAAAAGGTTCCAAACTTTAGAAGAGCACAATGCAGTGTTAAGCAAAACAGTTGTTCAAAAAATCAAAGAAAACATGGAGCTCCAAGCAAAGGTCAACCAAGCTAAAGACCAGCTTCAAACGGAAGTAGCGCAGGCAAAAGACCAACTTACAAAGAAGCTTCAGGATGCCTAGGCCACGTTCACAGCCAAGGAAGACGGATTTAAAGAGAAAATTACTAAGTTAAATGAAGCCATTACTATAGCAGAACAAAAGGTGGTCCATTTTCAAACTGAAAGAGAGTAGCTAAACAGAGCACATGTTGACAAATTAAAAGCTTTAAATGAGGTAATCCAAGAAAATGAGGTAAACTGAAAGAGAGTAGCTAAACAGAGCACATGTTGACAAATTAAAAGCTTTAAATGAGGTAATCCAAGAAAATAAGGAGGAAATTGATCATACGCTGACTAGCCACTAGCAAGTGCTGGAACACATAAATCAAAAGCTAAGCAACAACATGAGTTTAGAAACAACATGAGTTTAGCAAAAAAATTGAAATAGATTGAAGATGCTCAGTTAGAGACCACAATGGTGAGGAGGGACCAAGAAGAAGCCACAAAAAGATACAATGAGCTGGCCACTGCTACTAGAGAAGTTTGAGAAGATGCCATCTGTCAGGCTTTTTCTGTAAAGCTGTTTTGAGTCAGTGTACATATGATGTGGATGGTTTGTGAAATAAATTTGCCCTGAATGCCCTGGCAAATGTACAGCCTGAATGGTTTGGTTGAAAGTCGTTTTTTGCACGTGTTTTTTTGGGAGAAAATGCTGAAGATCTGGAGCTTTATAGCAATTGTGTGATGTGCGGGTGGTTGTTAAATATAGGGCACCGATGGCAACTGTCATGTTTGGTAAGTTATGATGCGGCCGGTTTTTGTGTGAGCAGCTCTTGTACTGGAAGCGTGGGACCGTATATCAGGTGAGACAAGGTGATGAAAGGGCATTGTGGTGGCCATCCTTGAGGCTTTGAGGCTTTTAAAATTAAAAAATATACACTAATATAAGTGGCCAGCTTGTAAGGAGCCACGTGGGAGGCTAGTTTTGTTGCCAACGCAGCTGTCAGCACCGCCTCTGGTGGAAGGTTGGCGAATAGCTGAAGGTGGCCGTTTTGAAGAGAAGAGAGACTTGCCTAGTGAGGGACAGCCGCAGCGCAGCAGACAGGGCCAGCGTGGGTGAAGCCGTCATGGTGAAGGATGGAGGCTGGCTGTAGAGCAGTAGCAGGCGATGAGTAGAGAGGCGCAGCCCTTGGAAGGGCCTTGGGTTTGAGTGTGGTTTGGCGTAGCTAGAAACCGCGCTGGTGAAAGCAACAGAGGGACTTGTGAAAGGTGTTGCTGCCTTGTACTTGAAGACGAGTGGCACTGGGGATTCTGCAGGTTTGCACTGGTGTGGCCGCCTTGTGCGAGACGAAGTGCTCTCTGGTGATCGTGTAGTGCCAACGACGAGGGGGAAGCCATTTTGGGGACGCACAGTGGCTGCTGGGGCAACTGGGAGACGCCGACCCGTTGCGAAGCCGACGGTGACTGAGCAGAGAGGGTGGTTTTTTTTATTCGTGTGTGGCTAGGCACACGCAGGCGCTCTTGTGAGCGGGCTGAGCTAAGGAAAGGGGAAGCTGCAGAGTACAGGCGATAGACAGTGGCCGCCCCGCAGGGAAAGAGCCACCATTGAGGATACTGAAGAGAAGAGAGAGCTGGAGGCGACTGGGTTGCTCTACTCCAAAGGCTTGCTGCAGGCATAAAGAAGGAGAGCTGCTTTTGAGTGAGTTTGCGCAGCTAGTTGGGTGGATGCCTTGTTGATGGTTTTGTAGAGAAACCTCTTGAGCTGTATAACTATAGGTAGTAGTGTGTGTATAAGCAAGCATGGTGGGTGCATGCTTCAATGTTTTAGTATGTGAGAGAAGGATCTCCATGTTCTCTTGTGTTCTCCATGAAAGCTCTGGATAAGCTTTGAAAATTTGTATGGTCTTGTGAGAACCTTGCTTTGTGTATGTGAAAGGAATGAAGAGAGTGAATCAGTTGTGGGCTTTTGTTTGTGATGAGAAGCGTATGGGTGGTTTTGGGAGGGGTGAAGAGTAAGTTTGAAACGTGTGGTGTTGGGAATTGTGTGCCTTGTTGTCTATGGTTTTAGGCTGCAGGAGAGGATGCATTGAGCAGTGGAGCTCCGACCTTGATGACCTGGCCGTTGCCATAGGGTAAGGGTGAGTAAGAGTTTCTGAAAAAGTGTCCAGCCATAGCTGGTGGTGCCCCCGTTTTTGTGTTTTGTATATTCCGAGCTGGGTGGGAGAAACGCTATAGAGGCATTCCCATCTTATTTTTTTCCCTCCACAGTTTCTGGTGCCCCCACTGAGGAGTGGCTCTTTCCAGACATTGTTTCACTGAGGATTGCACTGTTATTTCCTTCTGTTGTCAGGGTATGTGCCCTAGGTGTTGAGAGTTTCAGAGAAGGTGCTTTCTTGGGATCTGAGGTGAAGTTTTAGGGGTTAAGATGATGTCTTATCCAGAGTTTTATGGTAGCCCAAATGAGGATGTGGCAGACTTTTTGGAGAGAATGGAGGTTGCATGCATAAGCAACCATATTAATGAGTCGGTACAGGTGTTGCGGCTTCTGAGCATCTGTTTGAAAGGGGATGCAAGGACCTGGTACAGGACTTATGAGGAGTCATTGAGGGTTGTTGTTCCACATCTAGATATGACTGAAAATGGATTAAAGACAGCACTCAGCAGCAAGTTCAAGAAGGTGGAAGACCCCGACAAGGTTTGGCATGAGGTGCAAGCTCTGACACAAGGTGAGTTTGAATCATTAGATGATTATATGAAGAAATTTTCTTTGCTATGGGAGACTCTATGCAGGGCTTTAGGGGAAGACCAGGTACCGCCAGATATGATGAAGAAAAACAAGTTTGTAGCCGGGCTTAAGAGGAGTATTCGCTGGAAAGTGGAATTGAAGAAGCCCAGGTCTTTTGAGGATGCGGTAGAAATTGCTAAGTCAAAAGATTGGAAACTACAGCGGATGAATCAGCTGGGGATGATTCCAGTTGTAGCACAGCCGGAGATTCGGAGAGTGGAGGCTACACCCATGAATGCAGTGATTGAGAGGATGAAGCCCACTGAAGCCCAAGCTATGCAGATGGTACCTCAAGCCAGTCAAGGAGTACCTATGGTTCCTGCAGGTTCTGATGAAGGATTGCGGCAGGATATGAAACAGATGGTTGATCTTATGAAGAATTTGAGCTTAAATTTAATGGGAAGTACAGGTGGTGGACGTGGTAGAGGCCGTGGCAACAATCATGAGGAGGGGGATGGACAAGCAGGGTATGGACATGGTCGCGGTAGGGGCCGTCGTTTCATCCCTACATGTTGGAATTGTGGTGAGCTTGGTCATCTGAGTACAGATTGTGATAAGCCTCTGCGTATGGGTGGTGATATGTACCCACTACCTTCACAGTTACCTGATAGGTCAAAAGATTATGGTATTGATATCAGGGATCAAGCAGGCCCCAGTGGAATTACAGCTGAGGAGGAGGGGAAGGCGAAGGTTATACATGTTGTCACACTGGAGAATGTTCAGGTGAGAGAAGAAGGGGATGTGATGCCTGTTGGCAAGCGCACAACAGATGAAAGAGAAGGAAAAGGGGTGGCTGGACCCAGCCGTAAGAAGGGGAAGCAGCAGGAAGGAGAAGATGTGAAAGCCAAAAGGAAACGGAAGCCTCGTAGAAGGTTCCAGGTGTCAGACTTCCCACTGGGGGATGGGCAAACCAGCTATGACTTGAAATCTGATTTGGTGAACAGGAAGGCAAACATCACCTTTGGGCAGTTGGTGGAGATGGTGCCAAAATTGAGAAGACAATGGAAGAGATTGGTGAATCCAATGGAAAAGGAGTCAAAGAAGAGGTCAGTCAAGGTACTATCTTTAGAGGAGCTTCCAGATATTTGTCCTATTGTGGAGGTGTGGAGTAAAGGTAGGAGCCTTGGTCAGGCCTATATAGATGGAGGAGCTCAAATCTGTGTGATTACCCAGTCATGTGTGGAGCAGTCAGGCTTGAGGGTGTCTGGGGTTTCTGGGTTTCGAATCAGAATGGCTAATCATCAAAAGGTAAAATGTCTTGGTATGATAAAGGAATTGGAAATTGAAGCTTTTAATGTCAAAGCTACTGTAGATTTTCATGTGATGCCTGCGGGTCTGGGTGCTTTCCCAATCATCCTTGGACGACCTTGGTTGCGAGTGGTGGGTGCAGTACAGGATTGGAGGTATGGGACCATTTCTTTGCATAATAAGCAGGGTAATAAAAAATCTTTTGAGATGCATAGTAGGAGATCTTTAAATGATGTGTGGGAGAGGCCACAGGATTCAAGTGAAGAGGAAACTACCACCACTACTTCTGAATCAGAGACGGATTCATCGACTACTGCTTCTAGTGGAGAAGGGGCAGATGTGGCTTTTCTTATATCAGAGCAACAAAGAAATGAAGATAAAGAAGTGCATGAAGTGGGTGCTGAGGGAGAAGATACTATGGGGTCATATGAAGTGATCGAGGAATTACTGCAGCCAAAGATAGAAGTGAAGAAGAAGCAGGAGCTGATTGAAGGAATGCTGAGTCCAGATCTCTCGAGTGGAGAAAAGGTTAGATATGTTAATATGCTGTCTCATTTTCCAGAATTGTTCATCACTTCTTATAAAGAGATTCGAGGATTTAAAGGGCCAGAATTGAGGATTGAATTGAAGGAAGGTGTAAAAACAGTTAGGCAGAAGCTTCGCAGGATGGGACGAGAACAAATGCAGGCCCTGAGAGAGGAAGTTGATAAGCTGTTGAGTGCAGGTTTCATTACACCAGTGGATACAGCTGAGTGGGTAAGTCCTACAGTGGTGAGTCCAAAAAAAGATGGCAAGTGGCGTATATGTGTAGATTTCAAGCCTTTGAATGCTGCTACGAAGAAGGATTCTTACCCCCTACCTTTTTTTTGGATGAGATCTTGGACACTGTAGCTGGATATGAAAGGTATAGTGTTTGTGATGGGTATTCAGGTTATTTCCAGTTGAAAATTGCAGAAGAAGATTAGCGCAAGACAACTTTCATTACACCGTGGGGATGTTTCTGCTACAAAGTTCTTCCTTTTGGATTAATGAATGGACCAGCCTACTATCAAAGAAGGGCAAATTGGGTATTATCTCCTTTTTTTGAATAAGTTTGTGAAGGATTTTATTGATGATTTTTGTATATACAGCTCCAGGCAAGAGCATTGTGATAAGCTGGCTACAGTTTTTCAGCGTTATGATGAGTGTGGTGGTCAATTAAATCCAAAAAAGTGTTTTTTAGCTCAACCGAGGGTGAAGCTTTTGGGCCATGTTATATCAGAGAATGGTATTGATCCAGATCCTGATAAAGTCAAGTCTCTTCTTCTTCTTCTTACACCAAAGAATACAAGGCAACTGGCTACTTTTGTGCAAAAGGTGAAGTATATGGCTCGATTCATTTCTCTATCTTCACAGTTGTTATATCCTTTGCAGCAAGCAGCAAAGCATGATCCTTTGCACTGGACGGAGGAGTGTGAAGTGGCTTTTCAGAAAGTGAAAGAGGTGCTGGGAGCTATTCCTACAATGCAGGCACCTAATTGGGAACAGGTATTTTATGTTAATCTTTCAGTAGGTGAAGATGCAATTGGAGCCATGCTGTTACAGAAAGGGAAAGAATCACATTATATGCAACCAGTCTACTGTGCTAGCAGAGTAAAACTTGCCAGAGAGAGGTTGCTATCAGAGGTGGAACTTGTTATGGTCAGTGTACTATATGCATGTAGGCGGTTCCGCCACTACTTGTTGCCTCGCCCCTTTGTGTTTTTGACAAGCTACACTTTTTTGCCTCAGTTGATAAATGGTACAAATTTATCTAAGGCAATGATGAAGTGGGTGATTGAGTTGCAGGAATTTACTTTCTCATTCTTGGTGGAAGAGAGTACCAGGGCTACTTTAGCCGATCTACTGACATATAAGGAAAAGCCATGATGCAGCCTCAGGAGGTTTGGTGCTTTATGATCCACAGGGTTGCCTTGTTTTTAAAAAGGGTGTAAAGGTGGATGCGCATAGCAACAATGAAGCGGAGTATCTGACTTTGGAAGTTGGATTGCAAATATGCTTGAAGCATGGTGTACACAGGATTCGCATTCGAGGAGATGCATTGCTTGTGGTAAAACAGGTATTGGGAGTTTGGAAGTCAAAGAATATATTACTCAAAGAAATGTGTTTCAAGATTAAGAGTCTGTTGAAGGAGTTTGAAGCTTGGAGTCTAAAGCATGTGGATCGAGGCCATAATGAGGAGGCTCATGAAGCAGCCCAGGGAATGATTGGTGAAGTATTTGTTCTTAAAGCTCATGCATCATTTTATTGTGGCAGGGAGAATTTACAGGATGTGGAAAAGTTTTTGTTAACCGGGATAATTCCCAATGGTATTGACAGATCAAAAAAATATGGTTTCATCAGGAAAGCTATAAGGTATGTGATGGTTGGTGATGCTTTGTATTTGAAGGGAATTGATTTGATAATGCGAAGGGTACCTTGGAAGGAAGAAATCTACAAAATTCTCAAGGAAAATCATGAAGGAGCATGCGGTGGACATTTTGCCTCAAAGATTACCTTGCATAAGGTATTGCAGGAAGGTTATGTGTGGCCAAGTGTGCATAAAGATGTTAATCATTGGTGCAGGTCATGCAAACAATGCCAAGCTCATAGTAAACGGATATTAAAGCCTGAGATGAGGAAGACAATTCTTGCTTATGATGTTTTTGAAAAATGGGGAATTGATGCTGTGGGACCATTGCCTATTACCAGCCGAGGGAAGTGTTACATCTTGACTGCAGTTGATTACCTTTCTAGATGGGCAGAAGCAAAGGCAGTGAAACAAATTACTGCTAAGGAGGTAGCAAAATTTGTATATCAAGATATCTGCTGTAAATTTGGTGTGCCATTGGAATTGCTTTCTGATCAGGGTCCAGGTTTCAGAGCAGAGCTTATGGATTATTTGTGTACAAAAATGAAGATCAGTCGCAGTTTTACCACACCTTACTATCCACAGTGTAATGGTCTGAATGAGCGGTTCAATGGTGAATTGATCAAGATTTTATCTAAAGTGACAGAGCAACAAGGGAAGAATTGGGATCTGGAGTTGCCTGCTGCCTTGTGGGCATACCGAACAGCAATTAAAACTGGTACGGGTTTCACTCCATTTTGTCTTGTTTTTGGAAAGGAAGCCTTATTGCCTATTGAGGTGGAGATACCAGCTGTTAAAATGTTGGAAAAGATTTTGGAAGAGCCTAAAGATGTCTTTAAAGAGCGGCTGTTATATTTACAAGAAGCACAGCTGAACAGAGATAATGCTTTGAAGCAATATGAAGATATGCAGGCAAGGACGCTGGAGAAGTTCAACAAGAAGATTAAAAGCAAAGGAATTATGAAGAATGATCTGGTATTACGTTATAATAGCAGACTGGATAATGCCTTTCATAAAAAGTTTCAAATTAAGTGGGAAGGACCTTTCTTGGTGATGCAAGGATTCACAAATGGCACCTATCAATTGGCAGATTTAGATGGGACTTTACATGCTTCCAGGGTAAATGGATACAGGCTGAAGAAGTATTATGCACGTCTGATGGTAATTGTGCAGGATGCAGTGTCTGAAGATATGATTCCAGATAAAGGGCAGTTTTTAAATATGGATTTACGTCTGGAAATGCTTTTTGCTGCTGATCATGAATGATTCAACAGGCTGGGGGTTGGGCAAAGTATGTCAGGCTTTTTCTGTAAAGCTGTTTTGAGTCAGTGTACATATGATGTGGATGGTTTGTGAAATAAATTTGCCCTGAATGCCCTGGCAAATGTACAGCCTGAATGGTTTGGTTGAAAGTCGTTTTTTGCACGTGTTTTTTTGGGAGAAAATGCTGAAGATCTGGAGCTTTATAGCAATTGTGTGATGTGCGGGTGGTTGTTAAATATAGGGCACCGATGGCAACTGTCATGTTTGGTAAGTTATGATGCGGCCGGTTTTTGTGTGAGCAGCTCTTGTACTGGAAGCGTGGGACCGTATATCAGGTGAGACAAGGTGATGAAAGGGCATTGTGGTGGCCATCCTTGAGGCTTTGAGGCTTTTAAAATTAAAAAATATACACTAATATAAGTGGCCAGCTTGTAAGGAGCCACGTGGGAGGCTAGTTTTGTTGCCAACGCAACTGCCAGCACCGCCTCTGGAAGGTTGGCGAATAGCTGAAGGTGGCCGTTTTGAAGAGAAGAGAGACTTGCCTAGTGAGGGACAGCCGCAGCGCAGCAGACAGGGCCAGCGTGGGTGAAGCCGTCATGGTGAAGGATGGAGGCTGGCTGTAGAGCAGTAGCAGGCGATGAGTAGAGAGGCGCAGCCCTTGGAAGGGCCTTGGGTTTGAGTGTGGTTTGGCGTAGCTAGAAACCGCGCTGGTGAAAGCAGCAGAGGGACTTGTGAAAGGTGTTGCTGCCTTGTACTTGAAGACGAGTGGCACTGGGGATTCTGCAGGTTTGCACTGGTGTGGCCGCCTTGTGCGAGACGAAGTGCTCTCTCGTGATCGTGTAGTGCCAACGACGAGGGGGAAGCCATTTTGGGGACGCACAGTGGCTGCTGGGGCAACTGGGAGACGCCGACCCGTTGGGAAGCCGACGGTGACTGAGCAGAGAGGGTGGTTTTTTTTATTCGTGTGTGGCTAGGCACACGCAGGCGCTCTTGTGAGCGGGCTGAGCTAAGGAAAGGGGAAGCTGCAGAGTACAGGCGATAGTAGACAGTGGCCGCCCCGCAGGGAAAGAGCCACCATTGAGGATACTGAAGAGAAGAGAGAGCTGGAGGCGACTGGGTTGCCCTACTCCAAAGGCTTGCTGCAGGCATAAAGAAGGAGAGCTGCTTTTGAGTGAGTTTGCGCAGCTAGTTGGGTGGATGCCTTGTTGATGGTTTTGTAGAGAAACCTCTTGAGCTGTATAACTATAGGTAGTAGTGTGTGTATAAGCAAGCATGGTGGGTGCATGCTTCAATGTTTTAGTATGTGAGAGAAGGATCTCCATGTTCTCTTGTGTTCTCCATGAAAGCTTTGGATAAGCTTTGAAATTTGTATGGTCTTGTGAGAACCTTGCTTTGTGTATGTGAAAGGAATGAAGAGAGTGAATCAGTTGTGGGCTTTTGTTTGTGATGAGAAGCGTATGGGTGGTTTTGGGAGGGGTGAAGAGTAAGTTTGAAACGTGTGGTGTTGGGAATTGTGTGCCTTGTTGTCTATGGTTTTAGGCTGCAGGAGAGGATGCATTGAGCAGTGGAGCTCCGACCTTGATGACCTGGCCGTTGCCATAGGGTAAGGGTGAGTAAGAGTTTCTGAAAAAGTGTCTAGCCATAGCTGGTGGTGCCCCCGTTTTTGTGTTTTGTATATTCCGAGCTGGGTGGGAGAAACGCTATAGAGGCATTCCCATCTTATTTTTTTTCCCTCCACACCATCTCCAACCTCCTTTCCACAAAAGACTCAAGGATCTAAGAACTGGAGCACCAATTAGCCATGAACAAAGGACTCAAAGCACAAAAGCCCCTGATGAATTATGGTTCCTCATCAAACAAGCCTTGGAAATAGGTTCATTGTTGACGGTAACTCCTTGGGCCCCTCCGCAAACACTAACATTGTTTTTTATCTACACTAACACTCTATCTCCTTCAATATGAGATTAACTGTTCCACGGGAACACTCACGACAACACGGATTATGGAAGGAGGCCGGAAGCAATTAATGTGAGAGAGCCGGAGACGTACATAATTTTTCCATATTTTTGTGCCGAAGTGCAATGTAAATCGTTTTAGGCCAATGTGGGTTCTAAATGAGAGTTCTAAGTGTATTAAGCAAGGCTCACTTATGGGGTTGTCCGCCCTTGTGTGAAAGAGGTATAGGGTTCGGGTTAGTGGCATCTCTACAAAAGAGATGTTAGCTAAAGAAAGTGTATGTTTTTTTGCCATTCCCATAAGCTATTGAGTGAAGATCTTGAGCTCTCAAGCTATGGCAGCTCTCTAACTCTCTCTCTATTGTACTCTAATGAGCATGAAGCTCCAATGGGTATAGCTCCACTTCATTCTCTTAATCTGTTTTAGCATCATTGAAGTAGATTAATCTATGATTAGTTGAATGCTTCTTTCTTTCTCTTATGTATGCTGCATGCTTGTATTGTGTGTGTGTAGTCTCCATTGATGCAAGCTCTTGCCCACTTCTTTGGCAACAATGAGTTATTCATGGATAGACTCTCTCTATGAGCTTGTGGGTTTGTGAATGTTACATTCTCTGCTTGCTTAAGCTTGTGGGTTAGTAGATATACGCTTATGGATTTGCAGGCATTAGGGAAAGCTAAGATTTAATCAATGTTTGAATGGGATTAAGAGATTGCTATGCATTGCTTGTTGTCTTGATTAGTGTAGTGGATTTAAGGGATTGAGAGATTGATTGAGGTGTTGAATGGTTGAATTCAAAGTTCAGGGTCTAGCGCACTAGTAAATCCAGACCACATAGCTAACCTAGTACTAAGGAGATTGGGACAAACCTATCGCCCACCCATGCAGCCACAACAACAGCACCAGCGAATGAGGAGTGTACTACCTACAGGTCCTTATCTTTGTGGAGCATGTGGCGGTAACCATAAAACCGAAGAATGTAATACCTTTTCTCCTCTAGTCACAAACCAACCCACAAAGAAGTGGTGCCAAGCCTGTGCTTGGAACTTTACCCACACCACACAGGAATGTACTTGCATTGCAAGAATGAGACAGGAGCGTGAGCAACAAAGGGGTGGAGTGGCTCCACAAATGCATCAACATTATACTAATTTTGAACGTAAGCCACCGATGGCACAAGCGCAAGCACGACCTGTACTTGGAGCTCAACCTCTTGCTCCTGGGACTGCTCCTGAGGGTTGTTGACTACGACAATTCAAATATGTGTAGAGACTTGGTAAACCCAGGCTATGTGGAGGAGGAATATGCATCATATTCATCCAAGGAAAATCTCTTTGAAAGTCCCGCATATCCAAGCCAAGCACTGGAGGCTCAACCATGGGAACAAAATTCTTTGATGTTGCTAGGCGGCTACCAACCTAGGACACCAGGCCCCTCAGGTCAATGGCAACAAAGGAAAGTAGAAGCCAAACTAATGGGCCCCTGTTATGAGTGCGGAGAACCCCATTGGGCTCGTGATTGTCCACATCGCCCAAGGCAAGTAGCTCGATCCAATACAACAGTACCACAGTTTCCACCAATTGAAAGATATTGTCTAGGGTGTTGTGTAGAACACTTTCCAAAGGATTGTTTGCTGAAACCACATGAGGAAGGCACCTCTCAACCAAAGGTTTCACTCAACTTTGTAGAGGCAGTTCCATCGTCACCTTCATCAGAGAATGAGAATGTCGTGCCACTTAGAGTCATGACTAGATCACAAACACGTTCATTAGATTGGAAGAATAGACAATACAAATTGCAAATTGATTCTGGTTGCATCTTGGGATCTGCTACTCCATGAGCTTTATCATGTCAAAAGGGTGGTATTTCTACCTTACACAACCCACTTTCAAAATCTGCTCTTGAAGCTCCAACACAAATGATGTGGATAATCGATGAGTCTTCAAATGAGGGCCATGGCTGGGATGTTCCAACAACTCTAGTCACTGCTCAAAGAAAGCCAGGCAAGAAGGAATTATCAATTTGGCTACCCAAAGATGCGTACAAACTTGTACCATCTAGCCTAGTTGCTAAACCTCCTAAAAAGCACATCTTTTCCAAGCCTAAACCTCAGATTGTTACTCATTGGGTCCCAAAGCATGTTCTTAAATTACAAGGCTATTATGAGGGTGCAACAACACTTTGGCTTCCCAAATGTCATGGTTTGCTAGAGGTAAAAGAGTGTATCTAAGATTCCAAAAGCCACCCTTGGTTTTCCATATCAGTGGGTGCAAAGGAAATCAACACACCTCTTCAAGATAGGATAGGTGGTTGTGATAGCACCTACAAATCTCCTTGTGTTGAGCTTCCCAAAACATGTATTGAATCACCAGTTGTCCCAATTTCTCCTTGTTACACAATTCCACCATCAACTTGTGTACCTAAGACAAATCCAACTTTACATGAGTCTCCTTTGAGCATAGATTCTACCACTTCACTGCCTAAATTCTCTTATCTTGCTCAAATTCCTCGACAATTGCCAACCTTCCCACCTCTTAAGAAGGACATACCCAAAACCAAAGGTAAGGCATTAACACTACAATTGAAGCTCTTTGGTAGATCAGTGTTTGAATAGTCTCACATTTACTAATGTGGTTCCTTATGCCTTTAGAGGATTGTGTTCGTTTTGAGATGATCTTATCTATAATGTTTTTGATAGGGATTGTAATGATGGATATGAGTGTATAAAGTTTGAAGTTTCTAAATTTCATTGTTCTACGCCCAGATACCTCCTGATGGATACTTGGCGAGATACATGTCCACCATGCATTGACCCTGATAGTACTCAACCTGAACATCGCGGGGGTTATAGTGCTCCTTCTTTTCAAACTCATTCTAGGTACTTTTATGCTCCCTTAGGTGAAAATTGCTGTGGGCATCACTTTGTCACTTTATTCTATCAACAGCATCACCCATTTCCACATTGTCAAGAGTGTGCACGACTCGTATTAGGAGAAGCTTCACACATTTGTTGGCTATGCCGCTCTTACTTTCGATAATATGGCACGGGCTTAATGAAACAAATTGTGGGAATTACACCCCAATGCCATAACCTTCTTGATGTGAGAGTATCAGACCAAGGACCAAATCAACGTAGATTACCTGAGGAGGTTCAGGCACAACAATGGAGGGATACATGCATAAATGACTTGCAACCACCTATCTTGCAATTCCTCCTTACCCCAGCCTCAACATGTCAATTTTAGATCACTATGAGTACCTATATTGAGCCGTTCCAAAATCAAAATTGTCTGCTTAACCTTCCCATAGAACCAATGCCATATTTTAGCGAGGAATCACTCCTTCCTCTACCACCTTCCCCCAGAGGCCGATTTTTGTACAGGGTTGTCCTTGCATCCTGAAGTGATTGATACCATCTTTCCAGCAGAAGTGGACACGGATCCACCACCAGTGCAAGGGTTGTTAAAAAATATGGCAAACACCTTCACTAAAATGATGTGTAGGGCACATACCTTGTAACTAGCACTATGCACTAAAGTCATAGATTATGGGCAAATGGATACAAAGGTTATTATGCAATCTTACGATGATGTAAAAGAGTCATTTAGGAGCTCAACATCAGCCAAAGGGGTCGTGATCCCTTGATTAGGTAGCATTGGTGTGATTAGCAAGATTCTAGGGTTGGTGGTCACTTTTAGGTGCTTGAATCTAGGAGGGAAGGTGGAGATGATTTAGATGATGATTAACACCTAATCTTGAGCTTAATCCTCATGTACTTCAGCCTATATAAAGAGGCTCTCATCTATTGAAATCAACACATATTTGCCCCTCACTTATGTTGTCATTATGCTCATCATTATGCTAATTACTTCTTGATTAGTAGCTTAACTTCATCTTCTTCATTTCTATTCAACTATGCAATGGAGCTAGTGTTTGATCCTCCTTAGGATGGTTTTTTAACATGGTATCAGAGCTAGTACTAGCCCATTCATCTAGAATCAAGCCCCATATTATTTGCTTAGCAAGAGATTAGTGAAAATTAGGGTTTCATTAGCTTTTATGGGTTTCCTAGAAAATAGGATCTAGAATAGCAGCTGAGTGGAGGCCTTGGTGCTCACAAACCACGTAACCATTGCCAAAATCCTTTTGTGGGCACTTCACCAGCAATATTGCTAAGGGGCATGGCACCTCAATTGCACCATTCATAGCTCCACGTCGCCGGCAGCTTCGTTTTCCCCAAAACAGGCACGTTTTTGATAGGCGACCACCAAAAGCATTGCTGCAGCTCACACACATCAAATTGGTCTAATTCCTCTGAGGTGTGGCTTCATTGGAACCTAAACTTACTCCTCCTAAGAGGGTTTTGCAAATGATTGAGTGTGCTTCACACACCAAGCAAAAAACCAGGGTGCTGTCCAGAACTGCCATAGCCAGAAAAGGTACTTTGGTAAATTTGAGATTACTCATTGATTAAGTTGCTTAAGCAAGTGTTTGTGGGCTCTAAAATCATCTAGACATACTGCTATTCAATGCCCTTGAAGATTTTTAGCTCATTCTTTGTGCAACTCCTTCAAATATTGACTCCAAGTGAGCTCATTTCTCTGCATAGTGAGCAGAATATTCAACTCCACTAATCAATGATTAATCTATCCTAATCCTTATCATTTGGTGCAATAAGTGGTTCATACATGTCATTAGGGACTTGCTACATCCCCTTATTACTTCACACTTAATTTGCCCCTTGATTAGGTGTCTCCCTTGCTTCCCACAAATCAATATATTTTCTGTTTTTATCTTTTGGAAAGCATATGCTAAATAACTTGATTTAGCACTATTCCTTGGTCTTAATCTCTCTTGTAAAAGGGTAGACACTGCCTCAATCATCAGAGGTAAGACCCCCTTCATTCCATATCATAATGGCTACCAAGGATTCTCCATCAATGCGCTTTAAAGGTCATGGTTTTCACACATGGCAAACCCGCATCAAGTTAATGCTCATGAAGAAGGGGCTCTTCAACATAGTAAATGGGAATGAGAAGAAGCCAAGGACTCTTGCTGATGTTCCTTGTTGGGAAGTAAGAGATGACAAAGCTCGTGCCATCATCACATTGGAGCTTGATGACACTTACATTCATCATGTGGATGGATGCGAAACTTCCAAGGAAGTTTGGGACCAACTCACAACTCTATTTGGGGCTCGATCTAAAAGTTCAAAGTTTGGTTTGCTCATTGAATTTTTTAAGCTAGAAATGAAGTCTGGCACATCCCTAGCCTCACATTTGAACTACATGAAAGGCCTATTAACACAACTTGCAGGAATAGGTCTTAAGATGGATGAAGATGTCTCCATTGGTGTATTACTTAAATCTTTACCTGAAGAATATGACCATGTGGTCACAACCTTGACCAATATGCCAATATCAAAGCTTGTGGACATTGAAGCATCTCTTCTTGAGGAGGAGAGAAAACTAAAGACCAAGCAAATGGAGTCTCCATCGTCATCAACCTTGTCTACTGAAAATGCTTATTATGCAGGATCTAGTAGGTATGGCAAGAACAAAGGCAACTACAACAAGGGCTACAACAAAGGCAACTACAACAAGGGCTACAACAACAACAATCTCATTTGTGACTTTTGTCACAAACCTGGTCATGTAGAGAAGAATTGTTTTGCCAAGAAGAAGATGCAACGAGTCTACATCATGGAAGAAGTGCAGCAGGAAGAAGACCAAGAAGAAGAAAAAGATGAAGACAAGGGCCACCATCATGAGGCCCTATCTATGATTAGATCAAATCATTTATTCTAAAGTGCTAAAAGCAAGGGCATGCCCTATACACATGGGTGTCCTCTTCACTCATACATGTAGCCACGTCTTGTCACACTCTTCTAAAGTCGTCCCATACCTCTTTTGTACGCATGACTAAAGCCTCTGAGTTCACATTGGCATAACCTATGTATGGCATTGCTAGTCAGACCACGCTCATGCATGCTATCACTGAGCATTGGGTGGTTAATTAGGCTCATGAGAGTCAGCATGACCAACTGCATCATTGAGTGGATTCAGTGTTTGAGGAGGGGTGTTAAAAAATATGGCAAACACCTTCACTAAAATGATGTGTAGGGCACATACCTTGTAACTAGCACTATGCACTAAAGTCATAGATTATGGGCAAATGGATACAAAGGTTATTATGCAATCTTACCATGATGTAAAAGAGTCATTTAGGAGCTCAACATCAGCCAAAGGGGTCGTGATCCCTTGATTAGGTAGCATTGGTGTGATTAGCAAGATTCTAGGGTTGGTGGTCACTTTTAGATGCTTGAATCTAGGAGGGAAGGTGGAGATGATTTAGATGATGATTAACACCTAATCTTGAGCTTAATCCTCATGTACTTCAGCCTATATAAAGAGGCTCTCATCTATTGAAATCAACACATATTTGCCCCTCACTTATGTTGTCATTATGCTCATCATTATGCTAATTACTTCTTGATTAGTAGCTTAACTTCATCTTCTTCATTTCTATTCAACTATGCAATGGAGCTAGTGTTTGATCCTCCTTAGGATGGTTTTTTAACAAGGGTAAGCTTATCAACTCCACAATAAGATCAACAAGCCAGGGCACTTTTCTCCCACTGGGTTTTTCCCCTTGGCTATATTCTGGCACCAATAATAAATTTTATTCTTTTCTTTTCTTTTCTTGTTTGTTAATAAACATTTTGTAGAGATCTCAACTAAACAAGAGCATACAAACACGCCCCAATAGTCCACCTACCGTGCACACAAATTAGGAAGGGGGGAGACATGCAATGCCTACAAAGAGCAAAGAGAAGCAATCTGCACAACATTAGCAATGCATCAATGCAAACGCACAACATCAACGAGCACTATAATAGGTGTATTCAAATCATAATCTTTTGTTCTTTATGTGCTTTTAACTTTTGGATATATTATTTGCATGTTCACACACAGTTGGCTGGTTTAAGTTTTAAATTAGTTGTTAAAATGTGGTGAGTGATTTCTAGATTCTTAGAGGACTTAGTAGAAGGTATTTCTATTTGAAGATGGTGTAGGATATATACCAACGGAGTATGCCAAGTTCTTATGCTCTCGAAGTATATTAGTTATCCCTAGTGGTAGCTACCTCTTAGGTATGGGCTAGGTGCTAGGATTAATAAAAAATTTACGAAAATCTAACCCTAAAAAATATATACAAGTGAATCGAGACATGACGTGTCTACAGCCATGTGGAATGCTTGGTAGGACCTTGGGTTGTCTTAGCACCTTGGGGCCGATGCCTTGGTTTCCATGGGGTGAACACTGACATCTAAAAGATTCAAAAAAAGACCTTCAAGGACTCTATCACCTTGATAGATGTTGGTAGGACTCTGGGGTACATTATGGGCCCTCAAGACCGATGCCCTCATCTTCATGGGGTACTCCTTATGTCAAGAAAGAAAAGGGTCTGTCACCCTTGAGATACTTAGTGGCATTTAGATTCTCTTGGTGGAGGTCTCTTGGCCATTGCTTAGGTCTCATTGGGATGGAACCTTCCTCTTTATTCATCTTTTACACACATGCCAAAAAAGAGAGAAAAAAGGTCCAATCACCATTGCTCATATTTAGGAGTCGGGTTGCCACTTAGGAATAACTTAAACACTTGTAGGACATTGAGATTATGGTCATAACTTGCGGTGTACAAGCACACTTGCCTTTGCATAGCACTATCTACCACTTAGTCTCACTTTGGCTAGTCTTTACTCACCTCTTTTAGCACTCTTTAAAACTCTAATCGGCCTTTCACTTGTATGCTCACATGTGAGATTGTCATTGCTGTTTTTTTTTTCAATAAAAGGCTTTACTTGTCTTCCATTGTTTTTTGCAGCTTTTACTTCTACCGCGCCCGAGGACGTGCACGATTTAGGAAGGGGGGAGTGTTCCATGGGAACACTCATGGGAACACGGATTATGGAAGGAGGCCAGAAGCAATTAATATGGGAACATAAAGATGCACATAATTTTTTCATATTTTTGTGCCGAAGTGCAATGTAAATCGTTTTAGGCCAATGTGGGTTCTAAATGAGAGTTCTAAGTGTATTAAGCAAGGCTCACTTATGGGGTTGTCCGCCCATGTGTGAAAGAGGCATAGGGTTAGGGTTAGGGTTAGTGGCATCTCTACAAAAGAGATGTTAGCTAAAGAAAGTGTATGTTTTTTTGCCATTCCCATAAGCTATTGAGTGAAGCTCTTGAGCTCTCAAGCTATGGCAGCTCTCTAACTCTCTCTCTATTGTACTCTACTGAGCATGAAGCTCCAATGAGTATAGCTCCACTTCATTCTCTTAATCTATTTTAGCATCATTGAAGTAGATTAATCTATGATTAGTTGAATGCTTCTTTTTTTCTCTTATGTATGCTGCATGCTTGTATTGTGTGTGTGTAGTCTCCATTGATGCAAGCTCTTGCCCACTTCTTTGGCAACAATGAGTTATTCATGGATAGACTCTCTCTATGAGCTTGTGGGTTTGTGAATGTTACATTCTCTGCTTGCTTAAGCTTGTGGGTTAGTAGATATACGCTTATGGATTTGCAGGCATTAGGAAAAGCTAAGATTTAATCAATGTTTGAATGGGATTAAGAGATTGCTATGCATTGCTTGTTGTCTTGATTAGTGTAGTGGATTTAAGGGATTGAGAGATTGATTGAGGTGTTGAATGGTTGAATCGTCTAGTGGTGGTTTGTGTATGTGAACTCTCCCTCATGGGATAAGCCTTCATGCACTAATCGGGTCGAGTCCTCGGATTGACATTGTGTTTCTTAACACATTTGTTGATCGGTAGTACTCTATGAGCACTATATTGCACGGTAGAGAGAACCGCTATACATTAACCCAGCAGAAGACCGCAGCCTAGGAGACCTTACATTCATCCGTCAAAATACAAAAAGAGATGCTGATCCCACCATTATCATGGGAATTCTTCAGGGGGATGTAGTACTATCTGACCCTGCTAATATCTTTTTATATCCCTTACATCCCATAGTGCTCAACCTTTGTAGTCGGTGGCGTGCATTACAACAATCAAACATCTTGGATAACAGTGTCGATAAACTCGACCTGTTTATGCTAGATGATATTCCACATACACTGGCCAACTACGAGGCTGTTAAGAAGTTATCAATGGATTATTAGCCATGGGTGGATAGAATTATATAATACACATCAACATTTGAATCTTTTAAAATCTACTTGATATCATCCTTTTCGTATTATTAAGCTTTATTAAAATATCCATAAACATCTGGAGTCTATGTCTACCACTGTGGTCTACAATTTTGTTAAACAACATATTGAATATCTTGATACAACCCTCGAGGATATAACAAAAGTCCATGAATTTATGTCACAACTAACAAGCCAAATTACCCACCCCCAAGTTCAAGAGAGGGTCAAGAAGAGAAACAAGGTTCCTCAATCTCACCTACTTATCCCGTTTTCTCTTCAATAACTATAGTAAATTATTAAACCCCTTTCCAAGTGTAGCTCCTACTAACCAATCTATTAATATTCCCACTAACCCTCTAGACCTTGAGGATATGTTGACACCAAACATGTCTCAACATGGCCACTTGATGAGGTACGCAATATCAAACCTCAAGATCACATTGAAGCTTTTACTGATACAGCTATCCTTGAGTCCTTAATAGCTCTGAATATGAAGGATTTACCAGAAGAGGAAATCCACCTCTAAAGCCAAAGCTCATGTTTAAGGTGTTGATGCAAATCACACCTTTTGAACCCACACGAAGGATTATGCCTGATGCTTACTTTGCAGTGGAATCAAGAAGGCAATCTTATGTACCTTATCCTCTGCGTGCACCAATGCCAAATTTAACAGAGCTGTTACCAATCTCGCAGGAGAAGGTGAATTATGGAAGAATGTGGCAAAGCATACAAAGATAGCAAACCCCTACCTAGCAGACTGCTCGAGATCTGGATTGTTACATTCATGATTAGTTACTGTTTTGTAGTTGGCGTGCAAGGGAAATATAGTTCATACAAGGGGGGGTTACATGACCATCACAACATATGATACTAATCCCCGAATGGAGGATTTTGGTATACAACTAGAGTGGTGTAAGGAGTATCTCACGATTCCTAAGTATAGTCATCAGTACTAGTGCTCCCTGCCAACCCAAAGGGTTGATCCACTCTACATGCGTATCAAGCGGAGGCTCACCCCACTACAATTACATGATGCCTAGTGAAGGGATTCTCATGTTTGCTATAATTTTTTACAATTTTTGCCATCAACATTTCCATATATTGCAAGTCAAAGGCAACAAATTCTCACTTGGATTCAAGCTTGGAATCGTATTCCTGATCTAGCTATTGAGGTAGCAGTTAGATTTTTAAAGTAGATCATAGTCCTTATCGATCAACCAAAGGAGCAGTATGATGGATTTGAAGTAGAACAAATCCTCTTCGACATGAACACAGGGCCAAATGAAAAAGGCATGATGATGTACTATCATCACCTCCTAAGGTGTCTTCCTGGCTTGCACATTACATTTGAAGATATGGTCGACACCAAGTTCTGGACATCCCACTTAGCATTCAAAAGAACCCTAAAAAAGCTTCAATCATGCCAGAACTTCTACATACATGAGTTCGACGACCAGGTCTTTCGACCTCAGGGTAAAAAGTTATGTGAGGACAGAACCTACATCAGGTAGGGGGGGATGTTAATCCCATTTTGGATTAACAAAGATGCTCCTCCAATCGAGGACATTAATAAGTGTCATGAAAAGGCACTATGAAAGTTGTACTGAGAATCTGGCCACCCAAGGCCTTAGTTAGTAAGTTTTGGGCACCCAAGTGTGAAAGAAGGGCTAGTTGTATATAAGGCAATCCTCATTAATGAAATGATACAATCCCCCTTTATGCTATGAGAACTCTTGTACTTTGGCGAGAGAGAGAGAGAGAGAGAGAGAGAGAGAGAGAGAGGAGAGAGAGAGAGAGAGAGAGAGTGCTCTAGTACATGTGCCTCTTTCATGCATGCATGTGTATGAGAGAGCGAAAGGTTGGCTGCCTTGTATTCGTGGTGTGAGCGACTTTGTGGTGATAGCATGGAGGTGGTTTTCGGAGGAGTGCAGCTTCTAAGGTGAGCTTGGGGAGCCTCAAGTGACACGAGATCAAAGCATTGGTAAGTACCCAACGATTGTTCTGTCTATTACTTCTCCCATGTAAGATTCCTCCCTCCAGCTTTCGAGGTGTACCAGTGTAAGAACCTCCCCTTCTGATCTTGTAATTATTCCCCTCTTTGAAATAAGAGAAAGATTTTGTTTTACCCTGTTCTAGCCTAGAGAGAGAAAATATCTAGAGAGAGAATCTAAAATTGAGATATTTTTGGATAAAAAAAATCCTCCTAGTGTCTAAAATGGTTTCCTTTGAAATAGAAATTCAAAAAGAACTTTCCAATGTGCATTTGGAATTAATTGAAAAGAAGTATAAAGGACCTTAGCCTAAGGGTCTAGATTCTCAAAATTTTTTGGATTATGGTCCAATTAAGGTTCTTATGGGCCAATAGGATCAATCCAAGTGTGAGGAGGATATAAATCCAATTTATAAAAGAAAAACCCCCAAAAATGAGTAAATGCTCACATAAGATGAAGAGTTGACTAAGGACAAGGTTTATTAGTAAAAAACTATGAGTATTACTAAAAAAATGAGATATTTTGGATATAATGATTCAATTTTGACACCTTGGTAAGGAGAAGGGAGCTCTTCAAGGAGGTGCCTATTTCACTTGTGTGGTGGAGTTTCAAACTAAAAAATATTGTGATATTTTTATCTCTCCTCTCTCCTAGATCAAACCAAATCAAAAGGGAGCCAAACTAGGTCCAAATCTTGTCCAAATGCAGCCAAACTAAACCAAAAAAATTCTAGAAACTAGTTGGACTTGGTTAGAGGCCTCCCTCACCTATAAATAGATTCTTAGCCCTTTGTAAAAAAATATGAGAACTATACCATGCTAGTATTATCATGAAATAATGATATTTTCTATTATCCTCTAAAAAATTCACTACAAATTGAAGAGATTGGAGCTTCTCTCTCTCTTCAATCTTCCTTGGTGACTTCAACAACATACCAAACCAATTGGCTGGTTGGGATTATTGTCTTCTTTTTCTTAAATCTCCAAATGTTTCTCTTCTCAACCCCTCTCAAGCTTGAGAAGCATTAATTTGAATGGCTTTTGAATACTATTGAAGTTCTTTAATGTATTGTAATGAAGAAATACATAAATTTTTATTTATGCTTAATTTATAATGGTTTTTAAGCATTTCTCTCTCTCTCCCAAAGAATGGTCATTCCTATGACCTATTCTCAATTCAAATGAAGCTTCTCATGAAGCATTTCTCTAATCTAAAAGTAATTTCTATGCTTGTCTAATTGGAGGCCAAACTAATAGCTTTTAATACTTTTATGCTATTTAATTTATGGTAAAATTAAGAATCAATCCATAATTGGATAATGATCCAATTAGTGGTTATTCTAGTCACATGAATAATACTAAACTTTATTCTTTCAAATTTATTGAGAATTATCAGTAATAGCATCAGAGCTATGGTAAAATTTTTGAAAAAAAAACACATAAATCATTTTCATTTATATTATGAAAAGAGGACTTCCTACCATATTCTAGGATTAATCATCCTAGATTAATTGAATGGTTCTCATTATAATCATAAAAATTTTAATTTTTATGTTTATGCATAAATAGTAATTAGCAAAAGAGAAATTTCTAGTAATTCATTTTTAATGTTAAAAGAGGAATTCCTATGACATTTGGAAATTCCATCATTGAGATGGGAAAAGAGAAATTCCTAGCATATTGGAATTTTAGAAAAATTTATTTTATCTATAAGAAATATTTAAATGTTAAAAGAGGAATTCCTATGACATTTGGAATTCCATCATTTAGATGGAAAAAGAGAAATTCCTAGCATATTGAATTTATGGGTATTTTATTTTAGATGAAATTACTTTATGAATAAAAGAGGAATACCCATGACATTGGAATGCAATTAATTAAATGCAAAAAGAGTAATTTCTATGGTATTTGAGATCCAAGAAATTAAATGGGAAGAAGAGGAAATTCTAGTATAATTCAATTTTTTTGATTACTTATCAAAAGTGAAAATATGGGTAGAATTGATTTCTGTAAATCCCATGAATTCTTCTATTCCAAAAGAGTAATATTGAATATAATTCATTTGAGAATTTGAGAATGAATATGGAACTAATCATCGAAAAAAGAACCTTTAATTAGGCCAAGCAATTGGCAGAAATTTAGAAAAAGTCTCATTATCGGGATCAACCTAGAAAAAGCTATTAAATGGGAATAGCATGTGATAGGATGTGATAAGATGAAAATAGGATATGATAAGATGTGATGTAATAAGAATAAATGTGGATGTGTATGTATGGATGTGGAAGATTGAACATGGATGTGTATGTATGGATGTGGAAGATTGAATGTGGATGTGCATGTGGAAGTATGAATGTGGATGTGTATGTGGAAGTATGAATGGGGATGTGTATGTGGAAGAATGAATGTGGATGTGTATGTGGAAGTATGAATGTGGATGTGTATGTGGAAGAATGAATGTGGATGTGTATATATGGATGTGGATGTGTATGTGGAAGAATGAATGTGAATGTGTATGTGGAAGAATGGATGTGGATGTGTATGTATGGATGTGGATGTGTATGTGGAAGAATGGATATGGATGTGTATGTGAAAGTATGAATTTGGATGTGTATATGGAAGAATAGATGTGGATGTGTATGTATAGATGTGGAAGTGTATGTGGATGTGTATGTGGAAGTACGAATGTGGATATGTATGTGGAAGAATGGATGTGGATGTGTATGTATGGATGTGGATGTGTATGTGGAAGAATGGATATGGATGTGTATGTGGAAGAATGGATATGGATGTGTATGTGAAAGAATGGATGTGGATGTGTATGTGAAAGGATGTGATATCGATGTGAGTGAATGAATGAGATGTGATGTGATGTGAATCGGGATGTGAATGAATGAGATGTGATGTCATGCAAATCAAATGTAAATGTATGATATGGGATGTGAATGGATGAGATGTTATGTGATGTGAATCGGGATAAGAATGAATGAGATGAGATGTGAAATGAATGAGATGAGATAAGATGTGATGTAAATTGAGACAGATGTGAAATGAATGAGGTGTGATGGGATGTGAGTATGGGTTGATGCGAGTGGATGAGATGTGTTGAGAATAAATGAGGAAAGATGTGATGAGATGGAAAATGATCTGATTGGATGGGAATGGGTATACATATGAACTAGATATGGATTAAGTAATGTGGACGGATGTGAAACAATGTGAAAGACAAGAGTTCATTATAGGAACTATATTTATGACCTATTTTTAAATGACTGTTTTATGTCAAAAATGCTGGGAAAGCATTTTGACCGTCTTGTGAATGAGGTCGAGGTGACCTAACTGATAAAGTTACAATAGTTGAGATGGAGAGTCAACGGACGACGTCTCGCGTAGCAAGGTCGACCGAGGTCTTGACCAGCCTCAATTGTTTGATTTAAATGGTGAGCTTCCAGTACGGTGGATGAGGGACCAAGGACGCGGCCTATGAGTGAAGCGCTAGGTGACTTGTGAAGGATCCTAGAGGGTGCTAACCATACGGTGCTCGGGCTCAAGGTCATCGAAGATACCCACACGTGTGTCGGGAAAGATATTGGAACAAGGAGTAAGATTTGTTTTCTGAAACCGGGCATGGATCTGGTTGATTCACCTTGCTAGTCCTCAACGGCGGATGAGTCCATGGCTCTTTTATATGGAGCTGTTGGTTGATCTTGTTGATCTTCAACGTAGATTCCATCTTGATTTTTATAAGTGATTATATTGTCGGGTACTATGAGCTAGGAACAAAGGCCCCTGAGGGATAGGTGGTGAGCGTTCTTATTGCCAATGATGCCATAGGTGCACCGATGAGGAAGGAATGATTGGAAATTAGGATTCAACCGGATATTTTGGAGGATTATGATCAGTGACACTATGGTTTCTTTAAATGATTGTTTTAAAGATAACTGAATCTGTTAAAAATACAATTTCATATTGGGTGTGTAAGTGGTGTGACTGGCGTTAAATTGGCATGAATATCCGGCTCGGGGGCCTGAGAACTTTTTTTCCTGATGATGACTAGTACCCGAGAGAAAACCTAACCAAATTCCTAATTGGATCCCATCACTACAGTGTTGGGTGGTTGGCTAACCCATGGGACTAGATGGGGTTAGGCTGGACTGATGGATCCGTAAAATGAGACTCAATTCTGTTATAGTACGATAGATGAAGTAAATCCCAGATAGTAATTGTTCTATGGAAAAAGAATCAACGGTTGTGCCTCTCGATGGGGAAAAAAGCGTTGGTTTCTATGATCCAAGTGCGAGTTTCTTTCTTGATTTGACCAAGAGACTCACAGACTCAGTCGGATCATTTTGGTCTCAGTAATGACTCGGGCTACGTCAGAGTAAAAATACCCTGGAGGAATCGCCCGTGCTTTCTGGGAATAGCATGTGATAGGATGTGATAAGATGAAAATAGGATATGATAAGATGTGATGTAATAAGAATGGATGTGTATGTGTATGTATGGATGTGGATGTGTATGTGGAAGATTGAATGTGGATGTGTATGTGGAAGTATGAATGTGGAAGTATGAATGGGAATGTGTATATGGAAGAATGAATGTGGATGTGTATGTGGAAGAATGAATGTGGATGTGTATGCATGGATGTGGAAGATTGAATGTGGATGTGTATGTGGAAGAGTGAATGTGGATGTGTATGTGGAAGAATGGATGTGGATGTGTATGTATGGATGTGGATGTGTATGTGAAAGAATGGATATGGATGTGTATGTGGAAGTATGAATTTGGATGTGTATGTGGAAGAATGGATGTGGATGTGTATGTATAGATGTGGATGTGTATGTGAATATGTATGTGGAAGTATGAATGTGGATATGTATGGGGAAGAATAGATGTGGATGTGGATGTGTATGTGGAAGAATGGATATAGATGTATATGTGAAAGAATGGATATGGATGTGTATGTGAAAGAATGGATGTGGATGTGTATGTGAAAGGATGTGATATCGATATGTGAGTGAATGAATGAGATGTGATGTGATGTGAATCAGGATGTGAATGGATGAGATGGGATGTGATATGATATCGATATGTGAGTGAATGAATGAGATGTGATGTGATGTGAATCAGGATGTGAATGAATGAGATGGGATGTCATGCGAATCAAATGTAAATGTATGATATGGGATGTGATGTGATGTGAATCGGGATAAGAATGAATAAGATGAGATGTGAAATAAATGAGATGAGATAAGATGTGATGTAAATTGAAGATGTGAAATAAATGAGGTGTGATGGGATGTGAATATGGGTTATGCGAGTGGATGAGATGTGTTGAGAATAAATGAGGAAAGATGTGATGAGATGGAAAATGATGTAATTGGATGAGAATGGGTATACATATGAATTGGATATGGATTAAGTAATGTGGACGGATGTGAAACAATGTGAAAGATAAGAGTTCATTATAGGAACTATATTTATGACCTATTTTTGAATGTCTATTTTAGGTCAAAAATGCTGGGGAAGCATTTTGACCGTCTTGTGAGAATAAGGTTGAGGTGACCTAACTGATAAAGTTACAATAGCTAACAGAGAGTTAACGGAGGACGTCTCGCATAGCAAGGTCGGCCGAGGTCTTGACCAGCCTCGATTCGATTTAAATCGTGAGCTTTCGGTATGGTGGATGAGGGACCAAGGAAGCGGCCTACGAGTAAAGCGCTAGGTGACCTGCGAAGGATCCTAGAGGGTGCTGACCATACGGTGCTCGGGCTTTGGGTCGCGCTGCCGAAGATACCCACATGTGCGTCGAGAAAGATATTGGAACAAGGAGTAAGAGTTGTTTTCTGAAACCGGGCATGGATCTGGTTGATTGACCTTGCTGGTCCTCAAACAGATGAATCCATGGCTCTTTTATATGGAGCTATTGGTTGATCTTGTTGATCTTCAACTTAGATTCCATTTTGATTTTTATAAGTGATTATATTGTAAGGTACTATGAGCCAGGAACTATCGAAAAGGCCTCTGAGGGACAGGTGGTGAGCGTTTTAGTTGCCAATGATGCCATAGATGCACCGATGAAGGAATGATTGGAAATTAGGATTCATCGGATATTTTGGAGGATTATGATCAGCAGTGACACTATGGTTTCTTTAAATGATTGTTTTAAAGATAACTGAATCTGTAAAAAAGGCAATTTCATATTGGGTGTGTAAGTGGTGTGACTTTAAATTTGCATGAATATCCGGCTAGGGGGCCTGGGAACTCCTTTCCCCTGGTACCCGGGACAAAACCTAACCAAATTGCTAATTGGATCCCATCACTACAGTGGTTGGGCGGTTGGCTAACCCATGGGACTGGATGGGGATAGGCTTGGACTAATGGATCCGTAAAATGAGACTCAATTCTGTTATAGTACGATAGATGAAGTAAATCTCGGATAGTAATTAGGCATCTTATGCATCCATCCATGCATACACCTATGCATGGAAAATGGTAATTCTATGGGATAAATCTCATGATTGATTTAGTATCCATGCATCAAAGGGTGCATATATTGTCGACAAGTTCTACCCATGGAGTACTAGAACTTTCCATTTCCACTCAAGGATGAATTCTCTAGCATATGTACACATCCTCTCACACATAACATATAGGGAGGCACATGAACTAAGAGATACAAGACAATCCTCTAACCTCTCTCTCTCTCTCACACACACACGCACACACAAGACAATCCTCTCAACTCTCTCTCTCTCTCTCTCTCTCTCACTAAGAACTAAAAGACAATCCTCTCAAGTCTCTCTCTCTCTCACACACACACACACACACACAAAAACTAAAAGACAATCCTCTCAAGTCTCTCTCTCACACACATAAGAGCAAAGAGTAAGGAGTAAAAAAGACCTCATCAATTAGCACAAAGGAGGATTGTGTCTTGGATTATGAGAAAAATGACTTGTATACAATTGACCCTCATTCACACGGGTGCCCAAAACTTAAATAAATAACTAGGTAACATGGGACATGGCCGTCTTTTCTTATAAAGCTTACTATTCTTTTCATGACACTTATTGCTAACTCTCTTAGTGGTGGAGATCTCTTTGTTATAATAAAATGGGGTTAATATGCACCCCCTGTGGATGTAGGTCTTGTCCTTGAAAACCTATTAAGGCGGGAATGCCCTATGCGGATAGTGATTTCTCCATGACTGTAGCCTCTTTAGAGTGTGCATGGAAATATGAATGTGGAGTCTAGAAAGACATATCTACCATGTCTTCAAATGTAATATTTTCACTTTAGTTATAGGTGATATCTTGCACACATAATGTCCCAACAGTCAAATTACCATGAATGAGTAAGAATCGATCTAGTATTAAAGAGGTAATTATCTTGACTAAGTCTAGTTTTTCATGTGCAGAGAATTTTACTCTTCAAGTGAAATTAAGTCCTAAGTCTTTCATTTATATGGTAGCTATTGTCTATTCCCTCTATTGATCTTAACCTCAGTGTTAATTTGTATGTTATTATCTCAAGATAGTCATGTGTGATTAACTCTAGCTTTTCACATGAGAAATCTTTGCACATAAGGAGATAAAAGTCACAAGATAAGCTTTTCTAACTTTAGAAAGACAATTCCTATAATCCAACTAACATGTGAAAAACTAGTGTTTGGTGTTTGATTTGATTTGCAAGTTCCTAATCATGCCTTTTTCTACTCAAATGTGTAGTTTGATCCTTGTTAGCTAAATCTAAGCAATGGTAGTCACAACAAGACTCAAACTACAATATGATCTTTTATGAAATAACACAAAAATTCTTGCATCGTATTATTCACATGGAGAAACAACAATACATGAAAAAAACCGAAAGAAAAACGATTGGTTTGCTATCCTCTAAGTTACCCAAGTACTCGTAACCCAACCACACAACCAAAAACAATACATTTGCCCCACTTTCCTTCTCACAATAAAAACCTTATCCACTCTTTTATTCACACAAACTTCACAAAAATAGAAAACAATGAATGTAGACATGTCTCCATGGGTAGTGGCTCTCTTGTAAACCTCACACATACACTTCCTAACTCAAGCTCCAAGTGATACCACCCTTGTTTGTTGAAGAGCTCCTTTATTCACTCCTTCCTACATGCATTGTCCCTTCGACATGATGAGTGCATCTCTATGGGTAGAAGCCCTCTTTTAAACTCACACATACACTCCCTCACTCAAGATTACTAGCATGAAAATTAAGATGGTGATTAGAGAGATGAATATCAAGCGTGAGGCTCAAATTACTAAATATAGGAGTCCTTTAAACTATGAGAAAAATTGGTATGTATACAATGACATCACACTCAAAGTGTGTCCATCATGGGTGCCCAAGGCATAGTTTTGGCTCATTTATGGTCTCATACAATTACAATGATAATTCTCATAAATACATTTGTGTCTCTCTTTTCAAGTTGGCATTGCCAACCACGTTAACCATGTTGTTATGCTTCCCATCCTATTGTTGATCATGTACTTGAGATTGATTTGAAGATGGGGTACAAGGAGGGAGGCTTGTGAAGAAGATTTCTTATTGAAGTTGTTGATGGAACTCAACTTGAAATATCAATGGTAATTATTCCTCTGAAAGGAATGGGGAAAGCTTGTTAATAGATGGATCTATTTAGCAATGACAATCAAGTTTTTCTATAGAAGGAATTCCCTTGAAACAATGTACTTAAAGATAAACATTTTTTTTCAAAAGTCCCAAAAGTGTCTTTTTTTTATAAGACTATTGTTAAACATAATCTAATTGATAAATTCTCTTTGTCTTTATGAGACTAGTATTAAACAGAGTTTAATTTAAAAATCATTTCAAGAATTCATAGGCACAATTTTTGTGTCTTTTCAATCCATTTTTAATGTCTTGTATCATTAAAAAAAAATATTTATATGCTATCCAAATCCTTTTTTGAATACATATTCATAGGACATTAAACATGTTGAAGAAAAGTTAGAGAATTTTGAGCTTAGTAAAGTTGAGGTTCATCGTTTCACATGCATCATGATGCCCTTGGTGTCTTAAAGACCTAGTTAAAATCGGTTTCCACCTATATTAAACAAAATAAGGGTCCTCAATATGGCATATGTGATGGCTTGAGTTTAAGGTTGATTTCCATAGAACTTGGAATACAAAGGTTATGTATATGCAGGGGCTTAATTTATGAATATAGTTGTAAGTTAGACCTTTCTAAGAGTTTTGTTGATCAGACTTTTAGAATCCTTTAAAGTACATGCTTGCGAACGATCAATCTGGGATAGATATAGGGAAAGATTTAGACCTTAGATATTGGCATGATATGTTTGATTCTACTAACGGATGCCAAGTATTTGGTCTTTTATTTTAGCCCTACCATAGACAACATTTAAGCATGGGTTGGCTATGTTTTGATACTTAGAAGGTATGGAAGCAAGTGGGTTAAGTACATGTGTGTGAGTTGTGAATGTGTATGGCCAAAGAAAAGTTATCACATGGATAGGCCAAAGAAAAGTTATCACGTGTAGAGGCTAAAGAAAAGTTATCATATGTATAGGCTAAAGAAACGTTATCATGTGTATAGCCAAAGCAAAGTTATCACGCGTATGGCCAAAGACAAGTGGAAATAGAAGTGAGATTTGAAAGATACTTCAAGCTACTTTGTTAATATACCCATCTTGATTCTCTTGTCTCCAACCTTTTGTGAAGCTACTCAAGCATTCAAAGTGACCCATGGCTCTTAATGGTGAATGGAATATCACCATCTCCTTTTTGACATGATTTTGACATGGGCATCTCTATTTAAACTATCACCTAGAGGGGAAACTTAGAAAGTTCCTTATAGTGTTTAGAATACATGGATCATTAGTCGTGCTATAGCTTAAGGATTTTACTTTAAGTTGTAGTGTTTAAAAATATGAGGAAAGACGTAAGAATGAGAATTTATATGTTTCTCTTAACATAAATGTGAATTTGGTATGAAGAGTAATTCATGGAATTAATTTCCCATGTTTTCTATTATTTATGGATTCTCCTAAATGGATTTAGATCAAGACACCTTTCTAAATCCAAAAGACTATAGCCAATCTTGATCGCATGCAGGTGGCTTTGCATTTGGGTGTGGTATTGGTTGCAACATTGTCCCAATTATATTTGAATTTTATGTGGATATTGTATTGGTATTAAATCACTTAATCTAGTATTTAATAAATTAACTTATTAAATTGATTGGCATAGTTGATGTAAGTGCATATCCTTGGGTTGGATTTTCAAAGTGAGCTGGTAGTGTCCACGCAAGTTTTGAGAGACACTTGATTTTGCACATCAACAAATAATTATTTCTGTGAATTGAGCACTCATGGTTAACTCTATTTTAGGTGGAATTTATATTATTTACTAGCACTAAATAATTATTTTTCTTGGGCAGATGAAATCTCTCTTATAGACGTTTTAATTATGATGCAAAGGTTATAAATATTATTGGGTCAAATGTTATCAGCCAATTTTGAGAAAAAGACTTGCACGTAAATAAAAGCAAGTTATTTTTGTGTTGAGAGCTATTTCTAGTCCCAAAAGCTATTTTAAAGGATAATCGATTAAAATACACTGTGAGCAAGTGTTGGTTCACTCATGTGGGGGACAAATCAGACATAATCTTGAGAATTATCTATGCGTTACGTAATTCAATTTTATTGGTATTATATAAATTAATATTCCTGGGTCTTTGTCTCCCAACCATGGTATCAAAGCCACAAACAAGGTCAATTTGTATAGGTGATTGAATCAAATTCAAAGAAAAAGGCATAAGATTGAGGTGTTTCAAGGATTTCACAATGGGCAAAGACCAAAGTTCAAAGAAAGGTGGAAAACCATCTATATAAGACCAAAAAACACCCATAAAGACCGTATTAGGTAAAGTGGGAAAAATCCCATTCCCACATTGAAAAATTAAATGCATTTAATCTAGAATCTACCTTTTTCAACCTATAAAAAATTTAAAAATGGTTTGCTTTATCAAGTGATGCTAGATTGAACCTAGCTTGATCTTAGAAATAGAAAGGTTTCAAGATTTTTTAGATCCACCACTTGTATATTTTACAATTGAAGAGGATTTTTAGATCCACCACTTGGCCATTCTATAGTCCATAAGAACCCAAGATCAGATTCTACCATTTGGTCAACCTAGACCCCCAATTAAAAACAATGGTACAAGAGATTGTATATTGAGAGTCCCCTTAGAGTAGGATGCACTCTTCAATTTAAGACTTCATTGTAATGAACAAGACTAAATGAACAAGAATTATGAAAATTGACATGGTGAAGGTATCCTTATATACACAACCACTACAAATTAACATTATTAAGGATAGAAAGAGTCTCCTTGGAGTAGGATGCAATTGTCAAAATTACGATTATAAATTTTCATTTTGATGAAGCTTATTCTACTAAAGAAATAATAAAACTTTTTCATTAACAACCAAAAGATAAAAGGATAAAAGGAGTCCCCTTAAAGTAGGATGCACTTTGTGGATGCATAAGAGGAGTCTCCTTAGACTAGGTTGCACTCCATCTATGAATTTATTTATTGTGTTAAAAATTGTTCAAAGATACACAATTGAATAGTCTGCTCCCAAAGTTGGCCAAATTACAAAGACCCTCTATATTTTGTTATAATAGAGACCATTTACAAAGACCATTTACATTGAATTATAAAAGGGAGTAACAAAATGTGCTAGTATCATGGGGGTGTAATTTTGATTTTAAGGGGTTCTAGCTCCACCACATGGTAGAGCTAGAATTTTGAGCTAGCTCTACCATGTGGAGCTACAACACATTGAGGAGGATTTAAAGATTTTTAGATCCACCACTTGGCCATTCTATAGTCCATAAGAAACCAAGATATAACATTTGATTGATCTAGACCCCCAATTACAAACATTGATACAAGAGATTGTATATTGAGAGTCCCCTTAGAGTAGGATGCACTCTCCAATTTTAAAGCTTCATTGTAATGAACAAGACAAAATGAACAAGATTTTATAAATTGAGGTGGTGAAGGTATACTTATATATACAATCGCTGCAGATTAACATTATTAAAGATAGAAAGAGTCTCTTGGAGTAGGATGCACTTTGTCAAAATTACGACGGTTAAAAGATTTCATTTTGATGAAGCTTATTCTACTAAAGAGTCCCCTTAAAGTATGATGCACTGTCAATAGATAAAAGGAGTCTCCTTAGAGTAGGATGCACTCCATCTACGACTCCATTATAATAAAACATTGTAAATAAAAATGAATTTATTTTTTTGTGTTAAAATATGGTCAATGCCTTGCAAAAGGCACACAATTGAGCAGCACGCTCCCGAAGATGGCCAGATTACAAAGACCCTTTATATTTTATTATAATAGAGACCATTTACAAAGACCATTTACATTCAATTACAAAAGGGAGTAACAAAATGTGCTAGTGTCATGGGGGTGTATTGGTTGAATGAGGTATTGAGCTTCTTTTTAAGCATGTTCATTTTGTGTACTCACAAGATCACACACTTAGATTATTCTCTCAATTATTATCTTGATTGTTGAACACATTGTAGTAGCTATCATCGAGTTTCAATGTATTCTTGTTGTTGTATAAAACATGGAGACCCCAAAAGAAATGAACTTTTTTGAAGAAAACTCATGTAGTTATTTGTTTGAAATGGACGATGTAGCGAGATATTTGCCTTGTTGCTCATATTGAGGTGTCTAGCATGGCTAGCAGTCCAACGTCAATCACTTTATCTCTTCACTTTAGATCTAGAACTTGTCTATTATAGAGCTGAAAAGGATTTCTTGATCCATGACATCCATTCTAGATCCTGTTCCACCACTTGGACATTATAGAGCTAGACTTCAGTGGATGCAAGTGTTGAGATATCAAGCTCACCAACTACATTTGGATAGCATTTATGGTATAGCTGGTCGTATCATGCAGGTTTGGTAGATTAGACATGTGTGGCAATAATGGCTGGACACCCTGGTCACGTGTGTGGACATTATGGTTAGAGCTAGACTTCAGTGGATGCAAGTGTTGAGATATCAAGCTCACCGACTACAGTTGGATAGCATTTATGGTATAGCTGGTTGTATCATGCAGGTTTGGTAGATTAGACATGTGTGGCAATAATGGCTGGACACCCTGGTCACGTGTGTGGACATTATGGTTAGGGTTACTCTTAGTGTGGACATAACACTATTGTGAGTATTCTCTCTTGTGTGAGAGTGTGGGGCTTCTCTTCATGGCTATGGTGATAATATACATTAGGGTTTGAATCTATGCTTGTGTGTGTGTTGCCTCCTCTTCCTTTTGTGTGTTTCTTTACATGGTATCAGAGCCTGGTGCTCTCATTTAGGGTTTTATGAGTGAGTGAGTGAAGAGGAAGAAAAGCTGTGAAGCAAAGCTGCAGTGAAGAACTCCATTGAAGCTTGGAGTTTGGGAGAGCTGTGGAGCACACACGAATACCAGATCTGAGAGCTAAGGACCATTGGTAAGTGCTACAAGACCCCCTCTGCGGATTGCAGATAATCAAAGCAAGTGAAAGGCAAGATTGAAGTTGACAAAAGAAAGCAAAAAAATTCTGGTTTTGAAGCTTTCATGGAAAGCTTGTGAGTGAATGTATTTTGGCAAATGTACTGGGGGAAATGCAAGCAATAAAGTGAAAGTCTCATGTATTTGGAAGGGCACATGTACTAGCAACACATGAGCGAATCATTGCAGGCAAAAATTGATGTTTTTCTTTAATCTATTTCTACTTTTTGCTTCTATTGCCCCACTACTTCCTTCCTTGGTAGTTCTCCCCTTCTTGGTTGGTCTTCTTCTCGTCTAATTCAAAAATCTATTTCTTCCCCAATGCCCCATGGTCTTTTCCTTGTTGAAAACTTTCCTGTTCTCTCGAGCTTCTCGGCTGCATCTTTCTTGGGCCCTACATCCTCTCTGTGCACCCTGCATGCTCCTTTTGGTTTGTATGCTCTTTGTGGCCCTCCTCCTTCTCCTTTCCATCTCCTGCTTGTCCATTGAACAAGGCCGGCAGATACAAGCCAATCTTTGTTTTGTGTTTGGGCAGTTGATTTTTCCTATTTGTTCCTTTAGATTGTGGTATAGCACCTCTATCCAAGCCACCTTTGTTCCGACTTCCATAGCTTTCACCATCCCAAAGGCCTTCCTCGACATGCAATATGGCTTGTTGGTGAGATTGATCATCTCCACCACAAAGCGCATTTGCTTTTGTCTGTTTTTGTTTTGTGTGCTTAAGATCTTGAACTCCTTGGCTTTTCCCTCCAGTAGGCCAAATTCCTTGATTAGGTCCTCATCATTAGTGGGCCTGATTTCAGCCTCCCCCTTGGCCATCAATTTGAATACCTCGGTGACATACATAGGGTTGAAAACTCTCTTCTCACCTGATGGAATACCTCGATGACATACATAGGGTTGAAAACTCTCTTCTCACCTGATGGGAGCATGATGATATTTGACTTCTGCAACAACTGCTCCAACTACTGCACACCCTTGAAGTTTTGTTGAAGCTCCTGCCATGGTAGATTTTGAAATTCATTTAATCTGATGTTCTCTAGCCCCATTGGGTATACCTATCCACCTCTTGGTATAAGGTGGATGAGAGGTATTCAAATTCTAGCATTTTATCAGCTTCGAGTGTGCTAGGTTTGAGAGGCAGAAGGTGGGGGTGAAAGTAGAGCTTAGAGCACATGACAGCAAGGATTTTTTTCAAGTGATTTGCAAATTAGGCCTTCCATGGAGAGGTATCTAGTTGTTTTCATGATGCATGCCTTCCCTAGGTATAGCCATAATTGCTCAACATCTCCATGATTTCTCCAAATCCCTTTCATAATCTGACCATGAGTTCTTGTTGCACCATTTACAAGGTCATTAATGAATGGGCTGAGAATAGGTGAACGGTGACACGACACATTTTCCTTTCCATCCATGCACCCTTTTTTGGGGCGGTAACCTCAATTTTCCCACCAACCCCACGCTGCTGCCAGTAGTAGCTGGATCCTCGATCTCTAGGCACACTGCTGAAAGATCCCTGTCCCCTTCGCGCAACGAATTCTAGGGTGCTAGTAGCGGAAGTAGCACTTCTTGCATGGGGCAAAGTCCCTCACTCAGGGCCTCGCCCACATATATCCAGAGACAAGAGACTAATCCCTTGGTTCACCGAACCCGAAAAAACTTTCCTCGCCTGAAAAGCACGGGCGATTCCTCCAGGATACTTTTACTCTAACGTAGTCAAGAGCCTTAACTAACTGAACTGATATGACCGAACCCGTAAGTCCCACAGTCAGATCAAGGAAAAGACTTGCACTTGGATCATAGAGACCAATGCTTTTTTCCTCATTGAGAGGCACAACTGTTGATTCTCTTCCATAGAACAATTTTTATCCGGGATTTACTTCATCTATCGTACCATAACAGAATTAAGTCTCATTTTAGGGATCCATCAGTCCAGCCTAACCCCATCTAGCCCCATGGGTTAGCAACCACCCCCAACCGCCCAACCACTGTAGTGATGGGATCCATTTAAGAATTTGGTTAGGTTTTGTCTCAGGTACTAGGGAAAAGAATTCCCAGTCCCCCTAGCCGGATATTCATGCAAACTTAAAACTAGTCACACCACTTACACACCCAATATGAAATTGCCTTTTTCATAGATTCAGCTGTCTTTTAAAACAATATTTTAATGAAACTATAGTATCACTGATCCTAATCCTCCAAAATATCCGATTGAATCCTAATTTCCAATTTTTCCAAAGGGTGTACCTATGGCATCATTGGCAACCAGAACGGTCTCCACCTGTCCACTCAAGGACCTTTTCGATAGTTCCTAGCTCATAGTACCCGGCAATATATTCACTTATAAAAATCAAAATGGAATCTCCGTTGAAGATCAATAAGATCAACCAATAGATCCATATAAAAGAGCCATGGACTCATCTGTTGAGGACCAGCAAGGTCAATCAACTAGATCCATGCCCAAATTTAGAAAACAACTCTTACTCCTTGTTTCAATATCTTCCACGACGTACCTGTGGGTATCTTCAGTGACCCAGAGCCCAAGCACCATATGGTCAGCACCCTCTAGGATCCTTTGCAGCAGGTGACCTAGCGCTTCACTCATAGGCCGCTTCCTCTATCTTTCTCGAAAAGGTTTGATAATTCAGTTACTATTTTATTGAATTTCTTTCTTTGAATATTGACTTAACTGATTTCTAAATTACGAATTCCAATGAGGAATAAATTAATCATTTATCTAAATATTTTAATCTTGATAGATTTCTTGAATTTTCTTTTTACAATCCGTGTGAATATAAAATGATAGAAAGTTCTCTCTTAGAGTATTTAATTATTCATTTATCAAATACTCATAGAATTTAAGAGAAATCTAAACATCATATTGGAGAATATGGGAATTTCCCATAAGTTTGGGACATGTGGTCAAATCTTTGGATTAATCATAACTTGAATACTCTTGCTCCAAATTGAGCGCTCTATAGCTCACCAGATCCCATTTTCCAAGCGCTTTCTAATGATAGCTCACATGATAGGGTTTTGAGAAACTTATAGGCACGTTATCCGCATCCCATCTTTTTACTATTTAAAAAATGGGAATTGGGAAATTCCCAAACTCACAAATATAGTGTTTCTAATTTTGATATAAAAATTCTTTATGCATCTATTTATGCATAGGTCCCGGTTTACGATTGTGGCCAGATAGCATGAGACGATTTTGGAGAAGGTTGGCACACTGCCAACCAGGCTATATACATATGCGGTGAGTTATTATACACCTACTGCATATGGGCTATAAATTTTGGGTCCGTTTCGGCGCGTAATTTCACACCAGCCTACTTGGGGGAAGGTGCAAAGGGGGGCGTGAGCCCCTCTCTGCAGGGGGTCCGAAGGGCCGTTTACGCTAAACTCCATGCGGACTTTGTGGGCCAACCGGAATATATATTCGGTGGTCATTTATGATTGCATGATGAAAAATCATGCACGCAAAGCTGTATTTAGCGAGACGGTCTTTTCCACTAAAATCACTCTTCACCCACGCTTTTTGCATACTGCCTTTGCTCTCACTTCTTCCAGTCCAGCTATCAAAGCTTCTTCACCAAAGCACACGGCTGGGAAGTAGTAGCTATCTATTGTAATTGCATACAGTAATAAAAAATTTTTGATTCTCCATATCGCTGTGTTTTCTCTTGTCTATAAAGATCTTGGCTTCTGTTGTTTCGTAATTTCTTACAACTGTTTCTCACTTGGATCTGGAGCTGTGTCATGGGTCAGCAAGAAGCAGCCTACAGTTGCTCTTTCTTCTACCAAGGCTGAGTATAAATCAGCATGTTTTGGTTCTTGTGAGGCAGTGTGGTTGAGGAGGATTTTAGGGGACATGGGTGCAATGCAGAACAAGCCTATGCAGTTATCATGTGACAATCAGAGTTGCATGGCAATTTCCAAGAACCCTGTGTTCCACGCTCGCACAAAACACATTGAGATTCAATATCAGTACATGAGCTCATCATGGATGGAGAGGTCAACTTGGTGTACTGTCCGACTGAAGACAACGCTACAGACATCTTCACGAAGGCTCTTGGAAGAGACTTGCTGGAGAGGCATCTTTATCATTGACTCGACATTGGGCTAAAAAGGTAGTTCACCTGTGAGTGGACAATGAGGGGGGTGTTAGATATCAATGCCCCACTCTCGTGTAACTACGCGAGAACCGGCTAGCTTTACCTATGAGCCCCCCAAATGAGGAGAAGGCGTTAGAGTATCTAGGTACCTGGTAGGACCTGGTTTAGACACCAGATGGGGGCCATGTGTAGGCCTGATGGGGCTGGAAGGCTTTAGATAGAGTTGGCACACTGCCAACTAGGCTACATGCAAGTGCGGGAAGGCATTCCATGTGACTGACCGCACTAAGGGTAGATGGAGCATTTCCTAGGACAGCCCCCCTTGGGTTGCAGGGCCCGTTTGGAGCACCAGATGATCCTAGATGGCTGTAGGCCAGAAAAGGGCGTCGGCCATTTGACTGGGCCAAAAAAGGGCATCGGCCATTTTTGACATGGTAGACTGGGCTCTATATAAGAGCAAGCTTGTGAAGCCAATAATCATCACTAGCTACAGCAACCCTGATTCCTTAGCATCCATCCTCTGTCCTCTACTATTTCCAACATGCCATCGAAGCTTCTCACACAAGAGCACACGGCTGGGAGGCAGTGCCATCTATTGTACTAGTTCTACAGTAATCAAATTTTTGATTCTCGATACTATCAGCTTTTCTCTCTTGCATACGAGATCCTGTTATCTGTTGAGCACAGATGTATTGTTTTCTTACAGGACGTGTCACAATCCTGGACTATTTTCACATTCTTGCATTCTACACCAAATTTTTCGGTTCTTGCAAGGGCATCTACACCAGTTCCTTCACGAAGTTGCCACTTTTCACCTTGTCAGTGTGGGCATACCTTGGCATATGTATATTCTTCCTTCTTTCTCCTTTGCCAGTTTTCCTATCTAGATTCTTTTCAGATTTTCTTCCATTTCCTTTCCTTGTGACACTTTTGTTGCTCCAAGCTGTAATTGGCTCCAATTGGCACTTCAGTATCCTTCATGCACACCAACTGCTTTCTTGCTCTAATTTCTTCCCTTTTCTTGACCAGGTTTGTCCTCCTATTTTTTTTAAAACCCAGCTTGGCATTCTAACCTATCACGACATCTTGATAAGCCCTTGGTGATCTTGTCATAGCCGTCACCTTAGGTGGCTTTTCTTATTCTCTACACCTGCCCCATGCCACTTTTACCATGTTAATAGTGCATCAGCTTCTGTTGGGTTTGCCTACCTTTACAACCTTGCCTCTTCCAGCTCCTGCTTATGGCACTGAAATATGGGGCAGTCATTTGGTCTATGTCCTAGACCATTGTAGTAGAGACAAGCTCCCCTTGGCCCGAATCTACCACCTACTCTTTCATATGGTCTGTTGATTTGAGGTCCTGTGGACTTGGTTTGACAGTTGGGGCTTGCTCTACTATTGCCTTTCCATCACTCTTGGATTAATGTTCCTAGTATTGTACAAACACATTTTTGCAATGAGATTGTTACTTCCGCAGATAGTGCATATCTGCTACGTGTTCTTCAGCTAGAACTCCTCCTTCATGTGACCTTGATTGGTACACCTTGTGCACCAGACATTCGGTCTAAGTCCGGATCTTGCATGTCTTCTAGCAATCTTGGCTAGGGTGGCCTTTAGTTCTTCCTGAACATTTACTACCTACTTCCTGCCTTTCTTTTTATGGGGCTTTTGCTCGTCGACATCCAACTCCTAGCTAGACTCTGATTCTGAGGTGTCTTCTTTGGAATCTGATTTGGAAGTTTCTTCCTCCTTCTTTTTCCTTTTGTCCTTCTTCTTCTTGTTGGGGTCTTTGCTTGTTTGCTTCAAGATCCCCTTAGCCCTGGTAGCTCTTGCCACACCACTTATTCGAAGGTGAGGGCATCCAAGTCATATGATGCCACTAGTGTCTAAAGATTTTCTCTTAATCCTAAGAATCCGAGAACAAGCAATCAACGAGGTGAGTGACACATCTTCTTTATGCAATTGTAGGCTAGGTTATGGTAGATTAACCTCTCGGTTTGAGTTCTTTATGCTCCCGAGTGTAGTGAGGCAAGGCTCCACAACCTTGGCTAGTTCTTGCACTCTTTCTATGGTGCAAGGGCTTCCCATAAATGGTGCTACTGCTAGCGATTAGCCCTACCGGATAGCCACAATGCATTTTGAATGTGTGTGTGTGTATTTTGTTTTAATTTTGTTTTCTATTTTTGTAAGAAGGGTAGAAATGAATATCTGATAGAAATGTGTCCATTTTGTGGCATTGTTTGCATTCTAGTTGACTTTTGCATTTTCTTTAATTTCCTACATATTGTTCAAATTCTACTTGTTTTTTATTTCTGGCGAGTGCTACAATTAGTTCATTTAGATGAATTCTTCTTCCATATTTCAATTGCATGTCCAATTTCCAATTTCTACATTTTCTGATTTTTGCTTGTTTTTTTTCAATTTTGAAATCTAGAAACAATCATTTGAGCATAAAATTAAAAGAATTGGATAAAGTAGGCCATAGAACCATTTACCTAGTATACAGTTTATCCCAATTTTGACCCCTCATGTAGAGAAATTGGGATAATAACACAAATTAGGGGAGGATTTAGCACATGCAGAAATTTTGGTGTTTTTTTGCATTTTTTTGTTATACAAGAAATAACATTGCATCTACCTCTAGAAAAGAGATAGGTTTGCAAACCATGGATCAACATCTTCTCACAAATGATTGGGAGTATGACGCATCCACAGAGACTCTTGTGGATCTCACCATAGGCCAAGTGTATAGTGTTAGTTGGA
This sequence comes from Cibotium barometz, assembly GCF_041138505.1. Lineage (NCBI taxonomy): Eukaryota > Viridiplantae > Streptophyta > Polypodiopsida > Cyatheales > Cibotiaceae > Cibotium > Cibotium barometz. The sequence goes on from NC_141061.1 coordinate 17,011,300, forward strand.
AAGAGATTGTCCAATCCATATCTAGGGCCACAATAGAGGAGGAATGATTACAGGGTACCTGCAATTATATATATAGGGTCATTGAACATGAAAGGATCAAAAGACCCATGGTGCAACTTGGGACATCCAAAGCTAGAACGCCCACAATGAGCGAAATGGTAACACCTCCTATGAGCCCAATGGATCCTAATTTTGTAGTGTCACTCGGCTATGCCATGGACAAACTACATCATCTAACCCACAAGGCCATGCTATAGGGACTCAAGGGCAGACTAGCATGAGCTTCACTTTCTTACATCCTAGAGCTGTCCCTGCCCAAGATAATACTAGTACACTGCCTCCTCCAGTGGTGGATGGCATTGCATCAACTATGGCACCTAGGACTATCGCAAAATTGCCTTTGAGCCACATGCTCAAGGTTACTACGATAGTCAACACTACTTCACATATGGAGCTTCCTATGCCACCTGGCATGTCTAGTATGACCATTCCTAGAGGGGTCACATCTTATTCTAGTGCACCCACGAAACATCCCCTTCTTGGAGTGAGTGTGCTACTAACTCCTGTTATGAGATTGGCTGCACCTAATGCCCACATGGCTAGAGAACCTATTGGGGTGCCAGTAGGGCACATGCCTTATGTTGCACGTTACTCTCGCCAGGGTTTAGACAAATACATCCTCATGTAGTGCCACATGTTGCACCTCCACCTGCTCGTATCATTGCTCTAGTTATGCCAGCATCATCAGCTCTACCCATAGAAGCAATTTCTTTTGCATAGGCCTTTGAAAGAGTGGTAGCTAAAAGCATAGCACCTATTATGAGAGATGGTGGTCATAGAGCCATGGGAAAGCTGCCCAGATAGCCAAGCTAACCCACAAATTCATTGGCGATAGTGATTTTAGGAGACACTTGGAAGTATTTGATCAAGTGTGTGAGGCCCTAGGAGAACAAAATGAGGTCTCCAAGACCAATGCCTTTAGTCTAACATTAGATGGTAAGGCTGGGGATTTGTATAGAACTCTCAGGGTCAAGTAATGCTTGAGCTTCACCACTATTAGGAGATTGATCTTGAAGCAATTTGTGCATGAAGGAGTCTTATGGGTTGTAGCTTCCCAACTACACAAAGCCAAGAGAGAGGAAGAGGAGTTGGTTAGAGATTTTATCTCAAGCATTTGAGCTCTCGTTCCCTTTCGCATGAACACTTTGAATAATCAATTGTTAGATAGGTTCATTCACGGACTTAGCCCATGAAGCAATCTATAATGGCTTAGTCATTATAGGGATCACTACATGGGATGAAGTCACAACAAATGCCATCCAACTAGAGGATAATCTCATAGTCAAAGGAGCTAAAGCATCAGATTCTAAATCTATTGCCTCTGGAGTCATGGGACAGAGAACTTCTACAATTGAACCCCTTGTTAAAGGCAACACATTTAAGGAATGAATTCCACGGATTTCATGAAAGCACTCTAAGAGGGAATGAAGGTCAATATGTACCAAAGGCGAGAGTTTCCATGGTGCTCAATATGCCAACAAGGACATTCAACTAGTGAGTGTCCAATCCTAAGGGCATGCTATAATGGTAATTATACTTTTTGTGGATGTTATGGTCATGAGGCTTCAGAGTGCTGCAAACCCTTGCTAATGCTTCTAGGCCTCAACAGTTGGCTTTACTAGCTCCATCACCGCCACGAGCCATAATGCCTACAATAATATCTCAACCCAACGCTGATAAAACGACATAAAATCTATTGCAAAGGGGTTTTACAATGCACAAAATGTATTGTTACCTCCACTAGTTAACCATCTCCCCTCAGGATCACACCTCTTAATCAAGTAAGCTTCGAGGAGCCTATTTATCATCAAGAATATGAAGTAGATGATAAACTGCTAAGCTAAACATGCAACCTTGCACACAAGAGAGGGAAAGAAGAAGAGAAACAACCATGCAAGGCTCAAGTCGGAGATGTGCACTTAGCCAACCTATGAGATCCCTGTCCCCACCGTGCAACAAATTCAGGGGTGCAGTAGAAGTAGCACTTCTTGCATGGGGTAGGGTCCCACACTTGTGTTGAGATATCGAGCTCTAGTGAGGCGGTGGACACTGATGACCCGCCTGGGGGATAGGCCCCGCACTTACACCACTGGCATGGTTGGTGAGATCTTGGGTGATATGCGGCCAGTGGGATGACAGGCTGTGTGACAGCCACTCTAGAGACTGGCATAGTTATAGCGCCAGCTCATTTAGTCGGGTTCACATTATAGAGAACCCGTGTATGTATTTGGTTGAGTACCTTTCATATTGTGTGTACTCTTATTCTTGTATATGGTGTGTTGAGTGTTGAGTAGAGAGAAGAAGATTTTCAGCCTCTCACCTTGTGTGTTCTCTATTAGGGCTTTGTGAGTGTGTGTGTGTGCTTGCAAGAGCTCAAGCTCTCTTCCCCCCTGCATCTTTTCATGGTATCAGAGCCTGGTTTGTGCTAAGGGCTGAGCTGCAAGCAAGAGAACCACAGGAAGCGGTACGAGGGTAAGAGCTGCAACTACTCTTCCCTATTGTGTTGGTGACTACACCCTTGTCGGGAGCTCTACGGGAGGCACCGGCAAACGATCTCCGATTGAGGAGCCTTCTTCGCGGGAGTGAAGCTATAGGGCAACAATTTCAGTCCTATGGACAGTCCTACGGATAGTCCTACGGACTGAAATTTTCGGGCCGAAAACGCGTTTCGGGCGCGTCTGGACCTCCGTTTTTCAGAAAGCAGGCGATTTCGAGCACTGCGGGTAAGTCATCGATTCTCTGCAGAACTCTGTTTTAAGAACTGCAGGAAGACAGATTGACTGTGCAGACACTGTGGGTGCTGCAAAGAGGTCTACAGTTACCATTGGGTGTATGTATGCACATTGAAGTCACTGGTTGTGACATTTGAGTGGACTGCAGTACCGCTGTGCAGAAAATACAGCATTTGTGCAGAAAAACCAGAGTGCAGTTTCTGGTAAAATTGTGTGTTTGGCAAGATGTCTAATGATGGCATAACACAGATTGTGGCTGAGAAGCTGGACAAGAATAACTTCCATGCTTGGAGGTTTAGGTTGACTAATTTCCTGATGGGAAAAGGCTATTGGGACTACATAGAAGGTGAGCATGAAGAGGCACCGGAGATACCGGATATAAATCCGACTACTGCAGATGTAAAAGAGTTTAAAGACTGGAACCAAGGAGCCAGGAAGGTTATGTATTGGCTTTCCATTAGTATACAGGACACCATGATTGGGCACATTCAGGATGCCAAGTCCCCCAAGGAGGCGTGGGACACCTTGGTAAAGCTTTATGAAACAAACACCAAGGCACGTAAGATACAGTTGAAGAATGAACTTCATACTGTGGAGAAAAAGAGCATGTCTGTGAATGACTATGCGCTGAAGATAAAGGGTATTGTGGAATCCCTTGCATCTATTGGTGTGTCAGTAGATGATGATGACAAGGTGGAAGTCTGTTTACGTGGTCTCGGGCCACAATACAAGGCGTTCAAGACGTCTATTCAGACTCGGGAAAACATTCCCAACCTTACAGACTTGGTGTCTATGCTGATTATCGAAGAGAAGAACTTGGGTGAAGACCAACAGTCTTCACAAAGTAAAAACAGTTTAGAGCAACAGGCCTTCTACACGAGTTCAGGAAGAGGACGAGGTAGAGGAGGTCGTGGACGCGGTCAAGGAGGTGGCCGAACAGGTAATCAGAATTATGGCCAGCAGCAGCAGCAACAACAACAACAGTCCCAGAATCAACAACAACAACAACACGCAGGTGGAAGAGGCAGATTCAGAGGCAGGGGGAGTCAAAGAGGCCGTGGAAATTGGCAAAGGCAATATAATGATGCACATGAATGCTATTATTGTGGTAAGCCTGGACATGTGCAGTCAGAATGTTATAAGAAGCAGGCTGATATGCAAAATGGGAAAGTGCAGCAAAACAACTATGCATCCTCAAGCAGAAATAATGAGGATAATGAAAGGTTGTTTGTTATGCAGCATGTTGTGAATGCCATGTCTGAAAATGTTGATGCAGCACAAAAAGATAATGTATGGTATGTGGATTCAGGCGCTTCGAACCACATGACGAGTCATGGGGAGTGGTTCAAGGAGATGAAAAACTCGGAAAGACCAGGTTTTGTGGAAACAGGGGATGACACTGCTCATCCAATTGCCCACGTTGGAGATGTGCCATTATCTATGCAGGATGGCAAAGTGAAGTACCTTGCAGATGTACTTCATGTACCGAACATAACAAAGAATCTGGTTTCAGTTGGCCAGATGATTGAGCAGGGGTTGCAGGTTCGGTTTAACCCTGATGGGTGTCATGTTGAAGATTTCAAAGACAAGTGCAGGTTGGTTGCAAAAGGCAACAGAGTGGGCAGAATGTTTACGTTGGATGTAGACATGCCTGAAATGAGTGCTGCGATGTTTGCAAATGGTTCAGGAGTTGTTGCAGACACAGACATATGGCATAAAAGAATTGGACATGTAAATGTGCAGAGATTGAAGTCTATGCAGACAAAAGGAATTGTGACAGGGCTGCCAAAATTTAAAGTGGAAGGTATGCAGAAAATATGTGAAGCATGCCAATTTGGGAAGCAAACAAAGCATGTGTTTCCACGTAACAGATATGTGAGCAGAAATGCACTAGATGTTGTGCATTCAGATGTATGGGGTCCTACGAAGACCGTGTCTATGGGAGGCTGCAGGTACTATGTCACTTTCATTGATGACCACACAAGGAAAGTGTGGGTATATTTCATGAAGGAGAAGAGTGAGGTTTTCACTCACTTTCAGAATTTCAGAGTTTTGGTTGAAAAGCAAACAGGAAAATATGTCAAGTGCCTAAGGTCAGATGGAGGGGGAGAATACTTCTCCAATGAGTTCTCTGAATTTCTGAAGAAGAATGGAATTCGGAGACAGTATACATGCAGATACACTCCGCAGCAAAATGGAGTTGCTGAGCGAAAAAACAGGCACATTGCTGAGATTGCGCGGGCATTGATGGAAGAGAAAAATATGCCGCATTGCTATTGGGCTGAGGCTGTTTCTACAGCAGTATACATCATGAACAGGACTCCAACTGCAGCCATACATGATGTAACTCCAGAGGAGAGGTTTACTGGCAGAAAACCAGATTTATCTCATCTGAAAGTCTTTGGATGCATTGCATATGTGCATGTGCCAGATGAGCTGAGAACCAAGCTGGATCCGAAAGCTGAAAAATGTGTGTTTATTGGATATTCCCTTGAGCAAAAGGGATACAGGTGTTATAACCCTGCTACACGTGAGTTGAGGGTAAGCAGGGATGTTGTCTTTGATGAGATGAGCAGCTGGTATGCTGCTGAAAAAGAAGCTGTTGGGGCTGATTTGAGTGGAAGTGTGGTTGCACAGAATGCAGGTCAGCAGCAATCACAGTCTTTGAGTGGACCAGGAGAGTCCTCATCTAGTGGGTCTGTTGGTAGACCATGGAAAGGCAGGCTGCGTCATAATACCAGCCCTGCAAATGTGATTAGTACATCACGTAAAGGAAAAGAGAAAGTGGTTGAGCCCCTTGGTATGCCTGACATTTCTGCAGGGCATTCTCATGTTGATGGAGAGTCTAGTGGCTCAGATATGAGCCTTGATGAGGAGCTTGGGATCCCAGCTATGAGAACACCTGGTGTAAAGAAGGCTATGGAAGCCATGAATGAAAAGCTGCGAAGATCAGGGAGAGTGAAGAACCCTGTGCAGAGATTTACATATGATGGTTATGTGGCACATCACTATGCATATATGGCAAAGGTTGTGCAGGTTGTTGAGCCCACATGCATTGATGAGGCTGTTGGAAATGTGTGTTGGGAGAAAGCTATGGATGAGGAGATGGATGCACTATATGGAAATGAAACTTGGGATTTAGTGCAATTGCCTGAAGGCAAGAAAGCCATTGGATGCAAGTGGGTGTACAAAGTTAAACATAACAGTGATGGAAGCATAAACAGGTACAAGGCTAGATTGGTAGCCAAAGGATATGCGCAGACATATGGGATTGATTATGAGGAAACTTTCAGCCCAGTTGCCAAGATGGCAACGGTGAGAGTTGTGATAGGAGTGGCTGCGTCAAAGCAATGGTCTTTACATCAGATGGATGTAAAGAATGCATTCTTGCATGGGGATTTGCAAGAAGAGGTGTATATGTTGCAGCCACCTGGTTATGAGGATGTGGGTCACCCCGAGCATGTTTGCAGGTTGAAGAAAGCCTTGTATGGCTTAAAGCAAGCACCAAGAGCATGGTCTGACAAGATTTCTGAATATCTTGTCACTATTGGCTTTCATGTAGCCAATGCAGATTTCTCATTGTATGTGAGACATGGTGATAGAGGAGTTGTGCTTGTTGTCATCTATGTAGATGACTTGATCATTACGGGGGACCATGATGCAGAGATCTTTGATGTAAAGATCTTGCTTAGACAGAAGTTTGAGATGAAGGATCTGGGGGAGCTCAGATATTTCTTGGGCATTGAGGTGATTAGGTCACCACATGGTATTGGATTACTGCAGAGACAGTATGGCTTGGACATGTTGTCCAAGTATGGTATGACAGGCTGTAAGCCTATTTCTGTGCCATTGGATCAGAATGGCAAGTTGAGTGCAGATTCAGGAGAGATCTTGGAGGATCCTACTATGTACAGGAGCATAGTAGGAAGTTTGATCTACATGACGATCACCAGACCAGATTTGAGCTATGCTGTTGGGTTGGTGAGTCAGTTTATGCAGGTTCCACGGAAACCGCATTTAGATGCAGTGAGACGCATACTGAGGTATGTGTGGTCTACTTTGCATTGTGGACTATTCTATGAGACTGGGACAGAGATATGTGTACATGGGTACACAGATGCTGATTGGGCTGGTAGTATCTCAGACAGAAGATCTACTAGTGGATTCATGTTTTCTTTGGGGAGTGCTGCTGTGACTTGGAGCAGCAAGAAGCAGCCTACGGTTGCTCTATCGAGTACAGAGGCCGAGTACAGAGGAGCTGCTATGGCAGCATGTGAGGTAGCTTGGTTGAGAAAGCTACTTGCAGATTTGGGTCTATCAGTGGATAGACAGGTTGTCATTTTCTGTGACAACATTAGCAGTATACAGTTGGCCAGGAACCCAGTCTTTCATGCTCGTACGAAGCACATAGAGGTCCACTACCACTTCGTCAGAGAGAGAGTCTTGGCAGGAGACCTTGACCTTGTTTATGTCAGCACAGAGGATCAGGTAGCTGACATCTTCACCAAAGCATTGGGTACAGAGAAGCTCCGCAGATTCAGGGCTTCGCTTGGTGTACATGAGATGGAGTTGAGCTCGAGGGGGAGTGTTGAGATATCGAGCTCTAGTGAGGCGGTGGACACTGATGACCCGCCTGGGGGATAGGCCCCGCACTTACACCACTGGCATGGTTGGTGAGATCTTGGGTGATATGCGGCCAGTGGGATGACAGGCTGTGTGACAGCCACTCTAGAGACTGGCATAGTTATAGCGCCAGCTCATTTAGTCGGGTTCACATTATAGAGAACCCGTGTATGTATTTGGTTGAGTACCTTTCATATTGTGTGTACTCTTATTCATAACACAAATCAACAAAATGACATTTTTATAGTAAATATTAAATTTTACTTCAAAGAAAATACCAAAAATTATAATTTTAAAAAAATCAACAATAATTAACTAACTATTGCTCTGATACCACTGTTAAAAACCTAAGATCTCTCTAGACAATTGTTATGCATAAACACGCATAAAATCATCCACCCAACCACCCTCGAGCCCAAGGGATGCACACATGATATATAAATGAAATACATCATACATCTACCTTGATGTCCCATACCATCAAGAGGTATAACTCCAATCCAATAGCATGTAGCTATAGTGTGAAATGGTAGGTGAGTAATTATGATCCTCTACACAGAGAGCATAACATATCCTTGGCCTCACAAGACTCCCTTGAGTGTGCCCCATGCCCCTATTATATAGGAGGGCCCTCAAGTTACTCTTGACTCTCCATTTTCCATGTGTGACCCTTGGATGTGTGACCCTAACCTTAACCCTTTAGGTTAGTCCTAACCCATGCTCCACTAGAGCTTGTTTCCATGCTCACAGGCTCACAAGCCTAATATGGGTTAGCCTCCTAGTATATGCACACATAATGTGTATATAGCAGACTACCATGAACCGAAGGAGCCTGCATGATGTCCCACATCCACCTCAATACAAGTGTCATAATCCTTATAGTATCTTCTATTAGTTTTTGTGTATAATCTAGAAGAATTAACACTAAAAGTACCAATGTCAAGAGTCACATATATCTAGTACTACCAAACATACACCAGATACTACCCTACCCATTTCACTCTCTGTATATTACTTCCTTTTCAATCACACTATTCGGGCCAAGATAACTCCCATGTTTGGCCAAGAGGGGTTAAGGTCTCCGATGTGACCACATTTGTGTGATGCACCTCGTGGATGACACCCGCACATGCTTCCACAAAACGAACAACACATATGCATCACATGAATACAACATTAATCCCAAAACATGCATTCAAGAGACATATTTATATCGAAAACAGTGTAAACCATTAAAATTTTGAAGAAACATCATAGCTCTCTAGTCAAAACTCATAGTAAGTCGAATTCCTTTTAGTTGCATAAATTCAGTTGACATCTTCTCAAGACATTTCTTTTCAAACCTCCTTGGGGTCACTCCAAGTTCAATTATGAGCTTACGACTCCTCAGCTTTAAAGTAGAGTCCTTCACGTAGGGTCTTTATAAGGCCCTCTATTTACTTCTCTTATTTGGGATTTTATCTTTTGATGTTTAGTAACTCTCTTATGCACTCCTATGCACATAAGATTAGGTGCCTACCTTTACTCAAAAATGTTTAATTAACTTTTTTCTTTTCGATCCTAATATGACATTAATCTATTTCTAAGGGTCATTTAATTTGTGCACATTATTTCACATAGTAGGTTTCTTTCTCTTCCAAGAATTTAGGCTATGGCTTTGCTCTTGTTTGGGTAGATAAGATGCTTCCAATACCCTTGAATTATGGCTTTTCTCTTGTGTAGGTAGATATATAAGATGCTTCCAATTTAGGATATGGTTTTTCTTTTATTTGGGTAGAGAAGATACTTCCAATACCCTTGAATTAAGAAGCAATATTTAGGACATTATCGCTCTAAAAATATATTATCCTTGAGTAATTTTCTCCTACTTTTCCATAAATCTACCTTTGAAACTAAACCTATGGTTTTTGACTAACATTACTTGTAATTCACCCATGCACATTTAATGCATAAAAGACACACAATCTCTCTCTTTATAACACTTTTAAATTATGCTCTTTCTATACTCAACCTAACTTTTTCAATTTCACCTTTATTTTTTTTAAAGAATAATTTTTAACTTTAACAATCCTTAAATACTTCTAATAAGCTTGGGCGATGCCCCATCTCTACCTTTCTCTGTCCTAAAGTTGGATACACCTCAACTAGAGAACCTAGACTAAATTTCTGTCTCTACAAATTATTTAACCTAAGAATACTTATAAATTATTTAAATATCAAAATTTCCTAGGTCTTAAATTATCATATCCTAACCCTTGATTTTACTTTAATATGCAGCAAGAAAATCTATTAAGGTCTCCACAAGGTTATATATAGATTTAAATTTGCCTAAGGTTGTAAGTCAATTTTTGACCTTAGCTAACACTATTCTTGGGGAATTGTCTAGAGATTGAGAACCTAGTAATAAAATTTAATGTAAACTTTATATTTCATAGAATATATAATTTAAAAGAAGAAGGGGATGAGAGAAATTGTAATTTTTAATAAAGAAGGTGATGTACCATCATGTGTGTAGACAATTAAAGCTTCCTCCTCCACAAAAGCCCATAAGCTTTTCTAAAGATCCCAATGAGGTTTTATAATCCCCAATTGTCACTCTTTTCAGTGCAATACTTACAGCCTACATAATGCAACCATGCGGCCAAAAAACAAGTCTATATAATTTTTACCAAGGCTGATGCTATACACCTTAGCATATTTTAAGAATAATTATTAATATAGATTCAACTCATTTATTTATTTTTAAAAATTTTCTAATTTGTTTCTCTTTCTGACCCTATGCAAGTGTGCACATGGGAAAGCCCCAATTTATGCATATGTGCACACGAAAAAGCCCCAATATGCACATGGCAGCTTGGCCATTAATCTTAAATAATATTTTTCTAAATTTTCAATCTATTTAATGTACACCTTAGTGAAATAAAAATAATAAATTAGTTAAATTTAATACATAGGAAGAGGATTCTTACATTCTCCCCACTTGAAGATCTGATATGTGATCTTGCAAACTGGGGATAATATTTCCTTTTAATAATTTCTTTTTCTTACAAAAGTAGCATCCTTACTTGGGAAAAAATTCCACTTGATTAAATAGTCCTTTACGATTTGGTTTAAAAGAAGCTTTTCTTTGACGTCTAAAATTTCATGTGGTTCTAATTCTACTTGTCCTTAGGGGCGCAAAATGAAACTTGTTCATCACCCAATATATGACTCATATATATATATCTGGAATATATTTCTTTAGTAGACTAACATGAGAAAGATTATGAATTTTTAAGTATGATAAAAAAGTAAATGCTCATAGGCTTGGTCTCTTACTCTTCATGTAATCACATATGGTCGATAATATCTAGGTGATAGTTTCTTGTAGTTTCCCAAGAGGAGTGAACTTCTCTTGGGTTGTATATGAACAAAAACCATATCACCTTTAGTAAACTCTTTGGTAGATATTCGACTCTCCGTGTAATCACATATGGTCAACAATATCTTAATCATAGTTTCTTGTAGTTTTCCAAGATAAGTGAACTTCTCTTGGGTTGTATACGAAGAAAAACCATATCACCTCTATTGAACTCTTTGGTACATATCACTTTAGATCGGTATATTGCTTTTGCTTTTGTCTATCTTGAACAACTTTAATGCCCTTTATAGACTGTATCTTTCTCATCCAACATCTATTTTGACACTTTTACTTTGATATAGTGGATCAGACCAACTTAATGATGAGAGGCCTTATAAAGAAAACTCTCCTAGGTGTAGATAGTTCTTCCATCTCCTAGGTTCTCATCCATAGAATGCTCAAAGAATATCTTCAATCACTTCGTTTACCCTCTCTAATCACCTTCTTAATCTCAGCCTACTAGTAAAGGTATTTAAAATTATAGGTACTACCACAAGTAAGGAGGATTTCTTGCTAAGAACATCCATAACCACATTCTCTTTTATTGACCTATACTTGATCTCAAAATCAAACTTTTGAAGAGTTTTCATCCATCTTCTTTGTCTCATATTAAGATTGTTTTGAGAGAAAATTCACTTTTAGCTCTTATGATCAATTACCGAAGTGAACTTCTTCCTAAGAAGATAGTTTGCCAAACCTTCAAAGAACTATTATAAGTAACTCTAAATCATGCATATCATAGTTTCTTTCATGCGGCTGAAATTTATGACTCATATGCTATGAAGTGTCCTTTTTACATTAGGACTCCACCAAAATAGCAAATCCAATAGCATCCATGAGAAAGACCAAAAGTCTTTCCATATTATCATAGCTTTAGCACATAATTTGTCACTATTGTGACCTTCAGCTTATCAAAGGCACTTGGACACATAGGAGACCCCATGGAGAAGCACTGTCAAGGGAGAAGAAATCTTAACATATTGGGGGAAGAGGATCTGATACCCCCTTGTTAAATCCTCTGAATTTCTTTACCATCTTTGGTTTTAGCTAATGGATAATAACATATACCTTTGTGGGATATTCCATTTGACACTACGAATCCTAAATATTCAATTTTGTCTAAATAAGGTTCACCTACTCTTCTTAGAAAAACGTTTATACTTTTTAATACACTTCTCATGATCTGTAAGATCCTTGGAGTAGATGAGAATATTTTCAAATAAGGCTAAGATAAAATCATCAAGAAGAAGACTAAGACTAAGACAAAAAATACTAAGAGATAAATAATCATGATGTTCTTTGAAGATTTCTTGCATTAATTTATTGAAGGTAGTAGGGGCATTTGTTAGTCCAAATGGCATTACTATGAATTCATAATGCGCTTGCTATGAGATTTCGCAGAGAAAGAGGAAGATGAGGAAAGAACCATGCTCTGATACACTAGTGTGAGATCAGGTCCATGAAACTTGTTAAGTGAATGAGGCAACTCTCCACCCAACTACGGATATAGAAACCCTAACGGCTACTAGAATAGCCCTGGCCGTCCACACATGTCCGGACTCCCCTGAATCGACCAACTCCCCTTAGTCCTACCCATGTCCAGACAGGTTGATTGCTTCAATATCTGCACTAAAAGTGGAAGTTTGTGAAGGAGAGATAGAAAAGGGAGGACTTAATAGGACTGCTCATGAGCTCCATGTTATCACTCTCTTACTCCACAGAAATGAAAGATTGCACTTCCTAAATGAGGCTTTGGAGCCTTGGCTAGAGTTTATCTAAACTTTACTTTGGATTTTTATTATTAAATTTTAAAAAACATATAAATAATCCAAAAAATAGAGAGAGTGTAAGATTCCTCCTCATCCTGAATAACAAATAAGCCTCTACTTCAATCCCTTGTAATCGTTTTATGCTTTTGAATACAAGAAAATATTATTTTTCCTTGTTTGGCCTAGTGAGATAAAAATTTCTAGAGAGTGGTAAATCAATATTGGGATATTTTTGGATAAATAAATTCTACAAATATCAAAAAAATATTTCCCTGAAATAGAAAATCAAAATAGTTTTTTCAAGGTGCAATTGGAATTAATTAAAAATGATTTAGAAGACCTTAGCCTAAGGGTCAAGATTTTTTTAAAATTTTGGATTAAGGTTCCTATGGACCAATAAGATTAGTCCAAGTGTTGAGATAATATAAATCCAAAGAATTAAAAAAAAACCCAAAAATGAGTAAATGCCCACATAAGAAGAAGAGTTGACTAAGTACTAGATTTATTAGTTAAAAATTATGAAGTATTAATAAAAAATGAGATATTTTGAGTAATCATTTATTTTTGACACATTGGTAAGGAGAAGGGGGCCCTTCAAGGAGGCGCCTATTTCACATGTGTGGATGAGTTTTAAACTAGAAAATAATAGGATATTTTTATCTCTCCTCTCTCTTGGATCAACCAAATCAAAAAGGGATCTAAACTGGTCCAAATCTTGTCTAAATCTTATCCAAATTCAACCAAACTGAAGCTGGAAAATTATAGAACTTAGTTGGACTCAGTTAGTGGCCTCCCTCACCTATAAATAGACCCTCATTCTTTTGTATTCTCATATTTCAACTAAACTATGCCGGTATTACTCTAAGATAAGCTTATTTTCTATTATCCTCTAAAAATCCTCTACAAATTGAAGAGATTGGAGCTTGTCTCTCTCTTCAATCTTCCTTGGAGTCTTCATCAACATACCAAACCAATTGACTGGTTGGGGGCTAATGAGATTCAAGCTCGATGTCAGTGTGAGCCAGCTATGCTATGTGCTCGCATGTTAGGTAGGAACATGTGTGAGACATAAATGACCGCATGTCCAGCTGGTCATAGTGTGTGGACATTATCTAGGGTTAGATGTGTGTGGACACAACTCATAGTGTGTTGTGTGTATTATGGATTATGGCTTTATGCATTGTGTGAGAGAGGAGATGGCTTCCCTCTATGGTTAGGGTTTGTAATATACATTAGGGTTTGCTCCTATGTGTGTGTCTCCTCTCCCTCTATCGCTTTTTCAACATGGTATCAGAGCCTTGTGTTGTCTATTAGGATTTATGAGTGAGTGAGAGAAGAGGGAGAAGAAGCTGTGAAGCTTGGAGCACACCGATTTCTATCAGATCTGAGAGCTTGGCCTACCAAGTAAGGTATTCTAAACATCCTTGAGTGGATTGCAGGTGATTCAAGCAAAAACAAAGCAAATTAGTGTTACCCAAAGCAAAGGAAATTTCTGGTTTTTGAAAGCTTTCCATTGAAGCTCGGAAGCGATGATGTATAGTGGAAATACATGTAAATCTGGCAAAGACACATGTATCTGACAAAGAGGAATGTATTGGAAACTCATATGCAAGCCTTAAACTGATTTTGGAGCAATTTGGATGCATTTGAATGAGTGAAAATTTCTGGTTTTTGAGCTCTCACAAAACAGAGAAAAGGAAGTCAAAATTTGATGCATTTGGAGCATGTTTTTGGCAAAAATCAAAGCATTGACTGGTTGCACACATACCTAGGTGTGTTGGGTACTTGTTTACCTCATCAATTAGCAACATAAACACTCACAAAACCCTTAGGAGCAGGTGGTGCATTCTGAACAGAGAAACAGGGTAGTTTTTTGTCATTTTTGATACTAGGAGGTCAAATTCAACTTGGGTGCTTGATTACTTCCACAATTGACTTAGCAATTGGTTTCTATACACACTTGAGAAGATCATGATTGGATTGATCAATTATCATCAATTGAGCTGGGAATGAGCTGATTAAACAGGCTGTCCTGCAGAGAAACAGAGTGAGTTTAATCGAACAATTACTCATTGGTCTTAAACAATTGGACTAATTCATTTTACATGGAGTTAGTGGACACTATTACTAAGCTAATGAATGCCTGGGTGCTCAATTTGGACAAGGATTGAAGAAATTAGAGAAAAATTACTACTGGTTTTTCTGGTTTTTTTGGTTTTTCCCAAAACAGAGAAAGGGGTTTTATAAAATTGATATGTACACATGTCGGATGGTGTTGATATTCAACATTGAGGTTGTTTAGGTGTCAATGCAAGTTACCCATACTTGATTGCACCACTACATTGTAATTTGGAGCCTTCGAAGGCGTGTCAAATTAGGGTATCTTGGACTGTGTGAGTTAGTTCATTTTGGATGCATACAGGTTGATTTTCTACATCAAATTTGAAGATTGTTGGCTACTTTGGAGTACCTGGAACACTCATTGGAGTGTGGTTGAGCTGAGGAAGGCTCATTTACAGATTTGGACATGTGCGGAAGGTGTATTGCATTGATCAAACATGTCGGATAATCCAGTACAAATTGTTGGTGAAAAGCTGGATAGGAAGAACTTCCAGGCATGGAAGTACAGGATCAAAAGTTTCTTGAAGGGAAAAGGTTTTTGGAATCTCATTATAGGTGTTGAGCCAGAGCCGGAGCTACCCCGACAACCTACACAGCAACAACGGGTTATAGCTCATAAACATTGGTCAAAAAGAGCATTCAAGGTGTTGCATTATCTGTCTATATGTATTTCGGATGCTATGCTCATACACATACCTAATGATGAGAATCCCAAGGATTCATGGGATACATTGGTGAAGTTGTTTGATACAGACACAAGTGCTCGCAAGTCTCAATTGCGACAAAACAGATACATAATGTGAAGCGGAATAGAAGGAGCATCCATGATTATGTGCAAGAAATAAACAAGTTTGCAGATGCATTGGCAACAATCAATGCCCCCATGCTTGATGATGATTTGGTAGATATTACCTTGCGTGATCTTGGCAAGGAGTATAAATCTTTTGATATATCCATCTCGGTTCAGAGTACAGGTTTACCAGACTTTGATGAGTTGGTTTCACTCTTGCTTGTTGAGGAAATCTAACTCGGTGATTCATTTCTGGATGCATCTACTAGCCATGATGATAATGGCAGAAATCAGGCTTTCTAATCGCAAAGAGGTTTTAGAGGCAGGGGGAGATTCGCATAACGTGGCCGTGGTGGTAATGGTCGTGGATGGCAAGACAGGTCATCTCACAACAGAATTTTTAGCCTTCATATGGTGCTAGAGGTGGTCGTGGGGTGGATATACACCTCAGAGAGGCGGAGGTTATCCTCATGGTAGAGGACATTGGCAAGGCCAACAAACATCTATGCAAGATGTGGAATGCCATTATTGTGGGAAGTTTGGTCATATGGCAAGAGATTGTTTCCGCAAACAGAATGATTTGAGAGAGGGGGTAGAGCACAACATCGTGGAAATTATGCACAAAATGGTGGTGAAAATTATGCATCAAGCAGTAATGATGGCACTGCAAATCACTTGTTTGCCATGAAACATGTTGTGGGATCTATGATGACAAATGCTGAAAATGATGATACTTTGTATATGGACTCTGGAGCATCAAACCATATGACTTGTCATGGTGAATGGTTTGAACATATGAAGCCTATGGATGTGAAAGGCTATGTGGAAACAGGAGATGATACTCAGCATGCCATTACACATGTTGGAAGTGTACGATTGGTTACGCACAATGGTCAAACAAAGTCTATGTCAGATGTATTGTATATGCCTTCTATCACAAAAAGCTTGGCCTCAATTAGTCAAATGGTGGAACAAGGATTACAGGTTTGTTTCAACAAGCATGGTTGCTTCGTTGAGGATTTCAAACATGGATGTAGAGTCATTGTTGCTAAAGGGAAGAAAGAAGGCAGGTTGTTTAAGCTGGATGCTGTAATTCCTGAGTTAAAATCAGCCATGTTCTCTAAAAGTAGAAATAGGATTGGACATGTCAATATACAAAGGTTAAAGAACATGAAGGTAAGAGGCATTGTTAGTGGGCTGCCTAGATTCAAGTATGATGGGAATATGCATGTTTGTGAAGCCTGTCAGTTTGGAAAGCAAGCAAGGTTGCAGTTTCCTAGAGAAGGAAACATGAGTAGCAGGCCACTTGAGATAGTACACAGTGATGTATGGGATCCTACACAAAACCCATCTATCAAAGGCAGTTTATATTATGTGACATTCATAGATGATTTCAGTAGAATGACATGGATATACTTTCTTAGAGAGAAAAGTGAAGTGTTGGAAAAGTTTATGGATTTCAAAGCTTTCGCAGAGAAGCAATATGGCTATTGGATTAAATGTTTGAGGACAGATAGAGGTGGTGAATACACCTCAAATGCTTTTGAGCATTTCTAGAGAAAGCATGGTATAAGAAGACAATTGACTTACAAATATACACCTCAGCGAAATGGTGTGGCTGAGAGAAAGAATAGAGTCATTTGTGAAGTGGCCAAGGCAATGCTCAATGAAAAGAGCATGCTAGATTATTATTGGGCAGAAGCTTGTGCTAGTGCAGTGTATATACTGAATAAAACACCTACAATAGCCATTCATGGAAGTACACCAGAGATGCGGCTTACAGGTTATAGGCCAGACATTGGACACCTCAAAGTTTTTGGATGCATAGCCTATGTACATGTGCCTGATCAGAGAAGGAGGAAGTTGGATCCTAAGGCAGAAAAGTGTGTGTTTGTTGGATATGCATAGGATCGACTGGGATACAAATGTTACAATCCACAAACTAGGCAAGTTGTTATCTCACGAGATGTGGTGTTTTATGAGCTTGCTAGTTGCTGGTACAAAGCAAAGGATGAGGGTGTCATTGAGTCACTTGATGCTGATGTGCATGTGAACTTGCCACAAGCAAGTTCTAGTTCTACTTCTATGTCTGGGCCAGCAGAGGCTGAGAGTAGTACTGTACGTCCATGGTCAGGATGTTTGAGGCAAGAGAGTGTGAGCACTGGGAGTAGTGCTATGGATAAAGGAAAGAAGAAGGTTGAAGGAATTGGAATTACAAGTTATGAGTCGTCCAGTTCAGAGAGTACAGGTGATCATGGTACAGATGTGATGCATGTCAAAAGAAAGCATTGAGTGGGCAATTTGACATCAAAGATTTGGGTGAGTTGAGATACTTTCTTGGAATTGAAGTGATCAAAGACCATGCAGGTACATGGTTAGTGCAACGCCAATATGCATTGGATATGTTGGCAAAATATGGCCTAACAGGTTGTAAGCGTATGAGTACACCTTTGGAGCAAAATATGAAGTTGCGGGCTGATTTTGGTGAGGAGTTGGATGATCCATCTATGTACAGAAAGATGGTTGGTAGTCTCATTTACACGACTACCACACGCCCGGATTTGAGTTATGCTGTGGGGCTAGTGCAGAGCCCCAGAAAACCTCATTTGGATGCAGTGAGATGCATTATGAGATATGTAAAGACCACTGCACATTATGGTCTACTTTATGAGAGTGGTAAAGGCTTGGATATACATGGCTACATAGATGCTGATTGGGCAGGTAGCTCATATGACAGGAGGTCTACTAGTGGTTATGCTTTTACACTTGGAAGTGCCGTGGTGAGTTGGAGTAGCAAGAAGCAACCTACAGTTGCTTTATTTAGTACAGAGGCTGAATACAAAGGTGCAGCCATTGCTACTTGTGAAGCAGTATGGTTAAAGAATCTCTTGGCAGATTTGGGTGAGCCAATTGATGGCAAAGTTGTCATTCATTGTGACAACATGAGCAGTATACAGTTGGCAAAGAATCCAGTATTTCATGCGAGGACCAAACACATAGAGGTCCATTATCACTTTGTCAGAGAGAAGGTGCTGGATGGTACAGTTGATCTAGAGTATGTGAGAAGACTGACGAGAAGGTGGCATATATCTTTACAAAGCCACTTAGCAGGGAGAAGTTTGAGTACTTCCGTACTATGTTGGAAGTACATGGGATGAGCTTGAGGGGGAGTGTTGAGAGCCTTGATATCCCAAGCTCATCTACATCTTCATCTATGGTAGTACATCATGAGCTTGAGAGGGGCTATTGAGATTCAAGCTCGATGTTAGTGTGAGCCAGCGATGCTATGTGCTGGCATGTTAGGTAGGAACATGTGTGAGACATAAATGACCGCGTGTCCAGTTGGTCATACGTGTGGACATTAACTAGGGTTAGATGTGTGTGGACACAACTCATAGTATGTTGTGTGTATTATGGATTATGGCTTTATGCATTGTGTGAGAAGGGAGATGGCTTCCCTCTATGGTTAGGGTATGCAATATACATTAGGGTTTGCTCCTGTGTATGTGTCTCCTCTCCCTCTACCGCTTTTTCAATAGGGGCCTCTACTTTGATTAAACAATCAAGCAATATAGGAGGTAAAGTGTGGTTTATGGACTTTTTCTTTTAATCTCCAAATATTTCTCTCTTCTAAACCCCTCTCAAGCTTGAGAAGCATTTAATTGAATGGCTTTTTAATACAATTGAAGTTCTTTAATGAATTGTAGACACCTAAATTTCCATTTATGCTTAAATTATAATGTTTTTTTAAAGCGTTTCTCTCTCTCCCCCCAAAGAATGGTCATTCCTATGACCTATTCTATATTCAAATGAAGCTTCTCATGAAGCAATTCTCTAATCTAAAAGTAATTTCTACGCTTGTCAAATTGAGGCTAAATAAGTGGCTTTTTAATGCTTTTATGCTATTTAATTCATGGAAAAATTAGGAAACAAGTCTATAATTGGATATTGATCCAATTAAAGGTTATTCTATTATATGATATTACTAAACTTTATGTTTTTAAAATTATTGAGAATTATCAATAATAGCAACGGAGCTATGGTAAAATTTCTAAAAAATTAACACATAAATCATTTTCATTCATAAAATGAAAAGAGGACTTCCTACCATATTCTAGGATTGATCATCCTAGATTAATTGAATGATTCTCATTATAATCATGAAAATTTTGATTTTTATGTTTATGCATAAATAGTTAATTAGGAAAAAGAGAAATTTCTAGTAATCCATTTTTATGTTAAAAGAGTAATCCCCATGACAATGGAAATCCATGTATTCCAATGAAGTAAGAGAAAAATTGTGATGCTAAAATAATGTATATTTTATTTAAAAATTAAAGAAGTATTTTAGTTAAATTTATCTTTTTGCATAGAAAAATTTAAATGATGAAAGACGAATTCCCACCATATTGGAATTTAAATATTTAAATGAGGAAAGTGTAATTCCTAGTGTAAAGGAATTAATGGAGATTTTTATTTGAATTTTAAGAGAAAATTTGGTTAAATTTATATTTTTGCATAGATAAGTTTAAATGAAAGAGGAATTCCCACCATATTGGAGTTCAAATATTTAAATGAGGAAAGTGTAATTCCTAGTGTAAAGGAATTAATGGAGATTTTTATTTAAATTTTAAGATAAAATTTAGTTAAATTTATTTTTTTGCATAGGTAAGTTTAAGTGATGAAAGAGGAATTCCCTCCATATTGGAATTCAAATATTTAAATGAGAAAAGTGGAATTTTTAGCTTAATGGAATTAATGGATATTTTTATGTAATTTTTAAGAAGAATTTAAATAGATTTAATTTATGGTAAAATAGGAACTCCCATGATAATTGGATTGCACTCATTAAAATGAGAAAAACTGTGATTTCAAGTTTATTCAAAAATAAATAGGTATGATATTTAGTTAAAAAGAAGAATTTTTATGATAATTAAGAAAAGATGGATTTGAGTTAAATTTTAGTGTCAAAAGATGAAATTTCCACCATAATTCTACCTAATGAATTAAGGTTAAGAAATTATTTGATAGAAGGAATATATTTGGATATTTTAACTAGTAAAATCACTAAATGGATATTTACCCAAAACTAGATGTTTATCTGAAGGGAATCCTTGTAGAACTAAACTGAATGAATTTGGTTAGACTACGAGGGGGACGGATAATAAACCTACTTGTCCCATCTCTCAATCTGAATCAAGTAAAAACTTTGTGAGGGCCAATTCCAGTTCTAATCTCACAAAGAATAGACTGCCGAAACTAAACTAGTTTTTCTTGACCGAACTCACCAAGAATCTAGTTGGATAATCAGACTGAATGATGGGTAGATTACCCTGATGAGAGATCAAGGATCCTCATTATGAAACTGGGAATTATGGAAAAAGGGTTTTTGGAACCAATCTCAAATTGGAATTTTATTTGCATTGGAATCTCTGTTTTTTTAAATTCAAAGGACTGTTTTACGTCAGAATGCTGGAGGAAGCATTTGGCTTATGATTTTCTAAGAGGAGGTTTGTTGTTTGAAATAGCTGGTGGGGAGTCGTCAACAAGGGACGTTGCTCATGGCAAAGCCTACCGAGGTCTTGACCAGCCTGTCGGTTTTGACCAGCCTCGGTGCACGGTTAAAATGGTGCGCTTTCGGTACGATGGGCAAGGACCGACGAATCGGTCCCTGAGTGAAGTGCTAGGACACCTAAGGAATATCCTAGAGGGTTCTGACCAGGCGATGGTGGGCTCACGATTGCTAGGACACCCATTCATACGTCGAGGAAGATTTCAGATGGACTAAAAGGAAAGATTTTTGGGAACCAAATTTTGATACTGGATCTCTGGTCTTCAACGGAGAGTCTAGAGGTTATTATTGTAATACAATGGACTCAGAATTTTGAAAAATGATGATCACAAATATTATGATTTCTATTGTTTAAAAGCCAGTCGAATCTGTTATAAATGGTAATTTCATATTGGGTGTGTACGTGGTATGCCTACCTTAATTTTTGCATGAATCGCCGTCTAGGCGGCCTGGGAACTCTTTTCCTTGGTACCCAGGCAAAAACACAACCAAGTCTTTATAAAGGGATCCCACCAAGTGGTCGGGTGGTTGGCTAACCCATGGGCCGGATGCTGGATCGGAGGATTCTTGAGAAACAACTAGATACGATTAGTTACATTAATTAGTTTAAATCCTGAGAGGACTTGTTCTGTGAGAGGGGATCAACGGCTATGCCTCCTAAATGAGGAAAAAAGCGGTGATTCCATGGACCAAGTGAAAGTCTCTTCTTGATCTGAGCAGTTTATCTAGTTAAGACTTTGACTTGTTAGAGTAATTCCCCCGTTAGAAGATATTTCCCGTGGAGGAATTGCCCGTGCCTTCCAGGCGAGGGCGATCTTCCCGGCCCACCGCTCGGGCTAGCCTCTCATCTCAGACATCTACAGGCGAGGCCCTGAGTGTGGATCCCCACCCCCCCGCGCAGGAGGCCGCCGAGGCAGGGGCACCGTGGAGGGGGCAGGAACCTCACAGAGAGGGCTTTAAAAGGAGGTGGAGGGCCTCACTTTTCAATTGCACAAGTTGGAATTTGAGCTCGTGACACGCCAGAAGAAATTTCATGAGTGTGTACATTTTTCTGCAGGTTTTAAGCTAAGATTGGTCTTTATCTTGTCCTCTAGTTTATATTTTAAAAATATAGCTTTTAAGAAAAATATTAGGTAATTTATGGTTAATGTCTTGGGATTCCACAAAGATATTTTTTATGGAAATTGCAAACTTTAGCAAAAGAAGTTACAATTTTTTGGTCAATTTGAGGCATGGAGTTATTTTTGAGAGAAAACTCTTTTTCAAATGAAAATGACATGTAAAAAGTAGACAATGCCTAAAAAAGTGAAGGTTTCATTTCTCAATATCACTTCTCCATTCTAAAAGAAAAACCTTTTAGGATTCTAGAATCCAAATCTTGGAAGTCTTGCTCTGAAAAATGGTTCTTTAGAACTATTGTAAAGGAAATTAGGATTATAGAATCCACTTGATATCAATGTTGGGTTTTGGATTCTAACCCTTAATCTTAGATGGTTTTTAGAATACAACTCTGCTCTTACTTGGATTCTGGAATCCTAAACTTGAGGAAGAGTGGGTTTTTAGAAACCAACTTTGCTATCAAGCGGATTCTGGAATACCTAAGTTGTGTACAAGTTATTGGTTTTGTTCTTTCATCATAACGTTCAAGGCATTTAAGATCCATTAGCACTTCTATCTCGATCTTGGTGGCCTATACTCACAAAAGTATGTACTACTACATGATAGTCATAAAACACCCTAAGTTTTTATCAATTTTTGTTTGTCTCTAGGTCCAAATTTGAAAGACATGCAATCAAAGGTTTTGGCAAGGTCAAGCACAAGTGGGGGTTCAAGGGTGGGGCCGTTTATAGTAGGGGTCCAGGGGGCAGTAGCCTCTAGGGGGGGTCTGGGGGCAATGCCCCTAGAACCTGATTGTCTAGGGACTATTGATAGACCCCAGCCCACGACAATAAGATAAATTTGTGAATTGTCTCTTGTTTGCCTAGTCCATGCCTCATTGAACTACTCTAATTTTATGAAATTGGATTCCAAAATCCAAGTTTTGTGAACTTGGGATACTAGAATCTTAAAAAGAAACACAATTGTGTTAAATGCAACGCAAAAGCCTAAGAAGTGGTGCAAAATCTTGTAAATTGTGGGCAAAGGAGAGTAGAAGGAGAAATAAAACATTTGGAAGAAAGAAACCCTTGTCAAAGATAGAGATAGACAAAGGAGTGTGTACAAAATAAAGGGACGATGTCGTGCATCTGCAAAGGAGAGGCCACACCTATGCACACATGCATGGGATAGATACGATGTGTGGAAGTTTCTACAAGAGGTGATTTATTTGTGTAGGTGTCTATGTACATGACATATACCTGGACGAATTACACATGGAGAGTCAAATTTCCCCTTAAGGAGACGATGCCTATAGGGTCCAGTTCGTTTTTGCAAAGACAAGGCCAGCTACATGCAAAGATGAGTGACAGAAGATGTGCCAACACACACTATCACGCAGTGGTTTGTGAATAGAAAAATAAGTATAGTAGCTCCAGGGTCAAAAGGAAAACTGGTAAGCCCATCCTCACGACCCCAGTATAAATCTGACACGGAAGGTATCCACCAAAAAAGCTCAAAACTCCTGGCCAGAATTTCAAATAGTCTTGGCATAAAAAGAGCCATCGTGTAGGCCAAGACTGAGATATGTCGTAGGTGCATCTGAATGTCGAGCCACATATCCAAAATCTATGCTCCTCAAGTGTCAAAGAATGCATTCGAAGGAGAATGTCTTGGCTCCAAAGAACATAGGCTCGTATCGACATCCCCATAGGCTCGTATCGACATCCATAGAAACCAAAAGAACATAGCTCAAGGTTGGCCTCATGTAGAGTCAAATGTGAACTCATGCTATTGTCCCATGTAGCACCACTCAAAAGGTCAAAGGCATGATCCACCATATCAATGTATGTATGAGTCCGACCCATGCACAATATCTCCATGTGCAAGACACTCTATATGTGTATGATGATCTAAAATATAAATATAATCATCAGCATCATCATAATCATCATCTCACTGAAAAATAAAGAGGTATCCTCACATGAAAGATAAATGGTATCATCTCCTAAGTCATCATCTATGACATCCCCAAGGCCTCCAAGGTCATCCTCATAAACATGGTGGTCTATCTCCATCAATGATGCCCCTATGTGACCTACATCCCATGATAAATCTATCTCCAATAACATAGGATCTAAGGATATGTCGATCAAATGAAAATCTCTCAAGATCTATGCCATATGATCTACTATGAAAATGGTCAATATGCATAATCCTACTACGATGTCTCACATCAATGAAATCATCACTACTCTCACGCACTATCCCTGACTGCTCAAATATATGAGCTCTATCCACACCAATAGTGTAAGGAATGCTATAAACACTAGGAGTAGTGGTCCTATCAATGATATCTCCACAAATAGAAATCCTAAAAGAATTATCTGATGCATCTAACCCTATTAACTTAGGCCTATGCGCATAGGTGGCTTCGTGACTTGTATGCGGAGTATCACTATCCTCAAGTGTGCTAATGGATACACCCATCCCAAATGTGCTAATGGATGTGTTACTAATCAAATGCACACGATCCTCTAATGTGACGGGTGTCATGGTTGCACGCATCTCTCTCCTATGTGACGGGTGTCGTGGTTGCGTTTGTAGCCGTGTGCAATAGAGAGAAGAGATATGAAAAAGCTAGGTGGGCTTGTGCGCCAGCTGTGCTGTGTGCGGCTGATGAAATCTAACGAAACAAAGAGAGAATAGTTTCTCTCCTCCACACTTGTTGTGAAAATGCAAAGAGAGATAAGATGGCCTCATATTATGTTGTTTATGAAAGTCTATGAGGGTACCACACATGTCTTAGAACTGACCTATGGGTGTCATCCATGGGTGCACCATACAAATATGGCTGTCAAGACCTTGATCCCTCTCTGCCAAAAGTACATGTACTCTTGACACATGATTGGTGTAGGAAGTGACTATGTAGTAAAATAGGCACAGTAGTGCTACATGGTGGATAAGTATGCATGCTGGTACTTTTCATACATAACTCCTGACACTCATGTCTAGACTATTTATGCTTTTGGTACTAGACATACATAACTCATGACACTCATATTTGAAGTATTTGTGCTTCTTTGATGGGATATGGCTAGGCTAAGCATATGGATATGGTTTAAGTAGAAAAGGATTAAACACTGGGAAGTTGGCAAAAAGGTGGACCTAAGCTGCGAGTACTTTCTAAAATAGAACAAATTTACATTTTATGATAGAAAACTTGGGATGTCAAATTTAGACAAGCAATCATCAACAAGGATATAGAAATTGCCTTCATAATCCAGGAGTCAACACATCTTTTTGTGAGCCTTATGGAGCCACTTGATGTGACATACTTGTGAGAATTATGAAGGGAAAACATGTGGATGAGTTATTCAACTTTACTTTATGTAAGGATTTTTCTAGTTAGAAGTGAGAGAAGTTAACATAATAGCCAAGCATCAAGATATTGTGATATGAGGCCCTGAGTGAATTGCTCTATCCTTAGTGTCATTTTGTCATTATATTATTGTATAGATAGAAGGCTAGGGTTCTCACAATTGGTATCAGATCATGGAATTCTAGTGCTGTCCATCTCCATTTCAGTGGCATATATAATGGGTCCACTCTCTTTGTGAGCGGGGCACACATGTATTGGTGACTATATTCTGGTATTGTCAAGTACTCCTGCCACCATGCTAGCTGTATATCAAAATCTTCAATTTTGGGGTTTGCATCATTTGTGATAATTGTTGTATAGCCCTCGCGTCATGTATGAACTGGATGTTCCTTTCTCCACGTGCTCGAGGGAAGCAATAGCTTAGCATACATGTTATAATCCGGATTTCAAGTAAATCTACCAAATGAGGGTTTTGTATGGCTTGCCACATTTTCCCATAAGGTGCCTTCTCCAGCTAGGGGAAATAGTTCCTCTAACTCTGGAATGGGTGCTCGAAGAGGATATGGTACATAAGGCTATTTTGTAGAGGTTATGGTGGCAGAGTAAGATTCTGGTTGGATCCGCCTCGTAGGTTCAAATGGTGTGATTTGCATCAAAATTTTGGCTTCAACAATGGATTTCCTACTCTGATTAATCCTTCATATTCTGCCAGCACAAAGACTTAAGCACAATATCATTAGTAAAAGGCTAAATATTATCATGTGGTAGAGTGTGACATACCTCTTGAGTTGGCCGTGGGGTGCCGACAAGGGGGGAGAGAGTGTTAGTGGGAAATTCTAAAGGAAGAGAAGTAAGATGAGAGAATATACAATCTACCTGAGATTTTTTAGTAGGAGAGGAACACTAAGGTATGGATTTAGTAATTTACTTGCTACAGAGGAAAACACAGGATGAGTTGGAAGATTAGTCAAACTTGTCGTTTCCTCTTGAACCTCTTCGGAACTAGGGGTGGGTTGGTGGGTTTGTTGAGCTACATAAACTCCTAGAGTTCTATGACTTCCTCAAGAGATATGTCAGGATATTTAATGTGTATTTTATTAGAGTTATAGACTATTGTTTTCATCATGGCTTCTAGATGTTTATGTATATAATGATAAAGTTTTAGAATGCCATAAGGATGATAGAGGGTAGATTCATAGAGATTTAAGTGTTGATGCGTATTATACACCTCTAGCCACCCATGAATTATTATCCATTGATAATTTTGAGCTACAACCTCGTAATTGGCCGGTGAATGAAGAATATCATCTAGTACAAACAGGTCAAGTTTATCGACACTGTTGTCCAAGATGTCCAAATATTGCAATACCAACACCAACTACGTAGGTTGAGTACAATAGGGTGTAATGGATAGAAGAAGATAGGTTGAGTACAATAGGGTGTAATGGATAGAAGAAGATATCTTTTGGGTTGGTCAATATTATGTCCCCCAAAAAATACCCATATTTATGGTAGGGTTGGCCTCGTGTTCTATATTTTGCCTAATTAGTATTAAATCTCCTAGGCTTAAGTCTTCAGATAGATTTATTTCATATTAAAGTAACTTAGACAGTGTTAGTGTAGACAAAAAGAGAGTAAGAGTTTGAGGAGGGGTCCGAGGAGTAACTGGCAATGAAACTATCTCCAAGGCTCACTCAAGAAGCAAGCACAACTCGTTTGTAGGCTTCTATCTTTCACTTCATTCCCGGACAGCTAGCTAGTGCTCTAGTTCCTGTATCCTTGAGACTTTGGTTGTTAGAAGATTTGAAATTGCTATTTCTCTAACCATTCTGGCTGCATCTAATTCTTCAAACCTTTGTCTGGCATCTTCTTGTGCCCTTCTGGTGGCTGATGCTTCCAACACGAGACTCTTCAATCTTCTTAAGCCTTTCAGCTGCCAATGCTTGGCTAGCTTAGAGTTGCTGAGTAATCTGTAGCATTTCCTGTTTGTGGTATTGATCAACTTCTCCATCTCCAAAGATTTGGCATTGATTGTCTCATTCAAGGCCCTAAATTTCTCTGCATTTTCTTTGTTTGTTTGTTCATGCTCTGTCTGAAGCTGGAGCACTTTATGGTCAGTGTCTACTGTAGTTATAGATGTCAAGTTCTTTGTGAGTTTCTCTTCCTTGGCTTGGAATGTACTTTGTACCTCCTGAAGCTTTTGAGCATGGATGCTAACCTATTCCTTAGTGTGCAAAACTTTTTTTTGAATCTGTTCTTTGGATTGCTCTACTTGTGCCTTTAGTTTTGTATTTTTTTTAATTCTTTGTACTATTGTTTGGTTGAGGACAAGATTATTGCTCTCTAGTACCTGATATCTTGCTTCTTGCTCTTCGACGGCCTTTAAGCTTTTTAAGATCACATCTCTATGGGTTGCTTATGCTACTGCCAAGTGTTCCTAGAGCGTCTGAACTTGGTTTTGGCTTCTTGCACCTATCTCCACGGTGTTGCATTTTTGTCATTAAGTATGTGAGTGGTCAATAGGATACATCACCACACCCTTTGTTCCTGTTCCCAAATGAAGGCTCTTTGTGCAACTGTGCCTTCAAATTCATGTTGTGGTAATTGTAATAAATTGTCCAGGCCCTTCATAGTCTCATTGAGGAAGCACTTGTAATCTAGATTATGTAAGAAGGAAGTTGTTGAGATGCTTTGTCACGTAGGCTGTAATGCCTGTGAGACCGACGACAGACCGGATGGCCATGTCCGGGGTTCAGTGGGAGAGGACGCCCAATCGGAGTCATGGGTGGCCAGGCTAGTGTGGACGGTAGTCCACACACTATATAGCTTGGGGATGAGGGGCAATCCTCATTCTTCCTCTATGGCTGGGTGGCGAGCCAGAGGCCGTCCCCCTCTTGTGTAATGCCCGTAGCGACGTTACGGATATCTAACACTGGTATCAGAGCGTGGTTCGATGGGATTGTCAGAGTTCGCGTGTGACCGGTGGACTGGAGCCCACTCGATGGTTTTGGACCATTCATCTCCTCATCCTTATCTCGAATGGAGTGTGTGGAGGGAGGCGGCCAAGACAGAATAGAAGGGAAGAATTCTCTCTCTCTCTCTCTCTCTCTCTCTCTCTCTCTCTCTCCCCGTCACACACAGCAAGCAAAAACGCAGGTAAGCATCTCGTTTTTTTTTCTTTCTGCGTTGAATTTGTTAAAAGAAAGAAATCGCCTTTCTCTCGACTGTGTGTGGGGGTGGGGGGCGAAAACCAGTAGCTGAAATGCTAAACGTCGTAGAGCTGAAATGCTAAACGAATTCTGTGTGTGGGAGACGTGGGGCGAAGAGCACGAATGTGTGCCACCCGTCTGTGTAGAAACCCCGTTGTGTAGAGAGAAGCACGACTGTGTGTGGGGGGGGCAAGCAACAGCCCCAATGCGAAGAGCAGCCCACCAGCCGGCGAAGGCCAGCTGCGTTTCCTGCCCCCCCTGCTTGTGTCTCTGCCGTCGAAAGCCTAAGAAGAGCTGAAGACGCACAACGCCGACTGCTGCAGAACTATGCTGGTGTTGCTGGGCGGGTGGATGGCGGGCGGGCGGAGTTGAACACCCTGTTGAGGCCCGGCCAGGCGGCCAGCCCAACGGCGGCGGCGGCGGCGGCGGCGGCGGGCGGCCAGCAGCCCAACAGGCGGCCATGCCAGAGGGCCGCCCACCAGCGAGCGTCCATACGGGTGGCCAGCCCTTGATGCCATCATATATGGGCCTGCCCAGCGCACAGCTGGCAAACGGGTGGCCAGCAAGAATCGTGTGGACACTCCCAACGGCGGGCGGTCGAAGCGACGAGGGCCGACCCGGCCCGTTATTTTTTTTTTTTTTTTTTTTAAGAAACACAAAACAACGTCACACCCCATGAAACAAACCCAACACGGCCGTCGCGCCGTGTAGCCATAGTACCCGTTTTCCACGAAAGAGACCCACCGCACACGGCCGTAGCACCGCGTGCTAAGAGAGAGACAAATCCCACGGCCGTATACCGAGTCCTTCGAGAGAGAGTCGTTCTATGGCCGTTGTGCCTAGTGAACACTTCTATGGCCGTAGCGCCTCGAGGGTAGCACATGTGGTGATCACACATTTGGTTCAGAGAGACTAAATTTAAGCTGAGCATAGACTTAGTATTGGCCATCAAAGTCACGTAGTTTGGCTATAGTGTAAATCTAAAACTGTGGTGTGCTTTACTTGGGCTAAAAGGACCGGCAATGGCATCAGTTGTGCCCAAATTAGACGAAGTGCTTATCACGAGAAATCAAGGTAAGCCTAATTGAGCCGTAGTGCTCATAACCCTTCACAATCTTTTAACAGTTGCTAGAAGATTGTGATAAACTTTGGCAAATGAGAACCATGTACAAGCGTAGTCTTGATGTGGTTATGCCTTGTGTCCAAACAAGTTGCTTACTGTTTGTAACACAAGAGAGCCTTGGCAAGTAGAGGCAAGCTGGCCCTTGTTGGTAGTAACAAAATAGTGTCACTACTTGGGCCTAGAGATTAGTGACTAGTTTGATTTAGTCACGTGATTGCCTAGTAAAAGTAATCCCTAAGGTGTGTATTACTTGGGATAAAGGGGCTAGCAGTGCTGCTAGCAGTACTCAATTGAATGGTTTATCTAGGAGTACTAATCTGAGGGATTAGCATACGCCTAGATATAATAGCAGATTTAGGATTGATTTGTAGAAATCAAAGGTAAATCTGAAGGGGTATAGTCTTGAGATGTAATGCTCAATGTCCTTATAGAAGTTGATCGACGAAGAGAACTGTTCTTAAACTTACTTGAATGGTTTTCTCTTCTTTTTATTGCCATGCGTCGACATCCCACTGCTCGAGAGTTTGTGGTAATCTTTCGAGGGGGGAAAGAGCCTTTTTATATGTCACATCAATTGGTTTGGTGGTAATTTGATGGTATGGGACATCAAATTCTCACGGAATCGATTGTAGTCTTGGTGGAATGGGACGCCAAGGCTTGTGCATGTAACTTGACTCTTGTTTGGGATATCATAGCATAGCGGAGGCTACACTCCAACCCACACACTTGTCAATCCGTGAATGCAACCCGGTTAGCGCATAGAGGCTATCCCGAATGGGAGAAGATGAGTTAACCACACACTAATGACTTCTAGTCCTACTCAATCCTTCTTCAACACTCAAGCAATCAATCTAACATAATCAAAGCATCAAGGTTATACTACACTTAAGCACACAAATGCAACTTATGCAAAGAACCTAACATGCAAAGAGCTATCACACAAGCCTCAACTACACATTATTTCATGCACAAGCTTCATCACATGCACTCTACAACTCACAAATCAAAACATCATTAAGAAATCTAGATTAGCAAGTATGTAGACCAAAACCTCATATCATTGAAAATGTAAAGAATAGAGAGTACAAGATTGAAGCATGAATGAAGATGGAGAGCCTTGGGAGAGCACTTGAGAAGGAGCTATGGAGCAAGCTCTCTCTATGAGCCTCTCAACCAAATGACCAAAGAGTGCTCTCTAGCTCTCAAATGGGCCACCTTTTATACAAAAATTCTAGAACTCCCAAAAGTTCCCATGTGGGATTATTGTCAAGCCCTCTCCCACATTCATCTACAACTTTGAACTCTTTTCAAGAGCCCTAAGTGTCTTTTTTGTTGCATCCTTGTATTGATCTCTTCATTCGTCATGCAACAACTCTTTGGCGGGTTTGTATGTACACTTGTCTGTAGTGATAGTGTGCAAGATAAAATTTCAACTTTGAAAATTACCAAATATAGCCATAAGTTGGGATAAAACCCAGTTACAGAGTTTGGAGAAGCTCTAGGTAGCAAGACCATGATGGTGTACTAGTGCTAATAGAGTGATTTAGTTCCGGATAATCTAAATCTAGAGGTTAGCAGCAGTAAGACTAGTTTGGTTGGACAGTTTCATGCATGGGGGACGCCCTATAGCATTTTGCAAGCGTAGTCTTGCCTATGTTCAACATAAGTGTGCGATTGTGAGCACATTTTAGTTGCTACCATATGAATTTGGGAAATATATTACTTTCCTACATAAGCAATTGTAATATTGCAGGACAGGTTATTTTGCTTACAAAGTTCATGTGCGTGTAACACTACAAGGGATCGGGCTCATACCCGCGCTCCTAGCCGCAAAAAATGGGGTGGTTGCAAGATCAGGGTGCCCAGTTTTGTCCACTCAGGCACCCTGTAAAGAGTAAAAAAACAGGCATTTGTTTACCTTTAGTAGCTAATCTCTCCTAGTAAATGAAGGAATTTCGTTTCAAGTTCTTTTGCTGGAACATCATATTCAAAGTTGGTAATATAGTTGCATAATTTGATTAAGCATTAGATATTCAAAAGTCCTCATTTTCTTAAGTACAAAGTCAATGTATACACCCTGTCCCAAATTTGAACCGATTCCATAAAATGCTAATATCTTTTACATATAAACTCATATGAGATTCCCACTTTGTACCTTAGATCTTCACATAATATGGAGCTTAACTTGATTTGTTGAGAAAATTTTAAGATATTTGTCTATTTTCTTTAAATATTTCAAGGTCTTTAAAGT
Organism: Cibotium barometz; assembly: GCF_041138505.1. NCBI lineage: Eukaryota > Viridiplantae > Streptophyta > Polypodiopsida > Cyatheales > Cibotiaceae > Cibotium > Cibotium barometz. The sequence continues at coordinate 17,043,427 of NC_141061.1, forward strand.
GTTATAATATACGCCACTTTTTGTACCCACAATAGCTACCACTTAAAATCCTCAATCTTGTAGATCAAAAGAGTGGGTAGCTACTGAGACATTAGTAGAATGTGGTGGTTAGTAAAAATTGTAAATCCAATGGTTGGATTTTTAATGATCTCTTTTTCAAAATTCTTCTAGACTATCAGAAGGCCTGCAAATATCAATAATCTAATTAGTAAAATTACATTTTTGATGTGAATCATCTAAAACCTATAGGGACTATTGTACTTATAATGGTGCATCTATAGAAAAATAAATTGGATCACTCTAAGTATGGAAAGATCATTTGTTTATCATTTCATCATATTTTTGATTAATTTTGATTAATTAGACTAATTTATATTAATTTAAGTTATATTGGGTTAATTTAAGGACAAGCGTATTTTCTATTATTTGCTTGATCTCATTTTAAGTACCTTGCCCCCCAAAATTTGCTCTCCAAGTATTGTCCCAGTCCAGCATAAACTGGATAAAACTGGATACCCTGATCTTGCAACAACCCAATGACTTGTGAGAAAAAGTAGCGGGCCCGTGTATCAGCGCGTGTATAATCGCGGCCACAGACATGCGTGTAAAAGCGCGTGTATAGGACGTCCCAGACGCACTTATACACGGGTGTATACACGCGTTATGTTCAGTCCAGATGTACTCAGACGCGTTGATACATGCCTCTATACACGCGTTTTTTTAATTTATATGCGCTTATACACGCGTAATTATCATTTTTGATGCGTTTATACATGCGTATTTTACAGATTATCCGCGTATATACACGCAATTTTTAGCAATTCTGACGCGTGTATACACGCGAACAGAGAGCAAAAAAAAAATCCAGAGAGTGCTATTTGGTGCCTGTATACTGTTCCAGCATTCCAGCACCCAATAACACTCTCTGGATTTTTTGTTTTTTGTGCATTAGACCATCCACGAAGAACATATGCACGAGGGAAATTAAGACAAGTACGACATGAATGCATACATTGTCAATACATGATTCAAGACAGACATGAATGTAATACTATCGATTCACGATTCAATATTACTATCAAAATTTCACACATATATACAAGGGAGTCCATATCTCGAAGTAGCCCATGGCTTCAGTTTACAAAAAAATATATACAACCACATCCTCAATATGGAATGTGATACTATAAGTCTGAGTACTACTCAGACCGAGATGATGACTCGGTGCTCCCTCCATGCTCAGATGAGCTCACATCGGTCGGAATGTCCGATGAGTAGTGCTCACGTCCACCCTCTGCAGTGGCGGCGGGTGGATCATCAGCAGCTTGTGCCTGTTCAAGTAATATATAGTATATAAGTATATATATATGTAATTCAATAAACCAAAATCATTCGTTTAGAATTTTCAAGTACCTGTCGACCGTATGGTCTCATGGCCATCTCAAACTGCGCGTCCGTAATAATACGTCCCTCGGCTCTAAAGATGGCCCACGTGTCACGTCTGCTATGCCGGCGAGCATACGCAGTATCGTGGGTTGTGGGCTTCCTCCCCGTAACTCGTCGCTGTATCATAATCAACACAATTTGTAAGATTAAAACAATCATAGAATCAATGAATTAAGTAAACAATCAAATAAAGTGGCAAGATACTTACGAACTCTGCCTCCCATGACTCGACGCCGCCAGATCCGAAATGCGAAGATCCAATGGTCTCCATCTGGATCCGTCGTGCCTCCACATGCTGCCTGCTCTTCATGCCACCCTCTGCTCGTTTCTTTACCTCCTTCCACTCGCGTTTGTGCGCAGTGGCAGGTTTCTCGGCAGGATAGCCACCCGCAGCTACATTTAGCCGGTCATCGTACGCGAGTTTTTTAAGGTGAGATCTTTTATTACTTAAGATCTCCCTTATTCGCGTCCTTCCCCATACATCCGAGAATGTAGCATGTGGGGGATTGGGGTACCGACTATGTACAGCCTCTATCACCTCCCCAACTAATCGGCTATTTTGATCTTTAAATTTAATAAAACAATTTCTATATGAGTTTGATACTACCCCACGCATGTACTCCATTACCTCCCTCCCCCTCGCATCCATCACTATCCCGCCCCTATCCGTCACATCATAGCAGATCACTCTCTCCACCTCTCTCATCTCCTCCTCTTCTGAACTGTCTCCTCTAACTCTTCTCCCTCTATCTCCTCTCTCACCGCGTGCCCTACTACCTCCCCCACCTCCCCCACCTCCCCCACCAAAGCACTCGCCGCATCCTCCACTCCCACTCTTCCTACTGCTGCGGGTGGAGTCACAACTGGGGGATTGTCTACGTGACGGTGGCTGTGAGCCCTGACGTGACGGTGGCTCTGATGAGGGAGCACGTGATGGTGGCTGTGAGGATGTGCATGAGTGTGTCTAGGACGAGGTATGTCTCCTCGGTGGACGTGGAAGAGGAGAAGCTGCATGCCGTCTCGTTAGACTCGTAGGCATAGACGGCACTGGAGTGCCTTGGATACTCGCGGTAGGGGTATAGACACCAGGCATGGAAGGAGGGGGATGAGCATACATGTACTCTGTAAGCTCAACTGGACTAGGATGGCGCCCAAAATGATTCAGCATCTCCATCAGCCAATTGTACGCAAATGGATCGGATGAAGAACCTGGAATATCCATAAAGAACCTGCAAAAATAATCCTCATGTACATCATGGGCTGTCTCTTGACTGACATAAATATCATCATTCAAGTCAGTTGTGTTGCCTGCAAACCATAGAAATAGGAAACGCGTATATACACCCGTCCAGAAACGCGTGTATACACCCGTCAAAAAACGCGTGTATACACCCGTCCAGAAACGCATGTATATTCGCGTGAACAGACTCTGCAGACAGGATACACGCGCTCTTACACGCGTTTCTACACGCGACCTACGCAAAAAAAAATTTCAAAGGGACCGACCTCCAACAAAGTGTCCTTATAAAAGGTCCACTATCGCCCCTGTCAGAATCATTCACCCAATCGTGTGCACAGAAGCAAAAGGACGGAGACAAACCCAAAAAGCAAAGAGAAAATAGCATAAACAAATCTGAGGAAGGAGACAAGGCAAAGAACAAACTGACTCACCTCTGAAAAAGTGAGTCTTCTTTCTTGCTCGGTTTCCTCCCGTGTGTGCTCCTTCTCTGCTCCCTCCTTGCACTTAGGTTTCGTTTCTGTGGGAAGAGGCGAAAACGAAATCAGTGTTGATATGTTAGTTCAAAATCTTTATTTGGGAAAGGCGGGCTATTTTTAGTTTAAACAGACCGTCGCGTTTATAAACGCGTGTATCTTCACGTGTATGATAATTTAGCTGCGTTTATACACGCGTTTTGCAGGAATTACCCACGTTAATATACGCGATTTTTAGGAAGTAGCCATGTTAATACACACAATTTTTAGGAAATAGCCGCGTCAATACATGCGATTTTTATACTTTCATTAAAAACATATTATGATTTTGTGTTTTCTGGATTGTACATAGGATGTCATCAACCTCTTCAAGCAGTTCTGGAGAAGATGAGACAATGCGTCATCGTAATCGCGATGTGTGACTGGGACAACGGATCAAATGTATGTGTAATTGATGTCAAGGATGCATTGTACGAGCACGTTGAATTACCTTGAATCATATCTCCATGTATGGAGAATGGAATCAAACAGGTTTAGAGGTGAGTAGATGTAAATTGATGGTATTCAAATGACTCATGGTATTCAAATGACTCATGGTATCCAAATTATTCTAATAGAGTTGTAATATATAAACTCTAATTGAAGCAGGATGCAGTACCACACCCTAACATGGTGCCCTACGCGCGACGAGAGCACGCAAAGCGTCGACGAGATGATGCTGGAGCTTCGGGATCTATTGTCAGAGATGAGTGGGAAAGGGATGACAATAGCCCTGCACCCCACGAAGTTGTGGAAGAGGAGGTGCTTGATGATATGGTGCGGAATCTTTTTAAGGATGATCCCAAAGGTATGGACGATGATGATATGGAACAAGAGCATCTTTACAAGGCTTCATCGACACCGGTGTTTGAAGAGTGCACATTCTCTGTTTTACGTGCTTCACTTGAACTACTCAATATACAAACAGTTTATGGATGGAGCAATGCAAGTCTTGACGCATTATTGAAGTAAGCATTCTAACTTACAAATTTTAATTAGTGGTTTAAAGTTTAAGATTTAAGACTAATTATAGTTGATGATATTGAATGCAGGCTATTATCAAACATGCTTCCAAAGGAAAATAGACTACCCACCTCAAGAGACATAGCGAGGCGCTATGTGGAGGATTGGATTATGATCGCATACATGCATGCGTCAATGATTGCATTCTCTTTCATGGGATGCATAAGGAGGCTCGACATTGTCCCACTTGTGGTGAAGCAAGGTATAGAACAGATATGAAGAGTTTTGATGTACCTCGTAAAGTCTTGCGACACTTTCCTATAATTCCTCGCATCAAACACATGTTCAAGTGCAAATCCATAGCAAAGCTCATGTCATGGCATTCCTCACATTGATCGGATGATGGCATGTGGAGAATTCCCGCAGACACTCCTGCTTGGAAGCATATTGAAGATGAGTGGCCCAGCTTTAAAACAGAGCCCAGAAACTTGAGACTTGGCCTAGGTATGGATGGAGTGAATCCATTTGGTTTCAAAAGCACCGCATACAGCGTGTGGCCAGTTGTGTTGGTGAATTACAACCTTCCACCATCAATGGCGATCAAGAAGGGACATCTTATGTTATCTCTTCTATTCCAGGGAAACATAAAGTCAAGCATATGGATGTTTATCTTGAACCGTTGATTGATGAGTTAGAGGAACTATGGAGAGGTGTTGCGGTGGTGGACATTAGTAGGCCTCCCTCCTCTCGACACTTTGACTTAAAAGCAGTGTTGATGTGGACAATGCATGACTTTCCAGGATACAGCGATTGTTCTGGTAAGAATTCTAATTACCTCCCTACTCTAATACTATTGGCTATATATATTAATTATACATATTGACTTTATTATTCTAACTTTTATTTATATTTTAACAGGTTTGAAAACATCGGGTAAACATGCATGTCCTGTTTTTGTGGCCCTTTGTTAGTACATGAGTATACTGACGGTTTGTGTAAGACCATATTCGATAATCATCATCGATTTCTCCCCTCAGATCATCCTAAATATGTTGCTAGTAAGAGTAACATTCCTCCACAAACACTTCGTGCAAAAGATTGGAAGCGTATTTGGGAGTCTACAACTATTCTTCCTCCAGATGGCATGAACAGGTATAGTAATATTTTTTCAATCTTGTTTTGTGTAGTCTCTAATTAGATTAAAGGTCACATAGAGCAATCCCTTGTGTAGGTACTCCATTTTTTTCGGCTGCCATATTGGACCCATCTTAAGATCAACCATCTTCTTGATCCCATGCACATCTTCAAGAATGTGGGATCTGGTATTTGGGAACATATTATTGGTAAACGAGACAATGTTAGCGTACGTGAGGACTTGCGGGTCGCAGGACGTATGCGTCAAGCTTGGCCACGAGAGGTGGGTGGGCACATTCGTCTTCCGCCTGCACCATGGATTATATCAAAGAAAGAGGAGAAGCAGGTAAAGCAGGCCATCACCACTTTGCGTACTCCCACTGGATGCATGAGATCATTGAAGGGAGCCTTTACAACCACTAAGAAAAGAGGTGTTGAGCAACTATATGGGTTGAAGTCCCACGATTGGCACAAGATGCTTCAAGTAAGTGTTTTCCAAGTCTTGTACGTTGAAATTAAATTTTGTAATGCCATAAACCATACATACATGTGCTCTTATGTGCGCAGTTCATACTACCTATACTAGCATCGACCATTGTGCAAATAAGAGTTTGAAAAAATGTATTTATAAGATGGGCGAGCTTGTGAGGTATGTAAAACCCATGTCAGATCACCCTTCGTTATACCTTGCAAAATGAACGTGCATGAGGTATAACGTACTATTTATTTATTTTTCGGATATGTTAGTTCCAAAGCAATTGATCCAGCCACGTTGGATGATGCGCGTGTTATGGCAGTGGAGGTGGTTTGTTTGGTAGAGGAGAATTTTCCGCGAACCATTCTCACAAGTCAACTACATCTCATTGTGCATTTAGTGGACGAAATCGCTTTATGTGGTGGTACTGTGCATGCACGTTGGATGTTCTTCCTAGAGCGCTTCATGAAGACCTTAAAAGACTTTGTGAGGCAAAGTGCAAGGCCTGAAGGAAGCATGGCCGAGGGTTGGTTGATACAAGAGTCTCTTGTATATATTTCAGAATTTCTTGGTCAGGTGGATAGCTCTTTGCCACGACTATGGAGCAATGAAGAGGACTTGAGGATGACCTCTATTGTGCCTCAAGGAAAAGGACAGAGTAAAGTAATTGACAGAACATTGATTGATGATCTCAATTTCACTTGTATCCTTAATAGTGATGTGATGAGCAGATGGGTTACAAGATATGAGGATGCAAAGACAAAAAGGCAAGCAGAAAGAGCTCTCTTTCGGAGGCAACATGGCTCTCGAAAGGCGTACCCTAAGCATCTAGCAACACTTCCGAATGATATCCATGTTGATTGGTTGCATGAGGAAATGGAGAGAGCAGAGAGCGACGAGGGGCTGCATATCATGGCGGAAGAATGGGAGTATGCACGAGGATGCATGTTAAAGGTACATAGAACTAATGTTTTGCATTAGTTGTAAAAAGTGATTTGCTTTTAATATTTATTCACATTGCTTACACAAATATTGCTTCTATTTTGGTCCAGTGCACTATGTTCAATGCTATATGGTGTGAAGGCAAGCATTTTCGAACACAAAGAATTGATGAAAAGAGAAATACACAAGATTGCGGTGTCATTAGTAGCTTTGAGGGAGCTAATGGAAAAATGGATGATTATTGTGGCATAATCCAAGATATATTTAGGCTTGACTTTCGTCGCTTCTTTGTGTATGTTTTGGATGTCAAATGGCAAATGAACGTGGTGGAAAAAGGGCCTGATGCAACGATAAAACGCCATGCAAGTGGCTATGTAACTATTGACTCTACAAAGTTTTGGCAAACAAAGAAAGATAGGCTCGTATTGCCACAACAATGTGAGCAGGTATGCATTTTTTTACTAATGTGTTTCATGTACATATATATCTAAGCTCGCGTACCCCTTGACTTTTGATATGCTAATTAATTACTGTACTATGTGTATTTGAGTAGGTTATCTATCTACCAATGGTGCATGACATTAAATGGTGGTACGTCATCCCTATTGCACCACGTTCCAAAGTGATGTATAATACATTCACTGATATGGAACATATGGAGGATGTAACAAGCCGCAATGAAGATGATGTCGAACGAACATGCCAATGAAGATGTTGTGATCGATGATCAAGAAATAAGAGATGCCAATGAAGATGTTGTGATCGATGATCAAGAAATAAGAGATGATCATGATGATGAGGATGAGCGTGCCATTTCTCATGATCATGAGAATGACCCTACCATTGAGGATGATGGTGATGTTGATGAGGATGATCAGGACATCGATACCATTATCAATGGAGTATAGAATATCGATAGTGGAATAAATTTAATCGTAGCCTTACAAATTGATCACAAATGGATATTGATGTTGATCGTTTGGCAAGGATGGATCTTATTGAAGATGAGATCGAACCCTAACCAATCTGTCACTGTACGTTCTAAATTGATGACATTTCTATCATCTCATATGCATGATTTATTTTTGAATATATTTCATTGTTGTAAATGCATGTAGTGGGATTGTGTAATGATGTATACTGTAATGTACTATGAGATGGTTTAAAGAAAATAGTTCTTAATTTTGTAAAGGAATTCAGTTTTTCTTCAGTTTTTATCAGTTTTTCTTTACTATGCGTGTATTAATCCGTGTATGGTGGCGTGTATTAATCCGTGTATAGTAGCGTGTATTAATCCGTGTATAGTAGCGTGTATTACTGCGTGTATATAAACGCGTTGATAAATGCAAATATACACGCAAACTTAAATGATAAAATACACGCGCCCGATTCTATTCAAATACAAGCGCGACCATACACGCGCTCGTAATTTATCGCGTGTATGAAACGCGTGTATGACAGCATTGTCTTGTAGTGTAAACCCTATAAGTCGTATGACCCCTGGGGAATGAGTGGAGCATTTCTAGGATTTAATAAGGTTTTACATGGCAATAGTAAGTAGTATCTCACCGAGCCTGGTTGTTGTTAGTATCGGATCCGACATATGTAGTGTACATAAACTCGGGCTAAGTTAGGATAGGAGGCTAAGTCGAAGAGCTTAGTGGTAAATCCTACTGTATCTGGTGAGTTTTGACTTAACCGGAGTGTTAAGAAGTAAAATCAAAGTCTGGGGCTGAACTGGAGTGTTCGGAGGCAGACATATCTTTTGTTAAATCGGAGAATTCAGCCAACAGATGAGCTTGGGGTGAACCATGGTATCCAAGAAAAAAGCTCTTCACACTAAAATAGTGCACAATAATTTGAGGGTGATAAAAATCCATCGCAGGAATGTTTTACAACTTTCCATAGATGATAGATGAAGACCATGTACTTTATGGAGTTAAAGTACATAGGTGGTGACTTCGGCGCCACATTTTTTTGTAGAAAGTCACCAGTGGTGTAATTAGGTCAGCCGAGACTCCACAAGACCTATGCACTAGTTTTTAAGTTGACCTCTATTAAGGACGTCCAAAAATTCGTGTTGTAATACCAGAAATTGTACTGCAATGTGCAATGGAGGGGTCAATTTGTGTAGTCACTTCTTAGCATCAAGTGACTTAAGCATCTTGTTATAGATGGTTGTATATGGTACTCCCACTCGGGGGGAGGTATGCCATTGGGTACGGAGTTACTCACAGACTAGTATGTCAATTTGTGTAGTCACTTCTTATCAGCACGTGACTTAAGCATCTTGTTATAGATGGTTGTATATGGTACTCCCACTCGGGGGAGGTACGCCATTGGGTACGGAGTTACTCACAGACTAGTATGGAGCTACTAGTGTGATGATAGTGGGTACGTAGTTACTCACTACTAATACATAACTGCTAAAAAAATTAAGATCCTCGAGTGAAAGATACTCTAGATCAACATTTTAAATTACCGAACCACAATCCATGAGTATCGAGGTACTCATAAATATGTTGACGTTGCTCAAATTGAGGGACCGATTTGTTCGATGGTATGGAAAGCAAGGAGAGTGGAGTAACTTAAAAGTTACACATCACTAGTCCTAGTGAGTTGTCAAGGTCATCCGTAGTTTGATGATACCCTCTACCTATCAGACAACATTCAATATTGCAAGCCCTGGCATTTAATCCGTACTGATTATGAGTTTGGTGTGAGATATGCTTATGAAGTTCTTACAAGAGTACTCGTTTATTTGCTTGTCATCGGTGATAGCTTGGTAGAGATTGCCACCTGCTGTGATGACTAGGTAGCTTTGCCGCTATAATGAGGAGGCAGCAAACAATGTTCTCATAGTTATACTTCATACCATCACCAAACAGGGATAGGATGAAATTCCTAAGTTCATCATCACGAAGTACTGTGATGTTTGCATTTATAATGAATGTATGATGTAATGAGACATTGGGCTTGTGTAATTACCATCAATTATCTAGCAACCTATGGCTTCGCAGCAAGCTCAGTCATTATCTGTGGATTGATAATGTGGTTATTAGTAGTTTGGAATTTTTCTTGATAGATGGTACAACCCACCCAAATAATTCATAAGTGTGTAACCGCTTATGAAGGGTAATAATATGCAACAATGAAGCACTTTGTTACAAGTGTGAAACCACTGATCTGTTGCAAAGCAGTTTATCAATAGTACCACCATATGTGCGTAGACACTATACCACATCTTCGTTGCAAGATGTTTAAAAGTTTCTTGGAAGGACTCAAGAATATAACATATGATATTAAACACGGTCTAGATTTGTTCTTGAACCTATGACACTAGCGCGTAGTCCGCTTTTTGAGAGTAGAGTTTTTGAGGACAAAAACCTTTCTTGAGGGAAAGGAGGGATATCCTCAAATATCACATAAACTCGAATAGTTGTGTGAGTCCAGACAATACTTGAAGGGATGTGTCTGGTAATAGCAACAAAGAGTTGTAAGTGATTGGATGTAACTCCAGACACCCGTAGTGGTGCAAGAATCTTTATCAAACATCTCCACATACTATATGGTCTACCCACATATATAGTATGGCATAAGAGATAGGAAGTTTGATTGTTATATTTGAAGGGAAATCTTCAAAAAGTTACATTTACTCTGAGTTAGAGTGGAGTTTAACCATCCGTAGATTGATGGTAGTTAGAAACTCAACAAGATTCTAGAGCATATGCTTGTGCAAAGATGTTACTCTAAGAGAGAAAGGATCTCTCAACTTTGGAACTAATCCTTGTGATGCATGATTAGATTGGCTCTAGTTTATTTCTCCTATGGCCGTAGAGCTTTCCAAGGAGAAGTTTTAACAAGTTGGTGATGCAACATGGTAGCGTAGTCTACAAATATCTAGTAGCATAGTCTAAGAACTTGCGCTACTAGAGTGCTCTGCAGTACATTAGCTTCTGTGCTAATGACATGATGCAAAATCAAGGCATGAAATTTGCCTTAGAGTTTTGGTTGAAATACCAAATCACGGCTTGCGTGAGTACTACTAGACATTTGCTTACCAATGACTTCCCCAGTTAATGACACGTCGGATTGCCCGTAGTAGTAGCGGTGGTCGAGCTCAACTGGACACGTGGGAAAAATATGCTAATTACTCCATTGACGAACGGGTACTTACTTTACAAGGGTAGAGTATGTGTACCAACTATTGGTGATTTTCGGGCCCAAATTCTTAAAGAAAGTCATGATAGTCCAAGTGCGGGTCATCCTGGGATTCAGAAGACCTATGCACTAGTAAAAAGACAGTTTTATTGGCCTAGTTTGTTTAAGAACGTCTAGACTTATGTGCTGAAATGCAGTAAGTGCCAGGTCAATAAACATGAACGTCTTAAGGTTGGAGGACTACTCCATCCGCTGGAGATTCCTCAAGGGAAATGGGAAAGCATTTCCATGGATTTCATTACCGGTTTACCCAAGACGAGTCGAGGGAATGACTCGGTGTGGGTGGTAGTGGACAGGTAACTAAACTGGCAAAGTTTATTACCACGAGAAAACTGTAAAAAATGCCAGAGTTGGCAAAACTCTTTATTAAACATCTCTACAAGCTATATGGCCTGCCCGCAGATATAGTGTCGGATAGAGATAGAAAGTTCAACAGTCATTTTTGAAGGGAAATCTTCAAACAGCTGGATACTACTCTGAGTATGAGTACGCCAGATCATCCAGAGTCTGATGGTCAAACCGAAAGAGTAAACCAAATTCTAGAGGATATGTTGCGTTCTTATGTTAGTAAGAAGCAATCTAATTGGGAAGAGTACTTGCTCTTATTGGAGTTTGCCTATAACAGCTCCAAACACTCAGCGAGACTGGCTTTACACCATTCATGTTGATGTATGGTTTTCAGCCGAGATCTCCAATGGCTGTAGGCCTAGAAAAGGAGAAGATTCAATCTGTCAAGGATTTCCTTGAAGATATGAATGATATGCTCAGAGCTGCACGTGAGAGCATTCGTAGCGCTCAGGATCGCACTAAAACTTATGTGGATAAAGGACGTAGAAAGGTGACCTTTGCAGAAGGTGACTTTGTATTCCTCAAGGTTCCTCCGCAGTCCGAAACCATGAAAACGGGAAAGTGTGATAAACTTTCTCCAAGATATTGTGGTCCTTTTAAAATCCTTAAGAAGATTGGGGACGTAGCCTACAAACTTGAGTTACCGGAGAGTTCTCAAGTTCATCCTGTCTTCCATGTTAGTAAACTGAAGAAATCAGTTCACGGGTTAGAGAACGTAGTTTCTCTAGATATTTTGGTGGAATTGATCACTCCACCAAGGATACCACATGAACTTGAAAAGATTCTAGAGTATCGTGATGACAGACAAACCCGACATAAAGTGTACCAGGAGGTACTTGTTAAATGGACAGATAGGGATGAGGAGGTGGCAACCTGGGAACGCCGTAGTGCAATTTCCAGAAGGTTTTCCCAGTTTGTTTTCAAGGACGAAAACTCTTCTGAAGGGGGGGTAATGTCACGTAGGCTGTAATGCTTGTGACCGACGGCGGCAGACCAGATGGCCATGTCCGGGGTTCAGTGGGAGAGGACGCCCATGTGGAGTCATGGGCGGCCAGGCTAGTGTGGACGGCAGGCCACACACTATATAGCCTGGGGATGAGGGGCAATCCTCATTCTTCCTCTACTGGGTGGTGAGCCAGAGGCCGTCCCCCTCTTGTGGTAACGCCCGTAGTGGTGTTACGGATATCTAACATGCTTTCTACACAATCTAGCCTTTGGCGTTTGCTTGGGCTATTTGCCTCCTCAGTTCTCTTTCTCTTGTTTGCTTCCAATCTTTCTTTAGGGACCTCTATAGGTGCTAAGGTTACCTCTTCATGTCTTTGGTTCTCTTCCTCTTGCAACACCTCTTTTCATGTGGCTTTCTCTAAACCAAACTCATCTGATGCATTCGGATCTGATATGATGGAATTCTGAACTCGGGAAAGGTTTCTAAAAATGATATGTGTTGGGCTAGGAGGGGGGGTTTGTTGAGGTATTTTCGCTGCTATGCTTACTAGAGAATCTGGCAAACTTATGCCCATGGCTTCCTTTTGCTTCACCACTTCCTGATAAGAAGTTATTTCTTGGGCCAGTTATGCTTCCAGGAGTTGTGACTCCTCATCAACGAGAGCAGGTATGATATTCCTCATTTTTTTATCCATTTCCTTTTTTCTACTCTTCTTGATCTCTTTCATGATTTCCTTTGTTTCTTTTAATAATGACTTCCCTTCCTACAGCTCTCTAGAGGTGAGTGTTGGTGGCTCTACCTATGCTCCTTGTTGTTCCTATTCTTCATGCATTGGATCTAGAATAGGAAGTTGTGCTACATGGCTTAGTACCTTGGTAAATAAGTAGGGGTTGCAATCCTTTGACTCGTGCACCTTAAAGTAGTTTTCTATCTCCCTATGAATATACTAGGCCCAATCATATTTCTTTTCTTCATGCACCTTGGCAATTATTTTAAGAGGAACCCTATTATAATGGTCAATGGGTTTTACTTGCATAATGAGAGACATGGCTCTATAAGCTTTCTCTATCACCTCATCCCTGATATTTTCATACTCAGCCCCGTTGGAATTGTATGAGCTTTTCTTCAGCACTGCATCGAAAGGCATCTTTTCAAAGTTGTGAGTGTGGATCTTTATTCGGGGTGGTAGCTGTAAGGCTTCTCGGAAATATATTTGAAAAGGGTGTTAGTGGGGTGAGCAATAACAAGGTGTGAGTGTACAAGCGGGAAGGTGTAAACCGTGAGAGTGTAGGATTATGCCCATGAGATAGCAGGGTTTTACACCGTGAGATGGTTCATCCCGTGAGATGGCTTAAACCATGAGACATTTAGTGTGTAAGATGGTTCAACCCCATGAGATAGTTAGTGTGTGAGATGGTTCAGCCGTGAGATGGCTTCAACCATGAGATGGTTAAACCATGAGACAGTTAGTGCCTGAGATGGTTCAGTTCGTGAGATAGTATGTGAGATGGTTCAGCCGTGAGATGGCTTAAACCGTGAGATGGCTAAGCTGTGAGAGGCAATTAGTTCATGAGATGGTTCAAGCTGTGAGGCAGTTAGTGCATGAGATGGTTCAAACCGTGAGATGGCAGTTAGTGCGTGAGATGGTTCAAACCGTGAGATGGCAGTGAGATGGTTCCACCATGAGATGGTTCAAATTATGAGATGGCTAAACCATGAGATAGCAGGGTTCTAATCCCATGACATTGCAGGTTCTGGAACCATGAGTTAGTAGGTTTTTTTTGACCCATGAAATTGTAGGTTTCGGACCCGTGAGTTAGCAAGTTTTTTGACTCGTGAAATTGCAGGTTCCAGGCCCGTGAGTTAGCAGGTTTTTTGAACTCTAAGGGCTTTTGACTTAGAAAACTTGTGATTTATTAGCATATTGAGAGTCAAATTGTATTCTGTGAAATATCAAGTTGTGAGTGATCATTTTATGTATTGTGTGTTATGATACATGAACATACACTTGCATGCAGAGCCACAATTTTCACAGTTTGCAAGAATCAATCATGACCTATGATTTGCAATTCACAAAGAAAGAAACAAAAAGAAGAAGAAAAAGATAAGGCACAAGCTCCCACCTCAAAACAGAGTTGCAAAATATGCGGTCAGACGAGCACTTGGAAATAGACAGTGAGATGAGCGGCAATACACGAGCAATGCAAACGTTGAAGGAATCGCAAAAGCGAAATGCACAAAAGAGGAAAAATTTTGATTTTATTGAGTGGCCATCAGCCTTTGCAATTGTCTTAATGAAGTATGCCACATGGCATTCCATGATTTGCAGAGAGAAGATGATAGTTTCATGCTGTAAAGTAGTAGGGCGGTTCACAACGTGAACCATTTAGGACCAGTTCACGATGTGAACTATTTTGAACCCTTTCTACAACTTGAACTGTTTTTTATTCGGTGTGTGCAAGGTTGATACCCTATGTTGCTTTCATGCTCAAACACTCAAACATGAAATGAATGATCATGTTTCATGGCATGAAGATCACACATTTTTGTTTAAATTACAGCAATGTAATGAGCTATGGTGGATCAAATGCTAGAATCAACATCATTAACAAAGTGATTAGATAATAATTATTAGTGAGTAATTAACTAATAGCTTAATGTAGGCATGGATAATCAAAAACCAGCAAATTCTCAAACCCTCTATAGGCTCAAAGGACGTACACTTAAGCGAGCAAACATCACGAGAGTGGAAGAACAATTTGGAAAAGCCCAACATTTTTTCATAGGAGGAGTGGAGGCATGCACGGAGCTTTGTGAGAAAGCACCCACGTACTTTTCAACAACAAGAGGTGGCGAGTGCTTCCCGACTACGGAAGAGAGGGGCTTCACACTTTGGCTTGGGAGGAAAATCCTCCTTCATTACTTACTTTGTAAGTATCTATTTTACTATTGTCCTTCTCCTCTTTCATTTTGTTTTGTATTATATTGTTTCCTTTAACTAATTATATATTTTTTAAATTGTTCTTTATCGAGGGAGGTTGTTGGGTGTGACACAACAAAAGAGAGTATGATTAGCCCCTCTAGTTATAAAAGTGCTCCTATTTTTTCTACTACACCCTCATTCTATTGTAGTTGTATCCACCTCTTTTTTCTATTGGGGTACTCCATAGCCACTCATAAAAGGTTGCTCTAGGTATAAATGCATCAACAAGATCTCGAGTCTATGTATATTATGGATTGGCTCGCTATAGGGAAGGTTCTAGGTCCCTTGGGACATCATGTGGCTTTTTTTTCCTTCAAATAATAATTTAGGAGCGGTTTAAAGATCCTAGTAGGGTGGTTATCTAATATGGAGATGGCAGGACCTCACTACCTTCTAGTGTCTTCTAGGCTTCATGCAGCTATGTTGGCTCATCAAAGGAATCAATGTTGAGATTTCTTGTGATACTTATATCAAAGTAATCTTTCTTGTCAAGTTCATCAATAAAATCTAGGGCCTCATCCCCTTCCATCTTGCCAAAGATTGGATAAGCAACATGTGTCATGAGATAAAGCAGAAGGCATTGGGGTTGCCTTTTGCTCTTTAATTTGTGCCGTAATATCTAGTAACAGAGAATTACAATGTCGATTGGGCTATAAGTAGTAGCTGGCAATGGACTAGTTTGTAGTGCTTTTGTAAGTAGCCTACATGAGAGCAAGTCCTTGTCCAAGAACCCATTGTTTTTCATGGTCCATCATGTCATTGCCCAAGGTAGTAGGCTCATCAAGTTGATCTGCATTCAGAACTATCTACTTTAAATTATCCTTTGCATAGGGATTGTACAATAAAATGCACTAAGCTTAGTAGTTTGTAACAAATCAGATACACCTTTTGAAGTTCAAATGTATATTAGCTCCTCAAGGCATATATCTCCTTTGAAAATAAGCATGTTTACTAGATGCATGTATTCCATTAGCACTTTGTGGCATAGCTTTGAGGACACATAGAGGGTGAGAGGCTCGTATGTCCAAGGCATATCCTTGAGATAGATAAACATGAGGGATATTGCATGGAGAGCGAGATGAAGATATTACGCTAGGCCATGGTACTACAGCTGCCACTTCTAGGATTAGTTACTCCTTTTCTACATTATCCCCTATTGACTCTTTTGCAGAGTCTGGGTTTGTTGGTTCTTGAGATATTTATTTCGGTGTGTTTGTGAGAGATGTGTAGCATAGCGCTGGATCATCTCTCGACACACCTAGCTTGGATGCTCGAGTAATTTAGCATTGGCTCCCAAAATCAACCTTGTTAGCACATGCATATCTAGATGTCTATTTGGCTACATCCATTTGAATATTTTCTTAGAATTTAGGAAGAACAATGGTCCCACAATCTTAGTGGACCCATTAGTCCATTTGGTTTTGTTCATTCGACTGTTTTCTTAGAATTCAATGAAGGTATGCAGAGAATATGTGAAGCATGCCAATTTGGAAAGCAAACAAAGCATGTATTTCCACGTAATAGAAATGTGAGTAGAAATGCACTAGATGTTGTGCATTCAGATATATGGGTCCTACAAAGACCATGTCTATGGGAGGCTGCAAGTATTATGTGACATTTATTGATGACCACACAAGGAAAGTGTGGGTATACTTCATGAAGGAGAAGAGTGAGGTGTTCACTCATTTTCAGAATTTCAAAGTTATGGTGGTTGAAAAGCAATCAGGGAAATATGTAAAGTGCCTAAGGTCAGATGGAGGGGAAGAGTACTTCTCCAATGAGTTCTCTAAATTTTGGAAGAAGATTGGTATTTGGAGACAGTTTACATGCAGGTACATTCCGCAGCAAAATGGAGTTGCTGAAAAATAGGCACATTGCTAAGATTGCACGAGCATTGATGGAAGAGAAGAATATGCCACATAGCTATTGGGTTGAGGCTATTTCTACAGCAGTTTACATCATGAACAAGACTCCAACTGCAGCCATACATGATGTAACTCCAAAGGAGAGAGGTTTATTGGCAGAAAACCTGATTTGTCTCATTTGAAAGTCTTTGAATGCATTGCATATGTGCATGTACCAGATGATCTGAGAACTAAGCTGGATCCAAAAGTAGAAAAATGTGTGTTTATTGGATACTCCCTTGAGCAAAAGGGATACACGTGTTATAACCCTGCTACATGTGAGTTGAGGGTAAGCACGGATGTTGTCTTTGATGAGATGAGCAGCTCGTATGCTCCTGAAAACGAAGCTGTTGGGACTAATGTGAGTGGAAATGTGGTTGCACAGAATACAAGTCAGCAATCACAGTCTTTGAGTGGACCAGGAGAGTCCTCATCTAGTGGTTCAGTTGATAGACCATGGAGTGGCAGGCTACGTTATAATACCAGTCCTGCAAATGTGATCAGTACATCACGTAAAGGAAAAGAGTGGCAGGCTACGTCATAATACCAGTCCTGCAAATGTGATTAATACATCACGTAAAGGAAAAGAGAAAGTGGTTGAGCCCCTTCGTATGCCTGACATTTCTGCAGGGCATTCTCATGTTGATGGAGAGTCTAGTAGCTCAGAGATGAGCCTTGATGAGGAGCTTGGGATACCAGCTATGAGAACACCTGGTGTAAAGAAGGCTATGGAAGCCATGAATGCAAAGCTACGAAGATCTAGGAGAGTGAAGAATCCTGTGCAGAGGTCTACCTATGATGGTTATGTGGCACATCACTATTCATACATGGCAAAGGTTGTGCAGGTTGTAGGGCCCACATATATTGATGAGGCTATTGGAAATGTGTGTTGGGAGAAAGATATGGATGAGGAGATGGATGCACTATATGGAAATGAGACTTGGGATTTAGTGCAATTGCCTGAAGGCAAGAAAGCCATTGGATGCAAGTGGGTGTACAAAGTATTAAGAGACTAAGGTTGAGTAGAAGGGTGAGAGAAGGGTGTGAGTGTGAATGGACTTGAGGTCCACTTGTTCACCTATTTAAAGGTGAGGCCATGAGGCATTTTGCATGAGAGCAAAGCCTAGTTGTATGCATAAGCAACTTAATAAGCAAGAGTTCTTTCTTGTATTTTGTGAGTCCCTCTCCTCCACACACTTGATCTATCATGAGCACCACGTTTCTTATCATGGTATCAAAGCGGTCAAGAAGGTGTACCCCACTTTAGTCACCACCCTGAAGAACATACCGAATCCCACCCTCGAAGGAGTCATCCAATCATGTCTTGACGAAGAAAAGAGGCCAAAGGGACCAACTGAATCTTCACATGCAACCACTTCATCGACTATGGAACAAGCTTTAACACATCAGGTAGTTAAATTAAGATGGCCCATTGTAAAAAGGTGGGACACTTGTTGGGTCAAATACCCCAACAAAATGAAATGTAACAAATGTAAACAAACGGGACATATCACATCTAAATATCCTAATAAAGAGTCAGAGGCCAACTTTGTATCAGCCTCTACCTCTTCTGAGAAATTGTTCTAATTCTCAATGTACTCTTACCTATATTCCAAGCCTTGTACGCCTAATGTTATAAAGGCATCCTATGGTCCAATACCTCCTATTCCATCCTTCCATAGTTGGTATTGAGGGAGGGTATTAAGAGACTAAGGTTGAGTAGAAGGGTGAGAGAAGGGTGTGAGTGTGAATGGACTTGAGGTCCACTTGTTCACCTATTTAAAGGTGAGGCCATGAGGCATTTTGCATGAGAGCAAAGCCTAGTTGTATGCATAAGCAACTTAATAAGCAACTTAATAAGCAAGAGTTCTTTCTTGTATTTTGTGAGTCCCTCTCCTCCACACACTTGATCTATCATGAGCACCACGTTTCTTATCACAAAGTAAAACATAACAGTGATGGAAGCATAAGCAGGTATAAGCTAGATTGGTAGCCAACGGATATGCGCAGACATATGGCATTGATTATGAGGAAACTTTCAGCCTAGTTGCCAAGATGGCAACAGTGAGAGTTGTGATAGTAGTGGCTGCATCAAAGAAATGGTCTTTACATGAGATGGATGTAAAGAATGCATTCTTGCCGCATGGGGATTTGCAGGAAGAGGTGTATATGTTGCAGCCACCTGGTTATGAGGATGTGAGTCACCCCGAGCATTTTTGCAGGTTGAAGAAAGCCTTGTATGGCTTAAAACAAGCACCAAGAGCATGGTCTCACCAGATTTCTGTGCATATCTTGTCACTATTGGCTTTCATGTGGCCAATGCAGATTTCTCGCTGTATGTGAGACACAGTCATAGAGGGGTTGTGCTTGTTGTCATCTATGTAGATGACTTGATCATTACGGGGGACCATGATGCAGAGATCTTTGATGTAAAGATCTTACTTTGACAGAAGTTTGAGATAAAGGATCTGGGGGAGCTCAGATATTTCTTGGGCATTGAGGTGATTAGGTCACCACATGATGGTATTGGATTGCTGCAGAGACAATATGGCTTAGACATGTTGTCCAAGTATGGTATGATAGGCTGTAAGCCTATCTCAGTGCCATTGGATCAGAATGGCAAGTTGAGTCAGATTCAGGAGAGATTTTGGAGGATCCTACTATGTATAGGCGCATAGTAGGAAGCTTGATCTACATGACGATCACTAGGCTAGATTTGAGTTATGCTATTGGGTTGGTGAGTCAGCTTATGCAGGTTCCTCGGAAGCCGCATTTGGATGCATTGAGACGCATACTTCGGTATGTGAGGTCTACTTTGCATTGTGGACTATTTTATGAAACTATTTTATGAATCTGGGACCACAGAGATATGTGTACATGGGTACACAGATGCTGATTGGGCTGGTATTATCTCAGATAGAAGATCTACTAGTGGCTTCATGTTTTCTTTAGGGAGTGTTGCTGTGACTTGGAGCAGCAAGAAGCAGCCTACGGTTGCTCTATCTAGTACTACAGAGGCCGAGTACAGAGGTGCTGCTATGGCACCATGTGAGGTAGCTTGGTTGAGAAAGCTACTTGTTGCAGATTTGGGTCTATCAGTGGATAGACAAGTTGTCATTTTCTGTGACAACATCAGTAGTATAGAGTTGGTCCAGGAACCCAGTTTTTCATGCTCGTACGAAGGATATAGAGGTCCACTATCATTTTATCAGAGAGAAGGTCTTGGCAGGAGACATTGACCTTGTTTATGTCAGCACACAGGATCAGGTAGCTGACATCTTCACCAAAGCATTGGGTACAGAGAAGCTCCGCAGATTCGGGGCTTCGCTTGGTGTACATGAGATGGAGTTAAGCTCGAGGGGGAGTGTTGAGATATCAAGCTCATCTAGTGAGGCGGTGGATACTGATGACCCGCCTGGGGGATAGGCCCCACGCTTACACCACTGGCATGGTTGGTGAGATCATGGGTGATATGCGGCCAATGGAATGACAGGCTATATGACAACCATTCTAGAGGCTGGCACAGTTATAGCCCCAACTCATTTAGTTGGGTTCACACTATAGAGAACCCTAGTATGTATTTGGTTGAGTTCCTTTCATATTGTGTGTACTCTATATTTGTATATGGTGTGTTGAGTGTTGAGTGAAGAAGAAGGTTTTCAGCCTCTCACCTTGTGTGCTCTCTTTTAGGGTTGTCTGAGTATGTGTGTGTGTGCTTGCAAGAGCTCAAGCTCTCTTCTCCCTTGCATCTTTTCAAACCCTAGGCCAGCCTTATAAAATATCCAATTATGCAGCTCGTGAGAGCCATGCCAAAGTTTCAATGATTTTGGTTAGGTGAATACCTTGAGGCAATTTGAGACTTAACTATAGATTTAATGTGCATTGTAGTTGTTCGATGTGGATCATTGCTTGTGGAGCACTGATTTCATGCTATTTATAGTAAATGTCTTGCTTACATTAGTTGATGGGGCGAGGGATCTAGATTCGAGGAAACAATTTTAATAGCATGTAGGCTGTCCTCTACTTTATATTATTGATGAAATGACTACATGATTTCTCTCTAGTTTTTATAAAAATCTAGTCAGATCGTTGATTTGGGAAGTGGGTTGGTGGATCGGCATGTTTCCTAATAATTATCAATTTAGAAAAATGGATTCGAGAATTGCGATGTAAAAGGTAGAAAAACAAAAAACCACATTTTTCTCACAATTTAGCAAAAAAGTCTCAAAACTAGAAATTTAAGAAAACTTGACAAAATCACTCAAAATTCACAAAACTCTTAGAATAGATAATTGCTCTATTATTTTTCCCAAAAGAACACTTTAATAATTTGAAAGATACAGATATTTTTGATTCCATTTGTTAAAACAAAACAAAATGATGTAAAATAAAGTTAAATTTGTGTTGAGAAAAGCCTCCAAAAGATTTTAACAATTTATAAACAAAACACTGATGATTCTTCTTGGAAATGCAAAACAAAGATGATTCTTGTTGAAAATGCCCACCTCTTTTTAAAGAGCTTTGTTAGATTAAACTTGACCACACGGAAGTGCAAGAATTATGTTGTTGAATGGGATTTTTATAAGTTCAAGCTTGAGTCCTTGGATTCACACTGAAAGCCAAAATTCCATCGATTGAGACTCATGCAGACACCTGAGAAGCACAAGAAATGCAAGAACCACACACTTTGCTGAATTTGGTTGCAAGGTGCACGATACTTTAGCAAGATTAACTTAAGATTGGGATATTATCAAGTTCGCATTTGCATGGAGGATGTGCCTATGATAGCTTTTCATACCAGATTTGGGCATTATGAGTTTTTAGTTATGTCGTTTGGTCTAACTAATGCTCTAGCTATGTTTATGACGCTTATGGATAGTGTCTTATGCCCGTATCTTGGTTGATTCGTTGTAGTATTTCTTGATGATATTTTGATTTTTTGTCTCACGGAGGAAGATAATTTGCAACACTTAAGATTAGTGTTTGATTTGCCAAGGCAGAATGTACTTTGTGCTAAAGAGAGAAAAAGTGATTTTTTTGCATCAAAGATCCATTATTTGGGTCATATAATTTTGGCAGAGGGAATTCAGATGGATCCTGCGAAAGTAGAGATAATCCTTAAGTGGCCTCATCCAACCAATTTGGAGAAAATATAGATATTCCTTGGGTTGGCGGTTCCTATGACGGACCAATTAAAGGCTAAGGGTCACAACTTTGTTTGGGGTGCTGACCAACAACCAAGTTTTGATCTTCTTAAGGTTGCTATAGCTATTGCACCTATGTTGGCAGTAGTAGATTCTAATCAACCATTTGTGGTTGAAATGGATACTTGTGACCATGCAGTTGGTGATGTGCTTCTTCAAGGAGGAAGAACAATAGCTTTTGAGAGCAAGAAGTTGGATAGAGCTCAGCCAAATTATTCTGTGTATGAACATGAGCTTTATGCCATCATTCATGCTCTAGGCAAGTGGAGACATTATCTCTATGGTGCTAAGTTTGAGATTGTATTTGATCATGAGAGTATCAAATGGTTGATAACTCAAAATGATTTTGAAAGGTCTGAAATCTCGGTGGGCAGAAATCCTCCAAGAATTCAACTTTCAATTAAGGTATCCTAATAAGGGTCAATACAATGTTGTGGGCTGATGCCTTCAGTCGCATGCCTTAATTCAACTTGTTGAGTTTCATGGGGTTGAAAAGTTAATTTTTAAAGTTCACTCAAAAGCAAGTGCGAAAATTATCAATCATATGCACAGGTGTGGAAAGCAGGTATCCCTCCCACTCCATAGTAGTGAGTGCAAATGATAGTTCCACACCCAGCTCTTCTCTTTCTAGGGAGACGAGCTTAATCATTGGAAGTATTTTTCCATCAATAATGGGTACTTGTTACACAAAGGAAGAGTGTGTGTACCCTTGGACTCTAATAAAATCTCTTCCAAAAGTGGGGAGTAGTGTCAGGAAACGGGTAGGACTAGGGGGAGTTCGGCGGTTCAGGAGGGGAGTCCAGACATGTGTGGACGGCCAGGGCTATTTTAGAGCCGGCTAGGGTTCCTATATCTGAAGGTTGGGTGGAGAGTCTCCCTATTCTCTTCTAGCAAGTTTCATGGAGGTCTATGGGGCTGATCTCACACAACCGTACCCCCTCCTCTAGTAGACTTCAATCTTAGTAATCAGCATGTACATTGAGCATCGATCCCAATACAAAGAAAATAACTTCAAGAGGTGTGAGGAAGGCAAGGATACTTTCAAGGATCTCTATATGTGATGCAAGTAGAGTATTTTGTTGTAAAAAAAACTATTTGAGATCACTAGGGTTACAAAAAATCTATCAAGAATGACAACATTTCTTTGGGTTGAAAAGAGCACAGAAAAATTTCTTCTTCAAAAATTCAGTGGGAGAACCTCCTACTTGTCAGCAACCAAGTACTTTATTGGTGATATGGTGGTGTCTAGAGAAAGCTTCATGAATTTATTTTCCCTTTAAAACTTAAGAATGGGTAAAATAATTTCAATCAAATAACTTGAGGAGTTTCAAGTAGCTTTTAGTTCGCAAAAACACTGCAGCTTTCATTGTTGAGGCAATGGCTTGAAAGTTTTGCGTTTGCTCAATGGGAAAGTCCTTGGAAATTATAAATTCACTCATTTGCCTGAAAGTTTCACAAAGAAAGAATTCTAGAATATCTATGTAAACTTGTTCAAGGATAGTATGAGGGAGGTTCTCTCCCTACCTCGTTCTTGAGAGTCTAGAGGCAATATTTCTCTCATGTGAAAATTCCTAAGAAGAGTAGGATGGGTGTTATCAAATTTGTGTAGAGTTGAAAGAAAAAAGAGACATCACAAAGACCAATGAAGACAACGCTGAGTAGATTAAGTTTTCCAAAGAATTTTTTATCATGTGTTTAACATAGCTTGGTAGCTCAAGAGCACATAAAGATGTCTTTTTAGGGGTTTGCTAAAAAATTCATAGCTTGTGAATGGGAATTGTATTTTAACATTTCTCTTCTAAAGCATGTCTTCATGAATGTGGAAAACCTTATAAAATTATTAAAATAATCAAAATAACCTTGAATATAATTAATAAATCACCTTAAGTAGGCAATATAATCTAAACACGTTACAAATTTACAAAGCAGGTTCCTACATGCAAGAAAAAAATGATCTCAACACTCAACATAAATTTCTCCTAAACCTTACAGCGTATTTAAGAGATCAGAGATAGAATTTTTATGATTAAAAAATGATTTCATTTTAATAATTAAATTCCCTTCTTAGAATCTTTTTTTGGTTGTTGAGTCTTTGACACCCAAAATACGACAATAGTGTGAGATTATATGGTGATTTACTTTAGTTATACTAATAAATCAATGTCTCTACTAAAGTAATCAGTCAAGAATACATATCTAAACATTTCAATTTAGTTAGAAAACAAGGTGATGGTCTCAACTTTCAAAAGTGCATTGATAACAAGACAACTTATATGAACCCTTGCTTATATTTCAATTATCTAGTGAGAAACTTATGAAAATGGTGTTTATTATTATATAAGATGATTAGATATACTCCCCATCTATTCTAGAAGAATAAATAATAAGGTGTAGTCCGTGGTTTGTTCAAAGTAAGGCTTCATGGTCAACATAAAATACCAACCTACTCTGCCAAAAGATAATGGGGAAAATTTTTCATAACATAAACCATTAAAGATCCTTCTATCTTAGCTCTTGCATGATCCTTCTCACATAATTCTCCTCTAGCTTGTCAATTGTCTAGCAATCTAGACAGTCCATGTTTTTTTCTCCTAGTTGAGTTATGTATCCTATGGCATAAGTCAATGTATCAATGTGCAGATGGAAGAGAATAGCCAATGCATTAGGAAAATTTTGGACTCAAAAAGGGGCCTTGTAAGAGATCCCTTGGGATGGTGATGTGGACAAAGCAAGCCAATAAATCCACATATAATATTGGAGGGTACGTGCGTCATTTTTGAGTTCTTTATTCCATTAACTGACATGTAGGGTGTTTTTTAATTCAAAACAATGCATCTTAAGTATAGTTTTTATTCCCACTATGGTGCCTTATTTTATTGAAAAAAGACACCACTCTCTTTCTTCATTACACTTTTGAATGTAACGAAGCCAACTTTGCTAACCAAACTTGAACCGAACTTCGTCCCTGCAACCCATCATCTTGCATTGTCTCCCTCATTGTCTTCCCGACTTCACAACCACAACCACTCCAAATCCGAATTGTTTTGAGCGGGAGGTTTTTGATTTTCTCTTCTTCTCAAGGAGGCAAGTTTTGAAAAAGGATGGAAAAGTATTTGTTCTTCATGCGCCATACCTGCTTGTGCATGAATAACAATCCCATTTCTTACCTTTTTCAAGTGAGGGTTGTGCTTACAAGTACTTTGTACATTTTGGTTCATCCAGGATACCAACAAGTTTGTTTGATGGACAAGGAGGTATTATTTAGTGATGTTGTCTTTTGGTTTTAATGAAGCAATCTTCTTCACGGGAGATAAGTGTAATATCTTTGGTTTTTTTTTGTTAAAGTGTGAGTTCATGATGCTTTTTGGTGTTGTTAAAGCACAGAACAATGCAATGGAACCTGTGCAGCAAAAGAAGAAAAAGGTGGACATCCACTTCCAAGTAGAACCCGATTATGCTCCCTGCTGTAAGAGAAATTGGTCTAGGCCAGCATGCGAAGCCCGCATTACTGAGCTTCGAAATGAAGGAAAGAAAAATATGGACCTATGGTTGGATGGTAGTATTTACCCACCAGATCCAACCTCCTCTCAATCTCCATCATTCTTTGGGCTGACAAGTTTCTTCAAGTTTGTGTGTGAGGGTGAAAATGGATTGCTTGGATATTGCAAAAGACTGTTTGGCCAATGTCAAAGTATCTTTGAAAAACATTTGAGTGATAGAGATGCCAGAATAAAAATGCTTGAAGGTGCGAATTTTTACTTGGCATCGATCACAACAGCTTTGCAAGCTTCAAACGAGGACAAAGCAAAAGTTTGTGTTAGGTTACAAAAAGAGTTTGATCATTTGCAACAGCAGACTATTTGTAAGATGCAGGACACTATTAAGGAGAAGAATGAAATTTTGGCAGTTCGAGAAATCAACAATTTCACATTGGAGAGTGAGAATGCACACCTTCGAAAACAACTTGAAAAGTTCAACAGAAAATTGTAATATTTGAAAGACACGCCATTGGGTGCTCGATTACGCAAGAGACAGATCAAACCATTGGAAGAACTCAATGTTGGAGGTGGCCAATGGAAGCGTCGTGTAAAAGCTTGCAGGTATTGGGATCTATAATTTCTTTGAGCTTAAATTTCTTTGAGCACTCACTTTTCATTTTCATCTT
Organism: Cibotium barometz; assembly: GCF_041138505.1. Classification (NCBI taxonomy): domain Eukaryota; kingdom Viridiplantae; phylum Streptophyta; class Polypodiopsida; order Cyatheales; family Cibotiaceae; genus Cibotium; species Cibotium barometz. The sequence goes on from NC_141061.1 coordinate 17,069,910, forward strand.
AAATTCCTTTTTTGGAGATGGGGGATTGGGTGTGGGGGTGGTATAGTTAGATGAATGGTGGACTGAAATAGCTATCGTTGTTGCTTCAGGATGGTCACAGATGTTGTGGGTCCAAAAGAGTAAGGTTTTGATATATTTGGCAAAGTTCTGACAAAAGACATCGTGGAGTCAGCAATACAGCATCCTAAGTTTGCAAGACTTCGATCAGACATAGCAAAGCAATCCTTGCAGGAGGTGAGTGAAGCATTCACGCCTGCAGATACACAAGGTATATGTGACATGGCTGGTATAAGCACACAGTCTTACAGGATGTTGTTTAATAAAGTTAAAGAGGGTTTCAATTGTAAGCTTGGAAAAAAAACAGTAATTCCCATTCCAAAACCATTTCACGTGAACAAAGCTCGAAATATTCTCAACTTGGGAATGGTCGAACTTGTTGGAGAGCCTTGTCACGTGTCTAGTACATTGACAGTGACTAAAAAGAGCGGGGAACAGAAAATCATAGAGCTTACAGAGTTCAACAATTTCATCATGGATGTTCGGAAATTACAAATGGCTATGGTGAAATTTTATGACATCAGTGTACATGAGTGCAATGGAAGGCTGAAATTTGTTTTAAAACTTGATGAGAGTGAGGTGATCAAAGGACAGAAGCTGGAAAGGGTTAGCATTACTTTAATGAATAGAGCTTTGGATGCAAGTATCAGTAATGCTGATGAGAAGCACTTTAGTGTACAATCCGAAAATGAGATTTGGTGGCTGGCTGCATTTGAGGTGACGTGCTATCCATTTTTAAAAAAAGAATATTATGTTGCTATCCTCTTGTTATGATGTTGTAGACAATCTAACTATTGTTGTTAACAGGTTCCAACAGAGATCCATGAAATTCTAAAGTGTTACTTCAACCAGACTGAGCTTCCTTCAACTATCCAGCAGCAGTCGAATGGCAAAAAGCTTTATGTAGAAGGATATGGTGAATATGAGGTTGAATGGCACCTGGCTGCAGATCTTAAAACCTTGAAATGCATGTTTGGTATTTCCCAAGGAGCAATGGCCAAGTATCCTTGCCTGTATTGCATGACCGAATGAGGTGTCTCCAAAGGAGGAAAAGAGAGAGAATGGAAATGCCTAAATGCAATCAGTAATAGGCGTGAACCCCCAAATCGTGATGCTCCAGGAGTGGATCCTAATTGGGATCCAATTCTTCCTATCCCTTTGATCAGAGTTCATATTTGTGTTTTGCATGCGCTGGTTAGAATAATTGAGAAACTAGTCTACATGTACATCGAATTTTCATGGAATATGAAACCAGCAGTAGAGAGTGAAAGAACTATTAAAAAAATAGAGCAAGTGCTTTCAGATGCAGGTTTACATTGTGGTCAAGTGAAGATTGAGAAGGACTTGAGAAGATCAGGGAAGACCAGAAATGTTCCTAGCAAACCATGTTTTGGAGGTGCAAAAGCCAGAAAATTCTTATCTAATCATACCCAGAGAGGTCATCTGGGTACAGATTTTGAGGTGTGGAGGAAGCTTCATGCAGCTGTACCTGATCGAGGCTCTTTAGGACAAGCAAGGGTGGCAAAGGCCAAAGCGTGGTTGGCACTTGATCGCCTAGCACCTTTGTTGCAAAAAGCAAGGTTTGAAGATGGGGATGTTGAGAAATTTGAGGCAGTTGTGATAGAGTTCTACACTAGCTATGAAAAGGCATGGGGTGTGACAAACTTGACACAATACATGGTTATTACTTGAAAACCTACAGCTTTGAGTTTTTTTTGTTGTTCAAAAAATATTGTACGATACTAAATGTCTTGTTGTTGTTGAGCATTTGTAGCACATTTTGCATGCACATGGAACCTTTTTTGCGGAAGAGTTTGGAAGCCTTGGGATTTGGTCTACCCAAGGCATGGAAAGATCTCATTGGCAAGCACGTTGTGCCTATCAAAGGGCCACTCAACATGGAGGAGGAATGAAGAAAAGTAATCCCATGAAGCAACTATGTCAGTGGTGGTATAGGCGGATTCAAGTGAGGGCTCGTGTGAAGATCAAACATGCTGAATCAGCTGTGTCATGTGCAATAAGAAAGGTTCAGGCTGAACGGAGACGTTCAATATATGTCTCCTCACAGGGAAAGCAGAATCATGCTGAATGGCTAAGACAACGACAAAGACAGGGCAGAGTGTGGAAGAAAATTGATCATTGAAAAACATATTGTAAAACAATGATGTAACTGTGAAAGATTTTAAAAGAACAAGAGCTTTCATCTATGTCCCATATAAATGTTTCCAATATATATACATTTCATAGTTTTTAATGGTAAGCAAGAAGAGTATTGAGAAATATGAAGAAACTTCTTAGCAACTGGAACAATCTAAATCTGTTAATCTGGAGCAGAGACTTCCCCCAGTCGAGCCTTTTTTGATGAAGTTTCTGCATCATCTTCTTCATCCTCTATCAATGGCACAACAGGGACCTTTGGCCTTGCTGTTCTAAGAAGATGCTTCTTTCCGCAATCACTCAACAGATTAGGATCTGTGATTCCACATGCCAACCCGTAAGCAGCATATGTTAAATAATATTTACATCTCAACGAATATACTCCAGGTCCCTCTCCAAAAATTCGAACAGCTGCTTGCCGCTCCAGAAGTATTGCCTTGTTTGCATTCAGCCTTAAGTGATAGCCACCTAAATACCTGGATAGAGTCTTTATCGCCATCAGAGGAAAACTTGCATTGTCCTTGGAGAAGCTAGCATGAAATATCACAATTTGAGGGAATTTTAGGCGATGTATATATGTTCCTAGTGTCGAATCGTGGCCCAATCCCGCCATACGCTTGCCTGAAGCACGTTTGAGGAATGTGTCTTCATATATTTCCAACTGAAAAAATAAAGGAGCATTAGCCAGAAACAACATCACCAAACATTTCACGACAAAGTTGATAAAGCCAAATCCACAACAAAAAAAAACTAACCTCTTGGTTCTCATCTGCTTCAAGCAAGGTGTCTTGCCATAAATTAGTGCTCGAACTAGGAACGGTTTTCGCTGACTTATTTGGCACATCCCTAAACCCTCCCATGTTGGTAATATTCAGTCTTTCCCTTGCTTCTTGTAGCTCTTCCTCTGTGGCATCTTTTCCTTCATATTTAAGGGCATCAGCATATATCATCTTTAGTGTTGCTGCAGCAGATAGGAACTCGGTGTCTTTCACATGGCTTTCCACTAGTAAGTACTTATCTATCCCATCATCATCTACAAAATTGTCATCTACCTCCAGATTTTGGGCTATGAAAGCTATGCAATGGTCCTCCCTTAAGTTAAATACATGTTGTATGTCTGTCAGCAATATATACTCTGAATCTCCTACTTGGTAGGAGGGGAGTAATGGCGTTGGAATGGGGGAGGAGTCATTTGATTCAATCACAAGCTGACCTATATCACTGTTTTGTTCTCTAACTGTCTCAATATCAACCGCCGAACTGAGCTTCCTCTCTTCTTCAACATTGAACTCCTCAATCACATGAGGAGTGTCCTCCTCTTCAGCAACATCCTCAACGGTGGGACTAGCCTGACGAGAAATCGTGTCTTCACTTTCATTTGTTGCATGCGGCTCTGTACATTCTTCATCTGTTAATTGCACGTTCATGTGCAAGAAGCATAAGAAGGCATAAGAGTATTCCATCAAGCGGCATTTTCTTTTGTGAAAAGGGCATAGAAAAGCTCTCTTCTTATCACATGGTACCTTGTGCCAATCCCTGTTTAACCTCTACTTCTTCTCCGGCGACACCTTGAGATTAAAATGAATGTGATTTTTCCTATCAATCATCATTGGTTCTTCATTTGTGAGCTCGTCAAACTCTTGCTTTGCCTCTTCAAAGTATCCATGATGGCTAGAAAATGTATCCTCCAGAGAAAAATCGTAATTGAACATCAACAAAATTGCAGGGTGCAAATCATGATGTCGACATTTGTAGAGGAAGTCATACAACAGAGTTGCAGGTGTTTCTTTAATCTCTTCGTCCACATCAAACTCGACTTGAACTTGCGCCATGGCTGAATTCAAGGGTGTAGATAAGACATGGAAAATATTAGTTCAAGCAATGAATCAAGAGACAGTCGATCTTAAACAACAAATCTCTGTGTGGTGTGAAAAGATTCAACATAACGCAAGAGGAGATGCCAGAGGAATCCAGGTATTCCTCCTCACGTTGTAGTGAATCTATTTTCCCTAACGCAAATAAAATTGCAGCTTAGTCAAGGACCTCTTCTCGCGTTATGGTGAATCGATTCACCATAATGCGAGGAGGAATATTGTGCTTCCTATGGGACCTTCGCTCGTGTTATGGTGAATTGATTCACCGCAACATGATGACTTTATCATCCTTTGGCAACGCCTCTTACGTTATGGTGAATTACAAATGAAGATAGTTCTCAAGTACCCATACTGAGAGAGGAGGTGTCAAACGAATTAAAATACTCTTCTTCGCAGTCAATTCACCATAAGGCGAGGAGTCATAGGTTTTCAATTCACCTTAACGCGATGAAAAGACAAAGCAAGGAGTTCTCCACGACTGAAACCAAAAGAACGAAATAACAAAAGAAGAAGGAAGCACAAAAGAGATAAAAATACCAGGAAAACGAGTTGTATACAAACGTCGCAGGAGATGGAGATGAAGGAGGTTGGAGGTTTGTCTTTGACGTTGGATACAGGAGGATGAAGGAGGATGATTGATGAAGGAGGGTTGGAGGAGATAGTCAGTCGTTGATGGAGATGAAGGCCGTTGGTGGGGAGATAAATGAGAATACGAACTCCAAGAGAGGCAATAAATGAGATGAGTATCCTAGAAAATCCGTTTTTAATGCTACGCGACACGTCAGCGCCGCGTTTTCACCCGCCATTCCATGAATGCCACGTGGCAACCCGCCGTGTACCTAGCACGTGTACAAGCTATAAAGTTTAATCAAAGCCCTTTTTAATGCTATGCGACACGTCAGCGCCGCCTAGTCGCCCTGGCAGCCCGCCAGCACGTGTGTTCGCTCTAAAGACTAATCAAAGCCGTTAATCACGCCACCTTTTCGTCCTCTTATCGATTTTGCCTTGTCCATCCTCCTGCTTGCCTCCAAGTGACTTCCGACTACCGCCACTGTACTGAACCGATATTCCACCTCCTGCACGACAGTCTCCATCCATTCTCACGCAAGAAATGTAAGTTTTTGTATATTGCTTGTTTGTTTTGTAAGTTTCTTGTATATTGCTTGTTTGTTTTGTTTTTTCTGTGACTGTTTGCCCTGTGCCATTGTTTTTTCTTCGACTGTTTGCCTTCTGCCATGGTGATTTGATTCACCTAAAAGCATACGACAGGCCATTAGAATCTCAATAAGCTCCATGTCTTATGGTGAATCGAATCACCATGGCAGAAGGCAAACGTAAGAGATTCGCGATAATCCTCCTCCCGTTGTAGAAAATCGATTCACTATAACGCAAGGAGGATTGTTTTGCTTTGACTGGCCCTTAGTCTCGCGTTATGGTGAATCGATTCACCATAACGCAAGACCAAAGTTCACGATAATCCACCTCTTATTGGTGTCAATTAATTCACCTCCTACATGACAGTCTCCATCCATTCCCACTCATAGAATGTGATGAAAGTGTATTACTTGATTGTTTTGTGAGTTTCTTGTATAATCCTTGATTTTTTGTTTTTCCTTCGACTGTTTGCCCTCTGCCATTGTTTTCTCTTCGACTGTTTGCCCTCTGCCATTGTTTTCTCTTCGACTGTTTGCCCTCTGTCATGGTGATTCGATTCACCGTAAAGCAGACGACGAGTCATTAGAATCTCAATACTGCTCTATGTGTTATGGTGAATCGAAGCACCAAAATGCAAGACGGAATGGTAAGAGATTCGGGAGAACCCTCCTCCGGTTGTAGTAAAGCGATTCACTATAACGCGAGGAGGATTGTTTTGCTTTGAGTGGCTCTTAGTCTCGCGTTATGGTGAATCAAATCACTATAACGCAAGATCAAAGCTCAAAGGATGCACGATAATCTGCCTCTTATTGGTGTCAATGAATTCACCATAATGCGAGGAGGATTATTGTGTTTCTGTGGGCCTTCATCTCGCGTTATGGTGAATGGATTCACCATAACGCGAGGAAGTGCATATTGCTTTCTTGGCCACCCTCTCTCGCTTTATGGTGAATTGTTAATCGTGTACTACTGAATAGCTAAGTTTTCTGCTTTTTCTTACGTTTTCAGATGGCTCGTGTAAGGCATACAGCTAGACCCATTGACAATGCAGCTCCCTCATCTACTGGGAAGAAGATGGGCGTTCTGAAAGCCTCAAGATCCAGGAAATCAAGCAGTCCTTCCCGATTGTCCAAAACGCAGCCTAGACTAAGGCGTTTCGCAGAGCATTCGGCAGCTCTGCGAGAAATCACAAAGTTTATGAAGCACCCGACCGCTGCTATTCCCAGATTACCTTTCCAGAGGCTTGCCAGGAGAATTTGTGAGCAGAATGGAATTTTGTTTAGGTGGAAGGCATCGGCCCTATTTTGCTTGCAGGAGGCCATAGAAAATTAGACGATCGAATTTTTTTTGGATAGTTACGTTCTTGCTGCCCATGCACACAGGGTGACAGTAATGAACAAAGATTTTTTCAGCCTAGTAGCCCTTTGTTTCAGATACGATAAGTTACTTAGACCAGTTACGTTTACTGATGAACGAATGTTACAAATTTTGGATGTCCGTCTTGTACAAAAAGTGAGAATTGAAAAGGTGACCGAGGGAGGTCCAAATCATGAACATCAGACTCGGGCAAATTTAATGACAAGCGCTCAAAGGGAACATCAAGCTGTAATGCTTGCATTGCAAACAAAAAGGGAAAATGTTCGCGCACTCCACGCCATGAATCGTGAGGCGTTGCAATTTTTGTTGCCGGAGTTCTATGTACCCTTTAATATTAGAGGGCATAGATGTTATTTCCCGATTCATGCTGAAGAAATCAACATTCTGTTTGATCCCAAAACTGAAGTCAACGACAAAGTGCTCAGATGTGTTTTAAGGTATACTCTTTTCTCTGTCCTCCCACAATTTTTCATTCTTGGCTCTTAAAGTTTATGCCTCACTCTTGATATGTTTCCTTGTGAAGTTTTGTTATTTCGCAATTGCCCGAGGATGTACAGCAACGAGTGTTCCAGATTGATTCACTGGTCTCAACACTGTTGCTAGTAGAGTCAGTTCCGTACCTCGATGTGCTGAACTGGTTTCGGGAGGTCCAGCTGGATGATGCCCGAGTATTTTTTTTGGCATATCATGAAAAGTGAGTTTGTCTCTCTATCTCTCTTGCATGATGTTTATAGGAATCACCGTACATGAGTTATATAGTGCTTCCTTTGGATTGAAACTAATAGAAATCTATTATGCAGTTCCCATTGGAGTCTTCTACTAGTCGACGTGCAAGAAAATGTCATTTACCTTGTAAATTCGACATTTGGTGTCCATGGAAATGTTTTGCTGTAAGTAAAAATCATTAAGATACATATTATGGTTTGAGTTAGAAGTCCGGATTGATCAGGATAATGATTGGTCTTTGTTTTCAGTGGTGTCGGGAAACTAATGGCAGCTTACGAGAGCCTCAGCATGGACATCGACACCCTGGATCGATCGACCATCCGAAGGGTTAGTGTCCCCAAACAAGAAGATGGCTACAGCTGTGGGTGGAGGGTTGCACACTTAATGCAATGTTGCTGCTACGAAGCATTTTTCAGCTCCCTTCAGAGGATGTAAGCATTTTTCAGCTCCCATACGCATGCGTACTCTTGTTTATCTTCTTATATATTGTCATGTTGATCTTATTTATGCGTTGATGAATTGTGATGGCAGTTTCCATCAATGTCTCGCTACGTGGACCTAGACGTCCAAACGTTTAGGGAGGAAACGATTGCGAAATTGATCGAGGTCGCTGAAGTTATGCCTCCAGATGGGCCAGTGGACTTCATCCCGCCCAATCCACGAGGGGGGATAGGCCCCCCTGAGCCTCTTACATGGGCTCCATACTTGGGAGAAGAGCCATGGCTCCATCCTGAAGCCGATGCCTATGGGTTCCAGTAATAAATAGTTTTTTCCTTCTTCCAACAAATGTACGTTTGTAAATATGCAGCTATACATGTACATTTATATTTTTTTACACATATCTAGTGTTATTGGAGAGAGAACATCAATTGTAAATGCACTTTTAGTTTGAAAATCAGAGGATCAAATTTGCTACTGTGTTCCTTCACTGCTTGTTTTCTTACTTTAAACCTTTTTTGTGTACATAAAAATTCAATTGGGGAATTTTTGCCTTCATTCAATTGTTTTAAACAATAAAGCATTACAAAAGCAATGTTCTGAATAGATAAGTTTATTGCATATGGAAAATACATTGTCACCGTATACATGGTCACATCATATATCTTCTAGTGCCTCCAATTCATGTGGGGCTGCCACATCTTTACAAATGATCTGATGCTCTCTTCTTTTACTTAGCTTTCGACCATCGAGCTTGAAGCAAAATTGATCTGGAGGATTCTGAATAGCTACTTCTAATTCCTTCCTAACATATTCGAGAGTCCAATTCTCTTCCACTTCCAATGTCAAAGATGGGTGACCCTGTCGAATCATAACTATATCTATCAAGCAAGAGTGGCTACCATCTCTTGTATCTTGGTCCATGTTGTCCCAGTTGTTATTGATCCATCGCCACCTTCTATAAGTAAATGACATGCACAGATGTTGCCTGGCAATATAGTATCTGATTCCAAAATATCATTAGGATAATTTTTCGAGTAAATCAAATAAGCGTTGTAACTGTTTCACAAAAATACATTATAATGTCATAACACTCACCGAAATGCAATGTCGGAGGTGTTCAATCGACATTCGATCAAATCATCTCCCTTTGATGATTTCACTCTCCAACCTTTGTCAATCAAGCCAGGCTTCATCTATATCTTTGCACACAAAAGTTGTTCTAGTTTTTCTCAATTGTTTACAATCAGAAAATAAATGAACAAAGCATGCAATTGGAACAAACAAACTTAAGTGGACATTTCTTGCACCAATGCTAGGCTTCATAGCACATTTAATATCATTAAACATTTTGGTCCTGTATGACTCTATCACTTCTGTGTCAAGCAATGGCCACTCAGGACTATCAAGTGCGGGCAACGGAATACGTTCCAACTTTCCATGTCGACTCGATTGAGTGGGCAAGGTATAAAATGAGTCATAGAAATATGTTCTACTTCTTGCGAGATCACTTGGTGCACGACCTTCATATTGAAGTTCCCCCACCTCACCATGTACGACATTCACGAATCCCGTCAAGCATTGTGCAGGTTCCCACTCCTGAAGATTGGATGGGTACAAATCTGTGCAAGGCAGAAAAATGTATATCAATCACCTTATTTGCAACATTGAAATACAAAACACAAGCACTTACAATGTGGTCTGTGTCTTGGAAGTCCTTCCAATGGTCCCACGTTGATCTCTTTTTGCATGAATACATGCTGGATCAACACTTCTTTGATAGTTTTCCCTCCTGGTGCCATCTTAAAGTCAAGGATCCTTCCTTTCCAATGTTTGGCCAAGTCTTCAGATGCCTTTCCCTTCACTCGGTAGTGGCCTTGTTTTCCTGGCTGCATAGTGACCCAAGAGTACTTCCTGTATACTTGGGGAATCCATTCTTCGTTCTCGTCTTTTATGTTATACAACACAACAGATGAGATACTGCTCCTTGCTCGTTTCAGTCCACTTTCGGGTGCCATGATAGATTAACAGACGTATGAGAAAGAAGAAGTAGCAGAAAGTGGATGACTGAGCTAACCGCTTTTGTGGATCAAGGAGGGAAGAAGAAATGAGGGACGGTGTGTTCTTTTGGGCACCAAAGATGTTTCGAGATTCAAAAGTGGAACCAGGAGAATGTGTATCTATCTATTCCAAGCATTCAAGCTTCATTAGTTCTAGGGGTGGTGGAAAGAATTTTTTAGTGCTCCACGTCTAACACAGGAATGTGGAAAACATTCTTTTATTGTGTTAGTTTCTGACAAAAAAACAGTTTTAAATATTTTAAGACTAGGTGATGTTTTTTTTTAATATTTCATGAAGATAAGAGTTTCTCCACGTTTTGGGTGGGTTTGTACAGAGGTCCCACCACCGGTGAATCTCGTTCGTAGATTACATGTCACTCAATCTATGTGTCTATTATTATATTATTGTTGAAACAGCCCTCTTTTGAGTCCAGAATTTTCCTAATGGCATAAGTCAATGTTTCAATGTGTAGATGGAAGAGAATAGCCATCTCAGTGCTGTCAAAATTAGAGCTAAGATCAAATCTTTTTTTATGGGAAGATTCCTCGTCGCAATCCTTTTTCCAAAATATACTAATATGGCACATAGAGGTCTAGCAACAACGATCTACCTTATGAGTTGGGGGAATTTCTCTTTTCTCAATAAACATTTTGCCATACTTAACCAACTATTCAAGTTCCTTAGTATTGTCTACAAGTTTTTTGCTTCATAATGTGAATTGCTAGCTTCTCCCTAAGTCCCTTACCATTGGGGTTCCTTAGTATTTTCAAGATTTAGCTTTGTAAAACGTAAATTTCCTACTTCTTCCTAAGTCTCTTTCAATATTTTAAATGCCTTTATAAGTAAGGTAGGAGCTCCATTACTTTGATTACTTGTACCTTGTTCCGGTGGAGATCCATGAAGGAAATAGTTCCCTTGTGACTATGGATATGAGCGTGATTCTGAGTAAGCCAATCCATCCCAAGAATTTTGTCATATATGTTGGGATTTGAATTATTAAAAAATTATTGATTCTAGCTAATATGCTCGACGATGGTGTGAATCTTACCTCTTCCTTCTTAACCCTCAGTCAACTTACATGTCTCCTTTGATTTTTCTAGTTCTTAGGTGGAGGTCCTTGCATTTAAATTACACATCTCTAGTGTCGGGATCCTAGAGCAGATAGAGTTGCAAAGGTAACAACAATAAGTCCATTCATACAATCCTTCATCAAGTGGTTGATGTTGACTTGTAAATCATTTGTGCTCCTTCTTGAGCTAAAATTGTAATTCTAAAGGTAAGAATCTTCACCTTTGGGTCCACTAGACTCTAAGGCTTTGGCTCCCGATTTGTCTTTGGCTTTAGTAACACATAATTGGTTCGATCTCCTTGGTGAGAGAAAGCAAGAAGGATTTTTGTTAGGCTGACTCCTTAAGAAAAATCTTTAGCCATTCTCATTGCTTTGGCTATGGAAATGGGCTTCACATTATTCTAAAGTCTATCTAGAGATGTATCCAACCTTCAACCAAATCGATGAATAAAGATCTCATCTTTCATCGTGGAGCATAGTAGAAAATATTACATAGGAGGGATGGTATGCTTTGGATGGATTTCTATGAGATAATTCCATAAATTCATTCATCCTCTTCTCTTGGAATCCCAAGGGACAAAAACTTTATTGGAGGTATACTTTCATGTCTTCCCATCAGAGTTGAATTGGTTGGCCACAATATGATTCCTCCAACTATTTTAGGAATTTAGCATGAGCCATCTGAGTTGATTTGGTTGGACACAATATGATTTCTCCAACTATTTTTAGGCACTACAGGTTACCTTAAGCTGACCAAGAGCCATCTTGCTACGGTCATTATACCTTACAATGCCAGATTATTTGTTCTTAGAATTGGTTTGGTTTAAAAGTGCTTCCTTGAGATTGTTGTTATTGTCACCTTGGATTGGACCTAGCTGTAATCTATGAAGTGCATCTTTTACATTATTGTCTAATACCTCTACTTTATGTACAACCTTTTGCACTTGACATCCATGCCTTATTACTTCTTTTGAAAAAAAAACCTCTTCTTGAATCAAAATATTTATAAAATGATTCCAATATTACTTAAATATAAGAAAAATACTTCTTTTATTTCTTGAAAAACATATTACATGGCCAAGGGAAAGTCTCAATACTACTGATCCAAAAAAGTTGGAATGATGATAATTATTAATTTTGTATGAGGGAGATACAGACTAAGATGATTAGGCCTAGCTAAATATTCATCGAATATAGTTTCTAAGAGTTCTAAACATCAAACAATGGAGTCTCAGATCACGTTGAAGTGGTCCATAAAGAACTATCCCAACCTTAAGGGAAATGTTCTCTACCCAACCCCTCATCCTCGCTTCCAAGGGGCCATGATCCATAGCCCAAGCACCACCTATGTCTCCCATCTGTAATGATTAAAAAATAGAAGTTATCTACTCAGGGGATTCACTCTTAGAAAAATTATGATATCACATGTGTACAAGAGGGGAGTTTTTTTGAAATGAGGCATAAGCTTATAAGGTAGGGGTAAGGCTATGTATTTAGGTGAATACTAAATCTTAAATGTAAGTTAGGGGGGGCAGGGGGCCTTGAGGGGAGAGGGGGGGGATGGGGAGGGGTATAGCAACATTAAGGATATATGTCATATGTTTGCTCAATTAGGCTCAAAGTAACATACTTTAATCTAAGGAGAGGGGGTGTGTAAATGCTAGAGAAAAAACATAGATATAAGGAAGGTAGGTGACATAGTCATTTTTAAAGGTATCCTTATAAGCTTAAATAGGGGGGTGTTATCATCTTATAAGCATCATAGATAGGGTTTTTTTTGAGGTTCATGCATGCAAGTGACGTCCCCCTTTATTGTGAGTGAATCCCTCGGGCTTCTCTAAGTGTCTGGCTAAGATGACCCAATCTACATAACAAGCTAAGGAAAGAAGGTGCTCAAAGGTGAAGGCTATCATGTAATCCTCTATAGATAATCTAGGGACTCTTGATAATTCTCATAAGCAGATCACATCTAATGGCTTCCGAGGCTCAACAAGATATCTTGACTCCTTGGTTTTATGAAAGAAATTTCTCTATCCTAGTTCATGATTTCTTGTCTAAACTAATCATCCCAAGTTTTCTATTCTAAAATATAAATTACTGCGGGAAACTAAAATGATCCATGATTGGGATACATACCATATCTACATTGTAAGGAAAGATCAAATAGTTAAGATCAACCTACGTATGTGGAAGGTACATCCCATGGCGGTGGGAGCAGACCCTTCATATAGAGGACTTGGTAACAACTACCAGATCTACTGCAGTCCACTTGTGTCAAATGTACCATAAAACAATAGATCATGAAAAGGATAGCAAGAAATGTGCACCTCTTTGGGAGCCAAAAGACTTTGAGAATTAGATGCATATCCTTGCTACCTTGGACATACTTCTAAGATGCATGGTAACTAGGTTTGCTACAGTCGACAAGCAGGAGATCACATCTCTCTAAATGCTTAGCAGTGCATACCTGCCTACGGTCGCTTCTCACAAACCTGAACAGTTGATATATTAGAACCATCACCAGGAACACGATCACAAAGAACTTGCAAGCCTAATGGATTCCCTGGGGGCCAGAAAGCTATGTTCTCCCTACCGATTCAGACACCCATTGGCTAAAATATTTGTGGGCGATTGAAGCACATGACCACTTTAACCAAATATTTGTGGGCGATTGAAGCACATGACCACTTTAACCAAATATGGAAAAAGGAGTTCACTATGAGGTCCCTCTCCCCACCGCGCAACGAATTCAAGGGTTCTAGCAAAAGTAGCACTTCCTGTGTAGGGCAGGGTTTCACACTCGGGGCCTCGTCCACGGATATCCAAACAAGAGACTAATCTATCGGTTCTTCCAAAACCGGTCCCAAAAAGCTTCCCTTGCCCGGAATACACAGGCGATTCCTCCAGGATAACTTTTCTCTAACGTAGTCAAAAGCCTTAACTAACTGAACTGATCTGACCAAACTCGTAAGTCCCAAGTTGGATTAGGTAAAAGATTGCACTTGGATCATAGAGACCAACGCTTTTTTCCTCATTGAGAGGCACAACCATTGATTCTTTTCCATAGAGCAATTTTTGTCCAGGATTTACTTCATCTATTGTACCATAACAGAATTGAGTCTCAATTGAAGGATCCATCAGTCTAGCCTAACCCCATCTAGTCCCGTGGGTTAGAGCCAACTGCCCAACCACTGTAGTGATGGGATCCAATTAGGAATTTGGTTAGGTTTTATCTCGGTTGGGTACCAGGGAAAAGAGTTCCCAATTCCCCTAGCAAGATATTCATGCAAACTTAAAACTAGTCACACCACTTACACACCCAATATGCAAACTTAAAACTAGTCACACCACTTAAAACTAGTCACACCACTAACACACCCAATATGAAATTGCATTTTTCTCAGCAAGCATCAGCTATCTTTAAAACAATCATTTAATGAAACCATTGTGTCGCCGATCACAATTTTTAAAATCTCCGGTTGAATCCTTATTTCCAATCAATCCTTCATTGGTGTACCTATGGCATCATTGGCAAACCAGAACGCTCACTCCATGTCCACTTAGGGGCCTTTTCGATAGTTCCTAGCTCAAAGTGACTGGCAAGTATTCACTTTAATAAAAATGGACTCTCCGTTAAAGATCAGCAAGATCAACCACCCCCCAACAGATCCATATAAAAGAGCCACGAACTCATCCGTTGAGGACCATTAAGGTCAATCAACCAATTCCATGCCCGATTTCAGAAAACAACTCTTACTCCTTGTTCCAATATCTTCCTTGATGTACGTGTGGGTATCTTTGGTGACCCAGAGCCCGAGCACCATATGGTCAGCACCCTCTAGGATCCTTCACAGGTCACCTAGCACTTGACTCATAGGCCGCTTCCTTGCTCCCTCATCCACTGTACCAGAAGCTCACCATTTAAATCAAACCGAGACTGGTCAAGACCTCGATCGACTTTGCTATGCGAGACGTCCTCTGTTGACTCTCTGTCTCGTCATCTCACAACAGTAGTTGCAACTTTAACAGATAGGTCTCCATGACCTCATTCATCACAAGACGGTCAAAATGCTTCCCCAGCATTCTTGACATAAAACAGTTATTTAAAAATAGATTTCACATACAAATACAGTTCCAACAATATTTCCATTTTTTCTCATCACTCCACATCCTTTCACATTAGTCCCCATCTTTTCTCATCTTCCCACAATTGTTTTTTACTTCATTGATCCCTATCACATCATATCATTTCCACATCAAATCATATCCAATCGCATCATCCACACATCAATACTCCATCCATCTAACCTTGAGCGCTTTACATATTTCCCTGTTTGCTTTTCAACCATAACTCTGAAATTCTGAAAATGAGTGAACACCTCACCCTTCTCCTTCATGAAGTATACCCACACTTTCCTTGTGTGGTCATCAATAAATGTCACATAATACCTGTAACCTCCCATAGACATGGTCTTTGTAGGACCCCATACATCTGAATGCACAACATCTAGTGCATTTCTGCTCACATTTTTGCTACGTGGAAATACATGCTTTGTTTGCTGGGACTGTTGTTGTTGCTTCCTACTGGCGATAATTCTTCTAACCATAGGTTCAACACATGTACCTTGGTGGGGAAGTTGGGTTTTCCAAAGGCTTCACATCTCTGTTCAAACATTCGTATGAATTAAACAGGATCTGTTGTTCCATCGTATTTGCCCGTGATTTTGAAAATTTGTATGGCCGTATTTTTATACGAGTGACACTGAGGTCATCTGTGTTGAGTGCTCTTGTTGGGAGGGACTCAGTGAGTCTTTGGGCAACCCCTCTTCCTAGACTAGTCAATATATCTAAGGTGTGGGCATATAGAGGTTGCAAAGGGTTGGTATGTATAAAATTGGTGGGAAGATTAGGTAAAGGACCAAAGCCCCAAGTGGGATTGAAGTGTCAGGGAGTGTAAAGCCCGATGATACGCTTGTTATTATAGGCATAACCAATGGTATTGGGAGGTACATTTGTTGCGGCATAGATCTCAATGGCTCGAAGATGTCAGCCATTGAGTTTAATCCTTGTATGATCCCTGGCAATCCCTCTATCGTTGCCATGTCTGATTGCCTAATTGCTCCTTAAAGTAAGCACACGTGTTTTTTTTTTACTTTTTATATTTCCTCATAGCCCATTACAACCTCAAGAAGCTTGGCATTCTCTTCGTTGGGTCAAACGAGTGTCCGCTCACCCTCATTAGCTTAGGCGCTTTACGCACGTGAACGACCTCTTAGAGATATTTTTCTGTAAAAAGTGCATGCTAGTAACGTCTCGGATGGAAGAGGAGGTCCTAAAACCTATTTTCCATCACTATCTCACAAGATTAAAAAAATTTACCAAAAACTTTTCCCTGTTTCGCAACACGTTTTTTAGGGTGTTTCAAAATGAATTTTGAAAAACTATGTATGAGAGAGTTGTAGTATTTTTGGAGTACTACAAATTTGGCTCCCTAAGTCGTTCGTTTGTCGTTTAGATCCTCAAAACATAGCCTGAATATGGTTTGACATCGTTTTCACACTGTGTTTTACGTTTTTTCGTGCTTTTCGAGCTGTTTTTTGCCTCAATTTTTGAGTCGAATTTTGAGGTTGTTGGTCAAAGGTCAAAACGGTCGATTTTGACTTTGGACGGCCAATAGAGCTCGATGGTCAGCTTTTCGATGATCCCTAGAGCGCCTTCATCGGATTCATTGTTTAGGAGATACAAGCCTCCAAATAAGGATGTTTTCCAAAGTGAAACCAAACTTCACGAGAAAATTAAATTTGATATTTTTTTTTTTAGCGTGAACCTTCTTTCATGCCGTAAAATCGGACTTCATAGGAAAATTAAATTTGATTTTATTTTCCAGGAGTGAACCTTCTTTCACACCGTGAAACCTTAGGGTTTCACGCCATGAAATCGGACTTTACGAGAAAATTAAATTTGATTTTTTTTGGGGTGAACCTTCTTTCATTCACGGTGTGAAACATTAGGGTTTCACGTCGTGAAACCAAACTTCACGAAAAAGTTAAATCTAATTTTTTTCTATTTTTATTTTTTGCACGGACTCCTAGGGTGTGAAACCTTAGGCCGTGAAAGTGCAGAAATGACTCATGGCGTGAAACCCTATAGTTTTTTTTTTGTTGATGTGAACCTTCTTTCATGCTGTGAAGCCTTAGGGTTTCACATCCTGAAATCGAAATTCACGAAAAAACTATTTTTTTTTTTGGTCGACAAACCTTCTTTCACGCCGTGAAACCTTGGGGTTTCATGTTGTGAAATCGGACTTCACGCAAAAATTAAATTTGATTTTTTAAATTTTGTTTTCACATGTAAACCCGCTTTCACACTATGAAACCTTACGGTTTCATGTTATGAAACTGGACTTCACAAGAAAATGAAATTTGATTTTTTTTTCTTCTAGGCATGAACCTTCCTTCTTTCACATCCTGAAACCTTTCACGCCATAAAACCAGACTTCATGGGAAAATTAAATTTGATTTTTTTAAAGCATGAACCTTCTTTCATGTTGTGAAACCTTTGGATTTCACGCCGTGAAACCGAACTTCACGAAAAAGTTAAATCCATTTTTTTTGCGTGACTCCTAGGGCATGAAACCTTAGGCCGTGAAAGTGCAAAAATGGTTCACTAGGGCGTGAAACCTTAGGCCCTGAAAGTACAGAAATGGTTCACGACGTGAACCATTTTTTCTTTTTTTTAAATGCAGACTTTTAGGGCGTGAAACCTTAGACCATGAAAGTGCAGGAATGGTTCATGGTGTGAAGCATTTTTTTGGAAAAAAAAATTAGAATCTATTGGGAAATACAAATTTCCTTTTTGGGGGGGGATATTTTTTGAATTTAAAACTAAGGAGATATGGGCATTTTTCCAAAAAGATAAGTGGGAATCAAAAACGTCAAACTTTTTATGAGACCCCTTACACCCTTCATAATGACTCCCAAAATGGACAATTTGACAACTCATGAGCATCTACTTGTTGAATGCTCATTAGCCTTAATGTGTTATGTAAAAAAGTGATTAAAAATTAATCAAAGATTAATCCTTTCATTATTATTTTTTTCCCTCTTTTACACTAATCAAGGACTAATCCCTAATCAACTCACACCATATGGCACATCATTGGATAGAGCAAGGGAATGCTAAGCTATGTGCATCAACAATTGTGTAAATTAATCTAAAATAGGAGATTAATTAGACTCTTAATTTTGGTCTCTTCTTTTAAGGCAAAATTTAGCAAAGAGAGTCAAACTCCTCCAATTGATGAAGAAATTGATGTAATTAGGTGTTTTGATGCATCTAGATGCTCTTAAAACACTCAAAAACACTAATTTCAACTACTCACATATTCAATTTAGACCCCAATTAATATATTTTCTAATTTTTGAGCCCCTTGAACAAGATTAATCACCCTTAATGACAAAAACCAGTCCATTAAAAGAAATTAGTCAAATTCAAAGGTTTTTTAATGGTTTTATGAAATTTTTTGAAGGATTAAGCTAGTCCTAATGCTTGCTAACACTCTAATGCAAACAATTTCAACAACAACAAACACACTCAAGCTAAAATTAATGATTTTAGTTCTATGTTTAACACTAAAGAGAGCTAACATTCACTAAAAATTGCATTATATTGCATTGTTTGATGTAATGGATGTAAACTAAGCCTAATAAAAAATATGTGCAAGCCCTAAGAACATGAAAAACCACAATAACAACAATAAAAACAACAAATTAAGCAAAAACATTCTTTACAACAACAAAAAGAAAAGCTATTCTACACCAAATCACACACAAATAACCCCATCAAATCTACATCTTTTTCATAGAAAACCATTAATGAAGACAATGGGAAATGGATAATGCATGGATTAGAGAAAAAAGACAAGGGATAGCTCCCCAACAGCGGTGCAAAAAATGTTATGACTAACCCTAACCCCCTTGAAACACATCCAACAAGAGATTACCGCAACTGTCATTTTGAGGATCTTTCCAATGGCCGTACTCATAACCTTTGAGGTCCCAAACTCTACAACTCCTTTGAGAAGCAATTCCACCGTGCCTCCCCCACGAGCGTTCTCTCACTTCACTTCACTCACACACACTCATTAGCATGCATTAGGGAGAGAGATTAGCAAGAGCAAGACTCAATTGCACAATGGGAGAGTATGTTATATTATGAGAGAAATTCACTTCTATACATGGCCATAAGTGTTCACACTCACTTAAATTGAACGGGTGCTTTACGCTCATAAGAGACCTAATGCTATTGCCATGACTACTCTCATAATATATCTATGAAGTACATCACTTTTGGGACTTTATCCTAACTTTCTACCACATGTTCTTGAAGCGGGAATCACCATAAATACTCCGTCACACCATTACGGGCGCCCGTCCAAGTTGTAGCTTTGGACACCATTGCTTCATATCTTGAATGTATGACCCTTTGGTGTATCTACCTTGACTCCTTGATGTGAGATGATGGTGGTAGCTCTTGTAAACCCTGGGAATGGGTTAACAAGCATAAAGGTGAAACTTTACACTCAAAAGAAACCTTACACATGAATTATGTATGTTATCATTATACACACAAGACAAACATCATGCACTAAGGAAATATGAAAAATCTTATTAAATTTGTGTGAACGAATTTGAGAAAATTGAGCATAAGTTAACACCTAATCAAAAATATTTTGATTGTTTTAAAGATTATTTTATCGATGACTTACTAGTAGGCCTATCTATTCTCCAAAGATAATACTATAGAGATTATTCATGGTAGTCAACCACCTCCTAGAGAACCATATAGAAATTTAACTACATTCAACAAAAAAGACATTTAAAGACAAACAAAAGAATTGTTAGACCATGGACTTATTCCTAGTAGTTCACCCTTTGGCTCTCAGTTCTTAAAAAGTATTACAATAGGGTACGAAATAAGATATACTATGAAAAATAGATACCCTATTCCTCATGTGGATGATTTGTTAGATCTAAGCTTTGTGGTGCATCTATGTTCAGTAAAATTGTTTTAAAGTTTGGATATCATCAAGTATGGATGCATGTATGCGATGTGTTTAAGATTATTTTTCCACACAAATTGGACATTGTGAATTTCTTGTTATGCCTTTCAGCCTCACAAACACAGCTACAACTTTTAACCGCTTAATGAATCACATATTCTTGAAGTACCAACATTTTGTCATTGTATTCTTCAATGAGAATCTTTTCATTAATCACAATAAAGAAGAACATAAAAAGCATTTAGAACTCATTTTTAGAAACTTAAAAGAAAATGAATCATATGCTAATCCTGAGAAACCCTAAAAGGTCATAATGTCTCTGTTGAAGGTATTAGCCTACGCCTAAGAATGTGAACAAGGTTTACTCCTTTCTAGGTCTTTGAAGTTACTTATAGATAATTTGTTTGTAGTTTTCCTTTGATTACATTGCCCTTTACTATGCCCTTATGCCCTTAAGAAGTAAATGACCATGTTTTTCATTTAAATATTCCATCACATTAGTGTATTCATAACACTTTTCATATTAGTTTATTAAGACCCTTTCGAGGTAGTCTTTTGGCACATTAGTGTATTCATAGATCCTACCCATAAAAGGGGTTCAATGGCTACTTGACCCATGCCCTCATTGCCTACTTGTCCTTGATTGCATCTTAGTGTATTCATAGATCCTACCCATAAAAGGGGTTCAATGGCTACTTGACCCATGCCCTCATTGCCTACTTGTCCTTGATTGCATCTTATAAGGAAACTCACCCATGTTTGGATATTATTTTGAGACAATTGAGAATAATTTCTTCTCAACCCCGAGGCATGTAAGAAGAAGTAATTCATAGAGTTTAATTTTCACATTTTTCATTATTTATGAATACTCCTAGGTGGATTTAGATAAGGATACCTTTATAAATTTGAGCAACCGTTGAACTTGATGGCATACACGTGACTCCATATATGCATGTGATATCGGTTGCATTATCTCGATTAAATTTAAATTTTATGTCGGTATTTGTATTGATATTTACTTAATTTATTTATTCATCAAGACTGGCATAGTTGATGCAAGTATAGATCCATGTGTTAGATAATCGAAGCAATCCGGTGGTTGTCAAGAATATTTTGAGATGCTTGACTTTGGGTGTAACTGAATAATTATTTGGTTGTGTTGGATGCTTGTTGTTCAACGTATTTTGGGAGTGTCCATATAATTTATGAACATCAAATACTTATTTTCAGAAAGCAGATGAAAGCTCTCTTGTAGATATTTAAATTTTGATACAAAGGTTGTAAATATTATTGGGTCAAAGGTTATCACCCAATTTTGAGAGAAAGAATTGCACGTAAAGAAAAGCAAGCTATTTTTACATAGAGAGCTATTTTGAGCTCCAAAAGCTATTTTTGAGAATAATCGATTAAAATATACTGAGGAAGCCTGAGCTCACTCATATGTGAGGGCAAATAGGACTCAATCTTGATTAATATTTATGCTTCGTGCAATTTAATATCTTGGGTATTTGTCGTGTGTGTGTGTGTGTGTGTGTGTGTGTGTGTGTGTGTGTGTGTGTGAGAGAGAGAGAGAGAGAGAGAGAGAGAGAGAGAAAGAGAGAGAGAGAGGTTGGGTTTAGAATCAAAATAACAATTGTAAACTTTCTATGAGATTGTCATTCTATTGATTTCTTTAAATCTCTTATCCAGAGAAAATGTCTACTTAGGGAATTTATGATAGGGAAGTAAAAAAGAGCAACACAACTTGAGGGATATAACTAGGCCCTACTATCCGTTTTTCAAATAAATCAATTGAGTTTTTAGAGGACCTAGTGTAGTAGTTGCCTTAACATGATTTTGAAACAAGGGTTAATTTAGTAGCCACCAATAAATCAATTGAGTTTTTAGAGGACCTACTAGAAGTGTAGTAGTTGCCTTCACATGCTTTTGAAACAAGGGTTAATTTAGTAGGCCACCAGAGCAACTACAATGTTATTTTGGATGTTCACAAGCTATGATAAACTTTCATTAGTATTGGTGGGTGTGGAAAGCGATGTCGTTGTGTCTTTATTCACACAGAGCAATGCATGCAACACACACCCATGGGGATAAAGTATGCAAGCTCGTGGAGGAGATGTTTTTACAGTTACATCCCAACAATATACGTGCTAGAAGTCGCACGTATGGACGCTTCCATCGGTGAGATGGAGTTCGCATCCTGATGCGTTGGGTTCAACGCCCCGGAGAAAGCAACAATTGCATTCTGCCTCCAAGTGCGTAGAGCCCGTGGAGTTGCACGTGCTGTACGCCACATCGAGGCAATAGTCTGGGCAAGCCACGACACCTTCACCTAATCGCGCAAACAAAACGCACACAGATTAAGTAGCTTAACAAATATATGGATATGGAGAGAGAAGGGTAGAAAAGCATTGTAAAAGCACAGCCCACCTGGAGAGGCTGAAAACAAGAGAAGCATCACGAGGAGAACGATCGCACGGAGCTCTGCCATGTTAATCTTTTGCTCGAGCCCTAAGATGAGGTTTGCCATTTCTTCACTCGTTATATAGGCCTATAGCAAGAGAAGTCTTTGTCTTGGGTCCAAAATCTAGCCACGGACCTCATCCCTTGATTTTACAGCAAGAAACTTCAAAGCATGCCAAGGAAAAATACACTATAGAGGTGCTTAGGACAGTTCATAGCACATGTACATAATGTGGACCTTTTGACTTTGCACTACCTACCACCTTTTACTCCATGTCACTCCATAGAAAACAAGGGATATGTTCTTGTCTTATTTTGAAAAATTGCCTCCATCATTGTACAAAAAGCAAAGTAGAGTTGAAGAAAAGGCAATTTCATTACAAATTTGACACCATCATTGTACAAAAAGCAAAGTAGACTTAAAGAGCTTTCTTTAAACAATACAACAGGCACCTAGAAATGAAAGCTCAAGCTTCAAGTAAAATTTTTACATTTATACACATGTGTACAATTTCAATTCAAGGCGTAAACAAGTTTCAATTCAAGACGTAAACAAGTTTCAATTGATAAGCATTTATAATTCTTGCAAGCTTGACTTATGGGATTAAAGATACTTATGGGTGGCTACATAAGGCTTGTGTCTATATGCCAGCATAGGTTTGACCTCTCCACATGGTATGATGGCCTCCTATTCTCACTTAGTGTAAGGTTCCAATTAAAGTTAGAGGTTTTATTGGTAAGGTCTAATCTTTTTTTTTGTTTAATTAAAAAAGTCTCACATTTGGAATTATTTAAATTATAATAACTTGTGAAATTAAAGTTTACAACATTAAATTTAGCACACAACTTTTTTGGAGATGAACATGATGGGAAACCTTATATATTATGTACAGATGATGTTCTTACTCCAAAGCCAAAAAGTGACGTTCGATGATAGAATACAACACATTACATAAAAGTGATGTTCGATGCTAGAATACATAAAAACCACCTCCTTACCTTTTTGATTAGACATGGAAGGCACATAATTATAAAGTAATTTTTTGCTTTTCTTTGAATTTTTAGTAATTAAGTTTTCCATAAGGTTGAATAATGCTACTAATGTGCTATGGAGTGTTGTATAGTGTCCTTAGTGTCCTCAAAGGCCATTTCTTAGAGTTTTCTACTAGTGTCTCTCTCTTTTTCTCTCAATTTTGTAATAAGGGAGATTTTTTTACAAACACAGTTAATGGAATTCCATTAATTGAGATTAAAAACTAGGCTTAATGATTAGGGTAAGTAAGGAAGTGAAATTATGTGATTAAGCTATACTTTAATTAATCAATTCTCTGCTATAGAGTTAGGCAATTTGAAAGAATTTATCTCATAGAAATTCTCCCCTTTTGTTATGTTTTCTTAATTCTTAGTTTACCTAAACATCTTTTTTAATGCTTTTTTACATGTGAAGATTAGAGATAATCGAGCTTCCATAATCTCTCAATAAGAGTAGAGTAATTCATTTTGTAATTATTGTTTTATAGTGTTGAGTTTGTGGATTTGTATGGTTTATTAGATTTAGGGTTTTGTCTCTTTTTCGGTAGAGAAAGGTTAATATTTTAAATTGGGATTGAGAGAGGAAGAATTATTTGTGTATCTTGGGCATGGCACATGTTATGTTCTCCCTATCTTCTACAATGAGAGAAGCAAGGGTTTTGCAAGAGTGTAGGAGATTAAAGCTCTAGAGTTTTCACTTCTTCATTACTAAAGAGCATTAGAATGTGTGAGTGAAAAGGATTATCTTCTCTTAAGGTATGTTGTTCCTATTCACAGCTAACTTACAAGTGATAGCAATTAAGAATATTGCTTAAGTACCATAGTTACTCTTTTAGAAGCAATTTGCTAAGTCGGTGTATTTAAGGGAAATTTAAAAGAGCATTCAACTTATTTTATGAATTTACTTATCATGGAAAGAATACAAAAATGGTTAAGTTGGCTTCCAAAATGCTACAATGATGTGTTGGTTATGTAACAGAGATGAAATAAAAAATAATCATAAATATTAGAAAATCAGAGCTTGTAGAAAAGGTGGATGAGGGTAGCGAGAGAGTTAGTACTCCTTGTGGAAAGTAGTGAGTCTAGGTTCTGACTAGCCCTGACTCAAGTCCGAACAAGTTGGTATTTTATGTTCACCATCAAGCCAGCTTACTCTAAACCTTACTCTAAACCTTACTCTATCTAGTGAACAAACCATGCACCACATGAGGAAAATCACAAGGTGGATCTTCTTGAGTTTGATTTCATTGTCTCAGTGAGAAAAGGGTCAATGCATGTAAGAGATAACCATTTCTCAAGATCTTGAGTGGAGAATGAGTTAAGGATAACCATTCGTCAAGAATCTTGAGTAGAGGACCACCAATGGGAGTTGAGGATGATCATTTGCCAACAATATTGAGTGGAGAACCACGAATGAGAATTGAGGATCATCTTCTGGATGCTCCTCTATTCCAAATCAGTCTAGTGTCAAGATGGAGCTATGAAGTTGCTTAATTCTTGAGTTACAAATTCTCAATGAAGGAATCAATATCCTTAAAAAGAAAAAGACAACTTGTGAACACTGAAGGTAGTAGCCCCTTACATGCTCATCTTGAGGCATATCTATAAAATGGGAAGAGGAGACATCTTAAGACTCTGTGTGTAAGGATGACTATGTTGATATTCTTCAAAAAGCTCATGTGTTTACTAGAAGCCTGTATTCCAATGGCACTTTGCAACATTACATGGAGAGTGAGATGAAGATATTGGGCTAGGCCATGGTGCTACAACACCAAGTTTGGCAAGTTCACTGCCACTTCTAGGATTAGCTACTCCATTTCTACATTAGCCCATCTTGACTCTTTTGGAGAGTCTGGGCTTGCTGGTTTATGAGCTCTTCCTTTCAAAGCATTTGTGAGAGATGTGGAGCATAGTGCCGGATCGTCTCTCGACACACCTAGTTGTGCAGCATAGTGCCGGATCAACTCTTGACACACCTAGCTTGGATGCCCGGGTAATTAAGCATTGGATCCCAAAAGCAACCTTGCTAGCACATGCAAGTATAAGCTATGTATAAGCCTTGGTTTGTGCCTTGTGCTTGTCTTTTTATTTGTAGATAGTATGTAGATGATTACGGTTAACAACCATAAATTAATCTAAAAGAAACTCCACCACTTCATTTAATAGAGGAACTTGGTAGTGATTCTAGCATCATTCTTGATTATGGCCTTATACTCGGCCCATTTGGTCACATAATCCATAGCCACAATGATATTTTATGCTCACATGCTTTAGCTACAGGGCTAAAGATTCCCACAAAATTCATTCCCCATTTAGCAAAAGGTCTAACACACATGATTGGTAGTAAAGGCATTCTATGCTCACATGCTTTAGCTACAGGGCTAAAGATTCCCACAAAATTCATTCCCCATTTAGCAAAAGGTCTAACACACGTGATTGGTAGTAAAGGCATTCTATCTCTTTATTGGGGTATTATGAAACGTTGTGCTCATCACATCTTTTGATGTATTCCATGGAACGTTCAAAGAATGTCACCAAACATGACTTTTGAGTAGTAACTTTGCCAGATATTATGGCACAAATTAAAGAGAAAATGGCAGCCCCAATGCCTTCTGTTTTATCTCACGACACATGTTGCATATCCCACCTTTGGCAAGATGGAAGGGGATGAGATCTTGACAAGAAAGATTACTTTGATAATTATCACAAGTTGGGAGGAAAAGAACCCGGAGACTCGATCAAAGAAGTTGGGGATGTGGTAAAGACACTAAAGAAGAGGATAGAGACCCGCCCTCTAGGCACAGCTAGCTAAACAACAACCAAAAAGAAGATCCTAGAGAGTTGAAAAGGAACAAGGAGAGGACCTCAAAGATGCAGACTTCCCTAACCTCAACACTGATGCCTTTGATGAGCCAACACATCTGCATGAAGCCTAGAAGACGCTGGAAGGTGGTGAGGTCCTGCCAGCTCCTACTTAGAGAACCACACTGCAATGGATGTGAAAATCCCTACTAGGATCTTTAAGCCGCCATAAACTATTCTTTGAAGAAAAAGAAAAGCTGCCAAGGATGTCCCAAGGGACCTAGAACCTTCCCTAACAGCGACCCAATTCATAATATACATAGACTCAAGATCTTGTTTGATGCATTTGTATCTATAGCAACCTTTTAATGAGTGGCTATAGAGTACCCTGATAGAAAAAGATGTGGATACATAAGATTGGCTGATGACAGGGGCCTTTAATAGTGTTGAAGTGAAGAACCAACCAAGATGGCAACTCCACTAACTCAGGAGCCTAGATTGTTGGGGGCAACATACTGTTGTGCACTTCTAGTAAACCAAAGGATCAATCCCATGTGCATGGCAGTGCACATGTGCATGAGTTGAAAAGAGTATGAAGCAGAAAAGGAGATCAATAATTTGATACTTAAATTTCCATAATTTGAATCACCCACCTTTTGGCATGATTCCAACAAAGGATTGGATGTGGGGCAAATTATTTTTGGGTTATCTTTGCACATCCAGTTCCTAGAAGCCTTTCGGTTGAATGCCTTCAAAGAAATGTTCTCACCTGAGTTCATTCTCTTGATCTCTATAAGTTTGTGTTTACCTGCAATAATGGAAAGCAATTCCAATGATTAAAGTGATGCACAACACTTTCACATGATGTGGTCATTGTGAAGATAAACCCAAAGATGTTATCACTGAGATGGAGCCCGTCATTCATAGATTTCGAGGACAGAAGCAGGTCTAGGCAAGGGTGTTGTTCATACATTCCATACATATGAAATCTCCACCTCTAGTCTAAGAGTGTTTTACATTATGTATGACCGAGGGTAGCTAGCCATAAGTCTTACATATGTGAGTGGAGATATGGACAATGGGCACCCACTTTTAAGTTGGGTGACTAAGCAAAGTCCTTGTATATATATATAACTTTTGATAATGTAAATAGGGAGAATCAATCATTTTTCAAGTGTAAAGCTCTCTTCTTCTCTTATGCTTTTATCTCTTGCATGTGGTACGCAGACTTGTATGATTTCTTGGAGTGTGATTAAGTGTGCATGATTGAGAGCTTGAGTGAGGGAGTGATTGTGCTACAGTGTTTCTAGCTTTATAGCTTAACCATTACCTTTTGAAAGGACTACCTTAGAGGATTAAGAGTAGAGGAAGGTCTCATACAATAGGGATTGCCACACCTCTTGGCCTCTTTCGCCTCTCCTATTGGGACTTCCACTGTCTACGATAAGTGGCTTAGCCACTATCTCTCTCTCTTCTCTCTCTCTCTCTCTCTCTCTCTCTCTCTCTCTCTCTCTCTCTCTCTCTCTCTCTCGACATGAACATAGAGAGAGAGAGAGAGAGAGAGAGAGAATTATAGATGGAGAAAGAGAAAGAAAGAGAGACTTTGAGTTACAGAGAGAGAGTTAGAGTTACAAATAATTAAAGTTAGAGAGAGTTAGAGTTAGAGAGCGTCGAAGAGTGAGAGAGTTAGAGAGATAGTTTGAGCTAGAGAGAGAAGATGAGCTAGAGTGAGAGAGAGTTAGAGAGATAACTAGCAAGAGAGTTAGAGAGAGAGAGTTAGAGAGAGAGAGTTAGAGAGAGAGAATGTGTGTATGGGAGATAAATAGATAGAGAGAAATTTAGAGAGAGAGCTAGAGATGGAGAGAAAGAGAGAGTTAGGGAGAGAAAGAGTGTTAGAGAGAGAGAGAGAGAGAGAATTATAGATGGAGAGAGAGAAAGAAAGAGGCTTAGAGTTATAGAGAGAGAGAGAGTTAGAGTAACAAATAATTAAAGTTAGAGAGAGTTAGAGAGATAGTTTGAGTTAGAGAGAGAAGATAAGTTAGAGTGAGAGAGAGTTAGAGAGATAATTAGAGAGAGAGAGAGACAGAGAGAGAGAGAGTTAGAGAGAGAGAATGTGTGTATGGTAGATAAATAGATAGAGAGAAATTTAGAGAGAGAGCTAGAGATAGAGAGAGAGAGAGAGGCTGGGAGAGAAAGAGTGTTAGAGAGAGAGAGAGAGAGAGAGAGAGAGAGACAGAGAGAGAGACAGAGACAGAGACAGAGACAGAGACAAAGACAAAGAGAGAGGCTAATTGATTAGTAACCGATTAGACTTCTTGCAATGAAAGTTTGTTAGCTCACAAGAATGAGATAGAGAGAGAGCTAGAGCTGGACAAGGAGTTGGAGTTATAGAGAGTTAGAGTTTTAGAGAGAGTGAGAGGGTTAAAGATAGAGTTTGAGTTAGACAGAATTAGAGGTAAAGAGAGAGAGAGAGAGAGAGAGAGTTTAAGTTAGAGAGACGGTGAGTTAGAGTGAGATAAACAATGTGAGTTAGAGAGAGAGAGAGAGAGAGTGTTCTTCTTCTCTTCTTCTAGATTTAGTAAAAATAAAAGCAAAATCTTCTAACATCTTTATTGAACTAAAGAGAGTTAATCTCTATTACCATCCACACTATTTTGCTCGGAGGTGCCATGTGGCCGAGTGAGGGCTTGAGGGCTGGACCACATGGCAGTTTCTTGCCGCTCGAGCGTGAGGGGGAGCACCAACACAAAACGTGGGACAGTAACTAGTTAGTATTTATATTCACTAGAAAACGTGCGGGTCACTAACTACGTAGTATTTATACTCGGCTAGAAAACATCACGGAGGCCTTCTTGGGAGATAATGCCCTCATACAGGATTAATTGTCTTGGTAAAGTGTGGTATTTTGAACTTGGAAAAGAGAAACACACAGAAAACAAGGCTATAATACAAACCTTCCTTGAACGAAATGTGTAATGCGTGCTTCAATGAAAGTTTCTTCCCCTCTAAAATTCTTCCAAAAATGTCTACTTCAGTGAGAATTTAGACAATCCATGTTATTATTGACAGGAAACAAGAGTGTTTTGGAGGAGATAAGGCTGCACAATCAGATCAAGTAAGAGATTAGTGGAGGGTGTGGTCATGTCATTGTGTCTTTATTGAGGCAGAGGAATGCGATACAGAGATTTATTTGTCCACCCACGCAGAGAGAGGGGGCGCTATACATGCGAGTGGCAATGGCATCGTTCACTGTAATAATATGGTGGTGGTGCTGCTAGAAGTCGCAGCTTTCGACGCCTCCGTCGGTGAGATGGAGTTCGCATCCTGATGCGTTGGGCTCAGCCTCGCGGAGAAAGCAGCAATTGCATGCTCCCGCCAAGTGCGTAGAGCCCGAGGAGTCGCACGTGCTGTACGCCACTGGAATGCAAATTTCTGGGCAAGGCCGAACTGCAGCTGATCCACTCATCAACACACACCATTAACACACAGACTAGCTTTACCATAATTCGATATATATATATATATGGTGGAAAGGAGAAATTAGCATTATTGCAAGAATGCTCTACCTTGAGAGGCTGCTGAACACAAGAGAAGCATCATCACCAGAACGATCGCACGAAGCTCTGCCATGTTGGTTTTTTTTCGCTCGAGCCCTAGGTTGAAGTCCCCTCTCTTCACCCCTCGTATTTATGGGTGTTGTAATGGGGTGAAAAAGGCTTTACCTTGGCCCGCCTTTTCCTTTGTAGCTAATATTTTTCAGCCTTTTACACCTTGAATACTCGAAGCAAACAAATCGTAAAATTAATATATATGTATATATATTGGCCAATAAGGAACAATTTTGCTCTTTTTGGGGTAGATTTGAGGACCAGGTCAAAACCCACTGAGACTAAATTTCTAAATCTTATTGTTGCTGACTTTTTCAAAATCTTATCATAAAGATTACACCACAAAGTCTTTTTCAGAGGAACCCGGTTTGAATTGAGCCTTCAAGCCTCAACCTTGAGAAATACACTAAAGGATGATTAATTCCTATGGTATCTTGTGGTTATGGTCAACATGTGTGGCTATGCAAGTGGCTTTTAACATTGCACTACCAACCACATTTGACTTCCTTTCACTCCAAACATAACACGAAAGCTTTTCTTATTAAAATCTTTTCCTTTGCACTACCTACCACCTTTGACTCCGATGCACTCAACCCTTGTTCGTCAAATTTCAAGGGAAAGAGATGAGAAGTGCAAGTTTGCCGTAGTTTTTGATTGTTGACAATTATTTTTGCTACTAGATCTTACATCCAAAATACCTAAAAATGCGTGCATGACACCTGTCAAAAATGCGTGCATGACACCTATCAAAAATCAAGCTTGAATTCACTCAAAACAAAAGCAAGGAAGCCTTTCTCATCTCACATCAAATCGTTTCCAATGGTATTATCCAAAAACCAAAGTATATTTAAAGCTTTAAGAAAGAAAACAAATCTAGAAGAACTATAAAACCAAGTAATATTTTTAGACTTATACGCACATGTCTTGCTCAAGGATGTGTAAACATCAATATAGTCAATAAGTTTCATTTAATAAAGCATTCATTTTTTTTGTCCAAAATACCCAAAAATATGCATGAGCCCATCAAAAAACAAGTCTGAATGCACTTAAAATAAAGCAAGGAAGTCTTTCTCATCTCATATCAAATCTTTCCCAACGTTATTGTCCCGGAGACAAATTACACACTTTTATGTCAATCATTTAAAAAAACCACTACTTTTGTGAAAAAGAATGCATAAAACATTGCTTGTATTTTACTCTAGAGCCTAAAAACATCCAATATTATCAATTGGAAAAAGAGTTCTCTTCTTCAATTTGGAAAAAACATGACAAATTACAAAGGAGAGGAAACTCTTCGTCAACTAGGAGATTTCTTGGACCTTTTTCTTTAAAATATCAATTGCTTTATGGCGCAAGTGTCCATACTTTTTTAACTCAAATCCATGCACATTAATTTCTACATCCTGCGAATTAAGCATGTCCACACGTCGACAAATTCCACTAAATTTCTTTCCTTTTTTGTTTTGTTTAAGCATCTCTGGATCATACTTTCCCTTGAGTGCATCGGTTGAAAGGGTTCTATAGTAGTGTACTTTCACAAAAGTAACAACATTGCTCTCATGGAGAAGTTTTGTGACTTTGGCCAACCAAAATGGATGATTGTTTTCATCATGAGTAGGAAAGAATTGCAATCATTGTGCCCTCATTTAGCTCATTTGCATTACCCTCCCAAATTTCTTTCTCTTGAAGATGATGCTTGGTTGATTTTCTAGGCCCAACATACATTTCCCTAGTTTTTCCATGGCCATTGCTAATAAACCTTCTCCAACTGGCATTTCATTGACTACACCACTACCAATCATGTTGCTTATGTTACAAAGTTTAATTTCCTGCCACAAAAATGGTACATTGAACTAAATTTCATCATTTTAAACTCCTCAAAGAGTCTCTCCTACTGTGCAAAAAAACTTTGCCACCATTGTAGAGCAGACTTGTTGGAAAATATGCATGTACACCCCGAATTATCTCCTTAACTTCATTCAAGCACTATAGAAAATCAATTGAACAATTATCTTTTTGAGACCTTGTTGTCTCATTTGTGGAAGAGAGCAGCATGTGCTTAGCTCAACCTATTCCACATGCTGGAATGGATAATAAGAACTTGAGTCCCTCTTTTGGGAGCCATGTTTTGGAGTTGGAATACTTTTTGCTCCACATGAGTGTCTTTTCCTCCTTTTGCTCTATCTTAAACTGATGTTGAAAGCTATGATCATCTCGTGATCATTGAGTTGCACAAATGATGGGTCATAGATACCTTCTCTAGTTGCATATGATCTTAAATCATATGTCTCCTCAATTATTTTAGTGCTAGGCACTGGAACATATGCATCTTATAGCACACTGCAAATGTGTGGAAGATCAAATGCACTTTTCTTCACAAGTTTGATAGAGAATCCACTGAACATCTGATCAATTTGATCATATGTGTGTCCCACCAACAATAACCCAAGATTAGTCTTCTTGAAAATCTTTTTGTGCACTAGCATGTTCAAGTATGCAAGTAACTTGATTTTTGTTCTATCTACTTGTGTTGTCAAGTTACAAGTAGAGAATGGTGGTAACTGACCAGGCTATCCACCACTAATCTTTTGAACTATTGTGATTGTCAAATCTGGACCATCATGAATGTTAGGAAAATTGATGAATAATCTTAATGACAAGACACCGTTGAATACCTATGCTCCAACAACATGCAGCTAGATGAAGTTTTGTTCCTTCACATTCTTTAGAGTGTGCACAAAGTGAGGTAGCATGGCTATTTTTAAAATCCATACCATCAATGACTAAGCCCAAGTACTTGTCTTTCTTCTCAAAGCATTTTTTCATGTGCTTTGCCAAATTTTTCCTTTCTCTGCTTTGTTGTTCTCTATTAATCTTTAAACATTTTCAAATTGGCTCTGTAATATATGAGAAAAATACACAAAAGATGAGAATAATTTCATAATTTCAAGTATGTATCTTCACACTAGTTTGGTAATAGGATAGAAAAGTGTATGTAGCTTAAAAGTAGTTTGGTAATAGGATAGAAAAGTGTATGTAGCTTAAAAGTAGTTTGGTAATAGGATAGAAAAGTGTCCGTGGACATATTTATGTCCTCATTATTGACCAACTTTATTTGGAACACATGGATAGTGAAAATGAAAGGTTTCATTTTCATATCATCAAGAACATAGTGAAGAAAGATTAGGATTTTTTGGGATCAAATTGGTTACCTCTAGGCTTTCAAATTTCATAAGAATTCATAGGCTAAATTACACTATAATGCAGAGATGTTTGGACTATATCTGGATGAAAGGCTTTAATTAGCCAATTTCTCATTGCTTTTCAAGTTTTTTGGATGTGCATAACTTCACAAACATATATATGGTGTATTACAATCCATATTAGGCTAGAAAGTCAATTACAACTTCAAAATTTAGGTCTTTACTCATGAAAACTCTAAGGTATTTAGCTATCTCAAAAAAATATCTTTGAGGATTTTTATAGCTACTCAAATAATTATAGACTAGGACCACATCTTGCACACATGTTTTGTATAATGTTATGCTTTGATGGTGCATTTTGTGAGAGCCAATCACCTATATATGTATCCTTTTAGGCACTTTGTTTTAGATAAAAGTTTACAAATTTCGAACCATATTCATTACTATAAAATAAGAGACTACTTCAGACATTTTTAGACATCTCATATGGTTTAAAGTGGAATATCTAATCATTTTATATAATAATAAACACTATTTTCATAAGTTTCTCACTAGATAATCTAAATATAAGCAAGGGTTCATATACGTTGTCTTGTTATCAATGCACTTTTGAAAGTTGAGACCATTACCTTGTTTTCTAACTAAATTGAAATGTTTAGATACATATTCTTGATCAATTACTTTAGTATAAACACTGATTTATTAGTATAACTAAAGTAAATCACCATATAAGCTCATACTATTATGGTGTTTTGTTTTTCAAAGACCTAACAACTAAAAAGAGATTCTAAGAAGGAAAATTAATTCAGTTAATTATTAATGAAATCATTTTTTAATCATAAAAACCCATCTCTCATCTCTTGAATACTATGTAAGGTTTAGGAGAAATTTATATAGAGTCAAGTTCATTTTTTTCTTGCATGTAAGAACCTACTTTGTAAATGCATAACATGTTTGGATTGTATTGCTGGAGATACCTCTACTTAAGGTGATTTATTGATTATATTTAAGGTTACTTTTATTATTTGAATAATTTTATAAGGTTTTCCACATTCATGAAGACATGCCTTAGAAGAAAAATGTTAAAATACTGATCCCATTCACAAGCTATAATTCTTTTAGAGCAAAAGACATATTTATGTGCTGAGCTACCAAGCTAATGTTAAACACATAATAGAAAATTCTTTGGACAACATAATCTTATGAACCTTGTCTTCATTGGTCTTTGTGATGTCTCTTTTTTATTTCAACTTTGCACAAATTTGACAAACACCCATCCTACTCTTCTTAGGAATTTTCACATGAGAGAAATATTACCTTTAGAGTCTCAAGAATGAGGGTAGCAAGGGAAACTCTCTCATACTATCCTTGAACAAATCTACATAGATATTGTAGACTTCTTTATTTGTGAAACTATCAGGGAAATGATTGAATTTAGAATTTGCAAGGACTTCTCCATTGAGCAACATAAAACTTTCAAGCCATTGCCTCAACAATGAAAGTTGCAATGTTTCTTGGCGAACTAAAAGCTACTTGAAACTCCTCAAGTCCTCTACTTGAAATTATTTTCCCCATTCTTAAGATTCCAAGGGCGAAAAATTTCAAGAAGCTTTCTCTACACACAACCATATCACCAACAAAGTACTTGGTTTTGCTGATGAGAAGGAGGCTCTCACTGAATTCCTGAAGAATAAATTTTGTTGTGCTCTTTCAACCCAAAGAAATGATGCCGTTATTGCTAAGTTTTTTGTAATCCTCGTGACCTAAAATAGTTTTTGTTATAACAAAATGCTCTACTTGCATCGCATATTAAAATCCTTAAAAGTATCCTTGCCTTCCTTACACCTCCTCTTGAAGTTCTTTGCTTTGTGTTGCTGGGGTCGATGCTCAACGTGCATGTTGATTACCAAGATTGAAGTCTACTTAAGGAGGGGGTCCAGTTGATCGCTTCAATATCCGTGCTAATAGTAGTGAAAGTTTGTGAAGAAGATGGATAGAAAAAGAAGGAATTCCTAGGATTTCTCCATGAGCTCCATGTTATCACTCTCTCACCCCATAGAAATGAAAGATTGCACCTTCTAAATGAGGCTTTGGAGCCTTGGCTAGAGTTTATCTAAACTTTCTTTGGATTTTTATTATTAAATTTTAACAATTATATAAATAATCCAAAAATAGAGAGAGGGAATCCAAAAAGTAAGCTAAACTGATCCAAAAATGGTCAAAAACTGACCAAACTAATCTAAAAAATTCTAAAAACAGCTTGCTTGGTAAGAGGCTCACTTTTTCCTATAAATAGAAGCCTCCCCCTTTGTAAAAGGTTAATAGTGTTTATGCAATGTTACTCTACTCCTACCCAGCACCAATTACATTGATTTTTTTTATAATTCAATTGTTTTTGGCTTAATCCTCTCCAAAGTAATTGGTGGCCACTCTTGCTTTAAACAAGAGTAGAACCCTCAATCCCTCAAGCCAAAGGAAAGCTAGAGAAGAGGTTAATTGGGCTAGATGGAAATCATTTAACAAATTAAGGAAGCTTGGGGGCCATTTGTTTATGCTTGTAAAACAGAGGAACAACAGAGAAGTGCTAGGGAATATTTTGGATGAGGAGGGCCTCCCTATGGATAACATGGAACTAATAGCCAGAAAATGGGTAGATTTTTTCAGTGGTACATTAAGTCTAAAATGCTCTCAAAGGAGGTTTCAAGCAGAATATATGCTATTAGGCTTAATCAATCACAATGTAGACCTAGAAAAGGCTAGATGGTTTTAGAAAGGGATATTGATGTTGTTGAGTGTTGGGTTGCTCTTTTGAAATTGGGTAAAGATAAAGCCCTTGGGTGGGATGGCCTTTCTGTTGATTTTCTTATAGCCTTTTGGCCTTCCTTGAAAGATTTTGTTGGGGAAGTGTCCAGAAAGGCCTTCAAGTCAGGCATTATGGATTTTAATCCCAAAGCAAATTGCTTGCACCAAATTTTCTCATTGGATGCCCATTACTCATCTGACTGTGATCTATAAGATCTTGGCTAAGGTGATTTCTCTCAGAATTACTCTTGTGCTATAGGAAGTTATTTCTAATCATTCCTTGGTGGTGTCTCTAGAGAATTCTTACAGAGATGGGAGCATCATTGGGTTGAAGTTGAGATATAATGAACAACTGGTGATACAGTGCTTTGCTGATGATTCTCTGTTATTCCTGGAGGCTGAGAACAATAATGTTAGACTTGATTTAGCTATCATTTAGGAATTTGCTGAGGCATTCGGCTCCAGTGTAACATTGAGAGTCTAGAATCATAAGCTTAACAGAAGATAATGACTTTGACATGCATAGACGGGGATGTGAGGTGGTCTAGAAGGGTCAAATTGTCAGGTTGCTAGGGATCCCTTTTGGGGTGAATGTCACAAATAAGCACTTAACTGATTGGGCAATTAGCAGGTTTTAGAAAAACTAAGTAAATGGGAGGGAATTAGAGTACCCTTTCATAAGAGGATTGATATTTGTAATGCTGTCCTAAATACCTATATAATGTATCTATGCCTAGTGGTGGACTTTGGCAAGTGTCACTGGAAAAAGATTGTGGGCCTCATTTGAGATTTTCTATGGAGGAATAGCAGAAACTCCACAAGGATTTTTACTTGGTTGGCATGGGACAGATTGTCAGTACCAAAAGGGGAAGGGGGTATTGGTATCTTACATATGCCCACCCATTCTTTAGCAATGGTTGCTCTATTTCTTCCCAAATGTTTGATGCAGAAGGAACCTTGGACAGTGATGGTAAAAGAACTAGTTGAATTGGCAGGGTACAAGTGAAAGGCATGTGGATGGGCCTAGGATGGATAGATAAATTGTTTTCTTTTGCCCCCCTCAAGCCATGTAAGCTAAGTTTTTCTTACTTTTTAATTTTAAATCTATGGTTTTCTTGATTTTCTTGTTTATTTAGTTGATTGAAGTAAATTCTAATACTATGCCTTGATGAAAAAGGCCACCCCCTTCTCTTCTTTATAATTCAGCCTTTCTTTATCCTAGAATGTTTAACAAAACAATTAATTAAACTCTTCTTATTGTTTACTCTCTTGGAAATTAAAAATTGTGTAGATTAGAGTCCTTTACATCTAATTGGGATTAATTTAAATTGAAAATAGAATGTTAAAAATAAGAAATGGTCAGCCATACAAAGGAGGTTATGGCAAAATTTTCTAGAATTTGATGGAAAAGAAAGTTTATTTTTATGTTGTGTAGAGTAGAGTCCTTTACATCTAATTGGGATTAATTTAAAATTGAAAATAGAATGTTAAAAATGAGAAATGGTCAACCATACAAAGGAGGTTATGGCAACATTTTCTAGAATTTGGTGGAAAAAAAGTTTATTTTTATGTTATTCCAAAAGAGTAATTCCCACCGTTTGTGCATTGTAAAAAAGATATTTTAATTTATTCCATGTACATATTCACGTATGAATATGCATGGATATCACCTCAAAAGTGTTATTCTCATTAAAATTGATTCTATGCATAGAAAGATGCATAAAGGATTTATTTTTAATTAAAAAGTGTTATTCTCATTAAAATTGATTCTATGCATAAAAGATTTATTTTTAATTAAAAAGTGTTAATCTCATTAAAATTGATTCTATGCATAGAAAGATGTATGAAGGATATATTCTTAATTCAAAAGTGTTATTCTCATTGAAATTGATTCTATGCATAGAAAGATGCATAAAGGATTTATTTTTATTTCAAAAGTGTTATTCTCATTAAAATTGATTCTATGCATAGAAAGATGCATAAAGGATTTTTTTTAATTTTAAAAGTGTTATTCTCATTAAAATTATTATTTTTTGCATAGAAAGATGCATAAAGGATTTTTTTTATTTTAAAAAGTGTTATTATCATTAAAATTGATTATATTGCATAGAAAGATGCATAAAGGATTTATTTTTATTTCAAAAGTGTTATTCTCATTAAAATTGATTCTATGCATAGAAAGTTGCATCAAGGATTTATTTTTATTTCAAAAGTGTTATTCTCATTAAAATTGATTCTATGCATAGAAAGTTGCAACAAGGATTTATTTTTATTTCAAAAGTGTTATTCTCATTAAAATTGATTTTTTGCATAGAAAGATGCATAAAGGATTTATTTTTATTTCAAAAGTGTTATCCTCATTAAAATTGATTTTTTGCATAGAAAGATGCATAAAGGATTTATTTTTATTTTAAATGTGTTATTCTCATTAAAAATGATTTTATGTATAAAAAGATGCATAAAGGATTTATTTTTATTTCAAAAGTGTGATTCTCATTAAAATTGAATTTTATGCATAAAGGGATTTTTATAAAAGTGTTATTCCCATTGAAGTTGATCTTTATGCATAAATAGATGCATAAAGAATCTTTATATCAAAATTAGAATTCTCTTAAATTCTATGTTTAAACTCTATCAAATAGGTGTGAATGAAATGTTGGATGGATGTGATGTGAATAGAGGTGATGAGATGTGAAGTGAATAGATGTAATGAGATGTGAGGTGAATAGATGTAATGAGATGTGATGAGAATCAAATAGGTGTGAATGAAATGATGGATGTGAATAGAGGTGATGAGATGTGAGGTGAATAGATGTAATGAGAATCAAATAGGTGTGAATGAAATGATGGATGGATATGATGTAGATAGAGGTGATGAGATGTGAGGTGAATAGATGTGATGAGATGTGATGTGAATTAGATTAGATGTGAATGAATGGATGGATGGATGGATGTGATGTGAATAGAGGTGATGAGATGTGATGTGATGTGAATAGAGGTGATGAGATGTGAGGTGAATAGATGTAATGAGATGTGATGAGAATCAGATAGGTGTGAATGAAATGATGGATGGATGTGATGTGATGAGAATCAGATAGATGTGAGGTGAATAGATATAATGAGATGTGACAAGAATCAGATAGGTGTGAATGAAATGATGGATGGATGTGATGTGAATAGAGGTGATGAGATGTGATAAGAATAGAGGTGATGAGATGTGAGGTGATCAAATGTAATGAGATGTGATGAGATGTGATGAGAATCAGATAGTCAAATGTAATGAGATGTGATGAGATGTGATGAGAATCAGATAGGTGTGAATGAGATGTTGAATGATGTGATGTGCATAGATGTGATGAGATGTGAGGGGATTAGATGTAAAAAGATGTGATGAGAATTAGATAGGTGTGAATGAAATGATGGATGGATGTGGATATGTATGTGAATGTATAAGTGAGGAATGGATGTGAATGTATATGTGAAGAATGGATGTGGATGTATGTGAAAGAATGGATGTGGATATGTATGTGAAAGTTTGGATGTGGATGTGTATGTGAAAGTATTTGATGTAAATGTGTATGTGAAGAATGGATGTGAATGAGTATGTGAAAGAATGGATGTGGATGTATGTGAAAGAATGGATATAGATGTGTATGTGGAAGAATGTGATGTGATGTAAAGAGATGTGACGTGTCACTCATGAATATATGTGGATTTGAAGTGATAGATATGAATGCGTAGATAGATGTGAGAAGTCATACTTGTGAACGATTAGATGGATTTGGATGAATGAGATGAGATATGTGTATGAATGAGATGAGATATGTGTATGAATGAGATATGATGTGGATACAAGTGATGTGGATACAAGTGATGTGGATACAAGTGATGTGAGATAATGTGGATACAAGTGATGTGAGATAATGTGGATAGAATGTATGTGATGGGATGGTTATGAGAATGTATGTGGTGGATATGAATGCGTAGATAGATGTGAGAAGTCATACTTGTGAACGATTAGATGGATTTGGATGAATGAGATGAGATGTGTATGAATGAGATATGATGTGGATACAAGTGATGTGAGATAATGTGGATAGAATGTATCTGATATGATGTGTATGAATGAGATATGATGTGGATACAAGTGATGTGAGATAATGTGGATAGAATGTATCTGATATGATGGTTATGAGAATGTATGTGGTGGATATGAATGAATGAATGTGATGGATATGAATGAATGTGATCTGAACGAATATGATGTGATGAGATGTAGATATGGGTGGATGCGCGTGGATGAGATTTGAGCGGATATATGAGAAAAGATGTGATGAGATGGAAAATGATGTGATGAGAATGAGAATACATATGAAATAAATGAGGATTGATGTGGAACAATATGGAAAGACGAGAGTTCGTTATAGAAACTGTATGTATGACATGTTTTTAAATGACTGTTTTATGTCAAGAATGCTGGGGAAGCATTTTGACCGTCTTGTGAATGAGGTCATGGTGGAGACCTAATCTGTTAAAGTTGCAATAGCTAACAGAGAGTCATTGGAGGATGTCTCGCATAGCCGCGAGGCCTTGACCAGCCTCGGCTCGATTAAAATGGTGAGCTTCCTATATGGTGGATGAGGGACCAAGGAAGTGGCCTATGAGTGAAGCACTAGGTCACCTACGAAGGATCCTAGAGGGTACTGACCATACGGTGCTCAGGCTTTGGGTCACCGACTATACCCACGCCTATGTCGAGGAAGATATTGGAACAAGGAGTAAGAGTTGTTTTCTGAATTCGGGCATGGATCTCGTTGATTAACCTTGCTGGTCCTCAACGAATGAGTCCATGGCTATTTTATATGGATCTATTAGTTGATCTT
This sequence comes from Cibotium barometz, assembly GCF_041138505.1. Taxonomy (NCBI): domain Eukaryota; kingdom Viridiplantae; phylum Streptophyta; class Polypodiopsida; order Cyatheales; family Cibotiaceae; genus Cibotium; species Cibotium barometz. The sequence continues at coordinate 17,110,675 of NC_141061.1, forward strand.
ACTGATCTTCAATGGAGATTCCATTTTGATATGTGAATATATTGTCGAGTACTATGAGCTAGGAACCATCAAAAAGGCCCCTCTCAAAATGAGGAAAAAAGCATTGAAGTCAATATTAGGTAACTTGGGAAAAATCTCACATTTTGGGAATCAATTACTCCATATAGCTTTGGACATATCTTAAACATACTAACTCCAAATTTGTCAGAGATCATAGATTTAGATTCTACTCTTCAAGATCTTTCCGATGATATGTTACATGAGGGGGTTTTGACTTTTGGACAAGTTCACCATGCTCCCATTTTTCAAATGGGAATGGGATTTTTCCCAAATTATCTAATATGGTGTTATTGGTCTCTATGATCCAAGTGCAATCTTTTCCTTGAATTGGCTACTTATGCGTTTGGTCAGATCAGTTCAATTAGTTAAGGCTTTTGACTACGTTAGAGAAAAATTATACTGGAGGAATCGCCCGTGCTTTCTGGGCAAGTGAAGTTTTTTCGGGTTTTGTTTTAGAAGAGCCGATGGATTAGTCTCTCATCCGGATATCTGTGGAAGGCGAGGCACCGAGTGCCCCACGCAAGAGGTGCTACTACCACTCTTAGTACCTCTGAATTCATTGCGCGGAGGGGACAGGGATCTTTCAGCTGTGGTATAAGAGCAAATTGGCTAATGTGGATTTACTAAGAAGCCAAAAATGTCAAAAAAATTTATGAAGTAGCAGTAAAAGGTTGTAATTGTGTGATGAAATTCATACAAATTGATATTCAAACTAAAATTCATAAATTAGTAATTGGGTCTTCAGATGGAAGTACCGCAATTGCATGGAATCCCTAACTTGCTTGAGGCCTAGACATGATGGTATTTACCTTATAATTCCAAGGACCGTGACTACCTGTATATACTGAGGGTATAACTGTAGCTCTTTACTGGTAGTATATACAAGTAAATCTAAGACTTGAAATTATAAGCATAAATGCTATCCAGATGATGAATTCGAATGTGGTTGATATGATTTCTAAATTTTGGTTGATATGATTTCTAAATTTTGGTTGAGAACTGATGAGTTGATTTGGATTCTGATTTAAAAATGATGATTCCTAAATTTTGGTTGAAATGTAATAAGCTGAGCAAAACCACAATGAGGATGAATGGGGCCAGTCCCTGTGATGATGTTCGTAATTGGAATGACGATAATGACTTCAGCAAATCACTATGAGATTAGTGGATTGTGCTGACAAATTGCTACTGTTAACACTTGACTCAGTGGATCAAGTTAAGGGATGACAAATTAAAAATCTGTATAATTGAAATTCCCGTGAAGGACTGTTCAGATGGAAATTTTGGTCTAATGGACCATTATTGTGATAAGGATTTGAATGATATGATGTGAAAGAATTGTTATCCGATGATGTGAAAGAATTGTTATCCGATGATTTCTATATAAGGAATCTTTTTCCCAGGATTCTGTTGGGTTCATCAGACTATAAGGAACCCCAGAATTAGTTGGATCTTAAGGAAAAGAGTTGTCCTCTAATTTTGCGAGATGAGGACATCTCACGTTTTTTAAGTAGGGTAGGATGTAAGATTCCTTCCTCCATCTTTTGAGGTGTGCAGGTGTAACCACCTCCCCTTTTGACCTTTTAATTATTCCCCTCTCTGAAATAAAAGAAAGATATTGTTTTACCATATTTTAGCCTAGAGAGAGAAAATATCTAGAGGGAGGTAATTCAAAATTGAGATATTTTTGGATATAAAAATCCTCCTAGTGTCTAAAATGGTTTCCCTTGCAATAGAAATTCAAAAAGAACTTCGAATGTACAATTGGAATTAATTAAAGATAGGTATAAAGGACCTTAGCCTAAGGGTCTAGATTTTCAAAAACTTTTGGATTATGGTCCAATTAAGGTTCCTATGGACCAATAAGATTAATCCAAATGTAGGGAGGAATCTCCCAAAAATGAGTAAATGCTCACATAAGATGAAGAGTTGACTAAGGACAACGTTTATTAGTTAAAAAAGAAGAGATATTTAGAAGAAATGATACATTTTTGACACCTCAATGTGGGGATCTCCCCTCATGAAGAAGGTGACTATTTCACATAGGTGGAGTAGTTTAAAACTAAAAAATAATGAGATATTTTCATCTCTCCTCTCTCATGTTTCAACTAGATCCAAAAAGTAAGCTAAACTGACCCAAAAATGCTCAAAACTTGACCAAACTGATCTGGAAAACTCTAGAATCAGTTTGCTTGCTTAGGGGCTCACTTTTTCCTATAAATAGAAGCTTCCCCCTTTGTAAAAGGTTAATAGGTTTATGCACTATTACTCTACTCCTACCCAGAGCCAATTACATTGAATTTTCTTGATAATTCAATTGTTTTTGGCTTAATCCTCTCCAAAGTAATTGGTGGCCACTCTTGCTTCAAACAAGAGTAGAAACCTCAATCCCTGAAGCCAAAGAAAAGCTTACAATCCCATGTAAGCTAAATTTTTCTTACTTTTTAATTTTAAATATATGGTTTTCTTGTTTTTCTTGTTAGTTTAGTTGATTAAAGTAAATTCTTGTTAGTTTAGTTGATTAAAGTAAATTCTAATGCTATGCCTTGATGAAAAAGGCCATCTTCTTCTCTTCTTTACAATTCAGCCTTTCTTTATCCTAGAATAATTAACAAAAAATAAATTAAATTTTTCTTACTCTCTTGGAAATTAAAAATTGTGTAGATTAGAGTCCTTTACATCTAATTGGGGTTAATTTAAATTGAAAATAGAATGTTAAAAATGAGAAATGGTCAGCCATACAAAGGAGGTTATGGCAAAATTTTCTGGAATTTGGTGGAAAAGAAAGTTTATTTTTATGTTATTCTAAAAGAGTAATTCCCACCCTTTGTGCATTCTAAAAGAAATATTCTAATTTACTCCATGTACATATTCACCTATATGCATGGATATCATGGATACTAATTATTGAATTTAATTTCTATGCATAAAAAGATGCATAATGAAAATTTTTCTTATAAAAGTGTTGTTTTCATTGAATTTAATTTCTATGCATAGAAAGGTGCATGATGTAAATTTTTATTATAAAAGTGTTGTTTTCATTGAGTTTAATTTCTATGCATAGAAAGGTGCATAATGGAAATTTTTATTCTAAAAGTGTCATTTTGATTGAATTTAATTTCTATGCATAGAAAGATGCATAAAGGATTTATTTATTTCAAAAGTGTTATTCTCATTAAAATTGATTTTATGCATAGAAAGATGCATAAAGGATTTATTTCTATTTCAAAAGTATGATTCTCATTAAAATTGATTTTAATGCATAAATAAAGGCATAAAAGGATTTTTATTTTTATAAAAGTGTTATTCTCACTGAAGTTATTTTTACGCATAAATAGATGCGTAAAGAATCTTTATATCAAAATTAGAATTCTCTTAAATGCTATGTTAAAATTCTATCAAATAGGTGTGAATGAAATGATGGATGGATGTGATAAGAATAGAGGTGATAAGAATAGAGGTGATGAGATGTGAGGTGAATATATGTGATGAGATGTGATGTGAATCATATTAGATGTGAATGAATGGTTGGATAGATGTGAGGTGAATAGATGTGATGAGATGTGAGGTGAATAGATGTGATGAGATGTGATGTGAATCAGATAGGTGTGAATGAATGGATGGATGGATGTGATGTAAATAGAGGTGATGAGATGTGAGGTGAATAGGTGTGATGAGATGTGATGTGCATCAGATAGGTGTGAATGAATGGATGGATAGATGTGATGTGAATAGAGGTGATGAGATGTGAGGTGAGTAGATGTAATGAGATGTGATGAGAATTAGATAGGTGTGAATGAAATGATGGATGAATGTGATGTGAATAGAGGTAATGAGATGTGAGGTGAATAGATGTGATGAGATGTGAGATAAATAGGTGTGAATGAAATGATGGATGCATGTGAATATGTATGTGAATGAATGGATGTGAATGTATAAGTGAAGAATGGATGTGAATGTATATGTGAAGAATGGATGTGGATGTATATGTGAAGAATGGATGTGGATGTATGTGAAGGAATGGATGTGCATATGTATGTGAAAGAATGGATGTGGATGTGGATGTGAAAGAATGGATGTGAATGTGTATGTGAAGATTGGATGTGAATGAGTATGTGCAAGAATGGATGTGGATGTATGTGAAAGAATGGATAAAGATGTGTATAGGGAAGAATGTGATGTGATGTAAAGAGATGTGATGTGTCATGAATATATGTGGATGTGAAGTGATAGATATGAATGTACAGATAGATGTGAGAGGTCATACCTATGAACGATTAGATGGATGTGGATGAATGAGATGATATGTGGATGAACGATTAGATGGATGTGGATGAATGAGATGATATGTGTATTAATGAGATATGATGTGGATAGAAGTGATGTGAGATAATGTGGATAGAATGTATATGATGGGATGGTTATGAGAATGTATGTGGTGGACGTGGATGAATGAGATGATATGTGTATTAATGAGATATGATGTGGATAGAAGTGATGTGAGATAATGTGGATAGAATGTATATGATGGGATGGTTATGAGAATGTATGTGGTGGATATGAACGAATTAATGTGATGGATATGAATGAATGTGATGTGATGTGTGATGTGAATGAATATGATGTGAAGAGATGTAGATATGGGTGGATGCGAGTGGATGAGATCTAATGCGGATAAATGAGAAAAGATGTCACTGAGATGGAAAATGTTATGATGAGAATGGGAATACATATGAAATAAATGAGGATTGATTTGGAACAATATGGAAAGACGAGAGTTTGTTATAGAAACTGTATTTATAACATGTTTTTAAATGACTGTTTTATGTCATGAATGATGGGAAAGCATTTTGACCATCTTGTGAATGAGGTCATGTGGAGACCTAATCTGTTAAAGTTACAACAGCTGACGTAGAGTCTATGCAGGACGTCTCGTGTAGCAAGGTCGGCCGAGGTCTTGACTAGCCTCGGTTTGATGAAAATGGTGAGCTTCCGGTACGGTGGATGAGGGACCAAGGAAGCGGCCTATGAGTGAAGCGCTAGGTCACCTGGGATCCTAGAGGGTGGAGACCATACGGTGCTCGGGCTCTGGGTCACCGATGATACCCATGCGTGCGTCAAGGAAGATACTAGAACAAGAAGTAAGAGTTGTTTTCTGAATTCGGGCATGGATCTGGTTGATTGACCTTGCTGGTCCTCAACGGATGAGTCCATGGCTCTTTTATATGGATCCGTTGGTTGATCTTGTTGATTTTCAACGGAGATTCCATTTTGATATGTGAATATATTGCTGAGTACTATGGGCTAAAGGCCCTTAAGTGGACAGGTGGTGAGCAATTTGGTTGCCAATGATGCCATAGGTACACCGATGAAGGAATGATTGGAATTAAGGATTCAACCAGAGATTTTGAGGATAATGATCAGTGACATTATGATTTCATTAAATGATTGTTTTAAAGATAGCTGAATCTGTGAAAAAGGCAATTTCATATTGGGTGTGTAAGTGGTATGACTAGTTTTAAGTTTGTATGAATATCCGGCTAGGGGGCCTAGGAACTCTTTTCCCTGGTACCAGGACAAAACCTAACCAAATTCCCGTCACTACAGTGGTTGGGTGGTTAGCTAATCCACGGCACTAATTTGGGTTAGGCTGGACTGATAGATTTCTAAAATGAGAGTCAATTCTGTTATGGTACGATAGATGAAGTAAATCCCAAACAAAAATTTTTCTATGGAAAAGAATCAACGATCTGTGCCTCTTAATGAGGAAAGAAGTGTTCGTCTCTATGATCCAAGTGCAATCTTTTCCCTGATCTGACTATGGGACTTACGTGTTTGGTCAAATCAGTTCACTTAGTTAAGTCTTTTGACTATGTTAGAGAAAAATTATCTTGGAGGAATCCCCGTGCTTTCCAGGCAAGTGAAGTTTTTCTGGGCTCGGTTTTGGAAGAACTGATGGATTAGTCTCTCGTCGTCCAGGTATCCATGGGTGAGGCCCCAAGTGAGGGACCCTGCCCCATGCAAGAAGTGCTACTTCCACTGTTAGTAACCCTAAATTCGTTGCGCAAAGGGGACAAGGATCTTTTAGCTGGTATCAGAGCAAATTGGCTAATGTGGATCAACCGAGAAGCCAAAAATGTCAAAAACATTTACGAAGTAGCAAAAAAGGTCGTAATTGTGTGATGAAATTCATGCAAATTGATATTCAGACTGAAACTCACAAATTAATAATTGGGTCTTCAGATGGAAGTACCACAATTGCATGGAATACCTGACTTTCTTGAGGCCTAGACATGATGGTATTTACCTTATAATTCCAAGGACCGTGTGACTACCCGTATATACGGAGGGTATAACTGCAGCTCTTTATTGGTGAAAATGCTATCCAAATGATGAATTCAAATGTGGTTGATATGATTTTTAAATTCTGGATGAGAACTGATGAGTTGATTTGGATTTTGATTAAAAAAAGATGATTCCTGAATTTTGGTTGAAATGTAATAAGCTGACCAAAACCATAATGAGGATGAATGGGGCGAGGCCATGTGATGATGTTCGTAATTAACTGGAATGACGATAATGACTTCAGTAAATCACTACGAGATTAATGGATTGTGTTGACAAATTGCTCTTGTTTACATGACCCAATGGATCAAGTTAAGGGATGATAAATTAAAAATCTATATAATTGAAATTTCCATAAGGGACTGTTCAGATGGAAATTTTGGTCTAATGGACCATTATTGTGATAAGGATTTGAATGATATGATTTGAAAGAATTGTTAGCTGATGATGAGTTCTATATAAGGTATCTTTTTCCCAGGATTCTATTGGGTTCATCAGACTATAAGGAACCCTAGAATCAGTTGGATCTTAAGGGAAAGAGTTATCCTCTAATTTTGCAAGATCAAGACATCTCACGTTTTTTAAGTGGGGTAGGATGTAAGATGCCTCCCTCCAGCTTTTGAGGTGTGCAAGTGTAAGAACCTCCCCTTCTGATCTTATAATTATTCCCCTCTCTGAAATAAAAGAAAGATCTTGTTTTACCCTGTTTTGGCTTGGAGAGAAAAAATGTCTAGAGGGAGGTAATTCAAAACTGAGATATTTTTGGATATAAAAATCCTCCTAGTGTGTCTAAAATGGTTTCCCCTAAAACAGAAATTCAAAAAGAACTTTCCAATGTACAACTGAAAATAATTAAAAATAGGTATAAAGGACCTTCCTAAGGGTCCAGATTTTCAAAAACTTTTGGATTATGGTCCAATTAAGGTTCCTATGGACCAATAAGATTAATCCAAATTTAGGGAGGAGATAAATTGAAGAATAAAAGAAAATCCCCTAAAAATGAGTAAATGTTCACATAAGAGTTGACTAAGGACAAGATTTATTAGTTAAAGAGAAGAGATATTTAGAAGAAATGATGCATTTTTGACACCTCAGTGTGGGGATCTCCCCTCATGAAGGAGGTGCCTATTTCACATGTATGGAGGAGTTTTAAACTCAAAAATTAATGAGATATTTTTATCTCTTCTCTCTCCTGTTTCAACTAGATCCAAAAAGTAAGCTAAACTGACCCAAAAATGGTCAAAATTTGACCAAACTGATCTGGAAAATTCTAGAATCAGTTTGCTTTCTTAGGGGCTCACTTTTTCCTATAAAAAGAACCTCTCCCTTTTTTAAAGGTTAATAGTGTTTAAGCATTGCTACTCTACTTCTATACCCAGAGGTAATTACATTGAATTTTCTTGATAATTCAATTATTTTTGGCTTAATCCTCTCCAAGGTAACTAGTGGCCTCTTGCTTCAACAAACAAGAGTAGAACCCTCAATCCCTCAAGCCAAAAGAAAGCTTACAAGCCCATGTAAGCTAAAAATTTCTTACTTTTTTAATTTTAAATCTATGGTTTAATCTCATTGAAATTGATTTTATGCATAGAAAGATGCATAAAGGATTTATTTTTAATTTCAAAAGTGTTATTCTCATTGAATTTGATTTTATGCATAAAGGATTTTTTTTATTTCAAAATTGTTATTCTCATTGAAATTAAGTTTATGCATAAAAAGATGCATAAAGGATTTATTCTTATATCAAAAGTGTTATTCTCAATAAAATTAATTTTTTGCATAGAAAGACAAAGGATTTATTTTTAGTTCAAAAGTGTTATTCTCATTAAAATTGATTTCTTTGCATAGAAAGATGCATAAAGGATTTATTTTTATTTCACAAGTGTTATTCTCATTAAAATTGAACTTATGCATAGAAAGATGCATAAAGGATTTATTTTTATTTCAAAAGTTTTTTTCTCATTAAAATTGATTTTTTGCATAGAAAGATGCATAAAGGATTTATTTTTATTTCAAAAGTGTTATTCTCATTAAAATTGATTTTGTGCATAGAAAGATTCATAAAGTATTTGTTTCTATTTCAAAAGTGTGATTCTAATTAAAATTTATTTTTATGCATAAATAAAATACTTAAAGGGATTTTTATAAAAGTGTTATTCCCACAAAAGTTGATTTTTATGCATAAATAGATGCGTAAAGAATCTTTATATCAAAATTAGAATTCTCCAGATGATGAGTTCGAATGTGGTTGATATGATTTTAAAATTCTGATTGAGAATTGATGAGTTGAATTGGATTCTGATTGAAAAATGATGATTCCTAAATTTTTGGTTGAAAAGCAATAAATTGAGCAAAACCATAATGAGGATGAATGGGACGAGTCCCTATGTTGATGTTTATAACTAGAATGACGATAATGACTTCAGCAAATCACTGTGAGATTAGTGGATTGTGTTGACAGTTAACTCCTGACCCAGTGGATCAAGTTAAGGGATGATAAATTAAAAATCTAAAAAATTGAAATCCCCCATGGAGTACTGTTCAGATGGAAATTTTGGTCTAATAGACCATTATTGTGTTAAAGATATGAATGATATGTTCTGAATGAATTGTAATGCGAGTATCTTTATCCCACGATTCTGTGGGGAGCCGACCTATCTAAAGAACCCCCGAATCAGATGAATCAAAAATCAGATTTGAATCATAAATAAAGGGACTTAACAAGATTTTTCGTATTATAGGAACATGGATCGAGGTTGTCGTGGTAAAACTCTTCATAGTTTGCAGCTTGGACCTTTCAAGGGTGAAGGGGAAAACTTGGGCGAGGCTGTGGAGAAGTGGATCGAAGCAATGGAAGAGTACTTTGATGTCCCTGAGTACAATGAGAAGAGCAAAATGGCTCTTTCAAGGCTGAAGATAGTAGAAACAGCCAGAGTGGCATGGAGAAACCACTGTGAGACAAACCGTCTGGATCGAAATACCCAGACATGGAATGATCTCAAAATTTACCTAAGGACAAGGTTCTGTCCTCCCGACTTTTTAGAAACAAAGATGAACAAATTCTTAGAGTTAACCCAGGGGAGCAAAACTATTTAAGTATATCACCAAGCGTTCGCTCTCCTCCTCAAATACTCGCCACCGCTGATGAATGAAGAATAGCTGATGGCCAGGTTCATTCGGGGATTGAATGAACCTTTGAATATTTTGGTGAAGAACGCCAAGCCAGTTTCCATGGTCAAAACAGTGCAGATGGCAAAGGATTTCTCCAAGGCCTTTGATGTCAAGGTCCCACCAAATCCAACACCATCACCTTTCAAAAGGTTTTTGGTTCCTCAAGGCGATTGTAACCTTCCACCGCCTAAGAGATATCAGGGTCAAGCCCAGGATATGGAAAGTTTCAGAATGGAAGAAATGTCCTTTCCTGACACTCAATCCCCTGGAATTCAACTTCAAAAGTTCCACCCTTGAACAAGGGAGTGAAATGTTATAATTGTCAAGGATTTGGACATCGCAGTATGGATTGTCCAACTCCTTTTGGATCAAGGTTTTTAGGGCAGGGAAATCAAAGATCAAGATTCCAGACTCCAGCTCCTTCCTTCCAGAGTAATCAAGGATTTGGACATCGCAGTATGGATTGTCCAACTCCTTTTGGATCAAGGTTTCCAAGGTAGCGAAATCAGGGATCAAGATTCCAGACTCCAGCTCCTTCCTTCCAAGAGTAATCAGGTTTCTATCTGCCAAAATCAAGGAAAGCCTAGAGGTAGACCCTCTAACCAACCCTGCAGTTTCAAACCAAAGTAATGCAAGACCTCTACCTCAGAATAGGGGAAGTGAAAGAGAGTTGTTTCCAAATCGGCCATCCTTTTCCAAAGCAGTAACGCTAGAAGTGATTGAAGAAGAAGATGAAGATGAAAGAGATCATACTCCACCTGCGAGATGAGGAAATCTCACATTTTTTGAGTGAGGTAGGATGTAAGGTTCCTCTTCCTACCTCTCAAGATGTCCAGTTTCTCCCCCTGTAATCAATCCCCACTTCGGAATAATAACAGATCTTGTTTCTATCTGTTTTGGCTTAGAGAGAGAAAATATTCTAGAGAGAGATAATTTAGTTTCTAGATATCGTTGGATGGAAATATATCCCTTCTTATTAAAATGATTTCCCCTGAAACAAAAATTCAAAAAGAACTTTCCAGTGTGCAATTGGAATAAATTGAAAATAGGTAAAAAGGACCTTAGCCTGAGGGTCCAGATTTTTTAAAAATTTTGGATTAAGGTTTCTATGGACCAATAAGATTAATCCAAATAAAGGGAGGAGATAAATTGAAGAATAGAAGAAAAATTTCCCAAAAATGTGTAAATACTCACATAAGATGAAGAGTTGACCTACGGACAAGGTTTATTAGTTAAAAAAGAAGAGATATTTAGAGGAAATGATACATTTTTGACACCTCAGTGTGGGGAGTTCCCCTCATGAAGGAGGCACCTATTTCACATGTGTGGATGAGTTTTAAACTCACAAATAATGAGATATTTTCATCTCTCCTCTCTCCTGTTTCAACTAGATCCAAAAAGTGAGCTAAACTGACCCAAAAATGGTCAAAAATTGACCAAAGTAATCTAGAAAATTCTAGAATCAGTTTTCTTGGTTAGAGGCTCATTTTTTCCTATTAATATAAGCCTCACCCTTTGTAAAAGGTTAATAGTGTTTATGCACTATTACTCTACTCCTCCCCATAGTCAAATACATTGAATTCAATTCATAATTCAATTGTTTTGACTAAATCCTCTCCAAAAGAACTGGTGGCCACTCTTGTTGCAAACAATAGTAGAACCCTCAATCCCTCAAGCCAGAGGAAAGCTTACAAGTTCCATGTAAGCTTAATTCTTACTTTTTCTGAATTTTAAATATATGGTTTTCTTAAATTTTATGCTTTGTAAATGTTCGAATTAAAATCTGATGCTATGCCTTGATGGAAATGCCACCCCCCTTCTCTTCTTTACAATTCAACCCTTCTTAATCCTAGAAAGTTTAATCAAAAGATTGATTAAACTCTTTTCATTATTTACTCTCTTGATTTTTGGAAAATGGAGTAGATTAGAGATATTAGAATTCAAATTGGATTAATTCAAGTCATAAATTGAATGTTAAATTTGAGAAATGGTCAGCCATACAAAGGAGGTTATGGTAAAATTTTCTCAAATTTTGTGGAACTAAAGTTTATCATCATTAGGTTATTCTAAAAGAGTAATTCCTTCTGTTTGTGCATTCTAAAAGATTAATTTTTATTTCAAAAGTGTCATTGCCATTAAAATTTAATTTATGCATAGAAAGATGCATAAAGGAATTATTTTTTTATTTCAAAAGTGTTATTCTCATTAATTTTGATTTTATGCATAGAAATATGCATAAAGGAATTTGTTTTTATTTCAAAAGAGTTATTCTCATTAATTTTGATTTTATGCATAGCAAGATGCATAAAGGAATTTGTTTTTATTTCAAAAGAGTTATTCTCATTAATTTTGATTTTATGCATAGAAAGATGCATAAAGGAATTTGTTTTTATTTCAAAAGAATTATTCTCATTAATTTTGATTTTATGCATAGAAAGATGCATAAAAGATTTGTTTTTATTCCAAAAGTGTTTTTTTCATAAGTTGCGCCATGGGTCTTTTGATCCTTTCATGTCCAATGACCTTATATATACAATTGCCAAGTACCCTGTAATCATTCCTCCTCTATTGTGGCCCTGGATATGGATTGGACAATCCCTTTCCAACTAACACCATGCACTTGGCTTATGGTGAAATCCACAAGAGTCTCTATGGATGCGTCATACTCCCAATCATTTGTGAGAAGATGTTGATCCATGATTTGCAAACCTGTCTCTTTTCTAGAGGTAGATGTAATGTTATTGCTTGTATATCGAGACTATCGGGAATTACTTGCATAGTCCTAGCATGGAACTCATATTGGGCTGATTGGTTGCTGCTAATTGTTGTTGTGCCAATTGCAAGGTCTCTTCTTCCTTTGCTCTAGCAGCTTGGATCAATGCCTCTACCACCTACACTTCTTCTAATGTCCAATCATCATGCATAAGCACTTGTGTGCAGGGGGTGGTTTGATGGTCACAATTGCAGTAGGTGCAACACAAGCTGTATGGACAATGATATCAACAAGAACGCTCCCTACTTGCAACAACAATGATATCAACAAGAACGCTCCCTACAGAGAGTACACTAGGTGTCTCTCTGTAGTTAATCTCACTCCTTCATGATATGGCCTATAGGTCGTAAGGTTTGGCTCAGAGGTAGGTTGAGGTCGGACCTCTAAGGTAGCAAGCTACGTGGCCAAACAGATTGGTAGTTAGCCTGGCTGGTGAGACCTGGTTTGGGGTCTCACTTCTTAGGGCTAGGGATCCTTCCATTGAGTCAAAATATGACGATGCATCATGGTCCCTAGTATAGGTCCTTGTACAATGCTAACCTGGATTTTGGCCTTTAATACATGCCCGAATCATAGATGCATATGATTATTATAGGGTGTAGGAAGATCCTAGAGATACCCCAGACAAGTTTGGAAATTTTTCTTTTTTAAAACTTTTTTTTCTCAATTTTTTTTTGGATTGGCCAAAGTTTTTCCGAAACACATGTTTTGCATTTGTTAACCCGTCTGGCACCAAAAATAGTGTTTTTTTTGGGTGAGTCAAGCGTTACAGGTTCTGGGTCCCATAGTTAAGGAAGCTCCTTATGTAAAAATGTAATTTTTCGAGTGTCACACAAGTTGTGTTAATGTGATCACAATAGCTTAAAACATATATTAGGGAAGTTTGTGCAAGCACTTTCGAAAAACTTTTTAATACTCCCCCCCTTGACCTTTTACCTTTTCACTTTTTATTTTTTAAACTTTTTTAAACTTTTTACTCCTTGCTTTTTACTTTTCAATTTCACTTTTCGGTTTCACCGAAAAGGGGTTTTCCTAGAATCTTTGACTTGGGGGCTGCACGCATTATTAACACAAAACAAACTTATGAAAATTTTTGGCTAATGGCTACAGGCATTAAATGCGACCAACGAATCAAGATGCAGTGAATTAGGGAGAGGATTAAGTGTAATTAACTCGTGTTGATTTCACTAATACAAAAAATGCAAAAAAACATCAAAATTTCTATGTGTGCTAAATCCTCCCCTAATTTGTGTTATTATCCCAATTTCTCCGCATAAGGAGTCAAAATTGGGATAAATCCTATACTAGGAAAATGATTCTATGGCCTGCTTTACCCAATTCTTTTAATTTTATGCTCAAATGATTGTTTCTAGATTTCAAAATTGAAAAAAAAAACATGCAAAAACCAAAAAATGTAGAAATTAGAAATTGGACATGCAATTGAAATATGGAAGAAGAATTAATCTAAATGAACTAATTGTTGCACTCACTGGAAATGAAAAACAAGTAGAATTTGAACAATATATAGGAAATTACAGAAAATACAAAAGTCAACTAAAATGCAAACAATGCCACAAAATGGACACATTTCCATCTATTCATTTCTAACCTTCTTACAAAAATAGAAAACGGAATTAAAACAAAATACACACACACGCATTCAAAATGCATTGTGGCTATCTGGTAGGGCTAATCTCCCTGGCAGCAGCACCATTTATGGGAAGCCCTTGCACCATAGAAAGAGTGCAAGAACTAGCCAAGGTTGTGGAGCCTTGCCTCACTACACTCAGGAGCATAAACAACTCAAACCGAGAGGTTAATCTACCATAACCTAGCCTACAATTGCATAAACAAGATGTGTCACTCACCTCGTTTTGATTGCTTGTTCTCAGATTCTTGTAGGAGATGGTGATGCCGCATAGCTACACTCCAAGATCCGCTCCAATGCTACCCGCACTCCAATGGAAGATCGACCCTCATCTCTCACTCAATCACACACCCCCACTCTCTCACACACATGCAAGCAAGAACACGAGCTCAAACAAGCAAAAGAGACAAGCAAGAACACGAGCTCAAACAAGCAAAAGAGACAAGCAAGAAAGAAATAGCATAGGAGAGTAGAGAATAAGAGCACTCTCTTGAATTAGCATAAAAGAATGAATGGTGAGTATACACAATGACCCTTATCTTGGTCCATATCCTTCATAGTCACCTAGGCTTATGCAAACACCTAATCTTAGAATACAATCTCCATTATTAATCCTATGGCATGCCTTTCATAGAAAAGTGGCAATCGCACACGTAAAATATACAATGACACTCGAGAGGCATCCTCGATGAAGGTTAACAACAAGTAGTCATCCAACTGGCTCAGCCCATAAGATCACAAGACAAGCATGTTTCTTGCCATCAAATTTAATAAAAGAAAAAGTATGATGGCTAACACTAGTTTGGTAATAGGACTAGAATGTGTCTATGGACATATTTATTGGAAAAATTGGGGGAGGAGAGAGAGCTTGAGCTCTTGTTGCAACAAGGACACTCATGCTTACACAATAATGAATAACACACACACACACACAAAGATTTGAAGGCTAAAATCATTTTTTTTTCTTGTCTCTCAAAACAAGGCTACAAAAGATAAGTAAAAACCCAACATAAGTACTACAGTACTATGTACAAGCACTCCATAATGTGAACACACTAAATAGATGAGTTGACAAGATAAGTATACCATAACTCAATGGATGGACTATGTAGGTGTAGTCTAGCTATAGAATCACTAGTAAAGATCTATTGTGTCGGTTACAAAATCTATCGTCGCCAGTGATGTAAATGTGGAATGGTCACCTAGGCATGTCATGAGTGTCATCTTTGGTTGGACTTGATATCTAAATACTCCCCCTTAAGGTAAACTCCATGTCCAAGACTCCAAGCATGCTACAAAATCTGTGACGCTTCTCAAATCCCAAGGCCTTGGTGAAAATGTCAGAAATCTACATCTCTGTGTTGACATACACCTACACCTTTGTGTCGACATACACTCCATCATCTATTGTTGGTGGCCAGTCAGCTGGTTTGGCCGTCGCCTAGATCACTGCTGCCTAGATTGACCATTGTGCAACAAACCAAGTCTTCTTGTTTTGTAACAAACTTGTAGCTTCTTGATGAATTGGTAGTATGCATAGTTGAAAATGAAAAAAGGAGAATTACTAGGACAAGGGGTAGGAAGAGACCTAGTCTACCTGACTGAGATTATAGAGAATGAGTGCATTCCTGTCTGCATAGCCAAAGATTTATGTTAGGTCTACTTGGGCCCAAAGGAGAGGAACAGTACCAAATAGGGAGATAGAGAATTGAGTGAGCAGTTCATGAGCAGAGTTTTTGCTAAGGCATTATACTATATTAATGATTACTCAAGAATGACACATGGATTGTTCCTTGCCTTATTGTTGTTTCTCTCTATTCATCTATGTCTATTTAGTATTCAATATTGTTTTACGTTTGGTCTTGTCTGGAGGTAGACAGGTAGCTCAATGTCCTAGTGTTGGTTTATTGTATTGGGCACAGTTACATTAGTTACAGCTCCTCCGGAGCCGACTAGGTGATCCATTACCACACATAAGTGCCAAGTCTTGACCGAGGTTTGCGACACTTTTTGGTGACTCTGCTACGAAACTGGTACGCCATTGAAGGGACTAGGAAGATAGAGGGTAGTTCTAGGTGAGTTCTACACAGTGAGCTAGTAGAGTGAAGCTAGTTGAAATAGATCTGGAAAGGACGTGCCCACACACTGGTGTTAGGAATGTTCATGAGAGAGTCATAAGAGTATAATGGGGTGTGAATGAAGATTGAAGGTAGCTCAAACAGAGTAATGTGGCACCACCACCCACAGACAGGAAAAAGCTACAGAACATGAAGGATAACTACATCATCCAAGAAGACTCCTAGAAGGGATTCCACGTTGCCTAGAACAACAAATCTAGAAACCACTAAGAAATCAAGAAGGATATCACCAAGAGCCAAAATAGGAGGTAGAAATCTCAAGAAGAAAAAGAAACGGCAAGTGTGGGAAGGATGTCTCTCAAGTATCCTAAGTTTAAGGGCAAAAGCAAGGAGGATACAAATGCCCACATCTTTGCCTTCAAAACCACATTCCCAGCCACCAGGGCTCCATCTACAAAAGACACTGTATTTTGCGACAACGTTGGGTGGCAAGGCCACTAGCAAACTGGTATGCACAATATGGTTTGGAGCACTTCCAAACATTTGAAGATTTGCAAAAAACCTTCTTGAAAATATTCAGGAAAGAAACTACCATAATAGAACTATCTGCTGGAAAATTTGTAGAGGCTAACTTAAAAGAAGAGGCCAATAGAAGACTATGCAGCTAAATTTTGAAATATTCAGGAAAGAAACTACCATAATAGAACTATCTGCTGGAAAATTTGTAGAGGCTAACTTAAAAGAAGAGGCCAATAGAAGACTATGCAGCTAAATTTTGAGCACTACTAATGCGCTTGGATCATCCCAATTGACCTTCTCCAGCCACACAAAGCCACTGGTTTGTGAGAGGATTAAGAGAAAATCTCTAGACACTAGTGCCCTCACCTTTGAACGAGTGGTGTGGCAAGAGCTACTAGGGCTGAGGGGATCTTGAAGCAAACAAGAAGAAGGACAAAAGGAAAAAGAAGGAGGAAGAAACTTCCAAATCAGATTCCAAAGAAGACATTTCAGAATCAGAGTCTAGCTAGGAGTTGAATGTCGCGACGAGCAAAAGCCCCATAAAAAGAAACGCAGGAAGTAGGTAGTAAATGTTTAGGAAGAACTAAAGGCCACCCTAGCCAAGATTGCCGGAGGACATGCAAGATCTAGACTTAGACCGAACGTCTGGTGCACAAGGTATAACAATCAAGGTCACATGAAGGAGGAGTGCTAGCTGAAGAACACGTAGCGGATATGCACTATTTGCGAAAGTAACAATCACATTGTAGAAATGTGTTTGTACAATACTAGGAACATTATCCAAGAGTGATGGAAAGGCAATAGTAGAGCAAGCCGCCCGAACCGTCAAACCAAGTCACCACAAGACCTCAAGTCAACAATAGACCATATGAAAGAGTAGGTGGTAGATTTGGGCCAAGGGGAGCTTGTCTCTACTACAATGGTCTAGGACATAGACCAAATGACTGCCCCATATTTCAGTGCCATAAGCAAGAATTGAAAGGCAAGGTTGCAAAGGTAGGCAAACCCAACAGAAGCTGATGCACTGTTAACATGGTAAAAGTGGACCATGGGGAAGGTGTAGAGAATAAGAAAAGCCACCTAAGGTGATGGCTGTGACAAGATCACCAAGGGCTTATCAAGATGTCGTGACAAGCAAGAATGCCAAGCTGGGTCAAAAACAAAAATAGGAGGACAAACCTAGTCAAGAAAAGGGAAGAAATTAGAGCAAGAAAGAAGTTGGTGTGCAATGGTAGAGCAACCAAATAAAGGATATTGAAGTGCCAACTGGAGCCAATTACAGCTTGGAGCAACAAAAGTGTCGCAAAGAAAGGAAATGGAAGGAAATCTGAAAGGAATCTAGATAGGAAAATTGACAAAGGAGAAAGAAGGAAGAATATACATATGCCAAGGTACGACCACACTGACAAGGTAAAAAGCAGCAACTCCGTGAAGGAATTGGTGTAGATGCCCTTGCAAGAACCGAAAAATCTGGTGTAGAATGGAAGAATGTTAAAATAGTCCAGGATTGTGACACGTCCTGTCAGAAAATAATACAAAGTCTGTGCTCAACCAGATAATAGGATCTTGTATGCAAGAGAGAAAAGTTGATAGTATGGAGAATCAAAAATTTGATTACTGTAGAGCTGGTACAATAGACGGCGCTGCCTCTCCCAGCTCCTGTGTGAGAAGCTTCGATGGCATGCTGGAAACAGTAGAGGACGGAGGTTGGATGCTAAGGAATCACGGTTGGGTGCTGTCGCTAGTGGATGATTATGGGCTTCACGGGCTTGCTCTTATAAAGACCCCAGTCTACCATGTCAAAAATGGTCGACGCCCTTTTTTGGCCCAATCAAATGGCTGATGCCCTTTTCTGGCCTAGAGCCATCTGGGATCAGCTGGTGCTCCAAATGGGCCCTGCAACCCAAGGGTGGGCTACCCTAAGAAATGCTCCATCTACCCTTAGTGCGGAATGCCTTCCCGCACTTGCATGTAGCCTAGTTGGCAATGTGCCAACTCTATCTAAAACTATCTAGCCATTAGGCCTACACATGGCCCCCATCTGCCTCGTGTCTAAACCAGGTCCTACCAGGTACCTAGCTACTCTAATGCCTTCTCCTCATTTGGGGGGCTCATAGGTAGAGTTAGCCGATTCTCATGTAGTTACACAAGAGTGGGGCATTGATATCTAACACCCCCCCTCAATTTCCATGCGTCACAGGTGAACTACCTTTTTGACCCAACACCGAGTCAATGAAGATGCCTCTCCAGCAAGTCTCTTCCAAGAGCCTTTGTGAAGATGTCCGCAGCGTTGTCTTCAGTTGGACAGTACACCAAGTCAACCTCTCCATCCATGATGATGAGCTTGCGTACAAAGTGATATTGAATCTCAATGTGTTTTGTGCGAGCGTGGAACACAGGGTTCTTAAAAATTGCCATGTAACTCTGATTGTCACATGATAACTGCATACGCTTGTTCTGCATTGCACCCATGTACCCTAAATTCCTCCTCAACCACACTGCCTGACAAGAAGCAAAACATGCTGATTTGTACTCAGCCTCGGTAGAAGAAAGAGCAACTGTATGCTGCTTCTTGCTGACCCATGACACAGCTCCAGATCCAATTGAGAAATAGTAACCTGTAATCACTCATCTCCTATTGTCCATGTCTCCTGCCCAATCTGAGTCACAAAATCCGATCAAGGTGTTACCCTTGGTATAGGTTATCCCCCCATAATCAAGTGTGCCTTTGATGTATTTTAGTACCTACATCCCTACCCTCCAATGATTCTCCCGGGGCTTATTGGAAAACCTGCTTAGTACAGCAGTCACAAAATTGATGTCCAACCACGTGCTGCACAAGTAAATCAAACTGCCCACAAGCCTTCTATACTTCACTTTGTCCAGCAGTGGTGATGAATCCTCTTTTGAGAGCTTCACGCCAACCTCCATAGGGGTGCCAACCATCTTGCACTTAGCCATGCCAAATCCCTTTAGTATCTCTCTCGCATACTTCAGCTATGAGATGAAGATCTGTTTTGGCTCTTGCCAAACTTCAATCCCCAAATAGAAATCCATCAGTCCGAGGTCTGTCATTTCAAACTCTCTTCCTAGCATCTGCTTTGCCTGCGAGATCTTCTCTTCATGGTCCCCTGTTTTTATGACAAGGTCGTCCACATAAAGGACCACGATCATACACCTGCCTCCTTCTCTGTAGATATACAAATTTGCATCAGATGGACTCCTCCTGAACTCGTTTCACAGAAAGTAGGCATCAATCTGTTGGTACCACGCTCGTGGGGCCTGTTTCAGCCCATAAAATTCCTTCTTCAGTTTTTAGACTTTACCTTCTGACCGGGGATCACAAATCCTGGTGGTTGTTCCACGTATACCTTCTCCTTGAGATCTCCATTCAGAAAGGCAGATTTTACATCCATTTGAAACACGGGCCAACTTTCCTGTGCTGCTCAGGCCAAAACACTACAAATTGTGGTTAGTCGACGAGCTGTGGGAGCAAAGGTATCCTTATAATCAAAACCATGTACTTGTGCAAATCAAAACCATGTACTTGTGCAAAGGTATCCTTATAATCAAAACCATGTACTTGTGCAAATCCCTTTGCCACGAACGGAGCCTTGTACTTATCCAACGTGCCGTCAGATTTGTACTTGGTCTTGTACACCCACTTTGTGCCGATTACATTGCGTTTTGGTGGTCGACCCACAAGGTCCCAAGTGTTGTTTTTCATTATGGAGCCATACTCTAACTGCATAACCTCCATCCACCTATCACATCACCTTGTGCCTCTTCAAGACACTTGGGTTCTTCAGCACGAATCACCTCTGTCATCAAAACGTAGTTGACTAAGTGTTCTTGCGCCCTTCTTTGCTCCTCTAATATCTTGGACCGGCGGTGTTTGGATGGTGCCTCTTCAATGGTTGGAGGTTTTCTGTCAATCATGTTGAGATTATATCAATAGGTGTGAATGAAATGATGGATAGATGTGATGTGAATAGAGGTGATGAGATGTGAGGTGAATAGAGGTGATGTGAGGTGAATAGAGGTGATGAGATGTGAAGTGAATAGATGTGATGAGATGTGATGTGAATCATATTAGAAGTGAATGAATGGATGGATGGATGTTAACAGAGGCGATAAAATGTGAGGTGAATAGATGTAATGAGATGTGATATAAATAAAATGATGGATGGATGTGGTGTGAATAGATGTGAGGTGATGTGAGGTGAATAGATGTGATGAGATGTGATGTGAATCACATTAGTTTTGTGAATGAATGGATGGATGGATGTGATGTGAATACAGGTGATGAGATGTGAGGTGAATAGATGTAATGAGATGTGATGAGAATTAGATAGGTGTGAATGAAATGATGGATGGATGTGATGTGATGTGAATAGAGGTGATGAGATGTGAGGTGAATAGATGTAATGAGATGTGATGAGAATCAGATAGGTGTGAATGAAACGATGGCTAGATGTGATGTGAATAGAGGTGATGAGATGTGAGGTGAATAGATGTGAGCAAATTGGCTAATGTGGATCAACTGAGAAGCCAAAAATGTCAAAATTTTTTATGAAGTAGCAGTAAAAGGTGTGATGAAACTCATACAAATTGATATTTAGAGACTAAAATTCATAAATAAGTGATTCGGTCTTCAAATGGAAGTACTGCAATTGCATGGAATCCCTGACTTGCTTGAGGCCTAGACATGATGGTATTTACGTTATAATTCCAAGGACCGTGACTACCCACATATACCAAGGATATAATTGCAGCTCTTTACTGGCAGTATATATACGAGTAAATCTAAGACTTGAAATTATTAGCGTAAATGCTATCCAGATGATGAATTCGAATGTGGTTGATATGATTTTTAAATTTTGGTTGAAAACTGATGAGTTGATTTGGATTCTGATTGAAAAATGATGATTCCTGAATTTTGGTTGAAATGTAATAAGCTGAGCCAAACCACAATGAGGATGAATGGGGCGAGTCCCTGTGATGATGTTTGTATTAACTAGAATGACAATAATGACTTCAAAAATCACTATATGAGATTAGTGGATTGTGCTAACAAATTGCTATTGTTAACACTTGACTCACTGGATCAATTTAAGGGATGACAAATTTAAAATCTGTGTAATTGAAATTCCCATGGACTGTTCAGATGGAGATTTCGGTCTAATGGACCATTATTGTGATAAGGATTTGAATGATATGATCTGAAAGAGTTGTTATCTGATGATGAGTTCTATATAAGGAATATTTTTCCTAGCATTCTTGTTGGGTTCACCAGACTATAAGGAACCCCATAACTAGTTAGATCTTAAGAGAAAGAGTTGTCCTCTAATTTTGCGAGATGAGGACATCTCAAGTTTTTTAAGTGGAGTAAGATGTAAGATTCATCCCTCCAGCTTTTATGGTGTGCAGGTGTAAGAACCTCCCCTTCCGATCTTATAATTATTCCCCTCTGTGAAATAAAAGAAAGATCCTGTTTTGACCTGGAGAGAGAAAATGTCTACAGGGAGGTAATTTAAAATTGAGATATTTTTGGATATAAAAGTCCTCCTAGTGTCTAAAATGGTTTCCCCTGAAATAGAAATTCAAAAAGAACTTTCCAATGTACAATTGGAATTAATTAAAAATAGGTATAAAGGGCCTTAACCTAAGGGTCCAGGTTTTTAAAAAAATTTGGATTATGGTCCAATCAAGGTTCCTATGGACCAATAAGATTAATCCAAATGTAGGGAGGAGATAAATTGAAGAAAAAAAACTATGAATATGCATGGATATCAAGGATACTAATTATTGAATTTAATTTCTACGCATACCAAGATGAATATTGGAAATTTTTATTATAAAAGTGTTGTTTTCATTGAATTTAATTTCTATGCATAAAAACATGCATAATGGATTTTTGTATTATAAAAGTGTTGTTTTCATTGAATTTAATTTCTATGCATAGGAAGGTGCATAATGGAATTTTTTTTATCAAAGTGTTATTTTCATTGAATTTAAATTCTATGCATAGAAAGATTCATAAAGGATTTATTTATTTCAAAAGTGTTATTCTCATTAAAATTGATTTTATGCATAGAAAGATGCATAAAGGATTTATTTTTATTTCAAAAGTGTTATTCTTATTAAAATTAATTTTATGCATAGAAAGATGGATAAAGGATGTATTTTTAATTCGAAAGTGTTATTCTCATTAAAATTGATTTTATGCATAGAAAGATGCATAAAGGATTTATTTTTATTTCAAAAGTGTTATTCTCATTAAAATTAATTTTTTGCATAGAAAGATGCCTTAAGGATTTATTTTTATTTCCAAAGTGTTATTCTCATTAAAATTGATTTTATGCATAAAATTTGCATAAAGGATTTAATTTTATTTCAAAAGTGTGATTCTCATTAAAATTGCTTTTTCTGCATAAATAAATGCATAAAGGGGTTTTTATAAAAAACGGTATTCCCACTGAAGTTGATTTTTATGCGTAAATAGATGCATAAAGAATCTTTATATCAAAATTAGAATTCTCTTAAATTCTATCAAATAGGTGTGAATGAAATTATGGATGGATGTGATGTGAATAGAGGTGATGGATGGATGTGATGTGAATAGAGGTGATAACATGTGAGGTGAATAGATGTGATGAGAGGTGATGTGAATCGGACTAGATGTGAATGAATGGATGGATGGATGTGTTGTGAATTATTGAACTACAGATAGAATACCTAATAGTTACATAATAATTGCTTAGTCGGATATATGTATCTTTGCTCAGTCGGATTGTTGCTCAGTCGGAATTCTACTCAGTCAGATTATTGATCAGTCGGAGTTTGTTATGATCTGGTTAGTCGGATATTATCTGTTAGTGTCTTGTGACATTCTAGTTACAACTGTCTAAAACTGTCTGAAGTCACCTATTTATAGGGACTTTGTAGTCGTCTTTTAGAAGTAGTAAGAGAAGAAGGAGAAAGCAATGTATGATTCATCTTGATCAATCAGACATGGTATTTCAGTTCTGTTCTGTTATTCTCTATCTTGTTTAGCAAATTTCTACTCAATTTGTGTTCTCTATGCTCTGTTTGTGTTTAGCCTGATGTGGGAATTGAAGTTAGTGTTACCTAATGGGGTTGTCTTTGCTGTGTCAGTAGTAGTTAGTTGTGTTGTGTTTGTGAACCCCAAACATGAATAAAGGTGATGAGATGTGAGGTGAATAGATGTAATGAGACGTGATGAGAATCAGATAGGTGTGAATGAAATGATGGATGGATGTGATGTGAATAGAGGTGAATAGATGTGAGGTGAATAGATGTGATGTGAATTAAATTAGATGTGAATGAATGGATGGATGGATGGATGTGATGTGATGTGAATAGAGGTGATGAGATGTGAGGTGAATAGATGTAATGAGATGTGAGTGACGAGATGTAATGAGATGTGAGTGACGAGAATCATATAGGTGAATAGATGTAATGAGATGTGAGTGACGAGAATCATATAGGTGTGAATGAAATGATGGATGGATGTGATGTGAATAGAGGTGATGAGATGTGAGGTGAATAGATGTGAATCAGATAGGTGTAAATAAAATGATGGATGGATGTGATGTGAATAGAGATGATGAGATGTGAGAAGAATAGATGTGAGTCAGATAGGTGTAAATGAAATGATGGATGAAATGAGATGTGATGTGAATCAGATAGGTGTAAATGAAATGATGGATGGATGTGATGTGAATAGAGGTGATGAGATGTGAGGTGAATAGATGTGATGAGAATCAGATAGGTGTGAATGAAATGATGGATGGATGTGGATATGTATAAGAATGAATGGATGTGAATGTATGAGTGAAGAATGGATGTGAATGTATATGTGAAGAATGGATGTGGATGTTTGTAAAAGATAGGATGTGGATATGTATGTGAAAGAATGGATGTGTATGTGTATGTGAAGAATGGATGTGAATGAGTATGTGAAGGAATGGATGTGAATGAGTATGTGAAGGAATGGATGTGGATGTGGATGTATGTGAAAGAATGGATATAGATGAGTATGTGAAGGAATGGATGTGGATGTATGTGAAAGAATGGATATAGATGTGTATGTAGAAGAATGTGATGTGATGTAAAGAGTTGTGATGTGTCATGAATATATGTGGATGTGAAGTGATAGATATGAATGTATAGATAGATGTGAGAAGTCATACATGTGAACGATTAGATGGATGTGGATGAATGAGATGAGATGTGTATGGATGAGATATGATGTGGATAGAAGTGATGTGATATCAGGTGGATAGAATGTATGTGACGGCATGTTTATGAGAATGTATGTGGTGGATATGAACGAATGAATGTGATGGATATGAATGAATGTGATGTGATGTGTGATGTGAACGAATATGCTGTGATGAGATGTGGATATGGGTAGATGCGAGTGGGTGAGATTTGATGTGGATAAATGAGAAAAGATGTGATGAGATGGAAAATGATGTGATGAGAATGGGAATACATATGAAATAAATGAGGATTGATATGGAACAATATAGAAAGACAAGAGTTCCTTATAGAAATTGTATTTATGACATGTTTTGAAATGATTGTTTTATGTCAAGAATACTAGGGAAGCATTTTGATCATCTTGTGAACGAGGTCCTGGGAGACCTAATCTGTTAAAGTTACTACAG
The DNA here is from genome assembly GCF_041138505.1 of Cibotium barometz. NCBI lineage: Eukaryota > Viridiplantae > Streptophyta > Polypodiopsida > Cyatheales > Cibotiaceae > Cibotium > Cibotium barometz. The sequence goes on from NC_141061.1 coordinate 17,135,965, forward strand.
TTGATGGAGAGTCATTGGAGGACGTCGAGGGACCAAGGAAGCAGCCTATGAGTGAAGTGCTAGGTCTCCTGCGAAGGATCCTAGAGGGTGCTAACCAAACGGTGCTTGGGCTCTGGGTCGCCGCGACGATACCCACGCATGCGTCGAGGAAGATATTAGAACAAGAAGTAAGAGTTGTTTTCTGAATTCGGGCATGGATTTGGTTGATTGACCTTGCTGGTCTTCAACGGATGAGTCAATGGCTCTTTTATATGGATCGGTTGGTTGATCTTGCTGCTCTTCAACGGAGACTCCATTTTGATATGTGAATATATGGCCGAGTACTATGAGCTAGGAACCATGAAAAGGTCCCTGAGTGGACAGGTGGTGAGCATTCAAGTTGCCAAACAATGATGCCATAGGTACACCGATGAAGGATTGATTGGAATTAAGGATTCAATCGAAGATTTTGAGGATTATGATCAGTGACACTAAAATTTCATTAAATGATTCTTTTAAAGACAGTTGAATCTGTGAAAAAGGCAATTTGATATTGGGTGTGTAAGTGGTGTGACTAGTTTTAAGTTTGCATGAATATCCGGCTAGGGGGCCTAGGAACTCTTTTCCTTGGACAAAACCTAACCAAATTCCTAATTGGATCCCATCACTATAGTGGTTGGGCGGCTGGGTAACCCACGAGACTGGATTGGGTTAGGCTGGACTGATGGATCCTTAAAATGAGACTCAATTTTGTTATGGTACGATAGATGAAGTAAATCCCAGACAAAAATTGTTCTATGGAAAAGAATCGGCTAAGCATCTCAATGAGGAAAAAAGTGTTGGTCTCTATGATCCATGTGCAATCTTTTCCCTGATCTGACTATGGGACTTATGGGTTTGGTTAGATCAGTTCAGTTAGTTAAGGCTTTTGACTACGTTAGAGAAAAATTATCCTAGAGGAATCGCCCGTGCTTTCCGAGCAAGTGAAGTCTTTTCGGGTTTAGTTTTGGAAGAACCGATAGATTAGTCTCTCATTCGGATATCTGTGGGTGAGGCCCAGAGTGAGGGATCCTACCCCGCACAAGAAGTGCTACTTCCCTGAATTCATTGCGCGGAGGGGACATGGATCTTTCAACTGGTGTATCAGTTCAAATTGGCTAAATTGGATCAATTGAGAAGCCAAAAATGTCAAAAACTTTTATGAAGTAGTAAAAGGTTGTAATTGTGTGATGAAATTCATATAAATTGATATTTATACTGAAAATCATAAACTAGTAACTGGGTCTTCAGATGGAAGTACCGCAATTGCATGGAATCCCTGACTTGCTGAAGGCCTAGACATGATGGTATCTACATTATAATTCCAAGGACCATGACTACCCGTATATACCGAGGGTATAACTACAGCTCTTTACTAACAGTATATACGAGTAAATCTAAGACTTGAAATTATAAGCATAAATGCTATCCACATGATGAATTTGAATGTGGTTGATATGATTTTTAAATTTTGGTTCAGAACTGATGAATTGTTTTGGATTCTCATTGCAAAATGATAATTCCTGAATTTTGGTAGAAATGTAATAAGCTGAGCAAAACCACAATAAGGATGAATGGGGCGAGTCCCTGTGATGGTGTTTGTAATTGGAATGATGATAATGACTTCAGCAAATCACTATGAGATTGTGCTGACAAATTGCTACTGTTAACACGACCCAGTGGGGAAAGAGTTGTCCTCTATCTTTGCGAGATGAGGACATCTTGCATTTTTTAAGTGGGGTAGGATGTAAGATTTCTCCCTCCAGCTTTTGAGGTGAGCAGGTGTAAGAAGCTCCCCTTTTGATCTTATAATTATTCCCCTCTCTGAAATAAAAGAAAGATCCTGTTTTACCTTGTTCTGGCTTGGAGAGAGAAAATATCTAGAGGGACGTAATTCAAACTTGAGATATTTTTGGATATAAAAATTCTCCTAGTGTCTAAAATAGTTTCCCCTGAAACGGAAATTCAAAAAGAACTCTCCAATGTACAATTGGAATTAATTAAAAATAGTTATAAAGGACCTTAGCCTAAGGGTCGAGATTTTCAAAAAAATTAGATTATGGTCCAATTAAGGTTCCTATGGACCAATAAGATTAATCCAAATGTAGGGAGGAAATAAATTGAAGAAAAAAAGAAAACCCCCCAAAAATGAGTAAATGCCCACATAAGATGAAGAGTTGACTAAGGACAAGTTTTATTACTTAAAAAAGAAGAGATATTTAGAAGAAATGATGCATTTTTGACACCTGAGTGTGGGGATCTCCCCTCGTGAATGAGGCACCTATTTCTCACATGTGTGGAGGAGTTTTAAACTAAAAAATAATGAGATATTTTCATGTCTCCTTTCTCCTGTTTCAACTAGATCCAATAAGTAAGTTTAACCGACTTAAAAATAGTCAAAAATTGACCAAAATTACTTGGAAAATTCTAGAATCAATTTGCTTGGTTAGGGGCTCACTTTTTGCTATAAATAGAAGCCTCTCCCTTTGTAAAAGATAAATAGTGTTTATGCACTCTTACTCTACTCCTACCCAGAGCCAGCATTAGGAAGTGAATGGGGTCTTCTTGGGCCCTTTAATTTGCCCAAGCCTAATCAAGGTGATTAAGGAATAGCCAAATGGGGGGTTGCCATGTGGACTGAAATGTTGGGTTTTTAAGAGAGGTGTAAGAGTGGTCAAAGGGTGCACTTTTTTCCCAAAAAGGGGGAGGGGGCAATTTTCGGACCTCCATAACTTCTACATACAAGCTCCGATTTGAGCGAAGATTATAGATTCGTGATCTACGCATCAAGAGCTTTCCATAGATATGTTACATGATATGGTTTTATCCGCTAGATTTTAAATTCCATTTTTCTCCCCAAAATTCAAATTCGAATAAAGTAGCCGTTTTGAAGCTTCTAATTAGAAAACGTTTCTTCTTAAGAGAAAAGGCTTGACTCCCTTAAACTGCCAAATAAAAGGGCCCAGGAAGCCTTCCATTGAGGTCCTAATGGTTACATTGAATTTTCTTGATAATTCAATTGTTTTGAAGTAGCAGTAAAAGGTTGTAATTGTGTGATGAAATTCATAGAAATTAATATTCAAACTGAAATTCATAAATTAGTAACTGGGTCTTCAGATGGAAGTATCGCAATCGCATGGAATCCCTGACTTGCTGAAGGCCTAGACATGATGGTATTTACATTATAATTCCAAGGACCGTGACTACTCGTATATACCGAGTAAATCGAGGGTATAAGTGTAGCTCTTTACTAGCAATATATACGAGTAAATCTAAGACTTGAAATTATAAGCATAAATGCTATCGAGATGATGAATGCAAATAAGGTTGATAGGATTTTTAAATTTTGGTTGAGAAGAACTGATCAGTTGTTTTGAATTCTAATTGAAAGATGTTGATTCCTCAATTTTGGTTGAAATGTAATAAGCTAAGGAAAACCACAATAAGGATGAATGGGGCGAGTCCTTGTGATGATATTCGTAACTGGAATGATGATAATGACTTTAGCAAATCACTATGAGATTAGTGGATTGTGCTGACAAATTGCTACTGTTAACACTTGACCCAGTGGGGAAAGAGTTGTCCGCTATTTTTGCGAGATGAGGACATCTTGCATTTTTTAAGTGGGGCAGGATGTAAGATTTCTCCCTCCAACTTTTAAGGTGTGCAAGTGCAAGAACCTTCCCTTCTGATCTTATAATTATTCCCCTCTTTGAAATAAAGGAAAGATCCTCTTTTACCCTATTCTGGCTTGGAGAGAGAAAATATCTAGAGGGACGTAATTCAAACTTAAGATATGTTTGGATATAAAAATCCTCCTAGTGTCTAAAATGGTTTCCCCTGAAACACAAATTCAAAAAGAACTCTCCAATGTACAATTGGAATTAATTAAAAATAGTTATAAAGGACCTTATCCTAAGGGTCAAGATTTTTAGAAATTTTTAGATTATGGTCCAATTAAGATTCCTATGGACCAATAAGATTAATCCAAATGTAGGGAGGAAATAAATTGAAGAAAAAAAGAAAATCCCCCAAAAATGAGTAAATGCTCACATAAGATGAAGAGTTGACTAAGGACAAGGTTTATTACTTAAAAAAGAAGAGATATTTAGAAGAAATGATGCATTTTTGACACCTCAGTGTGGGGATCTCCCCTCATGAAGGAGGCGCCTATTTCTCACATGTGTGGAGTAGTTTTAAACTAAAAAATAATGAGATATTTTCCTGTCTCCTTTCTCCTGTTTCAACTAGATCCAATAAGTAAGTTTAACCGACTTAAAAATGGTCCAAAATTAGCCAAACTTATTTGGAAAATTCTAGAATCAGTTTGCTTGGTTAGGGGCTCACTTTTTCCTATAAATAGAAGCCTCCCCCTTTGTAAAAGATAAATAGTGTTTATGCACTCTTTCTCTACTCCTACCTAGAGCCCATTACATTGAATTTTCTTGATAATTCAATTGTTCTTGGCTTAATTCTCTCCAAAGTAATTGGTGGCCACTCTTGCTTCAAACAAGAGTAGACCCTCAATCCCTCAAGCCAAAGGAAAGCTTACAACCCCATGTAAGCTAAATTTTTCTTACTTTTTAATTTTAAATCTACCGTTTTCTTGATTTTCTTGTTTATTTAGTTGATAAAAGTAAATTCTAATGCTATGCCTTGATGAAAAAGACCATCCCTTTCTCTTCTTTACAATTCAGCCTTTCTATATCCTAGAATGTTAAACAAAAAGATGAATTAAACTTTTCTTATTGTTTACTCTCTTGGAAATTAAAAATTATGTAGATTAGAGTCCTTTACATGTAATTGGGGTTAATAAAAAATTGAAAATAGAATGTTAAAAATCATCAATGGTCAGCCATACAAGGGAGGTTATGGCAAAATTTTCTAGAATTTGGTGGAAAAGAAAGTTTATTTTTATGTTATTCCAAAAGAGTAATTTCCACCATTTTTGCATTCTAAAAGAAATATTCTAATTTACTCCATGTACATATTCACCTACTATGAATATGCATGGATATCACAGATACTAATTATTGAATTTAATTTCTATGCATACCAAGATGCATAGAGTAAATTTTTATTATAAAAGTGTTGTTTTCATTCAATTTTATTTCTATGCATAGAAACATGCATAATGGAATTTTTTATTATAAAAGTGTTGTTTTCATTGAATTTACTTTCTATGCATAGGAAGGTGCATAATGGAATTTTTTTAATCAAAGTGTTATTTTCATTGAATTTAATTTCTATGCATAGAAAGATTCATAACGGATTTATTTATTTCAAAAGTGTTATTCTCATTAAAATTGATTTTATGCATAGAAAGATGCATAAAGGATTTATTTTTATTTCAAAAGTGTTATTCTCATTGAAATTGATTTTATAAATAGAAAGATGCATAAAGGATTTATTTTTAATTCGAAAGTGTTATTCTCATTAAAATTGATTTTATGCATAGAAAGATGCATAAAGGATTTATTTTTATTTCAAAAGTGTTATTCTCATTAAAATTGATTTTTTGCATAGAAAGATGCCTAAAGGATGCCTAAAGGATTTATTTTTATTTGAAAAATGTGATTCTCATTAAAATTATTTTATGCATAAAAGATGCATAAAGGATTTATTTTTATTTCAAAAGTGTGATTCTCATTAAAATTGCTTTTTATGCATAAATAAATGCATAAAGGGGTTTTTGTAAAAAAAGTTATTCCCATTGAAGTTGATTTTTATGCATAAATAGATGCGTAAAGAATCTTTATATCAAAATTAGAATTCTCTTAAATTATATGTATAAATTCTATCAAATAGGTGTGAATGAAATGATGGATGGATGTGATGTGAATAGAGGTGATGAGATGTGAGGTGAATAGATGTGATGAGATGTGATGTGAATCAGGTTAGATGTGAATGAATGGATGGATGGATGTGATGTGAATAGAGATGATGAGATGTGAGTTGAATAGATGTAATGAGATGTGATGAGAATCAGATAGGTGTGAATGAAATGATGGATGGATGTGACGCGAATAGAGGTGATGAGATGTGATGTGAATCAAATTAGATGTGAATGAATGGATGGATGGATGGATGTGATGTGAATAGAGGTGATAAGATGTGAGGTGAATAGATGTAATAAGATGTGATGAGAATCAGATAGGTGTGAATGAAATGATGGATGGATGTGATGTGAATAGAGGTGATCAGAGGTGAATAGATGTGATGATATGTGATGTGAATCAAAAAGGTGTAAATGAAATGATGGATGGATGTGATGTGAATAGAGGTGATGAGATGTGAGGTGAATAGATGTGATGAGAATCAGATAGGGGTGAATGAAATGATGGATGGATGTGGATATGTATGTAAATGAACGGATGTGAATGTATGTGAATGAATGGATGTGAATGTATGAGTGAAGAATGGATGTGAATGTATATGTGCAGAATGTATGTGGATGTTTTTGAAAGAATGGATGTGGATATGTATGTGAAAGAATGGATGTGTATGTGTATGTAAAGAATGGATGTAAATGAGTATGTATGTAGAAGAATGTGATGTGATGTAAAGAGTTGTGATGTGTCATGAATATATGTGGATCCATGTGAAGTGATAGATATGAATGTATAGATAGATGTGAGAAGTCATCCATGTGAAGTGATAGATATGAATGTATAGATAGATGTGAGAAGTCATACATGTGAACGATTAGATGGATGTGGATGAATGAGATGAGATGTGTATGAATGAGATATGATGTGGATAGAAGTGATGTGAGATCATGTGGATAGAATGTATGGGACGGGATGTTTATGAGAATGTATGTGACGGGATGTTTATGAGAATGTATATTCAGACTGAAATTCATAAATTAGTAACTGGGTCCTCAGATGGAAGTACCGCAATTGCATGGAATCCCTGACTTGCTTAAGGCCTAGATATGATGGTATTTACATTATAATTCCAAGGACCGTGACTACCCGTATATACCAAGGGTATAACTGCAGCTCTTATGTGGCCGAGCTAGAACTAGCTCTATCATATGGTAGAGATAGATCCCATGGAAGACTATCTCTACTATGTGGTGGAGTTAGACTTTAAAGCATTCTAGCGATACCATGGTGTCTAGATAGATTATTTTAATATATCTCTACCACATGGTAGCTGAGCTAGATCAATGAATTCTAGCTCCGTTACATGATATAGTTACATTGATGCATTCTAGCTCCACCACATGATATAGTTACTAGATAGTAGAGCTAGTTCAATATATTCTAGCTCGACCACATAGTAGAGCTAGTTCAATATATTCTAGCTCGACCACATGGTAGAGCTAGACCTCTAGGCATTCTAAATCTACAACGTGGTTTATGGTACAGCTAGATTGATGCATTCTAACTCCACCACATGGTAGAGCTAGACCTTAAAGTTCTATGATATGATCTAGGTAGAATACAGCTCTACCACGTGGTAGAGCTAGATCAAATACTTGAGGTCTAGCTCTACCATGTGTGGTGGAGCTAGAATTGCATTTAAGGTCTAGCTCTACCATGTGGTGGAGCTAGAATGCATCGATCTAATTGTGTACCATGCAGATCAACAAAATTAATTACTCCAAGAAGAGACCTACTTCACATGACAAAAACCAAGGAGCTAGAATTGCATTTGATCTTGCTCTACCATGTGGTAGAGCTGTATTCTACCTAGACCACATCGTAGAGCTAGAATTATTTGAGGTCTAGCTCTACCATGTGGTGGAGCTAATGCAGATCAATAAAACTAATTACTCCAAGAAGAGACCTTCTTCACATGATGAGAACCAAGGATCTAGAAAAAAGGTCAGACTCTATTAGTCCTAAAAATCCATATAAATTTGTAGTCTCTCATTCAATGCAATAGAAGTGTTTATGTAATCATGGGTTGTGTGTGAATTGATCTTCCCTAGTCCTTGATACTTGGTAGCATCAATGTTTCAAATTCTGGGCTTGTTATAAGAATTGCATCTGTAATTGGAGGATCAGAATGATCCCCTTCTTCATCACTGCTATAGCTTTCGTTTGATCAAATTAAGTTGCCACTCATGATAGTAGATTGCAAAATAATCTTTGGCCATCGAACGGCACTCCATAATGAGTCCTGGAGAGATGAAGTATCCATTCTATTAAAAGGTAGGACCACATCTTTCAAACATTCCTCCACTAGTATGGATACATTTCCTTGCCCTATCTTTGTACCAAAATCCCCTTGAATTTATACATATACTTTAACCTATAATAAAAGCTATAATCAAACTTATAAGCTTATAATTATATTTATTAAATAAGCTATAATATAGTAGCATTAAAATAAGCTTTTATTAACTATAAGTTACTATAAGCTATATAGTTATAAGTATATAATTTAAGTTACTATAAGTTATATAGTTATAGTTGTAGGTTAATATATAGGTTAATGTATATAATTTAAGTCACTATAGGTTATTTATAAACTTTAAATTATATAGGTTTATATATAAATAGGTTTGATTTATATAGCTATAGAAAGTTTATAAATAAGATATATAAAGTATAATTATAAACTATAAATAGACTTTGAGTTACTATAGTGAACCTATTAAACCTATAAGCCTATTTATGTATATCTTTAAGTCTATTTATATAATCAAACCTATAGTTACTATAGTTAATCTATTAAACCTATAAGCCTATTTATATATCTTTAAGTTACTATAGTTAACCTATTAAACCTATAAGCCTATTTATATAAACAAACCTATAAGCCTATTAATTATAAACTTTAAGCCTATATATATAACTTTAAGCCTATATATATAACTATAAAAGCTATATTTTTATAATCAAATCTTTAAGCCTATCGATTATAACTTTATATTACCTATTTTTAAAGGTTTATTTATAAACTATAGGTTATTTATAATTTAAAACTTAAATTATATGGGTTTATATATAAATAGGTTTGATTTATATAGCTATATAAAGTCTATAAATAAGTAAAGTATAATTGTAAACTATAAACATGCTTTAAGTTACTATAGTTAACCTATTAAACCTATAAGAATATTTAAATATAGCTTTAATCCTATTTAAATAATCGCTTCACGGCCCATCGCTCACCTCTCTCTCCCATCCGGGCTGCAGCGGGCTGTTTGGGCCAGCCATGCCCACCGCTCACCTCTCTCTCCCTCGCGATTCTGCCCCTATGCGCACACATGGCAATCTCTCTCTCTCTACTCCATCTTCCACCACCATAGCTAGGCTCCTTCATTCAAATTTCAAATTTGAATTTTCCTCCCTCCAGTCAAGGGGCCATTCCCACGTGCCACTTCCACAAACACTAAAGTAGGGTCTTTTCACATTACAATTATAAAAAGACCTAACGAACAACAAAATCTTTACTTCGGGAGGCCATGATGGGGTCTATGCTACTGCTACCCCTACGTTTCCTGGTGGCTTTCCTGCTCGTTGCCGCATGCATACTTGTAGGATGGTTTTTGGCATGGAAATTGATTTTGGTCCACATACCACTGGTGCAAGAAATATGTGGACTACGGAAGAAGCCCAAAGAACTGAGACCCACAACTAGGAGGCTGTCTCGCCTGTACAATGATAATCCACCACAAACTCTGGGTGTCCACAGACCGGAAGATCTTGATTCAAGCAAGATTCTATGACTTTCTGATCAACATGATGGGGATTGGTACATCTCAATGTTTCTTCAAGGCTATGAAGACCTTTATGCAGAGCAAAAAAGGCAAAAATCTCTTTTGCCCATGAGCCATTATTGGGCAATCTCGCCTATCCTTCAAGCTCAGGTACGGTAACCCTTCTCATTCATGGGTGAAAAATACAAAAATCCTTTTGCCCAAAGCTAGGGGCAGTGGACCTTCATGTGTATGTGAATACTTTTATGCTTTTTCTCATAGTTTTTTTTAAGAAAGCATGTGAACAAAGCATCATGCTTTTGACGGTTTGTGAAGTAGGTGTGTGTGAACATTTTTTTAAATGCTTTGAAAATTTGTGTGAATGAACCCTTACTGCCAATAAGGGTTACATTATTATATATATATATATATATTTTTAAAAAAACTCCTGAACGCACGTTGAATGTGCCTGCTGTGAACGCTATCGTGCCATGGCACGTCTATGGTGTGAAACCATGCATATGAGGACATTAAATGCAAATCCAGATGCATGGGATTAAGTACCATGACTTGAGTCATTATATGATGCCTAAGTACATATGTTCATATTGTAAATGAGGTTCAATAAGACGAGCTGAGACTGAGTCAGGTCTCAAAGCCTGTGTACATAACGGGTGTAGTAGGTGTTTTAACACTTGGATAGTGTGATGTTTTTAGTGGAGGAAAAGGGTAGTCTTTTGGTGTGCAGATGCATGCTTGAAGGCCAAGCAAACAGTGGAGAAATGTGTGAGTTTTTGTGAAGTGCACAGGCTGATAAAAGGAGCCATTTTGGAGGGCAGATAGCAGGAGCTGGGAGTGCCTGATGGGTATGTGATGAACTGAAGAGTTGTGGTCAGACATGCTATGAACAACTTCCTAGAAGGAAATTTTTGCAGAGGAGCTACAGTTTGAGATCTTTTTAGCACCCAAGGTGGGTACTTTTGATCTCGAATAGCTACAGATGATAGATGGCTAGTTTGAAGCGGCTTTTGTGTGCACATGATGAGCATGATGTGGTGAGACCCAGGTGTCTGGACATAGGTGGTCATCATGGACTTGGCATACTCCTTCTGTTCAAAGAGAAACTGGCCATACCTTTTATGAATATCATCTTCCTTATTAGCTCTAAGAGCAGCATCCTCTGGTGGCAACAACTTCTTGCACAGAGCCAAAGCTTCATCAAAACTTCTTAATGCTGCTAACTGCACTATCTGAGCACCTAAGGGCACCAACAGCAGAGCTTGCACTGTATGATCAGATGATGCAATCACTTGTGGACCACTAGCTACAACGTGGTTACCCATAGGTCAGCTGCATCGCTCTCAAAGGGATCATTTGTACTAAGGAGTATGAAGGCTGTAGATACCTAACCTCAATGAAGTGGGATAGCCAAGCAAGGGCATATAGTGAGTTGATAACAACAAGGCTTGGTACTTCAGACCATATGATTCCACCTGGATGTGTTAATTTGCCATTCTGATCAACAAATACTCCCACATTGTCCTTGCCCAAAAGAAGCTCCCCATTCTGAAGTGGGAGTACTAGAGGGGAAGTAATTCGACCACAAGGAAACAACTCTCGATTGTGAGACCAGTTGCAGTATTGACAATGATATACTCGCGCTAAATGTCAAGACACAAGGTGATGGCTTGCGTGGCAATAACACGAAGGGAATATCTGAGTTTTAAGCTGGAAAAAAGGAGGCGCAAGTGTATTTTAATTTTGGGGAAATTCAAAATTTTAGCTGCAAAAGGCGAAGGAGCCCGATTCTCTTGCGGGAAAGAAATGGGGAAAGAGAGAAAAACCAGACGGACGGCACATACTGGGAGAGAGGTGTGTGAAAATCAGAACCACAGAGCAAATCAACCAGAGATTCTGAAACTGTGAGGAGCGCTACTGTTTAGGGCATCCTGGGATTAGAATTAAAGAAGAAATAAAGCTCTATCTAACGTCATGTACTTCAAAAATCTCATAGTATTCAAGGGAAATGATGTCAAAATCTCTACGAATGGTGATTTTGGCACATATTGCAGTGAAGCAGCTGTATGGGAATAGCAAAATCCATAAATTCGTTTCTTTTTTTTACTCTAAGATAAGTGATTTTTTTTACTTACAATTTCAAAAATCGTATAGTCTAAGATCCCTTTAAGGTTTTTGAGAACGAGAAGGTTTTGGGAAAAAGTTTTTTATGGTTTTTGAGAATCTTGGAATAAGAAAGCATCAAAATACAAAGAGATTCCTGGGATTTGGATTTTATTTTTCTACTCGGTTGGATTTTGGAATGCTAGACATGGAATTTCCTAAAATCACATGAATATGTTGTACATATGCCATATGCCATCTTTTGCTTTGTGAGTTCTTGGATTTTGAAAGCAGGTTTTTATGAGATCAAGAGTCATTTTGAAATGGTGGAGTCGGCAATATATGAAATATGTGATGTGAATGGTCACATGTATATGGAAATCTTTTGTAGATTGTGATATGCTTACATGTGATATGTATGAGACACTTGAATAAAGGGTCAGGAGATCTATGCTTGGAACTGGTTGTGCTCTTGACACATAATTTATGTGCAATCATCAAGCCAAATTTGGGGAATGATTGAAGTGAATTGGCACATGTATATGTCATCAAAAATGGAGATGTCTTATGCTCCTTGAAGAGTTATGTGTTTGTGTTTCCTTGCTTGGATTTGAAGCAACTCTCACAGCCAGAAGTCTCGCACTTTCCTAGCAATACCTCCACGTCCCGATAGCTATTTGGTGAACCCGACGTGAAACTGCTGGGGTGAGAGTGTGGTGAAATACACAGGGAAGCTATGGCTGAGAATCCTGAGGGATAGGGGGTTCATTTTGACCCCGGGGTTATGCAAATGTTTCGGATGTTTACTATGTATATGCAACAGCAGCAAGCTGCTGAGAGGGGGCAAATTTCCACGACTAAAGCACTGCAGTCAATTGTGGAAAAGGTGGATCAATTTGATGGTAAGGACATCACAAAGTACCTGCGCAATTACACAAAGGAAATGAAGCTAAACAGGGTGACTGAGGAGGATATGGTTTGAAGCTTTGAGCTGGTATGTGTTCCTGAAATAAGAGAGCGCATAAGAGGATTACAGACACATGGTGGCAAAAATTGGGAGGAGTTCAACCTTGCCTTGAAGAATGAATATTTCATGGAGGATTCCGAGCGAGTGACCAAACAAACTTTCTTGGAATGGGTCACAAAACCCAAAATGGGAATTTCTGCCACCCACAGAGTTGCTAAGAGAGTTTGAGAAGCGCTATGCCCAGCTGTCAAGGATAGAGCGCACAACTTTGGATAGGGAAAAAATAGAGCTCTTCTTACAAGCAGCTGGGAAAGATCTTCAAGAGAAACTGGAAATCCTCCTTGAGGATAAGGATACAGAGCAAGGAATAAAGAGTGATTGGAATGATGTCGAGGATGCGGTCACAATGCTAGCAAAGCGGCAGCGAAGGAGCGATAAAATGGTGATGAGCTCGGCAACTCCTATAACTGCTATTACCCCTGAGAATCTATCAAAACGAGCTGCTGCAATCCCAAAGGTAGAAGGGCCGATGGAAGAGCTTATTAAGGGCATGCGAGACCTAAAATTGAAGATGTCCAGGATTGAAGAAAAAGGGCTACCATTAGGGCAGGCTTCTATGCAAAGGCCTCAGAGCAAAGAAGGTTTACATTCAGATGTATATGGTGTGATGACCCAGAACATGCAAAGAAAGACTGTGCTAGCTATAAGGAAGCCCTCAAAAATCAACTTGTGTTTTTCAAAGATGGGAAAATCCACCTTACAGAGACTCGTCTTCCATTAAGCACAAACTTTGGGAAAGGAGGGATGAAAAAGCTGGTTGAGGATATGACTGCTAGCCATGCCATCTCTATGGGTGAGGCAGCAACCTATGGGTTAAAGTCTGGTCAATCAAAGCAGGAATCTGAGAATGATGAAGATTATGAGAATGAAGATTTTTGGCCATCAACAATGGAGCTAATTACGTCAAAGAAGGTGTCTAAGCAAGCTTTGCATGAGGCAGGTGACTGTATACATCTTGAGACTGGCTGGGAAGAGCCTGTGGATTCTTTATCTGTTCATGTCTACATTGCAAAATGCCAGAATAATGAGGCACGGGTAGAGGAAAAGTGTAAGAGGGAAAATGAGGAAGGAGGGCCATCAAAAAGGGTCACTCGTGGTAGTGAAAAGAAGGATCCTGGGCCATCACATATGCCTCCACCGCATAGCAGACCTCCACAGGAAGTATCAATGGAAGAAGTGCCAGCAAAAATGAAGCATGAGAAGGAGAAGGGTAAAGGGAAAAGTCCACTCTACAAGCTTCAATCTGGTATTGAAACAGACCTCAAAAAAGTGCTTGAAGAGAGGATTCTAAACAGTAGGGTGGAATTGACACTAGGTGAAGTCTTGGGGATTGCAAAGAAATAATTCCATGATGAGATAATTGATATTATACGAAGGAAAAGGCAGTCCATAATTGAATCTATTCCATCACAAGGGGAGACAAGCACTTCCAAGACTCATGGAATACAGGTACAGCAAAAGGAAGAAAGAGAGAATGTGGTGGAATGTAACCACTCTACTGAAGGGGTACGACAAGTGCGCTTTGTGGAAGAGGATGATGAAAAAGAAGTTCTTACAAAGAGTCATTACTCCAGGAGCCATTGGGCAACGGCCACCACTGAAACCCTTGTCAAGATAGGTGACTTGGAAGAGCCGTATGTCGCTCTAATTGACCATGGGTCTGAAATAAATCTTATGGCTAAAAATCTCTACAACAAATGTAAGTGGCCAATGGATGTAGATCATGGGTAGATGATTAAAGCCGTTAATAACTCATCTGGAGAGCTCTATGCAGCATGTCCAAATGTAAGGGTAACTATAGGGGATGTGAAAGATGATCAGAACTTCTTTGTTCAGGAGATGTCATCGTATCCCCTCATCCTTGGGCAACCCTACATTATTACAGCTGTGAGGATGGAAACAAAAGTTTTGGATGATGGCTCGGCATATGCAAGAATAAGGAGTAAAGATGGCAAGAAAGCTGTTCAGTTCTTGACAGTTTGCATTAACCATGAAAGGAATCGTGAGTCTCTTCGAGCAGCACAGTCACTCCCAAAGATAAATAGAGAATTCATGAACTACAGGGAGATGAGGGATTTTGGCCAGGTGCCATTGTAAAGCGAGATTCCAATGGTACAAGGGAAAATGAGTTCTCGCAGGACTCAATCAATGTAAATAACTTTTCAGTAAATTTTTAGGGATTTTCTAGCTATGGGTCACTGGTCTTTGTAAAAAGTAAGGATTTGAAGCGTGGCATGCGTCGACATGTACAAAATGAACAAAAAAGTCTTGAGCAATGTGGTCTTTTGGAGAAGAATGAGTTTATTTCAGGGGTGCTTGATGAGGTATCATTTGTGGATACTGTGGGTGTGCTTTTTGCAATGGAAAGAGCATGCTTACAGGGTGGAAATGAGATGATAGAGGTGTCAACTATGGGGATGTATGATATAATCCGGGAATTTGAGGGGATGGAATGTAAAAACATGAATTGTGAGATGGATGCTCATGTTGATACAAAGTATAAAACGATTGCAAAGAAGGTGAAACCAATTGCCTTGCCCTTGCCACCAGGAAGCAAGGAGAAAATAGATGAAGCCTCTAAGCAACCGAATCTCAGAGATCCGAAGAAAATTGGGCATAATTTTACACAGGAAACCCTAAAAGTGTTGAAGATTGGTGAGAAGAATTTTCTGTTGCCAGTTGAAAGGGAATGCTTTGAGGAGATGCTTGTAAAACATGGGAAAGTCTTTGCTTTTCAGCCGCATGAGATAGGCTGTGTTGATCCAAGTGTAACAGTGCCAATGGTGATCTTCACTGTTCCACATGTGCCCTGGAACTTGCGGCCGATTCCAGTACCAAAGACTCTCTTGCCAAAGTTGATGGAATTACTAAAAGAAAAGATCAGGATGGGAATTTTGGAGCCATCATGCGCTCCATACTCCAACAGATGGTTTACCGTGCCAAAGAAAAATGGAACATTGCGCTTCATTCAAGACATGCAACCTGTAAACAAGGTCACAATCAAGAATGTGGGAGTAGGTCCGATTGTGGACGAGTTTGCAGAAGCATTTGCAGGGAAAGCTATATACTCATCAATGGGTGATCTGTATTCGGGATATGATCAGTTCCAGCTGGATATACAAAGCAGGGACTTGACCACAATGAAAACCCCTTTGGGATTGGTAAGGATGTGTACCTTACCACAAGGAGCCACCAACTCAGTGGTGCATATGATGAATGGAATGAATAAAGTCTTGCGAGAATTCATACCACAAATAACTATGCCTTTTCTGGATGATGTGCCAGTAAAAGGCTGTGATGAGAAAGATAAAGATGGGAATTTGGATTCGAGGGGGTGCCGCAAGTTTGTGGCAAATCATATAAAAGATTGTGATATGATTCTATCCAAGCTTGAAGAGGTGAATCTTACTTTGTCCGGATCGAAATCAGTGTTTGGGGTTTGTGAAGTGCTAATCGTGGGGCATCTTTGTAGTACTAATGGACGCCGACCTTGTCCAGCCAAGATAGATGCAATACAAAGAATGAAAGAGATATGCATTAATGTTACAGAGCTGAGGAGATTTCTTGGTGCATGTGTCTTTTATATTATATGGATCCCACATTATGCACGTGTAGCAGATCCTCTTTATCAACTTTTGAGGAAAAATAAAAAATTTTTGTGGAGTGCAGCACATACTAAAGCTATGCGAAAGCTGAAATATCTGCTCCAATCATCACCTACTCTAAGGAAGGTAGATTATGAGTGTGGCAGGCCTATGATTGTTACAGTTGATACTAGTCCTACTGGGATAGGATGGGCAGTAGGGCAAGATGATGAGGATGATCACAGGTATGTAATCAGATTTGGAGCAAAGGTATTAAGCATTCGTCAACGAAAATATCCGCAGATCAAGAGGGAGTTATCGGGAATAGTCACTGCTCTAAAATGTGAAAAAGAATATCTTATTGGGGCATCTATACTTGTGGAAACTGATTGCTTGCCACTCCTTGGGATGATTGCAAGTTGCACCACTCCAGATATCGCTATGCTTAGGTGGATTGCCTATATCAAGTCACCCAATCTTGAGTTTGAGCATATTGCAGGAAAAGATAACCCAATTGCAGATATGCTATCAAGAGCCACGTATAAAGATGAAGAAGGGATGATTAGTGACATTGATGATGTAGGTACAAAGTTCTATACTACTGCATATGCAAAAGGGGACCATACTTGCCTATCAAATGCACTTGAGTCTTTTACTGAGGAAATGTATGAAGGAGATTGGTTGCTTATTGGTCAATACTTGAGTACTTTGACAAGACAGGAAAATTTGTCTGACTTAGAATTTAAGAGAATCCACAAAAAGGCATATGGGTATTTTCTAAAGGATGGGTACCTGTGGAAGCATCCTAAGCAGAGGAATGCTATGCCACAGAGAGTCATATGTGATAAAGAGACTCAAGGGAAGCTCATGAAAGAATTCCATGAGAGTCTCTGGGCTGGACATCGAAGTGTGTGGGCCACCTTTACCAAAATAAAGGAAAGATATTGGTGGAAAGGAATGTACAAGGATGTATCCCAATATGTGGAAACATGCATGGTATGTCAAATGTACTCGAATGTGTGACATCGTGATGGCCTGCAACCAACCTACCCACCTGCCATGCACTACAAATGGGTAGTGGATCTAGTTACAATGCCTTTGGGAATTTGGCAGATGTGGTACATAGCACTTGCAAGAGAAGATTTGACAAATCAAGTGGAAGGGCGTGCTCTTAGAACAAAGAGTACGGAAACAGTATGCAAATTTCTCTTGGAAGATGTGATTTGCCGGTATGGTTGTGTTGGGAAAATAACAGCTGATCGGGGTGAGCTAGATGTTGAAGAAGCAAGGGAATTCTTCTCTAGAATTGGCATCAAACTGGCCCTAACATGTGCTTACAACCCTGAGGGCAATGGTAAAAGTGAGCGAGGACATCCTCCAATCATTAAAGCTTTGGCTAAGGCATGTAGAGAAAGAATGTGAGAGTGGCCAAGGCTACTACCATATGCCTTGTGGGCTGACCGTACAACTCATAGCTCAGTGAGACAGGATACATGCCTGCAGAATTAATGTATGGTCAGAAGCCAGTAATGCCAGTTGAATAAGTAGTTCCAACTTGGAATGTATTACCCTGGGTGGAAGAATTGAATAGAGAAGATCTCCTTGCATTGCGAATAAGACAGCTGGAGAGGAGGCCTGAAGATGTAGAGCTTGCTAAAGCTCTACATGAGGAGGCCTGAAGATGTAGAGCTTGCTAAAGCTCGTTTAAAAGATGCAAGGTTGAAAAATAAAGAAAGATTTGATAGAAGACACAGACTCCGGCCAAAACCTATTGAAGAAGGTGATTGGGTTCTAATGTATGATAGTAGTCTTGACAACCAGTTTACTGTGCAAAGGAAGTTTGCAAAAAGATGGTTTGGCCCTTACATTGTCAAGCATGTGCATGGAAATGCCATGTATACCCTGTGTGAGCTTGATGGAACAGAGATAAAGAATCTTGTAGAGTAGGCAAAAGGATCAAGATGTTTAAAAGAAGGCATGATAGTGATCCTTTTGATTCACAGGAGACTCGGGATGAGAGGCTTGATAGTGATAGCATGGATATGGTTGAAGAGGAAGAGGATGATCTCCCTGATAATGTAGAAGATGAAGACGACATCCAGATATATGTGGATCTTGATGATGATTTGGCACATACCAGAGGATGTGCAGGTTTAGAGGGGGTGGATGTCGTGCCATGGCACGTCTATGGTGTGAAACCATGCATATGAGGCCATTAAATGCAAATCCAGATGCATGGGATTAAGTACCATGACTTGAGTCATTATATGATGCCTAAGTGCATATAATGACTTGAGTCATTATATGATGCCTAAGTACATATGTTCATATTGTAAATGAGGTTCAATAAGACGAGCTGAGACTGAGTCAGGTCTCAAAGCCTGTGTACATAACGGGTGTAGTAGGTGTTTTAACACTTGGATAGTGTGATGTTTTTAGTGGAGCAAAAGGGTAGTCTTTTGCTGTGCAGATGCATGCTTGAAGGCCAGGCAAATAGTGGAGAAATGTGTGAGTTTTTGTGAAGTGCACAGGCTGATAAGGAGCCATTTTGGAGGGCAGATAGCAGGAGCTGGGAGTGCCTAATGGGTATGTGATGAACTGAACAACTTCCTAGAAGGAAATTTTTGCAGAGGAGCTACAGTTTGAGATCTTTTTAGCACCCAAGGTGGGTACTTTTCATCCGGAATAGCTACAGATGATAGATGGCTAGTTTGAAGCAGCTTTTGTGTGCACATGATGAGCATGCTGTGGTGAGACCCAGGTGTCTGGACATAGGTGGTCATCATGGACTTGGCATACTCCTTCTGTTCACATCAAAAAGAAATTGGCCATACCTTTTATGAATATCATCTTCCTTATTAGCTCTAAGAGCAGCATCCTCTGGTGGTAGCAACTTGCACAGAGCCAAAGCTTCATCAAAACTCCTTGATGCTGCTAACTGCACTATCTGAGCACCTAAGGGCACCAACAGAGCAGAGCTTGCATTGAATGATTAGATGATGCAATCACTTGTGGACCACTAGCTACAACGTGGTTACCCATAGGTAGCAGCTGCATCTCTCTCAAAGGGATCATTTGTACTAAGGAGTATGGAGGCTATAGATACCTAACCTCAATGAAGCGGGATAGCCAAGCAAGGGCATATAGTGAGTTGATAACAACAAGGCTTGGTACTTCAGACCATATGATTCCACCTGGATGTGTTAATTTGCCATTCTGATCAACAAATACTCCCACATTGTCCTTGCCCAAAAGAAGCTCCCCATTCTGAAGTGGGAGTACTAGAGGGGAAGTAATTCGACCACAAGGAAACAACTTGATTGTGAGGCCAGTTGTTGCAGTATTGACAATGATATACTCGTGCTGAATGTCAAGACACAAGGTGACGGCTTGCGTGGCAATAACACGAAGGGAATATCTGAGTTTTAAGCTGGAAAAAAGGAGGCGCAAGTGTATTTTAATTTTGGGAAAATTCAAAATTTTAGCTGCAAAAGGCGAAGGAGCCCGATTCTCTTGCGGGAAAGAAATGGGGAAAGAGAGAAAAACCAGACGGACGGCGCATACTGGAGAGAGGTGTGTGAAAATCAGAACCACAGAGCAAATCGACTAGAGATTCTGAAACTGTGAGGAGCACTACTGTTTAGGGCCTCCTGGGATTAGAATTAAAGAAGAAATAAAGCTCTATCTAACGTCATGTACTTCAAAAATCTCATAGTATTCAAGGGAAATGATGTCAAAAGCTCTACGAATGGTGATTCTGGCGCATACTGCAGTGAAGCAGCCGTATGGGAATAGCGAAATCCATAAATTCGTTTCTTTTTTTTACTCTGAGATAAGTGATTTTTTTACTTACGATTTCAAAAATCGTATAGTCTAAGATCCCTTTAAGGTTTTTGAGAACGAGAAGGTTTTGGGAAAAAGTTTTTTATGGTTTTTGAGAATCTTGGAATAAGAAAGCATCAAAATACAAAGAGATTCCTGGGATTTGGATTTTATTTTTCTACTCAGTTGGATTTTGGAATGCTAGACATGGAATTTCCTAAAATCACATGAATATGTTGTACATATGCCATATGCCATCTTTTGCTTTGTGAGTTCTTGGATTCTGAAAGTAGGTTTTTATGAGATCAAGAGTCATTTTGAAATAGTGGAGTTGGCAATATATGAAATATGTGATGTGAATCACATGTATATGGAAATCTTTTGTAGATTGTGTTATGCTTACATGTGATATGTATGGAAATCTTTTGTAGATTGTGTTATGCTTACATGTGATATGTATGAGACACTTGAATAAAGGGTCAGGAGATCTATGCTAGGAACTCTTGACACATAATTTATGTGCAATCATCAAGCCGAATTTGGGGAATGATTGAAGTGAATTGGCACATGTATATGTCATCAAAAATGGAGATGTCTTATGCTCCTTGAAGAGTTATGTGTTTGTGTTTCCTTGCTTGGATTTGAAGCAACTCTCACAGCCAGAAGTCTCGCACTTCCCAGCGATACCTCCACGTCCCGACAACGCCGATGACCCTGACACACACAGGGTCATCTTCTTCTCCTTTCTTTCGACTCACAGCAGCCAGCTATGGCGGTCTCCTCCAGCTTGATGTTTCATGTTGCTTCTGATCCGCCTACGCCTCCTTCAGCTCCTGTTTGCTGCGCTCATGGGTCTGTGCCTCTAGCACCCCTGTGTGATGAGCTCTTCTTGTTTGAGGATCTTGTGCTCTCCTTCAACGTAAGATGTTGTTCGCTTCTGCATCACATTGGCGCTCTTGTTCCTTTCTTCAACAATTTTTTTTTTACCCGACATTGCATTGCGGCAGTGTTCTTACCTTGGCTTAGATGCTGCCACCTCTCATCTACTATACCTTGCTTGGCTGACCTTAGCACCACTGCTTCATCATTTCTTCCCAAGATTTAATGGCATCTTCATCCATGAGAAACTCTTCCTGCTTTGTGTACTTTCCCATGACAAGCTTCTCTATCTTCTCCATCAACTCTGCACCAACTACTATGGGGCTGCCTCTCTAGCCTTAATAAAGATTTTTCAGCTTCTCCATGCTTTTGATTGAT
This sequence comes from Cibotium barometz, assembly GCF_041138505.1. Taxonomy (NCBI): domain Eukaryota; kingdom Viridiplantae; phylum Streptophyta; class Polypodiopsida; order Cyatheales; family Cibotiaceae; genus Cibotium; species Cibotium barometz. The sequence continues at coordinate 17,157,452 of NC_141061.1, forward strand.
TCTCTTGCAGCCATTGACATGGCAAACAGAAGCTCTAATGTGAGTTTTTCCAACTCTCATGCATTCTTCTCTTGACAAAGCATGCACTTGAAGAACTCTTAGACACAGCTCCTCCTTGGGGGGTCTAGCTCTGGATCTTCTTGGCACTACTAGCCTCTACTCTGAAAGAGTGAGATGGACGCTTGACAACCAAGGCATGCACTGCAGCTCCATGCACTTGTTGGTGGAGTATCAGGTTTTTTCTCAACCATTCCTGATTTTTTGAATTCTTGCATACTTTTATTTTCTACTCTATGTCAATGTGTATGATCTGAATTTTAATTGACATGTTCAAAACTTTAAATCTAATCATAGATAATGATTTAATATGAGACAAAAATATGTGTACCTTGTGGTATCGTTGAATTTGATAATGGATGCGGTGATGTCCAAGTGCTAGTTGTCAATGACAAGATGGGAAAGTAGGTTTGTATTACATAAGCGACATGGATGTCAAGGAAATTTTGAAAAAGAGCAAGACCATTTTAAATTCTTAAAGGGCGGGATAATTTGAATTTAAAATTGGGCAGGATAATTTGAATGCTCTACCACATGCTAGAGCTGGAGAAATGCATTCTAGCTCTACCACATGGTAGAGCTGGAGTTGAAGTGACTTAAACCAGTGCAAGATGACTTGAAATGACAAACCATCCATCTTTGTATACGGTGTCTTCAAATAAGCACTGCTTGTGTCCCAATGGTAGCCAAGAACATTGCTAAGCTGGCTATGGAAGCTCCCTTGTCCTAGAGCATGCACAAAAGACCCCTCTCCACCTTCTTCATAGCATAGCTTCTCCCCTCTCTCCTTGCTTGAAATTGTACTTTCCTGCTCTTACACTCTGTGCATGAGATCTATGCAAGAGAGCTCTCATAATAATGCAAGAGAGCTCTCATAATAATGCAAGATGTAACTCTATGCATGTGAACTCTATGTATGAGAGCTCCTAATGCAAGACCTAGCTCTATGCATGAGAGCTCTTTCACTTTTTACATGAGATCTATCCATGGGAGCTCTTATAATAATGCAAAATATAGCTCTATGTATGAGAGCTCTTATACTAATTAATGCAAGATCTAACTCTATGCATGCGATCTCTATGTATGAGAGCTCTTAATGCAAGACTTAGCTCTATGCATGAGAGCTCTTTCACTCTATACATGAGATCTATCCATGGGAGCTCTTGTAATAATGCAAGATAAAGCTCTATGCATGAGATGTATGTAAGAGAGCTCTCATAATAATGCAAGATCTAACTCTATGCATGTGAGATCTATGTATGAGAGCTTTGAATGCAAGACCTAGCTCTATGCATGAGAGCTCTTTCACTCTATACATGAGATCTATCCATGGGAACTCTTATAATAATGTAAGATATAGCTCTATGCATGCGAGCTCTATGTATGAGAGATCTTAATGTAAGACCTAGCTCTATGAATGAGCACTCTAATGCAAGACCAAGCTCTTTGCATGGGAGATCTATGTATGAGAGCACTTAATGTAAGACCTAGCTCTTTGCATGAGAGCTCTAGTGCAAGACCAAGATCTCTATAGCTCTCATGCATGATATGAGAGATCTATGCATATGAGAGCTATTAATGCATGAGAGCTCTTACAATGCAAGAGGGATCTCATGCATATGAGAGCTATTAATGCAAGAGGGATCTCATGCATATGAGAGCTATTAATGCATATGAGAGCTATTAATGCATGAGAGCTCTTACAATGCAAGAGGGATCTCATGCATGAGACCTCTTAGAATACAAGAGAGCTCCATGCATAAGATCTCATGTATGATAACTCTATATGCATGAGAGCTCATCGATATGCATAAGAGCTCTCATGCATGAGATATATATGCATGACAGCCCTCTATGCATAGGAGCTCTCACAATGACTCGCACTTGATAACAGTTGTCTGCTGATCTATATGCATGAGAGCTCTCTATGCATGAGAGCTCTCTATGCATGAGATTTGCGATCTATATGCATGGGAGCTCTCACAATGAATCACACACAATGATAGCTCTATATTTATGAGATTTATATGCATGGATCTCTCATGGAAGAGATCCACGCTTGAGAGCTTTATGTAAGATCTCTCACAATGCATGAAAACTCTCTATGCATGAGAGCTCTCACATCTTGCGTAGATATATCCTAGATCTATATGCATGAGAGCTCTCACATCAAAGTTGGGTCCCAGTGCCATTCAAGACACTTGTTTATCTCCTTGGTTCTCGTCATGGTCTCTTCTTGGAGTAATTGGTTTTGTTGATTTGCATGGTACACAGCTAGATCAATGCATTCTAGCTCTACCACACAGTAGAGCTAGACCTCAAATGCAATTCTAGCTCCACCACATGGTAGAGCTAGACCTCAAAGCAGTCTAGCTCTACGATGTGGTCTAGGTTGGATACAGCTCTACCACGTGGTAGAGCTAGATCAAATGCAATTCTAGCTTCTTGGTTCTTGTCATGTGAAGTAGATCTCTTCTTGGAGTAATTGATTTTGTTGATCTGTATGGTACACAGCTAGATCGATGCATTCTAGCTCCACCACATGGTAGAGCTAGATCGAATGCAATTGTAGCTCCTTGGTTCTCATCATGTGAAGTAGGTCTCTTGTTAGAGTAATTGGTTTTGTTGATCTGCATGGTACACAGCTATATCTGGGTTGCTTGCCACACATTTGTGTTGATTTGCATGGTACACAGCTAGATCCGGGTATTTGACGGACTCTGTCGATAGCTCCAATGCTACCCACAAGCTTTCAAGCTGCAAGCAACCATGACTACATCCCAAAGCATGCCATCCGCCGACAGCATCATGTTCAAACAAATCAGTGCTTTGTCACCCTGATTGTAACAACATACCCACCAGTAATAAGTTCAGTCCATGAGACGACACCATGAACTGAGTGTGTCAAACACTCTTGGTTTTGTTGCAAGCCATGCCCACTTGGGAAACATATCGAGCAAAACATTGTCCATGATAGGATCTTGTTATAGGTCCTCTTTTACAATCCTTGCATGCACTTGCTTGCCCCTAGCTAGGGCTCCTATGTTACCACAAGTTGGCAAAGTGCAACAAATCGTGTCCGTGTTTAGATGCATTCTCTCACTTTGTACTTGTTTCAAGCAATTTAATGCTGCCTTGTTGAGCCCTTCAATCAACATATCTAAGGATCAGAGCATTCTGGGGAACTACATTCCATACTAATAGTTTATCACTCCCATTTTGTGTTGCTGCAAGGAACCCATATCTACGGAGAAACTTCTCATCAAAACGGATACCAGATCATCCTGACTGTCTACCCCATGAGGGAAATCCCGATGAAGTGCTGGAGGCATCCTAGGGCATCACCTGGCTCTTCCGGCCTTCGTGCTCCCTCATCCCTCATCCCAACCATCCCATCATCATGGCTAGAAATACTATTTGATCATCTGTGACATTTTGTGGGCTCTTGCATCCACACTGCTCCTCCACAACCTAACTACTCTTGTCATGTATCTCAGCATCTGAGACATCATCCACCATGCCCTCCGGCATACCTATCGGAGGGTTGTGCACATGGGAGGGCATTCCCGGGATCCCTCGGCCGCACAAATCCTCCACTACCTCACCTTGTACCTCATCCATGGTTGCGTGATGCAACCTTTCCAAGTCAATTATTCAAGCATCCTCAAAAGTGCCAAGACCGCTGCATCTGGAACAACAACACATGGATTTCCATGCTCTTGGGGAGCATCTGATGACCTTAGCTCTATGGAATGGAGATCAGATAGAGCTTTTCTGTGTGCAAGGATGTAGGCTAGATCCCTACCATATCTGCTAGGATTCTTGGCAAATTACATACCCATATCCATGGGGTAATCCAGTTCATTCTCACTTTCATCAAACAAAAATTCATGTTCATACTTGTCACTCAAGGCATCCACTACTTCTTGAAATATTCAAATGCAAAAAATGTTGGAGCAAGATTTGTTGCTTTTACCATCACGATCTGCATGCCAATGCTCTGCCTTATCAAGAAAATCTAAAAATTCTTCCAACTCCTCTTGTACTTCCTCCATTTCATCATAGTCGGATGCATTCTCGAAGTTCTTCACAATCTAGTACAACTTCTTACATAAATCTAGCCTACAAAATTTGATGCATGTTTCTTTCTTGGAACATGGGTCACACAGGTATGGGCAATCTCTGGTGGAATGACCACCACGGTGCAAGCAAATAGCACACTCCTTCTTCTTGTTTTTAGCCATTCAAGCAAGGCTAGATCATGGCAAGGCTAGGCTACAAACCTTGTGAGGTTATGGCTAAAGGAAAAGGGGACGAAACTTTCTCAGCAGGCACAAAAGGGAAACAAAGGATCTCGTGCCTTCCGAGAAAAGACATTGAGCAAGATGAGCTCTGCCAGAATGTTCCCAGTGGTAGGATTCCTGCTATGATGAACTCCTCATAGTGCCAAATGAACAGCCTTGCAACGGAAGCGGATGAAAATAGTTCTGATGGGACACTCCTTGTGCTGCTTAATCCAATTGCGGACGATTAGAACATCCTTCTATGCTTCGAGAAGATTTGTGAGGATCAGATCTTGCGCGGTATGCTTAGTCCTTGTGAAGGAATGCATCTGGAACATCATGAGTTTTCAATGAAGAGGCATGAATAGAGGCTGGCACTTGATGAAAAAGGCTAGGCTATGTCTCTCAAAGCCTTAATACTCTCAAGGAAAAGATTTTCTCAAGTAAATCTGAACATGGTAGCCACATCATCTTTGAAACTTTTCCTATCATATGGTTTGTAGATAGCATCAACAAACTTTACCCTTGGTATGGTTGACCTTGGGTGATCTGGGATTGAGAAGTGGTGCTTACTCGTTGGTCGGGAAGGCTTTGCAAACGTAGCCGATTCACGAGCATGTGAGGTGGTCAAGCGCTCGTGTAGCACCTCCTCGTCGGCGAGAAAAGACATTGAGCAAGATGAGCTCTACCAAAATGTTCCCAATGGTAGGATTTTTGCTATGATGAACTCCTCATAGTGCCAAATGAACGGCCTTGCAAAATGGAAGCGGATGAAAATAGTTGTGATGGGACACTACTTGTGTTGGTTAATCCAATTGCCGATTAGAACATCCTTCTATGCTTCAAGAAGATTTGTGAGGATCAGGTCTTGCGTGGTATAAATCTAGAACATCGTGAGTTTTCAATGAAGAGGCATGAATAGAGGCTGGCACTTGATGAAAAAGGCTAGGCTATGTCTCTCAAAGCCTTAATACTCTCAAGGAAAAGATTTTCCCAAGTGAATCTGAACATGGCAGCCACATCATCTTTGAAACTTTTCCTATCATATGGTTTGTAGATAGCATCAACGAACTTTGCCCTTGGTATGGTTGACCTTGGGTGATCTGGGATTGAGAAGTGGTGCTTACTCGTTGGTCGGGAAGGCTTTGCAAACATAGCCGATTCACGAGCATGTGAGGTGGTCAAGCGCTGGTGTAGCACCTCCTCATCGGTAATGACCTGAGGACTACCTACTCCTATGTCAGAGTGTGGTATCATGGGCCAGCTGCACTATCCCCACTTATGTTGCCTTCACTAATACTAAGGAATGCATCAAGGACACCGCCAAGAACCAGGGTGCACTGAACCCGAATAACCATCTTATTGGCTAGTACGTGCCGGCCAGCCAGCCAGCCTATGATTTCTGTCAAGTACAACCAATTTATAGAGCTAGCAAATGGTCATAGGTTCATATCAAATCTGTCAGGCAATGAGAGTATAGTGGGTGAGAGGGTGTATTTATCAGGTGGCCAAAAGCAAGGATAGCAATAGCCAGAGAGAGCGATCTCACGTAATTTCTGCTAAATGAGGCCACAAACATATTGGATGCAGAAGGAGAGCTACTGGTGCAAGAAGCAATGGAGAAGGAAGCTGTGGGGAGGATAATCTACTTAAGATTTTGGAGAAAGTAGAGCTTCATCTCCCAAAGGGGTTATGGGTTTCTCCATCGTGGGTCGCCAAGCTGTTAATGGGTCGCCAAGCTGTTAATGGGGAAATGACCTAACAAAGAAACCAAAAAAAAAGAAACAGGAAAAAGGAACAAAACACAGAGAAAAAAACAAAGAGAGAAAGAGTCTCCATTGCTGCTTAGTCAAAATCCATGATTCTCAAAATGGTCACTCCGTGCACGGATTTGGGCATCGCAATCAGTTCTCCTAGCGTGTCAAAGTTGGGTCCCAGCGCCATTCAACACACTTGTTTATCTCCTTGGTTCTCGTCATGGTCTCTTCTTGGAGTAATTTGTTTTGTTGATTTGCATGGTACATAGCTAGATCAATGCATTCTAGCTCTACCACATGGTAGAGCTAGACCTCAAATGCAATTCTAGCTCCACCACATGGTAGAGCTAGACCTCAAAGCAGTCTAGCTCTACGATGTGGTCTAGGTTGGATACAGCTCTACCATGTGGTAGAGCTAGATCAAATGTAATTCTAGCTTCTTGGTTCTTGTCATGTGAAGTGTTGAAAGAACGGTAGAGGGAGAGGAGACACACACACAGGAGCAAACCCTAATGTATATTGCAAACCCTAACCATAGAGGGAAGCCATGTCCACTCTCACACAAAGCATAATACACTAATCCATAATCCACACAACACACAATGAGTTGTGTCCACACTCTACTAACCCTAGCTAATGTCCACACACTATGACCAGCAGGACACGCGGTCATTTATGTCTCACACATGTTCCTACCTAATCTGCCAGCACATAGCATAGCTGGCTCACACTCACATCGAGCTTGAATCTCAACAGCCCCTCTCAAGCTCATGATGTACTGATGAAGATGTAGATGAGCTTGGGATATCAAGACTCTCAACACTCCCCCTCAAGCTCATCCCATGTACTCCCAACATAGTCCGGAAGTACTCAAACTTCTCCTTGCTAAGTGGCTTCGTGAAGATATCAGCCACCTGCTCATCAGTCTTCATATAGTGAAGATCAACTGTACCATCCAGCACCTTCTCTCTGACAAAGTGATAATGGACATCTATGTGTTTGGTCCTCGCATGAAACACTGGATTCTTTGCCAACTGTATACTGCTCATGTTGTCACAATGAATGACAACTTTCCCATCAAGAGGCTCACATAAATCTGCCAAGAGACTCTTTAACCAAACAGCCTCGTAAGTAGCAATGGCTGCACTCCTGTACTCAGCCTCTGTACTGGATAAAGCAACTGTAGGTTGCTTTTTGCTACTCCAACTCACCACAGCACTTCCAAGTGTAAAAGCATATCCACTAGTAGACCTCCTGTCATATGCGCTACCTGCCCAATCAGCATCTGTGTAGCCATGTATGTCCAAGCTTTTACCACTCTCATAAAGTAGACCATAATGTGCTGTGGTCTTCACATATCTCATGATGCGTCTCACTGCATCCAAATGTGGTTTCCTGGGGCTCTGCATAAACTGACTGACTAGCCCCACAGCATAACTCAAATCCAGGCATGTGATAGTCATATATATGAGACTACCAACCATCTTCCTGTACATGGAAGGATCATCCAATTCCTCGCCATAATCAGCCCGCAACTTCACATTTTGCTCCAATGGTGTACTCATAGGTTTACACCCTGTCATGCCATACTTTGCCAACATATCCAAGGCATATTGACGATGTACTAACCAAGTACCTGCATGATCTCTTACCACTTCAATGCCAAGGAAGTATCTCAACTCACCAAGATCTTTCATGTCAAATTTTCCATTCAAAGCTTTCTTGACATGCATCACATCTGCACTATGATCACCTGTGATAATCAAATCATCCACATAGATGACTAGTAAAACAATCCCATGCTGTGTCTTCTTCACATACAGTGAAGAATCTGCTGTAGAAATCTGGAAACCAAGTGAGATAAGATATCTGCTCATCTTATCGCTCCAAGCACGAGGTGCTTGCTTTAGACCATACAATGCCTTTTTCAACCTGCATACGTGAGTGGGATATCTAGGGTGTACATACCCTTCTGGCTGTGCCATGTATACTTCCTCTTGTAGATCTCCATTCAGAAATGCATTCTTTACATCCATCTGATCCATTTCCCAGCCATTAGCTATAGCCATAGCAATGACTGCTCTCACTGTGCCCATCTTAGCCACTGGACTAAACGTCTCATCATAATCCAATCCTTGGGTCTGTGCATAACCCTTTGCTACCAATCTTGCTTTATGTCTCTCAATAGAACCATCAGATTTGCACTTCACTTTGTAAACCCATTTACATCCAATAACATTCTTATCCTTTGGTAGTGCAACCAAGTCCCATGTATCATTATGGACCAATGTGTCCATCTCCACATCCATTGCTTTTTCCCATACATGCTCTCCAATAGCCTCTGTATAGCATGTAGGTTCCACATGCTTCACCATAGATGTCATGTATGCATAGTGCATAGCAAAATCTCTATATGTCAACCTGTCAACAGGATATCTGACTCTCTGGGATCTCCGCAATGCTTGCGGGTCACTCTGTACACCTGTAACTCTAGCATGTGGTGGCACATATCTGTCCTGTCTAGCACCAGGTGTGCGTAAAACAGGTATGCCAAGCTCCTCATCCAAACTTTCAGAACTGGATGACTCATATCCTGTGATTCCAATTCCTTCGACTTTCTTTTTGCCTTTATCCATAGCACTACTCCCAGTGCTTACACTCTCATGCCTCAAACGTCCTGATCATGGACGTACACTGCTACTCTCAGCTTCTGCTGCTGGCCCAGACATAGTAGTAGAACTAGAACTTGCTTGTGGTGGCAAGTTCACATGAACATCAGCCTCAACTGACTCAATAACACCCTCATCTTTTGCTTTATACCAACTAGCAAGCTCATCAAACACCACATCACGTGAGATGACCACTTGTCTAGTTTGTGGATTATAACACTTGTAGGCCTTTTGATCCTATGCATATCCAACTACCTGCAAGTCAACTGTCTTCTTATTCCATGCTTCCTCAAGAAATGCTCAAAAGATTTTGAGGTGTATTCACCACCTCCATCTGTCCTCAGACATTTGATCCAACAGCCATATTGCTTTTCTGCAAAAGCTTTAAAATCCATGAACTTTTTCAACACTTCACTCTTTTCTCTCAGAAAGTATATCCATGTCATCCTGCTGAAATTATCTATGAATGTAACATAGTATAAACTGCCTTTGATAGATGGGTTTTGTGCAGGACCCCATACATCACTGTGTACTATCTCAAGTGGCCTGTTACTCATATTTCCTTCTCTAGGAAATCTCAACCTTGCCTGCTTTCCAAACTGACAGGCTTCACAAACATGCATATGTCCATCATATTTGAACCTAGGCAAACCATTGACAATGCCTCTTGTTTGCATGTTCTTTAATCTCTGTATATTGACATGTCCAATCCTCTTGTGCCACATATCAATATCCTGTACCACATTCCTGCTCTTTGAGAACATAGCTGATTTAAGCTCAGGAATTCCAGCATCAACCAGCTTAAACAGTCTTCCTTCTTTCTTGCCTTTAGCAATCACTCTACATCCATGTTTGAATTCTTCAACGAAGCATCCATGCTCGTTGAATCTAACCTGTAATCCCTGTTCCACCATTTGACTAACTGAGGCCAAGCTTTTAGTGATTGAAGGCACATACAGCACATCTGTCTGACCATTATGCATGACCAATGGTACACTTCCAACATGTGTAATGACATGCTGGGTATCATCACCTGTTTCCACATAGCCTTTTACATCCATAGGCTTCATGTGCTCAAACCATTCACCATGGCATGTCATATGATTTGATGCTCCTGAGTCCATATACCATGTATCATCATTCTCAGCATTTGTTGTCATAGAACCCACAACATGCTTCATGGCAAACAAATGATTTGCAGTTTCATCATTGCTACTTGATGCATAGTTGCCACCATGTTGTGCATAGTTTCCACCATGTTGTGCATAGTTTCCACCATAATGACCACCACGCTGTGCTCTTCCCCTATTATCCAGATTCCGGAGAGGACCATTTCTTTTAAGCATAAGAATAAGGATATCACTATTGTACCAATTGGCCTACCGGGTAAGGTCTTCTAAACATCCTTGAGCGGATTGCAGGTGAAACAAGCAAAAGCAAAGCATTTTAGAGCAAATCAAAGCAAAGCAAAATTCTGGTTTTTGAAGCTTTCCATTAAAGCTTGGGAACATTGATGTATGGTGGAAATACGTGTGATTCTGGCAAAAGACATATGCATTTTTCAAAGAGGGATGTATTGGCAACCCATGTGCAAGCCTTGAACAAAGTTCGGAGCAATTTGGATGTATTTGATTGAGTGAAAATTCTGGTTTTTTTTTAGCTCTCACAAAACAGTGAAAAAGAAGCCCAAATTTGAAGCATTTGGAGTGAGTTTTTTGCAAAAATCCAAGCATTGATGGGTCACACATATGCCTAGGTGTCTTGGGGACTATTATCCATCATCAATTAACTCTACAACCACTCCAAAACCCCTGATTTGTAGGCGGCGCAGCCCATACAGAGAAAACAGGGCAGTTTTCTGGTATTTTTCACACGAGGAGGTCAAATTTCACTTATGTGCTTGATTACTTCCACAAATTCCTTAGCAATTGGATGCTTTACATCTTGGAGAAGAGGGATATGTGATTTGTTTGGTCAATGATGCTTAATTGAGCTGGGAATGAGCTGATTAAAACAGGCTGTCCACTGATTGCAGAGAAACAGAGCATTTTAATCGAGCAATTAATCTTTGGTGTTTTACAATTGGACAAATTCCTCTTACATGGAGTTGATGGACACTATTGCTAAGCCAATGAATGCTTGGTTGCTCAATTTGGTCAAATATTGAAGAAATTAGAGCCAAATCATTATTGGTTTTTCTGGTTTTTCTAGTTTTTCTGGTTTTTCCAAAAACAGAAAAAGATAATTACACATGTCAGATGGAGTTGATACTCAACATTGAGGTTCATTAGGTGTCAATGCAAGTTGCCTAGACTTGATTGCACCATTACATTGCGATTTGGAGCCTTGGAAGGCGTGTCAATTCAGGGTATCCCGCACTGCGTGAGTCAGTTCATCTACAGGTTGATTTCCTACATCAAATTTGGAGTTTGTTGGCTACCTTGGAGTATCTGGAACATTCATTGGAGTGTGGTTGAGCTGAGGAAGGCTCATTTACAGATTTGAAGTGTGCAGAAGGTGTATGCATTGAGCAACATGTCGGACAATCCAGTTCAAATTGTTGGTGAGAAGCTGGATAGGAAGAACTTCCAGGCATGGAAGTACAGGATAAATAGGAAACTTTTGACGCTTTTTTTACGGTTATTTCTGTAAGATTTCTCCCTCCAGCTTTTAAGGTGTGCAGGTGTAAGAACCCCCCCTTCTGATCTTATAATTATTCCCCTCTCTAAAATAAAAGAAAGATCCTGATAGATCCTGTTTTTGGCCTGGAGAGAAAAATGTCTAGAGGAAGGTAATTCAAAATTGAGATATTTTTTGATATAAAAATCCAAAAATGTCTAGAGGAAGGTAATTCAAAATTGAGATATTTTTGGATATAAAAATCCTCCTAGTGTCTAAAATGGTTTCCCCTAAAACAGAAATTCAAAAAGAACTTTCCAATGTACAATTGGAATGAATTGAAAATAGGTATAAAGGACCTTAGCCTAAGGGTCTAGATTTTCAAAAAAATTAGATTATGGTCCAATTAAGGTTCCTATGGGCCAATAGGATCAATCCAAGTGTAGGGAGGAGATAAATTGAAAAATAAAAGAAAAACCTCCCAAAATTGAGTAAATGCTCACATAAGATGAAGAGTGGACTAAGGACCAAAGAAGAATTAAAAAACTGAATTTTGACACCTCAGTGTTGTGGGGATCTCCCCTCATGTAGGCACCTTTTTCTCATCAATACCCCCAATTCTTAATAATCAATAAAATGAGATATTTTTATCTCTCCTCTCTCCTATTTCAAAACTAGATTCAAAAAGTAAGCTGAACTGACCCAAAAATGGTCAAAAATTAACCAAACTGATCTGGAAATTCTAGAATCAGTTGGCTTGGTTAGATGCTCACTTTCTCCTATAAATAGAAGCCTCCCCCTTTGTAAAAGTTTAATGGTGTTTATGCATTGTTACTCTACTCTTGTCACTCATGAGCCATCTACATTAAATTTTTTAATAATTCAATTATTTTTGCCTAAAACTCTCCAACGTGAATTGGTGGCCACACTATTGCTTCAAACAATAGTAGAACCCTCAATCCCTCAAGCCAAAAGAGAGCTATTTCATGAATATGCATGGATATCACTGATATTAATTATTAAATTTGATTTCTATGCATAGAAAGATGCATAATGGAATTGTTTTATTATTACAAAAGTGTTATTCTTATTAAATTTGATTTTTATGAATGGAAAGATGCATAAAGAAATTTTTTTTAATATAAAAGTGTTATTCCTATTAAATTTGATTTCTATATAGAAAGATGAATAAAGGAATTTGTTTTATTACAAAAGTGTTATTCTTATTAAATTTGATTTTTATGCATAGAAAGACGCATAAAGAAAAAAATTTATTATAAAAGTGTTATTCTTATTAAATTTGATTTCTATGCAAATAAAGATGCATAATGGAATTTTTTTTATTACAAAAGTGTTATTCTTATTAAGTTTGATTTTTATGCATAGAAAGACGCATAAAGAAATTTTTTTATGATAAAAGTGTTATTCTTGCTAAATTTAATTTCTATGCATAGAAAGATGCATAAAGGAATTTTTTTATTACAAAAGGGTTATTCTTATTAAATTTGATTTTTATGTATAGAAAGATGCATAAAGGAATTTTTTTATTATAAAAGTGTTATTCTTATTAAATTTGATTTCTATGCATAGAAAGATGCATAATTGAATTTTTTATTACAAAAGTGTTATTCTTATTAAATTTGATTTTTATGCATAGAAAGATACATAACGGAGTTTTTTTTATTATAAAAGTGTTATTCTTATTAAATTTGATTTCTATGCATAGAAAGATGCATAATGGAATTTTTTTTATTTTACAAAAGTGTTATTATTATTAAATTTAATTTTTATGCATAAAGAAATTCTTTTTATTTTAAAAGTGTTATTCCTATTAAATTTGATTTTATGCATAAATGGATGCATAAAAGGGATTTTTTTTAAGTGTTATTCCCATTGAAGTTGATTTTTATGCATAAATAGATGCATAAAGAATTTTTATATCACAATTAGAATTCTCTTAAATTCTATGTCTAAATTCTATAAATATTTGATAAATAAATGATTGAATACTCTAAGAGAGAAATTTCCATCGTTTTATATTCACACCACGGATTGTAAAAAGAAAATTCAAGAAATCTATCGAGATCGAAATATTCAGATAGATGTGAATGAATGGATGGGATAGGATGTGAATAGATGTGATGAGATGTAATGTGAATCAAATAGATGTAAATGAATGGATGAGATGTAATGTGATGTGAATCGGGATGTGAATGAATGAGATGTGATGACATGTGAATCAAATAGATATGAACGAATGGATGGATGGGATGTGATGTGAATAGATGTGATGAGATGTGATGTGAATAGATGTCATGAGATATCATGTGAATAAGATAGATGTGAATGAATGGATGGATGGGATGTGATGTGAATAGATGTGATGAGATGAGATGTGAATCACATAGATGTAAATGAATGGATGAGATATAATGTGATGTGAATCAGGATGTGAATGAATGAGATGTGATGACATGTGAATCAGATAGATGTGAATGAATGGATGGATGGGATGTGATGTGAATAGATGTGATGAGATGTCATGTGAATCAGATAGATGTGAATGAATGGATGGATGGGATGTGATGTGAATAGATGTGACGAGATGTGATGTGAATAGATGTGATGAGATGTCATGTGAATCAGATAGATGTGTATAAATGGATGGATGGGATGTGATGTGAATAGATGTGATGAGATGTGATGTGAATAGATGTGATGAGATGTCATGTGAATCAGTTAGATATATATGAATGGATGGATGGGATGTGCTGTGAATAGATGTGATGAGATGTCATGTGAATCAGATAGATGTGAATGAATGGATGGATGGGATGTGATGTGAATAGATGTGATGAGATGTGATGTGAATAGATGTGATGAGATATCATGTGAATCAGATAGATGTGAATGAATGGATGGATGGGATGTGATGTGAATAGATGTGATGAGATATGATGTGAATAGATGTGATGAGATGTGATGTGAATCAGATAGATGTAAATGAATGGATGAGATGTAATGTAATGTGAATCGAGATGTGAATGAATGAGACGTGATGTAATGTGAATCAAGATGTGAATGAATGAGATGTGATGACATGTGAATCAGATAGATGTGAATGAATGGATGGATGTGATGTGATGTGAATAGATGTGATGAGATGTCATGTGATGTAAATAGATGTGAATGGATGGATGTGATGTGATGTAAATAGATGTGATGAGATGTCATGTGAATCAAATAGATGTGAATGAATGGATGGATGGGATGTGATGTGAATAGATGTGATGAGATGTGATGTGAATAGATGTGATGAGATGTGATGTGAATCAGATAGATGTGAATGAATGGATGAGATGTAATGTGATGTGAATCGGGATGTGAATGAATGAGATGTGATGACATGTGAATGAGATAGATGTGAATGAATGGATGAGATGTAATGTGATGTGAAACGGGACATGAATGAATGAGATGTGATGTCATGTGAATCGGGATGTAAATGAATGATATGGGATGTGAATGGATGATATGTGATGTATGTGATATGATGTGAAACAGGATAGATGTGAATGAATGAGATGTGATGTGAATAGATAAGGTGTGATGAGATGTGAATATGGGTAGATGCGAGTGGATGAGATGTGACGAGGATAAATTAGGAAAGATGTGATGAGATGAAAAATGATGTGATTTGATGAGAATGGGAATACATATGAATTGGATGTGGATTAAGCAATGTGGATTGATGTGGAACAATGTGGAAAGACGAGAGTTTGTTATAGAAACTGTATTTATGACCTGTTTTTTTTTAATACTGTTTTATGTCAATAATGCTGGGGAAGCATTTTGACTGTCTTGTGAATGAGGTCGTGAAGACCTATTTACTAAATTTGCAACAGCTGACGGAGAGTCAACGCAGGACATCTCGCGTAGAAAGGTCGGCCGAGGTCTTGACCAGCCTCAATGGTGAGCTTCCGATACGGTGGATGAGGGACTAAGGAAGCGGCCTATGAGAGCACATTGTAAATTAGCCCTTCTTTTTTCAAGTGAAAAAAGAAACCAAGAAATCCTTTGATTTGATGGTTTTTTGTTAATATATGCAACCATGATGATTATTTGCACATAAATATATGTATAGGTTATATGGCTTTACACCAAGATTTGGATTTGATAGGGTTTTATGATGTGATCGAAAGGGAAATGTAGTAGTTATGCACGCTTTTTTTGTCAATTATTTTCCTATTGTAAGTCAAAAGAAAAATTTAGGAATTTTTCCTTTATTTAAATAAGTTACATATGTGTAAAGTAAGGGTGTTCAATATTCAATACTATCCCTCCTTTGTACACCCTCCTTTGTACAAGCGTTAAAAAATGAAAGAGACTAATTATGGGCTTATACACGTTTACTTTATTGAGTACAAAGCAAAGCATGTGTCTTAACACTAGTTTGGTACTAAAACAAGACACTTGAGTGTCCTTTTTTGGGGGTTGCGAAAAAAAATCAAACTCCTAATGTAGGCTTTAAAAACCAAAATGCTTCATTGGGCATGTAGAACATAACCCTATGCTTATGTAAAAAATGCTAAACATATAAAATGCCTTTTTATTTGGAAGTACATAAGCAACAAAGTAGCATATGTCTTGAAAATGAACATTTTTCAGGATTTTTCCAAAGATACAAGCATCATTCTCTCAAAAAAATCCAATGATATCAATAGCATTTTTCCCAAGATATTTTGATAGCATACATCAGTCCAAGGAGGTAGAAGTTCACCAAAAAAATCATTTTCCTTTCCTGGAAATTTTTTCCAAAAAAGTTACATAAAATCAGCAAAAGTAACGTGTCTTATCAAAACTCAATCACGCCACTAAAAAATAATGTAGCCCTATCAATGATAATGTTGATTATTGGTTTTCATGCTTGAGATGAGATAAATAAGCCATAATTTGATGTGTATGACACTAACTTAGCCTCCACTTAAGTAGGTTCTTATCGCCTAGTTCTAAAAAAATAGTAAAAAATAAAAATGTAAAATTTGATCATCTTTTATCAAAAACTAATCATAACTATGCTTGCACAAGTAGTCTACACCTATAGTTACAACAAATAATGCACTTACACAGCTTTCCCCTTTGATGAAAATCAAAATTAGGCTCATAATTAGACATTTTATGTATTAAAAACAGGTTGCGCAAAAGGCCATGTATGAGAAGAGGCCCAAAAAGTGGCTCTAAAGTTTTGGAAAATTCAAAACAAAGTAGTATTTACCCTATATAACATGGGTGCACCTCAAGTTTTACATTATTAGCTTGCATATGGAAGGAGAAAAATTCATGCTCCACCTGTATAAAAAACGTCATTTCAATATTAGCGAGTCAAAAACTTATCCAATAATTATCGTTTGATGATTCCAGGATTTAGTTTACATCATGGGCTTTCCATCAAGCCAAGTTTCATGATCAAACTATGTCCGTTCTAAAAGTTATGTCCAAATTACTACTATTTTGAAAACAGCAAAAATCATGCATTTTATCAGCATGTGTCCAAGAAAATTAAAATATTGCCTTGCAAAAGCTAAGAAAAGTGCAATTCAAAAAATCTCAAGGATTTTTTGGGTCTTGAGGAACATCTGTGGATGTTAAGCATTTCAAAATTCTTAATAGATTGCCCACAAAAATTCAAGAAAAATGCTAACTTTTCAGGACACTTTAGTCTCCAGGACACTTAAGTGTCCAATTACAGAACTAGTGTTAACACACATGTGACAACACATAGAGGACATTTGTCAACATTTTAAGGCCTAAAACACTAAGGAATCAAGGGTCCACACTTTCTTATGCACAGAAAGGTAAACAATGCAAATGTTTTATTTTCTCTCCCATTTACACTTTTGTATGTAGACTCAGCACATCCACCGATAAGAATATACTTATTGAGTTGCATCTCTATGGCTTCATCATCTCGCATGTGAAATTCGCATTTCTTCCTTGCGAATTCCTCCTCAAAGCTTTACTTTGCAATCTTGTCCTTGTCCAATGCATACAACCAACCATGAATGCACATAATTCAAACCCACACAACTCTATCTTTGAATTATCAATTTACAAAGTAACCAAGCCCTATCAACCACTTGTTTCTAGTTTTCTCCATTCAAACAATTTTGTGGTTACCTAGAAAGTTGTGCTAAAACCATATAAGTTTTTTTCACCTTATTAAACACTATGGTTCATAACCAATTATTTACTCAATTCACAAAACCTTTACGAAAGCCATCAAATGAACATTTTAATTCCTATTTCATGCAAAAAGATTACAAACCTTTTTAACTCATTCCTCTCTACCAATTTTAATATCATGCATGAAATCAAAGCATTATATTCACATAAATAAAAACATGCGCATTGATACCAAATGACAACCCATAGTAAGAATCCACTTACATGTGTACCCACTCAAGCTCGATACTCGCAATTGTAAGCCAAAGAAACACATACAAGCCACTACAATCATGCACATACGATCATCACACAATCACACAAACAAAGTCAAGAGGTTCGGCTAGCACTCACTACCCAACCATAAAGCTCCAAACCACACGCAATGGTAAGCCACCCCGAGCTAGGGGTCAAGGCAACCCTTGCCAACCCACACCCTCAAGGCATGTGTTTCCCATACCACGAACCCCCAATCCATAACCATCACTAGTACGACTAGCCAGTAGACTAATAGAAGCTCAATTCCTTGGAAGGCCTCTCCCATAATTCCATTCATTGAAACTCTTCAATAAATGAGCAACTATATAGCCTATATAGCCCTGAGTCCCACGGCAAGAATAAGAACCATCTAGGCACATTATGCCCTACCACGAGTCATAACATATCATGCCAATCTAAATGAAAGAGACCATGCAGTGAATGACAAGGGTAATTTGACTAACCACGTGATCCTATTGCAATGCTTCGTGCATATAATTGTCCCTCGTGTTGGGAAACCTCCTATGATGTCTTGTGAAAGCAACCACTTTTATAAAAGATTGAACAAAGTTGGAGATCAAATTTACACCATATACAAACTTAATGGCATAAATTAAACTCAAGATGTCCACATTATGGGCACCACCTACAAGCTCCTCTCTCTCTCTCTCTCTCTCTCTCTCTCTCTCTCTCTCTCTCAATTGAAAATTGAAATTGTAATGTTTAAACATCTTTTCCTGCAAAGTTTTTGCTGCTGTACATCAAAAAGAAGAGTAAGGTAATTTACACCATTAATTTAGTTGTACCTCACAAAGAAGGTTGTCTACTGCTGCATTACATTACAGAGCAAGGCCTTCCTCCCTTAGAGTCATCTCATCGAAACTCTTCAATAACTGAGCCATAAACCCAACTACATAGACTATATAGCCCTATGACAAGTTCACACAGCATAAATAAGAACCATGCCAACCTGTAATTCTAGCCACCTTCCACAAGCGACTGAATTCTCTCTCTCTCTCTCTCTCAATTGAAAATTGAATGTTTAAACATCTTTTCCTGCAAAGTTTTTGCTCAAAAAGAAAAATATGTTTATCTACACCTGCATTACTTCAGTTGTACCTCAAAGGAAAGTAGGTTATCTACACCTGCATTACATTACAAAGCAAGACCAATACCGTATGCACATAACAATGACCTACATATAGCACGCCTTGATTTCTATGAAATTCCAGAGTGATTTCTTTGGCGTCCTAACCTGCCCATCGATGAACCTGTTTGATACCACAAGAAAGGGCTCAAAGCCTGGTGCAGACACCACACCCTTCTAGCTTCTTCCCTACTTTAGCACACAGCACAAAAACAGACATGAACTGCTTTTTGAGTTCTTCTATATTAGTTTTCTCAAAGCAAAAAGGTATTTCAATGCCCCCTACATTTGGTCGGTGCAAATAAAAGAGTTTTACATGAATCGCTGTTTTTTTGGCACATAGATCAATCAAGCATATGCTAATAGATGTATTGTCTTATTCTTAGACTGAATTATGCCATACATAACATTGGAGTAGTTGCTGAACTCCCAGATCTTCCTACTACACCAAAACTAATTGAATGTGAATGCATGCAGCCGCACATTAAGTAGCACCAGATGCATGTATGCCCGGTGCAGAGTAGACTCAAAATGTTGCCAAAAGCATGCATGAAAACTGACCAAACCCCATTTAACATAACCAAATAGTATGCAACCTACAACTAAGAAAGCACCAGAATCACACCAGTGCATAAAAAACCCATTCACAGGCATAAGAAGCCTTCAAAGTCCACTTGCCATTCCAATAAGAAACGTTAAGAGGAGGTCTCACAGCAGATATCCAACCTTGTTCAAAAAACAGCATCTCTGTAAACCTTTACAATTGCCAAACACAATTACAACCCCTTGCACCAAGAGGAAACCATATACACAATCACAATTGTGCAAAATCCAATGTTAGAAGTGGTAAAGCCATGATGCTAGCAAAGACAGCAAACAGAATTGCAGTGAGCCACATAGGGAACTTTTTTGTTGGTATCTTTCGTCTGCCTGCCATCAGTAGTCTCTCCTTTCCCTCTGGCACTGAGCTTCCTGCTCCTGCCGGTGCAGCCTCAACCAGTGCCATAGCAGTAGATACCCTTGGAGCCTCTGCCTTCTGTCCCTGCTCAATGTTAACCTTGACAGCCTTTAAATCTGCTGTATACTTCTCCACATACTCCGGAAACATTTTCCGAAAAATTGGACTGCAAAATGTGGAAACAAAGCCCAATAATAAGTATCATTAAGTATCCTATCATTGACAATCCACAAATATGCATACCTTTTACAGTTAAAAGCAAGTGAAGCTTGAGCTAATCGACGTTTTTCTTCGGGTGTAGTCGAGACACTGCCTGTTGTAGGGCTGTTATCCATCTGTGAAAACACAAAAATAAGGTCACACTACGAGACCACCATAAAGCCGCCCTTACTCCTCACAGACATGCACCCGCACATTCACACGCCCACAGGGCAAGTATGACAAACGTCTTGTGCAAGAGAGGAAACAGACATCAGTGTGAGCAGTGATGCTTACCATAAATGACAGCAGCCCTGTAAGAATGCTGCAGCACCAAGAAAGAAAAGGGATGAGTAACCACAATAGCCACAATGGTTACTACAAGTGCAAGCACCAGCCATGTGCATGTACTCATCAATTTAACACCCCCCCCCCAAAAAAAAAAAAAAAACCCAAACATAAACCATCATAATATGAAAATACCTTGAAACTGACCACATCGGATTCCAAGTCTCTGGGTGAACTGTAAAGTCGAATACCAAAAATCTCTCAGTACTTCTCGCCTTAAAGTCTACCAAGCACTAGTACATTATAAGTGGAGCTTTAGATGAATAATATGAAGGGAGGATGCTGAGTTAAAGACATTACAGTCACTCATAGACATGCAGATTCTTTTCTGAGTGGCGAACCGCCCATTGGGAGTAATCATACTGGAAACCAAAAAGGTGAAAACAAGTTGAGTCCAAAAAAAATATTGCAGAGGGGCATCAAGTAGATAGACGACATTGTTGAACAAATTGTATCCTAACATGTAAGGCAAAACAAGGGACACTAAGCTAAGCACCCCACCATTCAGCCATCACCCATCTGACAATGACCAATGTACATCTATGACTGCACCTGTAAACACCCATGGGCCCTGAAGGATATGCATCTACAACTGTGCCTGTAAACACTTGCCTAATGCATCAATGACCATGCCTGAAAACGGCCACTCAACGAGCAATGCAAGATATAAACAGTGCATCTAAATTCTAAACTGTGTATCATATATTTCTTATAAACAAACAATCACCTTATGCCTGGAGGCTTGAAGGGATACTCTGCTGGAAACTTGACTTTCCCATGGTAAACTCCGCCTGTACACATTAATTAGAAATGAATATGAGGCCAAACATGCACTGCTTTTATCAAAAAGACCCGTCAAAGAGTTTTTTGACACAAAAAGAATAAAATCGAGCCAATGCCTGCAAAAGGAGTTCCCTCGCTTCCTTCCAAAACATAATCTGCAAGGTCCATGACAAACCCTGTTAGCCTTGCCATGGGTAGCATGTGTTTTTAAAACATTACAATGCTGACGACAACTTTGTGCAATGAGTTTACACATCGACGTTGGAAACAATTTGCATGATTTGAGAGGCCCAAAGGAGATACTGACGCCACTCTAAGATGTCACTAGGGGATGGTCGCGCAACTACGTGAGGTACAGGGTCCTGAAAAACAAATCACATGTAATACAAATCATGAACGCCAACCATAAAATGCCAATGAAGTACGTCGTAAATCCACGACATGATGTCAAATAAGCGCATGCCATGATTTCAAACACATGCACGACATGCTGTCACTGTTCGCATAAACCCATGCCAGATGCATGATGAGAAGCATCACCCATAAAGGCATCATTTCTTTGAGCTTTAATCAAAAGGGAGAACTTGAAGAAAGAAAGACAAAGCAACATAGCTGTCATACATTGAAAAGCTCCCAAATCACCCCAAAAACTATAGTCCTTGAAATGGGGGGAGGGGGCGAGGGGGGGATTCGTTGACGTTAAAATCTGTGAAACCCTAATCTAAGCAGCCTGCAATAAAACCCTTATCGGCTGTGACACCATGATGTCATGATAACCCTAATGCCGTCTGCCTGCCTACCTGCTGTGAAACCCTAAATGTCTAAACCTGCTGAAAACCCCTAACGTCACCAACCTGTCGAGAAGCCCTAACCCTAATATCGCTAGCCTGCCGTGAAACCCAAATCTCACCGGCTACATATGAAGCCCTAATTTCGAAGGGATGCTATAAAACCTCTTCCAAGAGAGCAATGCAAGAGAAACCCTACCCAGGCAGACAAAGGAAGAAGATAGAGGGCAAGGAAAAACCTACCTTGCACAGAGATCGGAATTCCTTCTGCAAGCGTTGCACACAAGCTCGATCCGCCATGCGACTAGGGCTCCACAGACCTCCGAGCAAGAGAAGGGAATGCAAAAAGGATCGCGAGAAACTGAGATCGAGCGGTTCTCAGACAGGACAGTAAAGGAAAGGAAAGGAGAGGAGAGGAGAGGAGGGGGGAGGAGAAAAAAAGCAAATATGAACTCTGTATTATATACAGGTAGGCATAAATTATTACTCCGTACGCATTATATATGCATGCAGAGGTTACCGACCAAAAGAGATGGTTTTTTTTTTTTGACCAATCTATATATATATATATATTACTGAAAAAAAAAACTTTACATCCTGCTAACGCTCCCATCTATCATCCTCAAATACAAAGGATTCATCTATCATCCTCAAATACAAAGGATGATTCTTCCCAAGAAATCCGATAACCAAGCAGAATGCAGGCTTCCACCATACCTTCAGTGGTACAACCCCTAGACGCCTATTTCTCCAACTCATCACTGTTGGTCTAGTGCCAGCTGGGTTCTCTACATAAAAGCAACAAAAGTGTAGCTTGCTTGCTTTACCTTCTTGTACCATCTCTTAGTTTTAGGTCCATATCTGACTGGTTTGGCTTCGAACTTCAACTTTGCAGGACCCTGAAAAAAAGAACACCACACCATTAGGCAAAGCCCAGTATGTTTGGAGGTCACACCCAAAGGAAAGGGATCAAGTGATAGCTGACCCCTAGGCGCCTGTTTCTCCAACTCATCGCCCTTCTTGAACCAGATTTTGACTGTTGGTCTGGTGCCAACGAGGTTCTCCATAAAAGCAACAAAAGTGTAGCTTGCTTGCTATACATTCTTGTACCATCTCTTAGTTTTAGGTCCATATCTGCAGCTCTGCAAGACCCTGAAAACAAGAACACGACACCATTAGGCAAAGCCCAGTATGTCCGGAGGTCACACCCAAAGGAAAGGGGTCAAGTGATAGATAATTGCAGAGGCTGAATCAACTAAAACCAGCTCTACCCCATTCAAGTTGTTAACCAAGCATATAGACCAGCACATACATATACACTTATGCATCAACCCACTCACATCAATTCCTGTGTCACAAGCTTTCTGAAAAACAATACAGTTTCTAGAATTCTAGATCTCCCACAAACAGAAAAATCTAAAAATATTAAAAATCAAATCAACATGTCCACCATTTGTTGCCCATCTCCCAATTAAACAAGTCCCCCCATTGTCCTTGTACCCCTAAGTTATTATGGATCCATTTCCCAATCTTGGACTAGGCACCCCTAATGGCAGGGCAGTCCCAAAATGCATGTTGCCCAATTACAAAAAGCAGTCTTACATCTAGGGCAGCATCTACTAGTAAAATTCCTCTGTACGAATTTAGAGCCAAAAGGCAGAGCTCTCATACATACTCTCCACAAAAAAACCTAAGATTTAGTAGGTATTTCAATCTCCCATATTGCCTTCTATTTCCTTCTCCAACAGCTGGAGGTCCAACGCACTTTCCATATTCTATTACAATAAATGACATAATGCTAATTTTAATTGGAATCATGGCTAAGCATAACTGTGGTGGCTATACACTGTGGCTATACACTATACAGGCATTTGAAAAAGAATGATGGTGGCAATCCCTTATCCCATACATACTAAAACTTAAGGAGCTTCTCCAAGTATAACATCAAAATTGTGCCCCTTTTTTTGTGTGTGCGCGAATGATGGGTATGAGGAGATAAAATGTACCACCATCTGCGAACTCACAGTCTCTCTAGTTCCCGAGGTAGTTCAGGAGGCGATCGCCTCAACCAGACATCTGTAGGTACGTGGCCACCTCTCCCCCATTGCATGCCACCCGAGATGATTCGCTTCTCCTCGTACAGTAAGCATAAAGCTACCCCATCTGGCATAACTTTTGGAGCATGCATCTGGACACCTAGCCTGCGCGAGCACATGATGAAGATTTGGTAGGTAAGGATACGCCTGCATCATGGAGCAAAACACCAGAGAATGCTCTAATTCCTTGGCTAGCACCCTATCTTTTTAAAAGAGAGAAACCTATGTGTGGGTCGCTTTCGTATGCTGACACTCTGTCTTTTGGCCTTGTGGATGCTAACACCATGCACAACCTCCATGAGTCAATGGTTGCAGATCTCAAGGCCACTCCTACTCTAGTGGCAAGAAAGTTCTTAAAGCACGTGTTTCCCTCCGCGGGTCTGCTTGGAGTTCAAGTTTGCAACAAACTGTAGAGCATACCTATTTTCACAAGACATATCCCAATTGAAGATGATTTCAAAAGATGGTTTTCTGCTACGTTTCAAGGCAAAGTCTCTCTAGTCAAATAACACCTTGCTGGGAAGGGCTTTTTTCAGTGTTGGTTGAAACCTTTGCACAGAGGGAAACTCCCTGCGCTCTAGTGCCTAGTTACAATAGCAACCTGGTACATATCAACCCCTGGCGCCCGATGTTTAAACGCGAGCATGTACTCCAGATTGATGTGGGTCGATTTCCCAAACCCGCCATACTATCTATGGCTGGAGTTGCCCACCACCACGGTGGTTGGTGTGTTGGGAAAAGTTCTTTATGCAACTGTCTCTGAAACTTAATGAAGGGTGTGGTCCTTGTAGATGACGGTGCATACTCTGGGATAGAAGGAATGATGTTACTGATGAGCTCGCTCCTCTACATTAGAAGGAATTGAGTTTGCATGGCTATCAAGTCACATTCTAGGACAACTCCTACAAATGTAAGCAAATAGGCCACTTTGCCAAAGATTGCCCGCACCAACAAGGGCACTCCTCTAGTACCAAGGCAAAGTTTGGCACATGGCTGTCAAGTTTGGTACATTCCTGGACTCCTCCTACAAAGATTGAGTTTGACATGGTGTCAAGTTTGGCACATTCTCGGACTCCTCCTACAAATGCAAGCAAACAGGCCACTTCGCCAAAGATTGCACACACCAAAAAGGGCACTCTTCTAGTACCAAGGCAAAGTCTTCAGATTCGCCCATAGAGGATGCATCACGTAGCAGATCTAATATCCCCTCTGGACAAGTTGGCTCCTCTATTACATCAATTCCCCGTGGCACGCTAGAGCAAAGGCCTCCCATTAGCGTGATTTGGACCCATCTCAGAATTTTGCCTCATGGGGGGGCAAAAGGAAAAATTCTCTAACTCCCACACCCTTCTACATCCAAGACCCTAACGTCCCTCCCTTGAGTCAAGGTAAGGCTTCCCTCAAGAAAGAGGCAAGAGCCAAAGGCCCCCTCAATCTTGAGAGGAGTGGGACTTCTTTCTACATTAATGCTCCTAGAAGCAGCACGAGCAGGATGGCCATCTTGCAAAAGCTTGGTTGGACATGTGAGTAGCAATCCAAAGACCCTTGCTCTTAAGGTGAGCAAATCCTTTGCTCGCTTCACCATTTGACTTGTCTATGCACCCACCAATGACTCTACTGAAAGGGATGCCCTGTGGGACTATCTTTGTTGCCTCCTCGAAGGAGAGGAAGCCATTCTCATTGGGGATTTTAACATGCTAAAGGATCATGCAGAGACTGCTCCCATACTTGTACAGACATGCTTAATCGAGAAGGAGGCCTGGTTAACGACTCTCCCAAAGTTGCTCCCTTGTGAAAGGCAACCAAGTGAATAAGCCTTCCACTACATACATTTACACCAGATGCATGTATTATAATAATCGGCTATGCATTCCCAATGATGAGGGAATAAAGGGAAGGATCTTGAGAGAAGCCCATGATAACCGGATAGCTGGACATCCAAGGTTTATAAAAACCTACGTTTGTGAAGAAAAGCTTCTTCTGGCCAGGACTCATCAAAAAGGATGTACTTGATCATGTGCGGCAATGCTTAATGTGTCAGAGAGTCAAGGCAGAAAGAGTCAAGATGCTAGGGAAATTGCAGCCTCTAGACATTCCACAGATGAAGTGGGAATGTATCAGTATGGACTTTGTCACTGGATTACCTTTAGTGCAATCAGGTTACAACTCCATTTTTGTGGTAGTTGACAGACTAACCAAAGTTTCCCATCTGATTCGAATGAAAGAAACCTACACTGCAGTGGATGTTGCCAGAGTTTTCCTTAAAGAGATCTTCAGATTGCATGGCTTACCCCCAGGAGGATAGTAAGTTACAAAGATCCCAAGTTCACATCAAAATTCTGGACTGCATTCTTTAAAGCGGTAGGAACTTTCTTGGATCTCAGTACATCCTATCACCCTGAAACAGATGGCCAAACTGAAAGAGTGAATCAGGTAATAGAAGATATTCTTCGGTCATGCTATGGCAGGGAACCCAAGAAGTGGTTAAGCCATTTGCATCTGGTCGAATTTGCTTACAATGCTTCTTATCATCGAAGCATTGGGTGAGCCCTTTCAAAGCTCTGTATATGGACAAGATTGCCTTACACCATTGACTTGGTCTGACCCATTGATCAGAGTCGAGATCTCCAGACAAATGCTTGATGACATGGACCAGCAAATGCAATCAATCCGTAAAGATATTAAGGTAGCCCAAGATAGGCAAAAACAGTATGCAGATAAAAAGAGATCAGAGAGAGAGTTTGAAGCATCAGATATGGTCTTCATTCGAGTAGGACCAAAAAGAAGTTTCTTATCTTTAGGGAAGTACAAGAAGCTCTCTCCCAGATACTGTGAACCATATCCTGTTATAAAGAAAGTAGGTGATCTAGCTTATAAACTTCTTGTGCCGCCCCATCTCAAGGTACATAATGTATTCCATGTCAGTTTGCCTAAGAAATATATACCCAACCTGAGTCATGTGCTTGATGATGAACAATTAATTTTTTCGACTTAAGGCCAAATGGTACTCCAACTTGAAGAAATCCTTGACGTTCAGGAGAAGGTGATCAAGAGCAGAGTCCTCAAAGAGTTTTTAGTCAAGTGGAAGTTCTTCCCTCTAGAGAAGACGCCACCTGGGAGAAAGAAGAAGAGATGGTAAAACGTTACCCCCACTTTGCGAGATGAGGACATCTCGCGTTTATCAAGTGGGAGAGGATGTAAGATTCCTCCTCACCCTGATTAATGAATAATCTTTTACTTCAATCCCCTGTAATCATTCCCTATTTCAGAATACAAGAAAATCGTGTTTTTCCTTGTTTTTGCCTAGAGAGAAGAAAAATTCTAGAGAGAGGTAATTCAATATTAAGATATTTTTTGATATAAAAATTCTCCTAATATCTAAAATATATTTCCCTGAAACATAAGTTCAAAATAAATTCTCCAATGTGCATTAGGAATCAATTAAAAATAATATAAGGGACCTTAGCCTAAGGATCTAGATTTTCAGAAATTTTTGGATTATGGTCTAATTAAAATTCCAATGGGCCAATAGGATTAATCCAAGTGTTAGGATGAGATAAATCCAAAGAATAAAATAAAATACCCAAAAATGAGTAAATGCTCACATAAGATGAAGAGTTGACTGATGAGTACAAGGTTTATTAGTTAAAAATTAAGAGATATTACTTTAAAAAATGAGATATTTTGGAGAAATGATAAATTTTTGACACCTTGGTAAGGATCAAACTCGATCAAAAGGGGGAGCCAAACTGGTCCAAATCTTGTCCAAATTCAGTCAAATTGAAGCTGAACCCAGTTGGACTCAGTTAGTGGCCTCCCTCATCTATAAATAGACCCTCGTTCTTTTGTATTCTCATTTGCGAGCTATATTATGCTAGTATTACATTAAAATAATCATATTATCTATTATCCCTTAAAATTTCTCTACTTTGGGGAGCTTGGAGATTCTCTCTCACTCTTCAACAACTCTTGGAGCTCTCTTCTCCACTTGCTAAACCAATTGATTGGTTGGGGGCTTTACTTCTAGAAAAATAAGCAAGCTAATCCTTGAGGTTAAAATGAATTTTATGGTTTTTTTGTTAATATTCTCAAATGACTTCTCTTCTCAACCCCTCTCAAGCTTGAGAAGTTTTCTAATTGGTTGTTTTAAATTCAAATCAAGCTTTCCCTAAGAATTTTAATGTGTAATCAAGAAAAAATTAATATTTATGCTTAATTAGAATGCTTTCTTATGTATATCTCTCTCTCAAAAAGAATAGTCATTCCTATGGCTAATTCTTTAGCAAAAGAATACTTCTCATTGATAAATTCTTATTTCAAAACCAAACTCTAAGCTTGCTAAGCTATAGAATAAGACAATGGTATTTTTATGCTTTTATGTTAACAAAATAATGGTTAATTCTTTTAGATTATTTATAAGTAGTTAAAAACTACTTTAATTGATTCTAAATTGGAAAGAGATAATCCTATCAATTTGGGAAAAGAGGAATAATGGAAATAGCTTAATCTAGTAGAATAATCATAATTAAGTTTATGATTATGATAAAATTATGATTTAAATTCATAGTTTAGATTTAAGCTTAAGAATAGATCTTCTATCATATTTGCATTACAATGTTTTATTGTTTTAAGAAAATTTAAAAATTATCAATACTAGCAGCGAAGCTATGGCAAAATTTTCAGAAAATAATACATATCTTATTTTATGCATAATGCTAAAAGAGGACTTTCTACCATATTCTAGGTTTGGACATCCTATGTAAAAAGAATGATTTTCATCATATTCATGGGAAATAAATTTTTAGTATTTATGCAAAAGAGGAATTTTTTGTGAATTTATTTTTATACAAAAAGAGGAATTCCCATTATAATTGAGATCTAAGTAATTAAATGGTAAAAGAGGAATTTTTGGCATATTTAAAATAATGGATATTTTTATTTAATTTAAAAAAGAGAAATCTTAGATAAATTTATTTTATGTATAAGAATTTTTAAATGATAAAAGAGGAATTCCCATGACATTTGGAATTCAATCATTTAAATGCAAAAAGATGAATTTTAAGCATATTAAAAAAAATGGATATTTGTATTTAATTATTATGGTATTTTAAGTAGAGAAAGGTTTAAATTAAATTTTCGTAACAAAAGAGGAATTTTCACCATAATTCAACCTATAAATTTAGGGTAGATAATTAAATTGGTAGAAAGAATATTCTTAGATATTTTATGTGGATAAATCACCAAATTGATATTTACCCAAAATTAGATTAATGGAAGAAGAGTATTTTTATAAAAACTCGATATTCACATATAGAACCATTTCTTAATCTATTATGGTTAGGAAGGAATGAAATTCATAAAGTTTGAATTTTCCTTACGGTTAGAAGTTAAGTAGGTTTTTATCTGAAGAAAATCCTTTTAGGAATCAAAGTTAGAAGTAAACCGAATAATTTTGGTTAGACCACGACTGTGAGAGGAGCGGCCAATAAACTACTTGCCCATTTTTTAAATCTGAATCAAGCAAAAGCCTCGTGACCAATTCCAATTCTTGACACAAAGAATAGACTACCGTTGAATTAGCATAGATTTTCCTTAACCGAAATCACGAAGAATCTAGTTGTAAATTCAGTCAAATGATGGGTAGATTACCTTGATGAGAGATCAATGACTCGTTTTTTTAGAGCTGCCATACTCTTCAGGAATATGAATGTGTAAATCAACCTTCTGTTTTCTAGCTTCACACACATAGCTTGCAAAGGATCCATAGTATATGGATTAAGTAAAAAGGGTTTTTTGTGGAACCAATCTCAAACCGGGAATTCTACTTGCATAGAATCTCTGTTTTCTTTTAAAGGATTGTTTTACACCAGAATGCTAGAGGAAGCATTTGGTATGTGTTTGACTAAGAAGAGACTCGTGTTGCAATAGTTGGCGGGAGTCATCAAGGGACGTCGCTCGGCAGGCAAAGCCTGTGAGACCAGCCTCGCTATGGTTAAAATGGTGTGCTTCCGGTACGATGGGCGAGGACCGACACGAAACGGTCCCTGAGTGAAGTGCTAGGATACCTAAGTAGGATCCTAGAGGGTTCTGACCAGGTGATGCTGCATAGGCTCGCGGTTACTAGGACACCCATGTGTACGTCGAGGAAGATACAGATGAAGTGAAAAGAATGACTTTTGTGAACTGAATTTTGATATTGGATGTCGTTGGTTCTTCAATGGAGAGTCCGGATGATATATTTTGTAAACTCAATATTTTGGAGGATTATGATGAGTAATACTATGATTTCGGAGACCATTGAACGATTTATCTCGAGATAATGGTCATCACGAAAGAAGAAATTTCCCACTAGATGTGGATTTACTCCACAAAGTTAATGGAGTCCTCATCCACACTCGTCACCACCTAATAAAAGAAATCATTACAAGGTGACTTATCTATGTGAGCAAAGTACCTCTGACTTCTCTAGACACCAGAGGTGACCCCGTCCCTTGGGTCTCCATGAATTCCACACACCACCACCTTGGGGCTTAGATCTACCTCTCACTCTACACTTCATCTTGACACTTGTCATTGTTGAAAGATAAGAGAGACAGAGTGGAGCTAAAGAGTGAGCAGTCAGCTCATCTCATTCATCTTCATTATTCAATCTCTACTACCATGAATGAGATAGTACAGCTAGGTTACCACTAACCATGACTAACTGTGGTTAGGTCAACACTGACTTATTTAATGTCCCACACATGAGTACAACTGGACACAACTGTAGGTAATGTCAGACACACACACATACATATGAGCAGTTGAGCTTGAAGTCTCAACACTCCCCCTCAACTAACTGCTGAACTCCAAGTAGCTGTCTAAAGTAGATAAACTTCTCTTTACCAAGTGATTTAGTAAAGATATCTGCTACCTGGTCTTCGGTCTTCACATGCAACAAGTCAATCTACCCTGCAAGTACCATTTCTCTGATGAAAAGGGTATGTACCTTTTGGATCTAGCATGATAGACGAGATTGCTAGCTAACATCACACTGCTGAGATTATCACAATGCAATATGACTTTGCTATCCAATTATCACAATGTAATATGACTTTGCTATCCAATTGTATCCCCAAGTCATTCAGCAGTTTCATCAACCAAACTGCTTCACATGCCGCTAATGCTGCACCCCTGTATTCTGCTTCTGTGCTAGACAAAGCAATGGTAGGCTCTTTCTTACTACTCCAGCTGATTATACTACTACCCAAACTAAATGCATAACCACTGGGTTGACCTCCTGTCATAGGCACAACCAGCCCAATCAGCATCAGTGTAACCTGTCAAGTTAAGGGATTTCCCATACTCATAAAACAGCCCATAATCCGCAGTACTCTTCACGTACCGCATAATCCTCCTGACTGTATCTAGATGTGGCTTAAGAGGCTTCTGTATGAATTGACTAATAGGCCCCACTGCATAACTCAAGTCAGGACGAGTCATAGTAAGGTAGATCAAGCTGCCCACCATCTATCTATACATAGTTACATTCTCTATTTCAGTCCCAACATCAATTGCCAGCTTGACATTTTGATCCAAGGGTGTCTCCATAGCTTTACACTCCGTCATGCCATACTTGTGCAACATATCATGAGCATACTGTTTTTGCAACAGCCATATACCTTGCGGTGTAGGTATAACTTCAATCCCAAGAAAATACTTCAGCTCTCCAAGATCTTTAACTTTAAATTCAGCCTTTAGCAATGATTTAATTTCAGCAATCCCTTGATCATCATCTCCAGTGATGATAAGATCATCTACATAAACCACCAGAAAAACATAACCATGATCTGTCTTCTTCGTGAATAGACTGTGATCTGCATGAGCTATCTGAAATCCATGCTGTTGTAAATAACTGCTTATCTGAGCATTCCATGCTCTCGGTGCCTGTTTCAGCCCATATAAAGCTTTTTTTAGCTTACACACATATGTCAGAAAATCAGTATGAACATAGCCTTCAGGCTACTCCATATACACTTCTTCAAGCAATTCACCATTCAAAAAAGCATTTTTAACATCCATCTGCCATAATTTCCAGCCCTTAGATGCTGCCAATACAATGACCATTCTCACTGTTGCCATCTTGGCAACTGGATTGAAAGTCTCTTCATAATCCAAGCCGTACTGCTGTGCATATCCCTTTGCAACCAGCCTAGCTTTATACCGTTCTAGTGAACCATCTAGCTTGCATTTTACTTTGTAGACCCATTTGCAGCCAATGGGTACTTTGCCTTCAGGCGAAATTCTTCATCCATGGCAGCACACCAATTCTTATCTGCAAAACAACTGCATCATCAAACTTCGTAGTAGGTTCTTTGAAACCTGTTACTCTAGTCATGTAAGCATAATGAATATCCACTATATGTCAACTTGTCAACTGGTTTTTTAACTCTTTCAGACCTTCTTAACTGCGGTTCTTGAGCTTGCCTCTCATGAGAGGCGGCACATACCTGCTATGCCTTACACCGGGCATCATAACTGAAGGTATTCCCAACTCACTGTCCAAACTGTCACTTCCAAGTGACTCATATCCTGTTGTAGCGGACTAGTCACATCATCAAACATATCCTGCTGTAAGCGGACCAGTCACAATGTGTTTGGATCGTCCTCGAATAACTGGATTTTTGGCTAAAGCAATAACACTCTGTGAATCTACGTAGATGAGTGTCGGAGTAGATGAACATCCAAGGTGATTCAGAATTTGCTGAAGCCAAAGTGCTTCAGAAGTGGCATCAAGATATGACTTGTACTCTACTTCTGTCAATGAAGAAGAAGTAATTCGCTGCTTTTGACATTTCCAAGAAACAAGTCCTTTACCAAGCATAAAACAATAGCCTGACATGGAACGCCTAGTATTGAGATCGATGAGGCTGTGAAGAGAATTGGCTGAGAATACTCATAGCATAGGAGAGATCTGGCCGAGTGTTAACCAAATAAAGTAGCGAACCAATAAGTTGGCGATACTCTGTAGAATCAACCTCAAGGGAATCATCATCTTTGGATAATTTTGAATTAGGATCCATGGGACAAGTGAGTGATGCACAATCATGCATGCCATATTTCTCAAGCAACCTTAAAGTATACTTCTTTTGACAAAGAAAGATGCCAGAAGCAAATTGCCACACTTCTAAACCAAGAAAATAGTGGAGTAGTCCAAGATCAGTCATGGCAAATGATGTTGTGACTTGAGTTTGAACCCATTTGAGTAGGTCCTATTGAAATTAGAGCATTGTGATGAGCTATGGTGGATCAAACACTAGAATCAACATCATTAACAAAGTGATTAGCAAATAATTAATTAGTGGGTTGAGTTTGAACCCATTTGAGTAGGTCCTATTGAAATTAGAGCATTGTGATGAGCTATGGTGGATCAAACACTAGAATCA
Organism: Cibotium barometz; assembly: GCF_041138505.1. Lineage (NCBI taxonomy): Eukaryota > Viridiplantae > Streptophyta > Polypodiopsida > Cyatheales > Cibotiaceae > Cibotium > Cibotium barometz. The sequence continues at coordinate 17,191,060 of NC_141061.1, forward strand.
ACATCATTAACAAAGTGATTAGCAAATAATTAAGACATAATTAGTGGGTAATTAACAAATAGATTAATGTAGGCATGGATAATAAAAAACCAGCAAATTCTCATTAGGGCAATGCCTCAATTTATAGAGTTCACATCCAAGCATCAAATCCCACTGATTTCTCCATGATTCACTCCACCTCTTTTCCATGATTCTCTCCACCTCTTCACTTTTCCCAGAATATCTCCACACTTCCTAAATCTTCTCATGCTACCCTTTATTCTCTCCTAGTAGATTCTTCTCACCTTTTCACAGGTTCTTTCACATTTACACATTCTCTTACAGCCTCTAACCAAGGGCTTGTTCCCGTACACACCCTATTCACTTGTATTTTCAACACCTCCCCTCAAGTGAATACTCCTAGAACACCTAGACCCTATACCAAGTTTGCCTCCCCTTACTTGATAGTCTGCGACTAGTGTCTACACCTCCCCTCAAGTTAACTTAGCACACCTTGACCCTATATCAAGTTTCTCTCTTACTTGATAGCCTGCGACCAGTGCCTCGAGTCCCTAAACTCATAGTCCTTGACACACTCTCTCTCTCTATGTGTCCAAGGCTTACTATAGTTGCCCGCGACCTTGACTAAAGTGCTCATACATACATCTATCTACCATGTGGCCTACATCATCGATGGCTCAGAGGTGGTTTTACTTTGTTGGGGTAGGTTACATTGGGTTGTGGGGTCTCTCTGTCTCTCTCTCTCTCTCTCTCTCTCTCTCTCTCTCTCTCTCTGAGATTTTCACATGGCTCCTCACTCTTTGGAGCCTCACATCTTCTCTTGTCTTCAGTCTTCTTGTCGTGGGTAGCTTCTCTCCACGCGTCTGTGTCTTCCTCTTCTTTCAGTCTTCTTGGGGCAACTTCTCTTCTCATGTCCATGTCTTCCTTCAATGCTTCCTCTAGATCTTCTTGGTGTGGATCTTCCTCTAGGAAGGAGATGTTCTTCTTCTTTTATTGGCTGGGGCCATGAACTTGTCTGTCATGTCTTCTTGCTCCATGTGAGCAACATGTTTAAATGTTTTGTTGATAGTTCTTTTGGGCTTTTGCTGTTTATCTTGTGTCATTATGCAATGCAAACCCAAATTTATGCGGGAGGTCTTACCTCTTGTCTTATTCTGGACAAGGGCAGTGTCTGATCCCATTTTTACACTGATGCAATGTGCCCAATACATAATGCATATAGCATTCATTCTAATGCACATTCCCAAATGCAACTCTGGCTGTGAATAATCTTGTGTATGGGGGGATGAGGTAAGAAGTGTATGTGATAGGATAAGATGTATATGGGTTGTGATAGGGCGAGAATGGATGTGATGTAAAAGATTAGATATGAAGGTATATGGGGTTATATAAATGGGAATGTGAAAATGGATGTATGTATGTGGATGTGTGGATATGGAGATGGGAGTATGGATGTATGAACATGAAAATGGATATATGCATGAAGATGTATATGCATAGATGTAAATGTGGATGTAGATGTAGATGTATAGATGTGAATGGAAATGTGGATGTGGATGTATGTGAATGTGGATGTAGATGTGGATGTATAGATGTGAATGTGGAATGTGGATGTGGATGTATGTATGTATGTGGATGTAGATGTGGATGTATAGATGTGAATGGGAATGGGGATGTGGATGTATGTGAATGTGAATGTAGATGTGGATGTATTTGAATGTGAATGTAGATGTGAATGTGGAATGTGGATGTATAGATGTGGATGTATGGGAATGTGGATGTGGATGTATGTGAATGTGAATGTAGATGTGGATGTATAGATGTGAATGTGGAATGTGGATGTGGATGTATGTATGTGAATGTGAATGTAGATGTGGATGTATAGATGTGAATGTGGAATGTGGATGTGGATGTATGTATGTATGTATGTGGATGTATGGATATGTATGTATGAATGTGGATATGGGATGTGGATGTATAAATGAGGATGTGAAAATGGAGGTAAGCATGTAGATGTGGATGCATAGATGTGAATGTGGATGTGGATGTGGATGTGGATATGGATGTGTATGTATGAATGTGGATATGGGATGTGGATGTATAAATGAGGATGTGAAAATGGAGATAAGCATGTAGATGTGGATGTATGGATGTGAATGTGGATGTGGATGTGGATGTATGGATGTGGATATGGATGTGAATATATGATATGTGATGTGAAGGAATCTGAAGTGAAGAGATGGAAAAGGAGGTGATTGGATGAGTACACATATACATGGAATGTGGAATAAGTAATGTGGATTAATGAGGGATAATGTGGAAAAATGAGAGTTAATATAGAAACTGTATTTGTAAACTGTTTGTAAATGCTGTTTGTAAATGGCTGTTTTATGTCAAGAATGTTGGGGAAGCATTTTGACCGTCTTGTGATTAAGGTCGTGGAGACCTAACTGATAAAGTTGCAACTGCTGACGGAGAGTCAATGGAGGACGTCTCGCGTAGCAAGGTCGACCGAGGTCTTGACCAGCCTCGGTTCGATTAAAATGGTGAGCTTCCGGTACGGTGGATGAGGGACCAAGGAAGCGGCCTATGAGTGAAGCGCTAGGTCACCTGCGAAGGATCCTAGAGGGTGCTGACCATATGGTGCTCGGGCTCTGGGTCGCCTAGGATACCCACGCGTGCGTCGAGGAAGATATTGGAACAAGGAGTAAGAGTTGTTTTGTGAAACCGGGCATGGATCTGGTTGACTGACCTTGCTGGTCCTCAACGGATGAGTCCATGGCTCTTTTATATGGATCTGTTGGTTGATCTTGCTGATCTTCAACGAGAGTCCATTTTGATAAGTGATTATATTGCCGAGTATTATGGGCTAGGAACTATGGAAACGGCCTCTGAGTGGACAGGTGGTGAGCGTTCTAGTTGCCAATGATGCCATAGATACTCTGATGAAGGAATGATGGGAAATTTGAGGATCAACCGGATAAATTGGAAGACTGTGATCAGTGGTACTATGGTTTCATTAAAGGATTGTTTTAAAGTTAGCTGATGATAAGAAAAAGGCAATTTCATATTGGGTGTGTAAGTGGTGTGCCTAATTTTATGTTGCATGAACTTCCGGCTAGGGGGCCTTGGAACTCTTTTCCTTGGTACCCGGGACAAAACCTAACCAAATTCCAAATTGGATCCCATCACTACAGTGGTTGGGCGGTTGGCTAACCCATGGGATCGGATGGGGTTAGGCTGGACTGATGGATCCGTAAACCGAGACTCAATTTCTATTATTAGGATAGATGAAGTAAGTCCCGGATAGTAATTGTTCTATGGATAGGAATCAACGGCTGTGCCTCTTGATGGGGAAAAAAGCGTTGATCCCAATGATCCAAGTGCAAGTTTCTTCCTTGATCCGACCGAGTATCTTTATAGGTGCGGTTGGATCAGCGTGATCAGTAATGATCTTGACTACGTTAGAGTAAAAAAAATTATCCTGGTGGAATCGCCCGTGCTTTCCGGGTAAGGGAAGTTTTTTCCGGGTTCGGTTTTGGAAAAACCGACGGATTAGTCTCTTGTCCGGATATCCGTGGAAGAGGCCCCGAATGTGGGACCCCTGTCCCGTGCGAGAAGTGCTACTTCCGCTGCTAGTACCCGAATCCGTTGCTCGGTGGGAACAGGGGGATCTCACAGTTGGTATCAGAGCATTTGGTTAATAAAGATCAATTGAGAAGACAAATAGGTCAGAAATTTATCAAGAAACACAAAAAGGTTGTAATTGTGTGATATAATTCATACAATTTGATATTCAAATTGAAATTCGTAATTTGGTAATTGGGTCTTCAGATGGAAGTACCGCAATTATATAGAATCCTTGACTTGCTTGAGGCCTAGACATGATGGTATTTACCTTATAATTCCAAGGGCCGTGACTATCCGTATATACTGAGAGTATAACTGCAGCTCTTTACTGACAGTATATACGAGTAAATCTAAGACTTGAAATTATAAGCGTTAATGCTATCCAGATGATGAATTTGAATGTGGTTGATATGATTTTTAATTCTGTTTGGGAACTGATGAATTGATTGGGATTCTGATTGAAAAATGATGATTTTTGAAATTTAGTTGAAATATAATAACTTGAGCAAAACCGCAATGAGGATGAATGGGACGAGTCCCTGTAATGATAAATGATGATAATGATTTCAACAAATCACTATGAGATTAGTGGATTGTGCTGTCAAAGTACTACTGTTAACACTTGACTCGGTATATCAAGTTAAGGGATGACAAATTGAAAACTTGCTTGACTGAAATTCCCGTGGAGGAATGTTCAGAAAGAAAAAATTTCGATCTGATGGACCATTATCGTGTTAAAGATATGAATGATATGATCTGAAATGAATTTATTTAATGATGAGTTCTATATAAGGGATAATTATCCCCGTATTCTGTTGGGTTGACCAGAATATAAGGAACCCCAGAATAAATTGGATCTTAAGAAAAAGAGTTGTCCTCTACCTTGCGAGATGAGGACATCTCGCACTTTTCAAGTGGGGTAGAATGTAAGATTCTCCCCCAGCCTTAGAGGTATACAGGAGAAAGAATCTCCCTTTCTGATCTTATAATTATTCTCTCTCTAAAATAAAAGAGAGATTCTGTTTAAAAAAAGGAAGAACCTTTTTCCTGAATACTTCTCAAGAGTCCCACCTGTTTTAAGATTCAGAACAATGAGTTCAGAAGTGAGAATCGATGTTTTGGATATCAAGGTTTTGGTCTTCATTCGAGTACGGCCCAAAAGAAGTTCTTTATCTCTTGGGAAGAAGTTATCTCCCAGATATTGTGGACCAAAGAAAGTAGGTGATTTAGCTTACGAACTTCTTTTATCTCCTCATCTCAAAGTTTTGAATGCCTTCTATAGAAAAATGTGCCAAACCCAAATCATGGAAAGACGGTAAAACTTCAGTGGCAAGTTACCGTTGGCTTCTAAGTTACGCTAGCTCCTTCCTTTATATAAGTCGTAACTTTTACTTGTCGTTCACAGTAATCTTACTTCCATCGATCTCCTTTCTTTCTTAATCTCCTTCATGGCTTGGCAACAAGAATTAGTTTTATCCATGATGATTTCTCACCTTCAAGACGCAAGGGAGTCTGTGAAGAAAGATTTTATAGAGCAGTATGAGCGCTCACTTTTCCCTCACTTGGGAACTTCTGTAGCGCAGACAAAATGGCGGACCTATCAAGACATAACTAGGGTAACACCCTGGGGTCAGCAGCACTTCCGTAACAATGTCCGCTTGGCCATGGTTATTGAAGCTTTGGGTTTGGGTCCCCGATACTACTGCGTCATGAGATCAAGACATCCTGGGTTTTCTGAGCGGGTCTTCTTACTGGCGTGTTTTCTTCCTCATGAGAAGATATGCCTTTACCCCGTTTTTGGCTTGCCTCTCAGAGGTCCTTTTCTTAGAACACCTCATACCATTGAGATAGGCGCAGCAATAACCCACAGAATCATTCCCATAGATGAGTTACCTTATACTTGTGCAGCTTGTGAGGACTGCTTTTGTGACCATATGATGGACGGGCTTATGGAAGTGTAAAGAGTTCCTCTATCTTTACTGTATAAGTTCCGAGAATGAATAAAGTTTAAATCTTGTTCGTATTTTGAATCTTGCTCTCTTTAAGACTTATCTTGGTGGTTAATCTTGATTAAAATTTTTCTCTAAGTCTCATATTCGTGCATCTTGCGAAATTATCCCAGTTTGCGAGATGAGGACATCTCGCATTTTTTTAAGTGGGGTAGAATGTAAGATTCCTCCCCCACCCCCTTTTTGATGTCTAGTATCTTTCCCTGTAATCAATCCCTCTTCAGAAATATAAAGACCTTGTTTCTATCTGTTTTAGCCTAGAGAGAGAAAAATATTCTAGAGAGAGAATATTCAGATTTTGAATATTTTTGGATAGAAAAATATCTCTTCTAATTCAGATGAGTTCCCCTGAAACAGAAATTCAAAAAGAATTTTCCAATGTGCAATTGGAATTAATTGAAAATAGCTATAAAGAACCTTAGCCTAAGGGTCTAGATTTTCAGAAATCTTTAGACTATGGTCCAATTAAGGTTCCTATGGACCAATAGCATCAATCCATGTGTAGGGAGGAGATAAATCCAACTTGTAAAAAGAAAATACCCAAAAATGAGTAAATGCTCACATGAGGTGAAGAGTTGAAAATGTACAAGGTTTATTAGTAAAAAACTATGAGCAATATTAAAAATATGACATATGTAAGGAAGGGGAATTCTTTAAAGGAGGTGCATATTTCACATAAGATGAAGAGTTGAAAATGTACAAGGTTTATTAGTAAAAAAACTATGAGCAATATTAAAATGATTCCATTATGACACATATGTAAGGAAGGGGAGTTCTTTAAAGGAGGTGCATATTTCACATGCTTGAATGAGTTTTAAACTCATAAAAATTGAGATATTTCATCTCTCCTCTCTCCTCATTCAAGTCTAGTTCCAAAAAGTTAGCTTAACTGATCTAAAAATGGTCAAATATTGACCAAACTGATTTAGAAAATTCTAGAATCAGTTTGTTTGGTTAGAAGCTCAATTTTTCCTATAAATAGAAGCCTCCCCCTTGTTGAAAAATATATAGTGTTTATGCATCGTTACTCTACTCCACCTAAGCCAGAAACTGTGAATTCATTTAATAATTCACTAGTTTTTGGAGCTTCCCTCTTTCTTCAATCCCCATTAGTGGCTCCATCAACATACTTAACCAATTGATTGGTTGGGGGCCTCTACCGTGAACAAAGAATCAAGCAAGTTGTAAGGTAATTAGTGAATATTGATCTTTCTATAATTTCTCAATGTTTCTCTCTTCTCAACCCCTCTCAAGCTTGAGAAGTTTAATTGGTATGGTTTTTTTTAAAATGCTATTGAAGTTTGAATAGTAGTGAAGAGTTACATAATTTAATAAATGCTATTGAAGTTAATTTTCATTTATGTTTAAATTCTAATGATTCTTATGTAAATTCTCTCTCTCACTCAAGAAATGGTTATACTCATGACCCGTTCTCAATCCAAATCAAGCTTTCATAAAGCTTTTCCTTAACCCAAGATTAAGCTATGCTTGAGGCCAAATTAATGGCTTTTTTCTATGCTTTTAGTTTATGTATATTGATGATTCAATCCATTATGGATTAATAATGTATATTGATGATTCAATCCATTATGGATTAATAATCCAATTAGAGATCATTTTAATTATTTTCTTAATGAGAAGTATTATCCCTTAGAAAAATTGAGATTTATCAGTCATAGCAGCGGAGCTATGGCAAAATTTTTATAAAAATTATGCATAAAATAATCTCATTCAAAGCATAAAAAGAGGACTTCCTACCGTATTCTAGGAATTATCATCCTAGATTAATTGTAAGAATTTCATTACAATCATGGAGAAATTGAATTTTAATATTATGCATATATCAAAAGTGTTATTTTTACCATTTTTATTTCATGCATAGAAGTATGCAAAATGGATAAATTTTTATATCAAAAGTGTTATTTTTACCATTTTTATTTCATGCATAGAAGTATGCATAATGGATAAATTTTTATATCAAAAGTGTTATTTTTACCATTTTTATTTCATGCATAGAAGTATGCATAAAGGAAAAATTTTTATATCAAAAGTGTTACTTTTATCATTTTTAATTTTCATGCATAAAAGTATGCATAAAAGAAAATTTTTATATCAAAAGTGTTACTTTTATCATTTTTAATTTTCATGCATAGAAGTATGCATAAAGGAAATTTTTTAGTGTTACTTTTATCATTTTTAATTTTCATGCATAGAAGTATGCATAAAGGAAAAATTTTTATATCAAAAGTGTTACTTTTATCATATTGGATTTCATGCATATAGGTATGCATAAAAGATATTCTTTTTATACTAAAAGTATGATTTTCCTCATAAATGGATTTTATGCTTAACTTAGATGCATAAGAGAAATTCTTTTATTCTAAAAGTATAATTCCCTACCAAATTGAAATCATGCATAAGAAGATGCATAAAAGATTGATTTTAATTTCGAAAGTGTTAGTCTCCTTAAATGGAATTTATGTATAAATAAATGTGTAGAGAAATCTTATATCAAATAAAAGAATTCTCTTTTTAAAAAAAAAAGATATGAAATGTGATAAGATGTGATAAGAGGTGTATGAGATGTGATAAGAATTGATAAGATGCGTATGGAAAGTGATAGGATGTGATAAGAGGTGTGATAAGAGGTGATAAGATGCTTATGAAATAAGTTAGGATGTGATAAGATGAATTAAGATGTGTATGGGGGGATGAGGTAAGAAGTGTATGTGATAGGATAAGATGTATATGGGTTGTGATAGGGCGAGAATGGATGTGATGTAAAAGATTAGATGTGAAGGTATATGGGGTTATATAAATGGGAATGTGAAAATGGATGTATGTATGTGGATGTGTGGATATGGAGATGGGAGTATGGATGTATGAACATGAAAATGGATATATGCATGAAGATGTATATGCATAGATGTAAATGTGGATGTAGATGTAGATGTATAGATGTGAATGAAAATGTGGATGTGGATGTATGTGAATGTGGATGTAGATGTGGATGTATAGATGTGAATGTGGAATGTGGATGTGGATGTATGTATGTATGTGGATGTAGATGTGGATGTATAGATGTGAATGGGAATGGGGATGTGGATGTATGTGAATGTGAATGTAGATGTGGATGTATGTGAATGTGAATGTAGATGTGAATGTGGAATGTGGATGTATAGATGTGGATGTATGGGAATGTGGATGTGGATGTATGTGAATGTGAATGTAGATGTGGATGTATAGATGTGAATGTGGAATGTGGATGTGGATGTATGTATGTGAATGTGAATGTAGATGTGGATGTATAGATGTGAATGTGGAATGTGGATGTGGATGTATGTATGTATGTATGTGGATGTAGATGTGGATGTATGGATGTGTATGTATGAATGTGGATATGGGATGTGGATGTATAAATGAGGATGTGAAAATGGAGGTAAGCATGTAGATGTGGATGCATAGATGTGAATGTGGATGTGGATGTGGATGTGGATATGGATGTGTATGTATGAATGTGGATATGGGATGTGGATGTATAAATGAGGACGTGAAAATGGAGATAAGCATGTAGATGTGGATGTATGGATGTGAATGTGAATGTGGATGTGGATGTGGATGTATGGATGTGGATATGGATGTGAATATATGATATGTGATGTGAAGGAATCTGAAGTGAAGAGATGGAAAAGGAGGTGATTGGATGAGTACACATATACATGGAATGTGGAATAAGTAATGTGGATTAATGAGGGATAATGTGGAAAAATGAGAGTTAATATAGAAACTGTATTTGTAAACTGTTTGTAAATGCTGTTTGTAAATGGTTGTTTTATGTCAAGAATGCTGGGGAAGCATTTTGACCGTCTTGTGATTAAGGTCGTGGAGACCTAACTGATAAAGTTGCAACTGCTGACGGAGAGTCAATGGAGGACGTCTCGCGTAGCAAGGTCGACCGAGGTCTTGACCAGCCTCGGTTCGATTAAAATGGTGAGCTTCCGGTACGGTGGATGAGGGACCAAGGAAGCGGCCTATGAGTGAAGCGCTAGGTCACCTGCGAAGGATCCTAGAGGGTGCTGACCATACGGTGCTCGGGCTCTGGGTCGCCTAGGATACCCACGCGTGCGTCGAGGAAGATATTGGAACAAGGAGTAAGAGTTGTTTTGTGAAACCGGGCATGGATCTGGTTGACTGACCTTGCTGGTCCTCAAACGGATGAGTCCATGGCTCTTTTATATGGATCTGTTGGTTGATCTTCATGATCTTCAACGAGAGTCCATTTTGATAAGTGATTATATTGCCGAGTATTATGGGCTAGGAACTATGGAAACGGCCTCTGAGTGGACAGGTGGTGAGCGTTCTAGTTGCCAATGATGCCATAGATACTCTGATGAAGGAATGATGGGAAATTCGAGGATCAACCGGATAAATTGGAAGACTGTGATCAGTGGTACTATGGTTTCATTAAAGGATTGTTTTAAAGTTAGCTGATGATAAGAAAAAGGCAATTTCATATTGGGTGTGTAAGTGGTGTGCCTAATTTTATGTTGCATGAACTTCCGGCTAGGGGGCCTTGGAACTCTTTTCCTTGGTACCCGGGACAAAACCTAACCAAATTCCAAATTGGATGCCATCACTACAGTGGTTGGGCGGTTGGCTAACCCATGGGATCGGATGGGGTTAGGCTGGACTGATGGATCCGTAAACCGAGACTCAATTTCTATTATTACGATAGATGAAGTAAGTCCCGGATAGTAATTGTTCTATGGATAGGAATCAACGGCTGTGCCTCTTGATGGGGAAAAAAGCGTTGATCCCAATGATCCAAGTGCAAGTTTCTTCCTTGATCCGACCGAGTATCTTTATAGGTGCAGTTGGATCAGCGTGATCAGTAATGATCTTGACTACGTTAGAGTAAAAAAAATTATCCTGGTGGAATCGCCCGTGCTTTCCGGGTAAGGGAAGTTTTTTCCGGGTTCGGTTTTGGAAAAACCGACGGATTAGTCTCTTGTCCGGATATCCGTGGACGAGGCCCCGAATGTGGGACCCCTGTCCCGTGCGAGAAGTGCTACTTCCGCTGCTAGTACCCGAATCCGTTGCTCGGTGGGAACAGGGGGATCTCACAGTTGGTATCAGAGCATTTGGTTAATAAAGATCAATTGAGAAGACAAATAGGTCAGAAATTTATCAAGAAACACAAAAAGGTTGTAATTGTGTGATATAATTCATACAATTTGATATTCAAATTGAAATTCGTAATTTGGTAATTGGGTCTTCAGATGGAAGTACCGCAATTATATAGAATCCTTGACTTGCTTGAGGCCTAGACATGATGGTATTTACCTTATAATTCCAAGGGCCGTGACTATCCGTATATACCGAGAGTATAACTGCAGCTCTTTACTGACAGTATATACGAGTAAATCTAAGACTTGAAATTATAAGCGTTAATGCTATCCAGATGATGAATTTGAATGTGGTTGATATGATTTTTAATTCTGTTTGGGAACTGATGAATTGATTGGGATTCTGATTGAAAAATGATGATTTTTGAAATTTAGTTGAAATATAATAACTTGAGCAAAACCGCAATGAGGATGAATGGGACGAGTCCCTGTAATGATAAATGATGATAATGATTTCAACAAATCACTATGAGATTAGTGGATTGTGCTGTCAAAGTACTACTGTTAACACTTGACTCGGTATATCAAGTTAAGGGATGACAAATTGAAAACTTGCTTGACTGAAATTCCCGTGGAGGAATGTTCAGAAAGAAAAAATTTCGATCTGATGGACCATTATCGTGTTAAAGATATGAATGATATGATCTGAAATGAATTTATTTAATGATGAGTTCTATATAAGGGATAATTATCCCCGTATTCTGTTGGGTTGACCAGAATATAAGGAACCCCAGAATAAATTGGATCTTAAGAAAAAGAGTTGTCCTCTACCTTGCGAGATGAGGACATCTCGCACTTTTCAAGTGGGGTAGAATGTAAGATTCTCCCCCAGCCTTAGAGGTATACAGGAGAAAGAATCTCCCTTTCTGATCTTATAATTATTCTCTCTCTAAAATAAAAGAAAGATTCTGTTAAAAAAAGGAAGAACCTTTTTCCTGAATACTTCTCAAGAGTCCCACCTGTTTTAAGATTCAGAACAATGAGTTCAGAAGTGAGAATCGATGTTTTGGATATCAAGGTTTTGGTCTTCATTCGAGTACGGCCCAAAAGAAGTTCTTTATCTCTTGGGAAGAAGTTATCTCCCAGATATTGTGGACCAAAGAAAGTAGGTGATTTAGCTTACGAACTTCTTTTATCTCCTCATCTCAAAGTTTTGAATGCCTTCTATAGAAAAATGTGCCAAACCCAAATCATGGAAAGACGGTAAAACTTCAGTGGCAAGTTACCGTTGGCTTCTAAGTTACGCTAGCTCCTTCCTTTATATAAGTCGTAACTTTTACTTGTCGTTCACAGTAATCTTACTTCCATCGATCTCCTTTCTTTCTTAATCTCCTTCATGGCTTGGCAACAAGAATTAGTTTTATCCATGATGATTTCTCACCTTCAAGACGCAAGGGAGTCTGTGAAGAAAGATTTTATAGAGCAGTATGAGCGCTCACTTTTCCCTCACTTGGGAACTTCTGTAGCGCAGACAAAATGGCGGACCTATCAAGACATAACTAGGGTAACACCCTGGGGTCAGCAGCACTTCCGTAACAATGTCCGCTTGGCCATGGTTATTGAAGCTTTGGGTTTGGGTCCCCGATACTACTGCGTCATGAGATCAAGACATCCTGGGTTTTCTGAGCGGGTCTTCTTACTGGCGTGTTTTCTTCCTCATGAGAAGATATGCCTTTACCCCGTTTTTGGCTTGCCTCTCAGAGGTCCTTTTCTTAGAACACCTCATACCACTGAGATAGGCGCAGCAATAACCCACAGAATCATTCCCATAGATGAGTTACCTTATACTTGTGCAGCTTGTGAGGACTGCTTTTGTGACCATATGATGGACGGGCTTATGGAAGTGTAAAGAGTTCCTCTATCTTTACTGTATAAGTTCCGAGAATGAATAAAGTTTAAATCTTGTTCGTATTTTGAATCTTGCTCTCTTTAAGACTTATCTTGGTGGTTAATCTTGATTAAAATTTTTCTCTAAGTCTCATATTCGTGCATCTTGCGAAATTATCCCAGTTTGCGAGATGAGGACATCTCGCATTTTTTTAAGTGGGGTAGAATGTAAGATTCCTCCCCCACCCCCTTTTGATGTCTAGTATCTTTCCCTGTAATCAATCCCTCTTCAGAAATATAAAGACCTTGTTTCTATCTGTTTTAGCCTAGAGAGAGAAAAATATTCTAGAGAGAGAATATTCAGATTTTGAATATTTTTGGATAGAAAAATATCTCTTCTAATTCAGATGAGTTTTCCTGAAACAGAAATTCAAAAAGAATTTTCCAATGTGCAATTGAAATTAATTGAAAATAGCTATAAAGAACCTTAGCCTAAGGGTCTAGATTTTCAGAAATCTTTAGACTATGGTCCAATTAAGGTTCCTATGGACCAATAGCATCAATCCATGTGTAGGGAGGAGATAAATCCAACTTGTAAAAAGAAAATACCCAAAAATGAGTAAATGCTCACATGAGGTGAAGAGTTGAAAATGTACAAGGTTTATTAGTAAAAAACTATGAGCAATATTAAAAATATGACATATGTAAGGAAGGGGAATTCTTTAAAGGAGGTGCATATTTCACATAAGATAAAGAGTTGAAAATGTACAAGGTTTATTAGTAAAAAACTATGAGCAATATTAAAAATATGACATATGTAAGGAAGGGGAATTCTTTAAAGGAGGTGCATATTTCACATAAGAGGAAGAGTTGAAAATGTACAAGGATTATTAGTAAAAAACTATGAGCAATATTAAAAATATGACATATGTAAGGAAGGGGAATTCTTTAAAGGAGGTGCATATTTCACATAAGATGAAGAGTTGAAAATGTACAAGGATTATTAGTAAAAAACTATGAGCAATATTAAAAATATGACATATGTAAGGAAGGGGAATTCTTTAAAGGAGGTGCATATTTCACATAAGATGAAGAGTTGAAAATGTACAAGGTTTATTAGTAAAAAAACTATGAGCAATATTAAAATGATTCCATTATGACACATATGTAAGGAAGGGGAGTTCTTTAAAGGAGGTGCATATTTCACATGCTTGAATGAGTTTTAAACTCATAAAAATTGAGATATTTTATCTCTCCTCTCTCCTCATTCAAGTCTAGTTCTAAAAAGTTAGCTTAATTGATCTAAAAATGGTCAAATATTGACCAAACTGATTTAGAAAATTCTAGAATCAGTTGGTCTGGTTAGGAGCTCAATTTTTCCTATAAATAGAAGCCTCCCCCTTGTTGAAAAATATATAGTGTTTATGCATCGTTACTCTACTCCACTTAAGCCAGAAACTGTGAATTCATTTAATAATTCACTAGTTTTTGGAGCTTCCCTCTTTCTTCAATCCCCATTAGTGGCTCCATCAACATACTTAACCAATTGATTGGTTGGGGGCCTCTACCGTGAACAAAGAATCAAGCAAGTTGTAAGGTAATTAGTGAATATTGATCTTTCTATAATTTCTCAATGTTTCTCTCTTCTCAACCCCTCTCAAGCTTGAGAAGTTTAATTGGTATGGTTTTTTTTTAAATGCTATTGAAGTTTGAATAGTAGTGAAGAGTTACATAATTTAATAAATGCTATTGAAGTTAATTTTCATTTATGTTTAAATTCTAATGATTCTTATGTAAATTCTCTCTCTCACTCAAGAAATGGTTATACTCATGACCCGTTCTCAATCCAAATCAAGCTTTCATAAAGCTTTTCCTTAACCCAAGATTAAGCTATGCTTGAGGCCAAATTAATGGCTTTTTTCTATGCTTTTAGTTTATGTATATTGATGATTCAATCCATTATGGATTAATAATCCAATTAGAGATCATTTTAATTATTTTCTTAATGATAAGTATTATCCCTTAGAAAAATTGAGATTTATCAGTCATAGCAGCGGAGCTATGGCAAAATTTTTATAAAAATTATGCATAAAATAATCTCATTCAAAGCATAAAAAGAGGACTTCCTACCGTATTCTAGGAATTATCATCCTAGATTAATTGAAAGAATTTCATTACAATCATGGAGAAATTGAATTTTAATATTATGCATATATCAAAAGTGTTATTTTTACCATTTTTATTTCATGCATAGAAGTATGCAAAATGGATAAATTTTTATATCAAAAGTGTTATTTTTACCATTTTTATTTCATGCATAGAAGTATGCATAATGGATAAATTTTTAGATCAAAAGTGTTATTTTTACCATTTTTATTTCATGCATAGAAGTATGCATAAAGGAAAAATTTTTATATCAAAAGTGTTACTTTTATCATTTTTAATTTTCATGCATAAAAGTATGCATAAGGGAAAATTTTTATATCAAAAGTGTTACTTTTATCATTTTTAATTTTCATGCATAGAAGTATGCATAAAGGAAAATTTTTAGTGTTACTTTTATCATTTTTAATTTTCATGCATAGAAGTATGCATAAAGGAAAAATTTTTATATCAAAAGTGTTACTTTTATCATATTGGATTTCATGCATATAGGTATGCATAAAAGATATTCTTTTTATACTAAAAGTATGATTTTCCTCATAAATGGATTTTATGCTTAACTTAGATGCATAAGAGAAATTCTTTTATTCTAAAAGTATAATTCCCTACCAAATTGAAATCATGCATAAGAAGATGCATAAAAGATTGATTTTAATTTCGAAAGTGTTAGTCTCCTTAAATGGAATTTATGTATAAATAAATGTGTAGAGAAATCTTATATCAAATAAAAGAATTCTCTTTTTTTTAAAAAAAAAGATATGAAATGTGATAAGATGTGATAAGAGGTGTATGAGATGTGATAAGAATTGATAAGATGCGTATGGAAAGTGAAAGGATGTGATAAGAGGTGTGATAAGAGGTGATAAGATGCTTATGAAATAAGTTAGGATGTGATAAGATGAATTAAGATGTGTATGGGGGGATGAGGTAAGAAGTGTATGTGATAGGATAAGATGTATATGGGTTGTGATAGGGCGAGAATGGATGTGATGTAAAAGATTAGATGTGAAGGTATATGGGGTTATATAAATGGGAATGTGAAAATGGATGTATGTATGTGGATGTGTGGATATGGAGATGGGAGTATGGATGTATGAACATGAAAATGGATATATGCATGAAGATGTATATGCATAGATGTAAATGTGGATGTAGATGTAGATGTATAGATGTGAATGGAAATGTGGATGTGGATGTATGTGAATGTGGATGTAGATGTGGATGTATAGATGTGAATGTGGAATGTGGATGTGGATGTATGTATGTATGTGGATGTAGATGTGGATGTATAGATGTGAATGGGAATGGGGATGTGGATGTATGTGAATGTGAATGTAGATGTGGATGTATGTGAATGTGAATGTAGATGTGAATGTGGAATGTGGATGTATAGATGTGGATGTATGGGAATGTGGATGTGGATGTGGATGTATGTGAATGTGAATGTAGATGTGGATGTATAGATGTGAATGTGGAATGTGGATGTGGATGTATGTATGTGAATGTAGATGTGGATGTATAGATGTGAATGTGGAATGTGGATGTGGATGTATGTATGTGAATGTGAATGTAGATGTGGATGTATAGATGTGAATGTGGAATGTGGATGTGGATGTATGTATGTATGTATGTGGATGTAGATGTGGATGTATGGATGTGTATGTATGAATGTGGATATGGGATGTGGATGTATAAATGAGGATGTGAAAATGGAGGTAAGCATGTAGATGTGGATGCATAGATGTGAATGTGGATGTGGATGTGGATGTGGATATGGATGTGTATGTATGAATGTGGATATGGGATGTGGATGTATAAATGAGGATGTGAAAATGGAGATAAGCATGTAGATGTGGATGTATGGATGTGAATGTGAATGTGGATGTGGATGTGGATGTATGGATGTGGATATGGATGTGAATATATGATATGTGATGTGAAGGAATCTGAAGTGAAGAGATGGAAAAGGAGGTGATTGGATGAGTACACATATACATGGAATGTGGAATAAATAATGTGGATTAATGAGGGATAATGTGGAAAAATGAGAGTTAATATAGAAACTGTATTTGTAAACTGTTTGTAAATGCTGTTTGTAAATGGCTGTTTTATGTCAAGAATGCTGGGGAAGCATTTTGACCGTCTTGTGATTAAGGTCGTGGAGACCTAACTGATAAAGTTGCAACTGCTGACGGAGAGTCAATGGAGGACGTCTCGCGTAGCAAGGTCGACCGAGGTCTTGACCAGCCTCGGTTCGATTAAAATGGTGAGCTTCCGGTACGGTGGATGAGGGACCAAGGAAGCGGCCTATGAGTGAAGCGCTAGGTCACCTGCGAAGGATCCTAGAGGGTGCTGACCATACGGTGCTCAGGCTCTGGGTCGCCTAGGCCCTACCCACGCGTGCATCGAGGAAGATATTGGAACAAGGAGTAAGAGTTGTTTTGTGAAACCGGGCATGGATCTGGTTGACTGACCTTGCTGGTCCTCAACGGATGAGTCCATGGCTCTTTTATATGGATCTGTTGGTTGATCTTGCTGATCTTCAACGAGAGTCCATTTTGATAAGTGATTATATTGCCGAGTATTATGGGCTAGGAACTATGGAAACGGCCTCTGAGTGGACAGGTGGTGAGCGTTCTAGTTGCCAATGATGCCATAGATACTCTGATGAAGGAATGATGGGAAATTTGAGGATCAACCGGATAAATTGGAAGACTGTGATCAGTGGTACTATGGTTTCATTAAAGGATTGTTTTAAAGTTAGCTGATGATAAGAAAAAGGCAATTTCATATTGGGTGTGTAAGTGGTGTGCCTAATTTTATGTTGCATGAACTTCCGGCTAGGGGGCCTTGGAACTCTTTTCCTTGGTACCCGGGACAAAACCTAACCAAATTCCAAATTGGATCCCATCACTACAGTGGTTGGGCGGTTGGCTAACCCATGGGATCGGATGGGGTTAGGCTGGACTGATGGATCCGTAAACCGAGACTCAATTTCTATTATTACGATAGATGAAGTAAGTCCCGGATAGTAATTGTTCTATGGATAGGAATCAACGGCTGTGCCTCTTGATGGGGAAAAAAGCGTTGATCCCAATGATCCAAGTGCAAGTTTCTTCCTTGATCCGACCGAGTATCTTTATAGGTGCAGTTGGATCAGCGTGATCAGTAATGATCTTGACTACGTTAGAGTAAAAAAAATTATCCTGGTGGAATCGCCCGTGCTTTCCGGGTAAGGGAAGTTTTTTCCGGGTTCGGTTTTGGAAAAACCGACGGATTAGTCTCTTGTCCGGATATCCGTGGACGAGGCCCCGAATGTGGGACCCCTGTCCCGTGCGAGAAGTGCTACTTCCGCTGCTAGTACCCGAATCCGTTGCTCGGTGGGAACAGGGGGATCTCACAGTTGGTATCAGAGCATTTGGTTAATAAAGATCAATTGAGAAGACAAATAGGTCAGAAATTTATCAAGAAACACAAAAAGGTTGTAATTGTGTGATATAATTCATACAATTTGATATTCAAATTGAAATTCGTAATTTGGTAATTGGGTCTTCAGATGGAAGTACCGCAATTATATAGAATCCTTGACTTGCTTGAGGCCTAGACATGATGGTATTTACCTTATAATTCCAAGGGCCGTGACTATCCGTATATACCGAGAGTATAACTGCAGCTCTTTACTGACAGTATATACGAGTAAATCTAAGACTTGAAATTATAAGCGTTAATGCTATCCAGATGATGAATTTGAATGTGGTTGATATGATTTTTAATTCTGTTTGGGAACTGATGAATTGATTGGGATTCTGATTGAAAAATGATGATTTTTGAAATTTAGTTGAAATATAATAACTTGAGCAAAACCGCAATGAGGATGAATGGGACGAGTCCCTGTAATGATAAATGATGATAATGATTTCAACAAATCACTATGAGATTAGTGGATTGTGCTGTCAAAGTACTACTGTTAACACTTGACTCGGTATATCAAGTTAAGGGATGACAAATTGAAAACTTGCTTGACTGAAATTCCCGTGGAGGAATGTTCAGAAAGAAAAAATTTCGATCTGATGGACCATTATCGTGTTAAAGATATGAATGATATGATCTGAAATGAATTTATTTAATGATGAGTTCTATATAAGGGATAATTATCCCCGTATTCTGTTGGGTTGACCAGAATATAAGGAACCCCAGAATAAATTGGATCTTAAGAAAAAGAGTTGTCCTCTACCTTGCGAGATGAGGACATCTCGCACTTTTCAAGTGGGGTAGAATGTAAGATTCTCCCCCAGCCTTAGAGGTATACAGGAGAAAGAATCTCCCTTTCTGATCTTATAATTATTCTCTCTCTAAAATAAAAGAAAGATTCTGTTTAAAAAAAGGAAGAACCTTTTTCCTGAATACTTCTCAAGAGTCCCACCTGTTTTAAGATTCAGAACAATGAGTTCAGAAGTGAGAATCGATGTTTTGGATATCAAGGTTTTGGTCTTCATTCGAGTACGGCCCAAAAGAAGTTCTTTATCTCTTGGGAAGAAGTTATCTCCCAGATATTGTGGACCAAAGAAAGTAGGTGATTTAGCTTACGAACTTCTTTTATCTCCTCATCTCAAAGTTTTGAATGCCTTCTATAGAAAAATGTGCCAAACCCAAATCATGGAAAGACGGTAAAACTTCAGTGGCAAGTTACCGTTGGCTTCTAAGTTACGCTAGCTCCTTCCTTTATATAAGTCGTAACTTTTACTTGTCGTTCACAGTAATCTTACTTCCATCGATCTCCTTTCTTTCTTAATCTCCTTCATGGCTTGGCAACAAGAATTAGTTTTATCCATGATGATTTCTCACCTTCAAGACGCAAGGGAGTCTGTGAAGAAAGATTTTATAGAGCAGTATGAGCGCTCACTTTTCCCTCACTTGGGAACTTCTGTAGCGCAGACAAAATGGCGGACCTATCAAGACATAACTAGGGTAACACCCTGGGGTCAGCAGCACTTCCGTAACAATGTCCGCTTGGCCATGGTTATTGAAGCTTTGGGTTTGGGTCCCCGATACTACTGCGTCATGAGATCAAGACATCCTGGGTTTTCTGAGCGGGTCTTCTTACTGGCGTGTTTTCTTCCTCATGAGAAGATATGCCTTTACCCCGTTTTTGGCTTGCCTCTCAGAGGTCCTTTTCTTAGAACACCTCATACCACTGAGATAGGCGCAGCAATAACCCATAGAATCATTCCCATAGATGAGTTACCTTATACTTGTGCAGCTTGTGAGGACTGCTTTTGTGACCATATGATGGACGGGCTTATGGAAGTGTAAAGAGTTCCTCTATCTTTACTGTATAAGTTCCGAGAATGAATAAAGTTTAAATCTTGTTCGTATTTTGAATCTTGCTCTCTTTAAGACTTATCTTGGTGGTTAATCTTGATTAAAATTTTTCTCTAAGTCTCATATTCGTGCATCTTGCGAAATTATCCCAGTTTGCGAGATGAGGACATCTCGCATTTTTTTAAGTGGGGTAGAATGTAAGATTCCTCCCCCACCCCCTTTTTGATGTCTAGTATCTTTCCCTGTAATCAATCCCTCTTCAGAAATATAAAGACCTTGTTTCTATCTGTTTTAGCCTAGAGAGAGAAAAATATTCTAGAGAGAGAATATTCAGATTTTGAATATTTTTGTATAGAAAAATATCTCTTCTAATTCAGATGAGTTCCCCTGAAACAGAAATTCAAAAAGAATTTTCCAATGTGCAATTGAAATTAATTGAAAATAGCTATAAAGAACCTTAGCCTAAGGGTCTAGATTTTCAGAAATCTTTAGACTATGGTCCAATTAAGGTTCCTATGGACCAATAGCATCAATCCATGTGTAGGGAGGAGATAAATCCAACTTGTAAAAAAAAAATACCCAAAAATGAGTAAATGCTCACATGAGGTGAAGAGTTGAAAATGTACAAGGTTTATTAGTAAAAAACTATGAGCAATATTAAAAATATGACATATGTAAGGAAGGGGAATTCTTTAAAGGAGGTGCATATTTCACATAAGATGAAGAGTTGAAAATGTACAAGGATTATTAGTAAAAAACTATGAGCAATATTAAAAATATGACATATGTAAGGAAGGGGAATTCTTTAAAGGAGGTGCATATTTCACATAAGATGAAGAGTTGAAAATGTACAAGGATTATTAGTAAAAAACTATGAGCAATATTAAAAATATGACATATGTAAGGAAGGGGAATTCTTTAAAGGAGGTGCATATTTCACATAAGATGAAGAGTTGAAAATGTACAAGGTTTATTAGTAAAAAAACTATGAGCAATATTAAAATGATTCCATTATGACACATATGTAAGGAAGGGGAGTTCTTTAAAGGAGGTGCATATTTCACATGCTTGAATGAGTTTTAAACTCATAAAAATTGAGATATTTCATCTCTCCTCTCTCCTCATTCAAGTCTAGTTCCAAAAAGTTAGCTTAACTGATCTAAAAATGGTCAAATATTGACCAAACTGATTTAGAAAATTCTAGAATCAGTTTGTTTGGTTAGGAGCTCAATTTTTCCTATAAATAGAAGCCTCCCCCTTGTTGAAAAATATATAGTGTTTATGCATCGTTACTCTACTCCACCTAAGCCAGAAACTGTGAATTCATTTAATAATTCACTAGTTTTTGGAGCTTCCCTCTTTCTTCAATCCCCATTAGTGGCTCCATCAACATACTTAACCAATTGATTGGTTGGGGGCCTCTACCGTGAACAAAGAATCAAGCAAGTTGTAAGGTAATTAGTGAATATTGATCTTTCTATAATTTCTCAATGTTTCTCTCTTCTCAACCCCTCTCAAGCTTGAGAAGTTTAATTGGTATGGTTTTTTTTTAAATGCTATTGAAGTTTGAATAGTAGTGAAGAGTTACATAATTTAATAAATGCTATTGAAGTTAATTTTCATTTATGTTTAAATTCTAATGATTCTTATGTAAATTCTCTCTCTCACTCAAGAAATGGTTATACTCATGACCCGTTCTCAATCCAAATCAAGCTTTCATAAAGCTTTTCCTTAACCCAAGATTAAGCTATGCTTGAGGCCAAATTAATGGCTTTTTTCTATGCTTTTAGTTTATGTATATTGATGATTCAATCCATTATGGATTAATAATCCAATTAGAGATCATTTTAATTATTTTCTTAATGATAAGTATTATCCCTTAGAAAAATTGAGATTTATCAGTCATAGCAGCAGAGCTATGGTAAAATTTTTATAAAAATTATGCATAAAATAATCTCATTCAAAGCATAAAAAGAGGACTTCCTACCGTATTCTAGGAATTATCATCCTAGATTAATTGAAAGAATTTCATTACAATCATGGAGAAATTGAATTTTAATATTATGCATATATCAAAAGTGTTATTTTTACCATTTTTATTTCATGCATAGAAGTATGCAAAATGGATAAATTTTTATATCAAAAGTGTTATTTTTACCATTTTTATTTCATGCATAGAAGTATGCATAATGGATAAATTTTTATATCAAAAGTGTTATTTTTACCATTTTTATTTCATGCATAGAAGTATGCATAAAGGAAAATTTTTTATATCAAAAGTGTTACTTTTATCATTTTTAATTTTCATGCATAAAAGTATGCATAAAAGAAAATTTTTATATCAAAAGTGTTACTTTTATCATTTTTAATTTTCATGCATAGAAGTATGCATAAAGGAAAATTTTTAGTGTTACTTTTATCATTTTTAATTTTCATGCATAGAAGTATGCATAAAGGAAAAATTTTTATATCAAAAGTGTTACTTTTATCATATTGGATTTCATGCATATAGGTATGCATAAAAGATATTCTTTTTATACTAAAAGTATGATTTTCCTCATAAATGGATTTTATGCTTAACTTAGATGCATAAGAGAAATTCTTTTATTCTAAAAGTATAATTCCCTACCAAATTGAAATCATGCATAAGAAGATGCATAAAAGATTGATTTTAATTTCGAAAGTGTTAGTCTCCTTAAATGGAATTTATGTATAAATAAATGTGTAGAGAAATCTTATATCAAATAAAAGAATTCTCTTTAAAAAAAAAAAGATATGAAATGTGATAAGATGTGATAAGAGGTGTATGAGATGTGATAAGAATTGATAAGATGCGTATGGAAAGTGAAAGGATGTGATAAGAGGTGTGATAAGAGGTGATAAGATGCTTATGAAATAAGTTAGGATGTGATAAGATGAATTAAGATGTGATAAGATGCTTATGAAATAAGTTAGGATGTGATAAGATGAATTAAGATGTGTATGGAGGGATGAGGTAAGAAGTGTATGTGATAGGATAAGATGTATATGGGTTGTGATAGGGCGAGAATGGATGTGATGTAAAAGATTAGATGTGAAGGTATATGGGGTTATATAAATGGGAATGTGAAAATGGATGTATGTATGTGGATGTGTGGATATGGAGATGGGAGTATGGATGTATGAACATGAAAATGGATATATGCATGAAGATGTATATGCATAGATGTAAATGTGGATGTAGATGTAGATGTATAGATGTGAATGGAAATGTGGATGTGGATGTATGTGAATGTGGATGTAGATGTGGATGTATAGATGTGAATGTGGAATGTGGATGTGGATGTATGTATGTATGTGGATGTAGATGTGGATGTATAGATGTGGATGTATAGATGTGAATGGGAATGGGGATGTATGTGGATGTAGATGTGGATGTATAGATGTGAATGGGAATGGGGATGTGGATGTATGTGAATGTGAATGTAGATGTGGATGTATGTGAATGTGAATGTAGATGTGAATGTGAAATGTGGATGTATAGATGTGGATGTATGGGAATGTGGATGTGGATGTATGTGAATGTGAATGTAGATGTGGATGTATAGATGTGAATGTGGAATGTGGATGTGGATGTATGTATGTGAATGTGAATGTAGATGTGGATGTATAGATGTGAATGTGGAATGTGGATGTGGATTTATGTATGTATGTATGTGGATGTAGATGTGGATGTATGGATGTGTATGTATGAATGTGGATATGGGATGTGGATGTATAAATGAGGATGTGAAAATGGAGGTAAGCATGTAGATGTGGATGCATAGATGTGAATGTGGATGTGGATGTGGATGTGTATGTATGAATGTGGATGTGGATATGGATGTGTATGTATGAATGTGGATATGGGATGTGGATGTATAAATGAGGATGTGAAAATGGAGATAAGCATGTAGATGTGGATGTATGGATGTGAATGTGGATGTGGATGTGGATGTATGGATGTGGATACGGATGTGAATATATGATATGTGATGTGAAGGAATCTGAAGTGAAGAGATGGAAAAGGAGGTGATTGGATGAGTACACATATACATGGAATGTGGAATAAGTAATGTGGATTAATGAGGGATAATGTGGAAAAATGAGAGTTAATATAGAAACTGTATTTGTAAACTGTTTGTAAATGCTGTTTGTAAATGGCTGTTTTATGTCAAGAATGCTGGGGAAGCATTTTGACCGTCTTGTGATTAAGGTCGTGGAGACCTAACTGATAAAGTTGCAACTGCTGACGGAGAGTCAATGGAGGACGTCTCGCGTAGCAAGGTCGACCGAGGTCTTGACCAGCCTCGGTTCGATTAAAATGGTGAGCTTCCGGTACGGTGGATGAGGGACCAAGGAAGCGGCCTATGAGTGAAGCGCTAGGTCACCTGCGAGCGAAGGATCCTAGAGGGTGCTGACCATACGGTGCTCGGGCTCTGGGTCGCCTAGGATACCCACGCGTGCGTCGAGGAAGATATTGGAACAAGGAGTAAGAGTTGTTTTGTGAAACCGGGCATGGATCTGGTTGACTGACCTTGCTGGTCCTCAACGGATGAGTCCATGGCTCTTTTATATGGATCTGTTGGTTGATCTTGCTGATCTTCAACGAGAGTCCATTTTGATAAGTGATTATATTGCCGAGTATTATGGGCTAGGAACTATGGAAACGGCCTCTGAGTGGACAGGTGGTGAGCGTTCTAGTTGCCAATGATGCCATAGATACTCTGATGAAGGAATGATGGGAAATTTGAGGATCAACCGGATAAATTGGAAGACTGTGATCAGTGGTACTATGGTTTCATTAAAGGATTGTTTTAAAGTTAGCTGATGATAAGAAAAAGGCAATTTCATATTGGGTGTGTAAGTGGTGTGCCTAATTTTATGTTGCATGAACTTCCGGCTAGGGGGCCTTGGAACTCTTTTCCTTGGTACCCGGGACAAAACCTAACCAAATTCCAAATTGGATCCCATCACTACAGTGGTTGGGCGGTTGGCTAACCCATGGGATCGGATGGGGTTAGGCTGGACTGATGGATCCGTAAACCGAGACTCAATTTCTATTATTACGATAGATGAAGTAAGTCCCGGATAGTAATTGTTCTATGGATAGGAATCAACGGCTGTGCCTCTTGATGGGGAAAAAAGCGTTGATCCCAATGATCCAAGTGCAAGTTTCTTCCTTGATCCGACCGAGTATCTTTATAGGTGCAGTTGGATCAGCGTGATCAGTCATGATCTTGACTACGTTAGAGTAAAAAAAATTATCCTGGTGGAATCGCCCGTGCTTTCCGGGTAAGGGAAGTTTTTTCCGGGTTCGGTTTTGGAAAAACCGACGGATTAGTCTCTTGTCCGGATATCCGTGGACGAGGCCCCGAATGTGGGACCCCTGTCCCGTGCGACAAGTGCTACTTCCGCTGCTAGTACCCGAATCCGTTGCTCGGTGGGAACAGGGGGATCTCACAGTTGGTATCAGAGCATTTGGTTAATAAAGATCAATTGAGAAGACAAATAGGTCAGAAATTTATCAAGAAACACAAAAAGGTTGTAATTGTGTGATATAATTCATACAATTTGATATTCAAATTGAAATTCGTAATTTGGTAATTGGGTCTTCAGATGGAAGTACCGCAATTATATAGAATCCTTGACTTGCTTGAGGCCTAGACATGATGGTATTTACCTTATAATTCCAAGGGCCGTGACTATCCGTATATACCGAGAGTATAACTGCAGCTCTTTACTGACAGTATATACGAGTAAATCTAAGACTTGAAATTATAAGCGTTAATGCTATCCAGATGATGAATTTGAATGTGGTTGATATGATTTTTAATTCTGTTTGGGAACTGATGAATTGATTGGGATTCTGATTGAAAAATGATGATTTTTGAAATTTAGTTGAAATATAATAACTTGAGCAAAACCGCAATGAGGATGAATGGGACGAGTCCCTGTAATGATAAATGATGATAATGATTTCAACAAATCACTATGAGATTAGTGGATTGTGCTGTCAAAGTACTACTGTTAACACTTGACTCGGTATATCAAGTTAAGGGATGACAAATTGAAAACTTGCTTGACTGAAATTCCCGTGGAGGAATGTTCAGAAAGAAAAAATTTCGATCTGATGGACCATTATCGTGTTAAAGATATGAATGATATGATCTGAAATGAATTTATTTAATGATGAGTTCTATATAAGGGATAATTATCCCCGTATTCTGTTGGGTTGACTAGAATATAAGGAACCCCAGAATAAATTGGATCTTAAGAAAAAGAGTTGTCCTCTACCTTGCGAGATGAGGACATCTCGCACTTTTCAAGTGGGGTAGAATGTAAGATTCTCCCCCAGCCTTAGAGGTATACAGGAGTAAGAATCTCCCTTTCTGATCTTATAATTATTCTCTCTCTAAAATAAAAGAAAGATTCTGTTTAAAAAAAGGAAGAAC
Source organism: Cibotium barometz (assembly GCF_041138505.1). Classification (NCBI taxonomy): domain Eukaryota; kingdom Viridiplantae; phylum Streptophyta; class Polypodiopsida; order Cyatheales; family Cibotiaceae; genus Cibotium; species Cibotium barometz. The sequence goes on from NC_141061.1 coordinate 17,217,670, forward strand.
CTTTTTCCTGAATACTTCTCAAGAGTCCCACCTGTTTTAAGATTCAGAACAATGAGTTCAGAAGTGAGAATCGATGTTTTGGATATCAAGGTTTTGGTCTTCATTCGAGTACGGCCCAAAAGAAGTTCTTTATTTCTTGGGAAGAAGTTATCTCCCAGATATTGTGGACCAAAGAAAGTAGGTGATTTAGCTTACGAACTTCTTTTATCTCCTCATCTCAAAGTTTTGAATGCCTTCTATAGAAAAATGTGCCAAACCCAAATCATGGAAAGACGGTAAAACTTCAGTGGCAAGTTACCGTTGGCTTCTAAGTTACGCTAGCTCCTTCCTTTATATAAGTCGTAACTTTTACTTGTCGTTCACAGTAATCTTACTTCCATCGATCTCCTTTCTTTCTTAATCTCCTTCATGGCTTGGCAACAAGAATTAGTTTTATCCACGATGATTTCTCACCTTCAAGACGCAAGGGAGTCTGTGAAGAAAGATTTTATAGAGCAGTATGAGCGCTCACTTTTCCCTCACTTGGGAACTTCTGTAGCGCAGACAAAATGACGGACCTATCAAGACATAACTAGGGTAACACCCTGGGGTCAGCAGCACTTCCGTAACAATGTCCGCTTGGCCATGGTTATTGAAGCTTTGGGTTTGGGTCCCCGATACTACTGCGTCATGAGATCAAGACATCCTGGGTTTTCTGAGCGGGTCTTCTTACTGGCGTGTTTTCTTCCTCATGAGAAGATATGCCTTTACCCCGTTTTTGGCTTGCCTCTCAGAGGTCCTTTTCTTAGAACACCTCATACCACTGAGATAGGCGCAGCAATAACCCACAGAATCATTCCCATAGATGAGTTACCTTATACTTGTGCAGCTTGTGAGGACTGCTTTTGTGACCATATGATGGACGGGCTTATGGAAGTGTAAAGAGTTCCTCTATCTTTACTGTATAAGTTCCGAGAATGAATAAAGTTTAAATCTTGTTCGTATTTTGAATCTTGCTCTCTTTAAGACTTATCTTGGTGGTTAATCTTGATTAAAATTTTTCTCTAAGTCTCATATTCGTGCATCTTGCGAAATTATCCCAGTTTGCGAGATGAGGAAACCTCGCATTTTTTTAAGTGGGGTAGAATGTAAGATTCCTCCCCCACCCCCTTTTTGATGTCTAGTATCTTTCCCTGTAATCAATCCCTCTTCAGAAATATAAAGACCTTGTTTCTATGTGTTTTAGCCTAGAGAGAGAAAAATATTCTAGAGAGAGAATATTCAGATTTTGAATATTTTTGGATAGAAAAATATCTCTTCTAATTCAGATGATGTAAGAAAGCATTATGGGCCCAAGGCCATGGACAACTAGTAAGTAGGTGTGAACTCTTGGGTGGAGTATAAATACCAATGTAAATGGGATTATGGCTCATTCATGATAATGTTATCTATTCCAAGAATCAATGGTGAGCTTCTCCCGTGAGATGCTAAGTGGTGACTCCTTCATGAGCCACTCCCTTGGTGAGGGACTAACCCACCCCTGTTACTTTCTTTCATTGGTATCAGAGCATGGCTTTTGATCCATGATTTTTAATTTTCTTTTCTTCTTCTCATTTCGTGAGATTTCTGCTTCATTTGATTCATGGGGGAAGGGGATATGGCTAAGGTAGAGTTTGTGGTTCAAATCTGAGCACATGGACCTATTTTTTTTAGAATGAGTGGACCAAATTGGGGAAAATTTCTAATCTTGATTAGCAGTTAATCAAAAACGTTTTTTGTTTGGGAGCTTTCTTGCAAACCCTAGCCATGGAATCTCAACATGAGCAAAGGGCATTGAGTCTCTCATGTATCTAGCAATGTTTTATGAAGTATTTCACCTATTTTCCATGAGCAATGGGGCTCCCAATGTGGCTGAAAATCACTACCAAAGCTGCCCACGTTTTTCACCAAAGTGACCCTAATCTTCATCTCCTTCAACAAATTCAAGCATTAAGGCTTCCCGGGTGACATTGGTGAGTTGCTCCATCACTTCCTTACAATTTTGAAGCATTCTTTCAAGCTATGGAGTGAATTAGGGTTTTATTACACATAAAACTCCCATTTTCAGAAATTGGACTTTAATCATGGCCATTCATGCTGCTCTTTATGCATTATGAATGCTTGAATGCTACACATAGCCATTCAATGCTATGCCTTGCACATTGGCATAAGTGAGTATAGCTTTGGGCACATTTGGGGGATTGAATAAAATGTTTTGGGTTGGAAGCCTGCTTTTTGGTGACCGTTTTCCATTGCCGGTTGCACGTTTTTGGTCATAACTCTCTCATACGAACTCCGTTTTTAGAGTTCTAGTACTCAAAACGACCGGCTCGTCGTCCTCTTCGAGACGAGCTATAGGTCTTGAGGTGCAGCATTCAGCAAGTGCTCTCTGTTTTCACTTTTGTACTGGATTTTCTAGTCCCGAGCGGGAACTCGTGCCCAGAACGCGACCCGAGATCACCGCTTCGTGACACTTGGATGTTGTTGATGTATGTGGAAGTGTATTGACATTGCCATGAGTGGATGTGATGAAGGAAGTACTATGAACCATGTATTATGATATGAATGAGCATGAGTCATGCTATAAATCAATTGTAAGTCAACTCTACTCATTCATTTGAGCTTGTAACCACATTCCTATCACGATTGTACCCCACTTTATTCGTAGAATCTAGAATGAAGCAAGGGTACCTTGGCATTTGGAGGAGAGGCCAAGGGGAGAATGTCTTGAATCTTCCTTGCCGTTAGTGCCGGGTAACGCGGTAAGGAAGAGGATTAGGTACTTGGTGGTAAAGAAATGGCCTCAACCTTCACCTTGGATGTAAACTTGGTGAAGGGGTGAGAAGTGCTTGGCCGGGAGATCGGCAAGCATCGACGCGCTTCATCGACCACTTCATTCGACTTGAGCAAACAAGCAAATCCTCTACATCGACTTCTTATGCAAAAGGACAAAATTGATGCCATAAGGTCACATGCTCAGTTGGAAAAATGATTGAGGAAAGGATTGATTTGCTTACAGTGGTCAAATGCATAAGGATTTTAATACTTGATTTTAATACTTGATTGAGATGCTTTGATTTGATTGAGATTTGGTGCAAAAAGAGGGGAGACTATGGCAAAATTTTTGCAAAATTTGCCTACTTGCAGCCAGGACAAATCCTTGAATTTCTAGGATTTTTCAAAAGCTTTTCAAATCTGTCCTGAAAGCCCTTCAATCTACCCGAAAACCTCTTTCAAACAAGCTAAAGATCACTCAAATCGGAGTAGTATTGAGCGGTTAACATCAAGAGTTGACTTTCAGCCGGTACAGTTGACTGGTCAAAGGCTATTGACTTTTTCAGATCTGTTTTTGGGGATTCTTATTCGTCTCGTCAAGAGCTTCGCATCGATATAAATATCACCCAAATCGGATATCGTTTGAATAGAGAAAAAAAAATCAAGCAAGTGGTCTTTGCAAGGAGGGATCAATTACGCGCATGGAAATGACTAGAGGAGGTCAAAACAAGGGAGCCCGGAATGAAAATGATCAAAGACAACCGGAAGCAATGATGGCAACGAGTTCATCAACGAGGAATGAAGAAAGTTCAACCATAAAAGCACCATCTCCAGATGAATCTCAGCCAGTGGAAATGCCTCAATCTTTGGGAACTACTCCGCTAACAATGGACATGATGTTAATGGCTATGGAGAGTATGTTTCAAAGGATTGAAAATAACCAAACAAATCGGCAACAACAATTTGGTGAACACCTCATGGAACGGTTCGACAAGCGACACCACTACCTGGATGACGTGATGCAAAGAGGGTTGAAAGACTTGGAGAAAGCCATTAGTGCATTGGCTCCTCTCAAGCTCAACCAAGAAGCCGATATGAATGCAATGGATGGTGTACATTATGATGCCAAACATGATGGAAAGCCTTCTATGCCAGAAGAGAACAAAGTAAGACAAATGATGCCACCTCAAATGATGCCACATTCTTCTTACATGGACAAGGGCAAGAGACCTATGGGTGATGCTTCTTATGAGAGATCCAATGCCAGTATTCCAAGAACTTCATCCTTTATGCAAGATGCAAGAAGAGAGTATGAACAGAAGGGATTTAAAGATGCAGGTGATTGGCAATTGGAAGATGAGCAAATGCATAGACACTTGGGTGAAGGAAGAGGATTTGATGATCCAAGAGCACAGCAGAGGGGTTCAAGAATGCATGGTAATTTTGACAATGCTGTGAAGGACAAAATCATATTTAATAAGTTCAAAGGAGAATCAAATTCTATCGAAGACTTTGAAGAGTGGGCAAACAAGATGGATCTCTACTTCGAAATCAGCCCAAGGAGCGAGATTGCCAAAGTCTACTTCGCCTCACTTCATCTTGAAGGTTTTGCTCACACTTGGTGGAGGAGGAAGCAATCTCATGGTTATGTCATCACTACTTGGGAAGAATTCAAGAATGACATGGCAGAAGAGTTTACTTCTCGCATGCAAAGGGACAATCACATTGTGGAATGGGACAAGCTAGAGCAAATCACTACCGTGAAGGAATATTCTCACAAGTTTCTAAAGCTTCTATTATACTTGGAGGACTTTGATGAGCATTATCTTGTTGTCAAGTATATAAGGGGCTTGAAAGCTCCTATTGGTGGTGATGTCAAGTCTCATGAACCCGCCACTTTGAAGAAGGCAATGATGCTTGCAGAAATTCATGAAGAGAAGTACTTGACAAAGTGGGCTAGCAAAGGGAATATCAAAGGGGAAGTGATCACAAGGACTGACATGTGTTCTCATGCAAACACAAGACCTAATCTTCCAAGATTTCCTACCGTGTATGGTAGAGGGTCTAATAGACTTCCATTTAAACCACCATTTATGTCCAGCAAAGCTACATACAATGAGTCCAAGCCTACAAATGGGGGTTCAAAAAGCAAGGTTATCAAGGAGGACCGTTTGCATGAAATGAGGCTCAAAGGTCTATGTTTCAAATGTGGAGAAAAATGGAACAAGGATCACTTCAAAGTATGCAAATCCAAGGATATTTCCATAAGCTACATTATCACTGAGGACAATGCTAATCATGAGGAGGAGGAATTCCTTGAATGCAATGATGCCTTAGGATGGGGAGATCCTCATGAGGGTGGAGGTTCTCATGATGATGGTTTTGATGAAGAAAATCCCGAGTTTCCTTTTGATCCGGGTGGGAAACTAAAGTTTGCTCATGACAAAATGGATGATGGGATGCCTCTATGCGTGTGGAATGAAAACAATAGTGCACATACTACCTTGTGTACAATCTCTCATGATGCTTATGCGGGAAGTAAGGGTGCCAACACATTGAGATTGAAGATCAAGGTGAATGGGAGAACAGCATATGCACTCATTGATACTGGAAGCACGCATAGTTTTGTCAATAAAAGGTCTTTGAACACTCTCAAAATGCAACCAACTTCTTTACCAAACAAGCACATGGTGCAAGTGGCCAATGGTGATTCAATGGGTTGCAATATGAAGTGTCAAAGTACAGAATTGGAGTTGTCCAAGAACTACTCTTGCAAAGTTGATCTTTTGGTGATTGAGTTGGGACCAATTGACATAGTACTTGGATGTGATTGGCTGTCCACTTTGAACTCTTTTACCATGAACTTACAGAAAAGTTTCATGAGTTTTGTGCATCATGGAGGGGTTATTACATTGAATGGAATGCAAGGGTCCAAGCTCTTCATGATCAATGCTACTCAAATGAAGAAAGAGTTCAAGAAAGAGGGCTATGTTTATGTACTACAGCTTTGCAAAGAGGAAGATAATAGCAAAAAGGATTGCATCGAAAATGTGGACATGGTTAAGCTACTCAAGGATTATGAAGATGTGTTTACCATGCCAAAATCAATGCCGCCAAAGAGGAGTGTTGATCATGCTATTGATTTGGAACCAAATGCCAAACCAATCAACAAGCCTCCCTATCGTTTGTCAAAGGTTGAAAAGGAAGAGGTGGCAAAGCAAGTCAAAGAACTCATTGACATGGGATGGGTTGAACCAAGTCAATCTCCTTTTGCTTCTCCGGTGCTACTTGTGAAGAAAAAGGATGGTACTTTCCGCATGTGCATTGATTACCGTGATTTGAATAAGATCACCATCAAAAATCGATTTCCAATACCAAGGGTGGATGATCTTTTGGATGAGTTGAAGGGTGCCACATGCTTTTCAAAGATTGATTTGCGTTCCGGATACCATCAAATAAGGATGAAAAGTGGTGATGAGTTCAAAACAGCATTTCGTACAGAAAGGGGTCTTTACCAATTCATGGTTATGCCGTTTGGATTATGCAATGCACCGGCAACTTTTCAAGCATTGATGAACAAAGTGCTTCAACCTTTCCTCTACAAGTTTGTATTGGTCTTTTTCGACGACATACTTATCTATAGCAAAGATGAGGAAGTGCATTTGAAGCACGTGAAAGAGGTTTTGGAGGTCTTGAGGAAAAACAAGTTGTATGTTAAGGAGACAAAATGTACCTTCATGGCACATGAGGTGGAATATTTGGGTCACATTGTGAGCAAGGATGGCATTTGTGTGGATCCAAAGAAAGTGGAATGTATTAGGAATTGGCCGGTTCCTTCAAACACTACTCAATTGAGGGGATTTTTGGGGTTAACTTCATTCTATAGGCGCTTTATTGCCCACTATGCAGAAATTGCAGCCCCAATGACGGATAAATTGAAGAAGGAAACCTTCTTTTGGGATGCCATTGCCAACAAAAGCTTTGAAGATATGAAGAAGATGCTCACATCAGCACCTATTTTGGTATGTCCAGACTTCACCAAACCTTTCACAATAAGGGCGGATGCAAGTGGAAGAGGGATTGGTGCGGTACTTTACCAAGACCATGGAGTCATTGCTTATGAAAGTAGAAAGCTGAATGACAAAGAAAGAGAACTCCATGTGTATGAGCAAGAGATGATTGCTATACTCCATGCTATCAAGAAATGGCACCATTACTTATATGGGAGTCATTTTTATGTGAGAAGTGATCATAGGGTGCTGAAGTATTTCCTCACACAACCCAATTTGTCTCCTAAGCAAAGAAGGTGGGTAGCAACACTACAAAACTATGATTTTGAAATCACATACACAAAGGGCAAAGAAAATGTGGTTGCCGATTCCTTGTCTCGTATGTGGGCCTGCTCATTGTATGCTATTTCTGAGGTGCATAAAGATTGGATCATGGAGATACAAGAAGAGTACTTGTTTTTGATGAAGAAACCTCACAAATAGTGCAGAAATTACAGCAAGGTGTATGTGAAGAGTTACCCTATTATGAGCTGAAAAATGGTCTCCTCTACTACAAAGGAAAAGTCTACTTGGTTCCTACTTCATCATTTATCAAGAAGATCATGGAAGAGATGCATTGTACTCCTATGGCTGGTCATTTGGGTGTCTACAAAACCTTTGATGCAATAAGGAAAAGTTTCTTTTGGAAGGGGATGTGGAAGAGCATTCATGCTTATGTAAGTGGGTGCCGGTCATGTCAATTGAACAAGGATCCTACACATAAACCGGGAGGTTTGCTTCAGCCATTGCCCATTCCCGAAGGCAAATGGAGTCATATATCAATGGATTTCATTACTAACCTTCCGCGCACAAAGAAAGGGTGGGACAGCTTGTATGTTGTGGTGGATAGATTGACCAAAGTGGCCCATTTCATTCCTTCCAAGGTCACATATTCAGCCCAAAATGTTGCCAAGCAATTTGTTGATGGGGTTTTCAAGTTGCATGGTATGCCATTACAAATTGTGAGTGATCGCGATGTCAAATTCATGAGCACTTTTTGGAGAACATTGTTTGAATATATGGGAACCAAGCTTACTCCAAGCACCGCCTATCATCCCGAAACCGATGGTCAAACAGAAAGAGTAAACAAATGGGTGGAAACATATCTACGCCACTATTGTCATGATACTCAAAGCACATGGGATGATTGGTTACCTTTGGCTGAGTTTGCTTACAACTCAACATATCATGTGAGCATTGGCATGTCACCCTTTGAGAATTTATATGGTTACAAGGTCAATTTGCCTATGTTGGTGGGTACATATGAGACTTCTAACCATAATGCCAAGGAGGAAGCTGAAAGGATGCAAGCTTTGTTGCAACAATGCAAAAGTAATTTGAAGGTTGCACAAGAGAAAATGAGACAATATGCCAATGTTCATCGAAGACCATTGGAATTCAAAGTGGGAGATTGGGTTCTTTTGAGAATACCAAAGTCAAGATATGCGTCTTTGAAGGGAAGCACCAACACCAAGCTAGCTCATCGCTATTATGGTCCTTATCAAGTGATACGAAGAGTTGGGGAGGTTGCATATCAACTCTTACTTCCATCTACAACAAAGATTCATGATGTGTTTCATGTCTCTCACTTGAAAGGATATGTGGGTATGATCGATCAAATGGTTGATGAGTTACCTCCAATGAATGAAGAGGGAATGATTGAATACATTCCAGAAGCTATCTTGGGTACAAGGAAAAAGGTACTTCGCACTCGTACCTTGGTGGAGTATCTTGTTCAATGGAAAGGTTTACCTAAGGAAGAAGCTTCATGGCAACCTATTTCAGCATTGGAGGGATATGAAGCATTGATAGAGCAATATGGGTTGGTGTAAATTCAGCCACATGGAACATTCTTCTCCGAATTTGGGGGTATTCATTTGAGGTTTCGAGGACGAAACCATTGGGGAAGGGATGGTTTGTAAGAAAGCATTATGGGCCCAAGGCCATGGACAACTAGTAAGTAGGTGTGAACTCTTGGGTGGAGTATAAATACCAATGTAAATGGGATTATGGCTCATTCATGATAATGTTATCTATTCCAAGAATCAATGGTGAGCTTCTCCCGTGAGATGCTAAGTGGTGACTCCTTCATGAGCCACTCCCTTGGTGAGGGACTAACCCACCCCTGTTACTTTCTTTCAGATGAGTTCCCCTGAAACAGAAATTCAAAAAGAATTTTCCAATGTGCAATTGGAATTAATTGAAAATAGCTATAAAGAACCTTAGCCTAAGGGTCTAGATTTTCAGAAATCTTTAGACTATGGTCCAATTAAGGTTCCTATGGACCAATAGCATCAATCCATGTGTAGGGAGGAGATAAATCCAACTTGTAAAAAGAAAATACCCAAAAATGAGTAAATGCTCACATGAGGTGAAGAGTTGAAAATGTACAAGGTTTATTAGTAAAAAACTATGAGCAATATTAAAAATATGACATATGTAAGGAAGGGGAATTCTTTAAAGGAGGTGCATATTTCACATAAGATGAAGAGTTGAAAATGTACAAGGATTATTAGTAAAAAACTATGAGCAATATTAAAAATATGACATATGTAAGGAAGGGGAATTCTTTAAAGGAGGTGCATATTTCACATAAGATGAAGAGTTGAAAATGTACAAGGTTTATTAGTAAAAAAACTATGAGCAATATTAAAATGATTCCATTATGACACATATGTAAGGAAGGGGAGTTCTTTAAAGGAGGTGCATATTTCACATGCTTGAATGAGTTTTAAACTCATAAAAATTGAGATATTTCATCTCTCCTCTCTCCTCATTCAAGTCTAGTTCCAAAAAGTTAGCTTAACTGATCTAAAAATGGTCAAATATTGACCAAACTGATTTAGAAAATTCTAGAATCAGTTTGTTTGGTTAGGAGCTCAATTTTTCCTATAAATAGAAGCCTCCCCCTTGTTGAAAAATATATAGTGTTTATGCATCGTTACTCTACTCCACCTAAGCCAGAAACTGTGAATTCATTTAATAATTCACTAGTTTTTGGAGCTTCCCTCTTTCTTCAATCCCCATTAGTGGCTCCATCAACATACTTAACCAATTGATTGGTTGGGGGCCTCTACCGTGAACAAAGAATCAAGCAAGTTGTAAGGTAATTAGTGAATATTGATCTTTCTATAATTTCTCAATGTTTCTCTCTTCTCAACTCCTCTCAAGCTTGAGAAGTTTAATTGGTATGGTTTTTTTTTTAAATGCTATTGAAGTTTGAATAGTAGTGAAGAGTTACATAATTTAATAAATGCTATTGAAGTTAATTTTCATTTATGTTTAAATTCTAATGATTCTTATGTAAATTCTCTCTCTCACTCAAGAAATGGTTATACTCATGACCCGTTCTCAATCCAAATCAAGCTTTCATAAAGCTTTTCCTTAACCCAAGATTAAGCTATGCTTGAGGCCAAATTAATGGCTTTTTTCTATGCTTTTAGTTTATGTATATTGATGATTCAATCCATTATGGATTAATAATCCAATTAGAGATCATTTTAATTATTTTCTTAATGATAAGTATTATCCCTTAGAAAAATTGAGATTTATCAGTCATAGCAGCGGAGCTATGGCAAAATTTTTATAAAAATTATGCATAAAATAATCTCATTCAAAGCATAAAAAGAGGACTTCCTACCATATTCTAGGAATTATCATCCTAGATTAATTGAAAGAATTTCATTACAATCATGGAGAAATTGAATTTTAATATTATGCATAAAGGATAAGTTTTTATATCAAAAGTGTTATTTTTACCATTTTTATTTCATGCATAGAAGTATGCAAAATGGATAAATTTTTATATCAAAAGTGTTATTTTTACAATTTTTATTTCATGCATAGAAGTATGCATAATGGATAAATTTTTATATCAAAAGTGTTATTTTTACCATTTTTATTTCATGCATAGAAGTATGCATAAAGGAAAAATTTTTATATCAAAAGTGTTACTTTTATCATTTTTAATTTTCATGCATAAAAGTATGCATAAAAGAAAATTTTTATATCAAAAGTGTTACTTTTATCATTTTTAATTTTCATGCATAGAAGTATGCATAAAGGAAAATTTTTAGTGTTACTTTTATCATTTTTAATTTTCATGCATAGAAGTATGCATAAAGGAAAAATTTTTATATCAAAAGTGTTACTTTTATCATATTGGATTTCATGCATATAGGTATGCATAAAAGATATTCTTTTTATACTAAAAGTATGATTTTCCTCATAAATGGATTTTATGCTTAACTTAGATGCATAAGAGAAATTCTTTTATTCTAAAAGTATAATTCCCTACCAAATTGAAATCATGCATAAGAAGATGCATAAAAGATTGATTTTAATTTCGAAAGTGTTAGTCTCCTTAAATGGAATTTATGTATAAATAAATGTGTAGAGAAATCTTATATCAAATAAAAGAATTCTCTTTAAAAAAAAAAAAAAGATATGAAATGTGATAAGATGTGATAAGAGGTGTATGAGATGTGATAAGAATTGATAAGATGCGTATGGAAAGTGATAGGATGTGATAAGAGGTGTGATAAGAGGTGATAAGATGCTTATGAAATAAGTTAGGATGTGATAAGATGAATTAAGATGTGTATGGGGGGATGAGGTAAGACGTGTATGTGATAGGATAAGATGTATATGGGTTGTGATAGGGCGAGAATGGATGTGATGTAAAAGATTAGATGTGAAGGTATATGGGGTTATATAAATGGGAATGTGAAAATGGATGTATGTATGTGGATGTGTGGATATGGAGATGGGAGTATGGATGTATGAACATGAAAATGGATATATGCATGAAGATGTATATGCATAGATGTAAATGTGGATGTAGATGTAGATGTATAGATGTGAATGGAAATGTGGATGTGGATGTATGTGAATGTGGATGTAGATGTGAATGTGGAATGTGGATGTGGATGTATGTATGTATGTGGATGTAGATGTGGATGTATAGATGTGAATGGGAATGGGGATGTGGATGTATGTGAATGTGAATGTAGATGTGGATGTATGTGAATGTGAATGTAGATGTGAATGTGGAATGTGGATGTATAGATGTGGATGTATGGGAATGTGGATGTGGATGTGGATGTGGATGGGAATGTGGATGTGGATGTATGTGAATGTGAATGTAGATGTGGATGTATAGATGTGAATGTGGAATGTGGATGTGGATGTATGTATGTGAATGTGAATGTAGATGTGGATGTATAGATGTGAATGTGGAATGTGGATGTGGATGTATGTATGTGTGTGGATGTAGATGTGGATGTATGGATGTGTATGTATGAATGTGGATATGGGATGTGGATGTATAAATGAGGATGTGAAAATGGAGGTAAGCATGTAGATGTGGATGCATAGATGTGAATGTGGATGTGGATGTGGATGTGGATATGGATGTGTATGTATGAATGTGGATATGGGATGTGGATGTATAAATGAGGATGTGAAAATGGAGATAAGCATGTAGATATGGATGTATGGATGTGAATGTGGATGTGGATGTGGATGTATGGATGTGGATATGGATGTGAATATATGATATGTGATGTGAAGGAATCTGAAGTGAAGAGATGGAAAAGGAGGTGATTGGATGAGTACACATATACATGGAATGTGGAATAAGTAATGTGGATTAATGAGGGATAATGTGGAAAAATGAGAGTTAATATAGAAACTGTATTTGTAAACTGTTTGTAAATGCTGTTTGTAAATGGCTGTTTTATGTCAAGAATGCTGGGGAAGCATTTTGACCGTCTTGTGATTAAGGTCGTGGAGACCTAACTGATAAAGTTGCAACTGCTGACGGAGAGTCAATGGAGGATGTCTCGCGTAGCAAGGTCGACCGAGGTCTTGACCAGCCTCGGTTCGATTAAAATGGTGAGCTTCCGGTACGGTGGATGAGGGACCAAGGAAGCGGCCTATGAGTGAAGCGCTAGGTCACCTGCGAGCGAAGGATCCTAGAGGGTGCTGACCATACGGTGCTCGGGCTCTGGGTCGCCTAGGATACCCACGCGTGCGTCGAGGAAGATATTGGAACAAGGAGTAAGAGTTGTTTTGTGAAACCGGGCATGGATCTGGTTGACTGACCTTGCTGGTCCTCAACGGATGAGTCCATGGCTCTTTTATATGGATCTGTTGGTTGATCTTGCTGATCTTCAACGAGAGTCCATTTTGATAAGTGATTATATTGCCGAGTATTATGGGCTAGGAACTATGGAAACGGCCTCTGAGTGGACAGGTGGTGAGCGTTCTAGTTGCCAATGATGCCATAGATACTCTGATGAAGGAATGATGGGAAATTTGAGGATCAACCGGATAAATTGGAAGACTGTGATCAGTGGTACTATGGTTTCATTAAAGGATTGTTTTAAAGTTAGCTGATGATAAGAAAAGGCAATTTCATATTGGGTGTGTAAGTGGTGTGCCTAATTTTATGTTGCATGAACTTCCGGCTAGGGGGCCTTGGAACTCTTTTCCTTGGTACCCGGGACAAAACCTAACCAAATTCCAAATTGGATCCCATCACTACAGTGGTTGGGCGGTTGGCTAACCCATGGGATCGGATGGGGTTAGGGTGGACTGATGGATCCGTAAACCGAGACTCAATTTCTATTATTACGATAGATGAAGTAAGTCCCGGATAGTAATTGTTCTATGGATAGGAATCAACGGCTGTGCCTCTTGATGGGGAAAAAAGCGTTGATCCCAATGATCCAAGTGCAAGTTTCTTCCTTGATCCGACCGAGTATCTTTATAGGTGCAGTTGGATCAGCGTGATCAGTAATGATCTTGACTAGGTTAGAGTAAAAAAAATTATCCTGGTGGAATCGCCCGTGCTTTCCGGGTAAGGGAAGTTTTTTCTGGGTTCGGTTTTGGAAAAACCGACGGATTAGTCTCTTGTCCGGATATCCGTGGACGAGGCCCCGAATGTGGGACCCCTGTCCCGTGCGAGAAGTGCTACTTCCGCTGCTAGTACCCGAATCCGTTGCTCGGTGGGAACAGGGGGATCTCACATGCCATCTCCATAAGTAACCTGTTTTTCTCTCAGCAACACCATTTTGCTGAGGGGTATACGGCACTGTACATTGGTGTTTTATCCCACGACTAGCCAGAAATGCATCAAACTCTTTAGACAAGTACTCCCCCCCTCGATCAGAACGAAGGGTGCCCACAGTACAATTGGATACATTTTCAACCATAAGAAAAAACTGTTTGAAGCACAAAAACACTTCGGACTTTGCCTTCAGTGGATATACCCATGCATGCCTTGAGTAATCATCAATGAAAGTCACGAAGTACAAGTGTTTACCAAATGACGAAGTTGCATAGGCCCACATACATCACTATGTACAAGTTGCAATTTGCGAGTGGCCAACACAGAACCATCCTTTGGAAACGCAAAACGCTGCATTTTGCCCAAAATACAGCCTTCACAAACATGTTTCAATGGTGCCTCAAGAGGGGGCAATGAAGCAACCATATCAAATTTCTCCAAACGTAGCAAACTAGCAAAGTTCAGATGACCAAAACGAGCATGCCATAGTTTTGCATCTGAAACTGCCTTTTCATCTCAGAAACTGCATTTGCTGAATCTTCCACACACTTGTCATAAGAATTGAGCCTATACAGCCCACAAAACAAGGTGCCAGATGCAATAATCGTATCACCAGAAGTCAAATCATGAACAGTACATCTGTTATCTACGAATTTGACTACAAATCCAAGTCTAGCAAGCGTAGAGACAGACAATAGATTCTTCTTCCCTGGCACATACAGCACCTGAAAGTGTGAAAGCGCTACCATTTGCAGTAGTAAGCATAATTTTACCAACGACCTTCACTGGGTAAGAAGCATTATTGGCACATGTGAGTATTCCCATTAGAGACAGCCTCAAGACAAGTGAACATATCACGATGCGAGGTAATGTGCTTTGTAGCACCACTGACAAAATACCATACATTAGAGTCAACAGAAACTGCCAAACATGCATCATGTATAGATGGGTCATACTAGCAATACATGCTAAACGCCCATTCTGTATCCTGCACAACATTTGCAGAATCTGCATTTGTAGAAGCATCCGCTATTGTGGCTGCATTTGACTCTTTCTTCTTTGCCTCTTTAGCCTTTAGCTTAGGGCAATTCTTAATGACATGATCATTTGCCTTACAATAGTTGCACTTGGTCTTTTTCTTGCCTTTATCAAAAGCCTTCTCAGACTTATTGTTGCTACCTGTGGAAGGAGAAGAAGTTGCAGACCTACTAATAGGAGAAGAAACAGTGGAAGGGGCTGCCTTACCACTTCTTCTCTGCTCTGCTAGGCAGCAATAAATGCTTGATCAACTGCACGCTGCCTGGCCCTGTTTTGCCTGGACTGCACTTCTTGCAAGAGTTTGTTGACTAAAGTATCATACTTGACAGCATCAGGTCTGTCCTCATTAAGAAGTCTCCACGTGGAAGCAAAAGTCTGCACAAGAGAATGATGTCTCAGGTAAAGCATCAAGAACAGTCTGCACAAGAGAATGATCAGGAATAATCTCACCTGCAGAAATCAACTGTTCTTTGAGATCTTTAATCTCAGCAAGAAAAACATTCATGTCATCATCTTCTTGCATAATCTTCAATTCTAGCTCTTTACGCAGGTAAGCGATTTTTGCCTCATTATGACCTGCATACAAACCAGCTAGAATATCCCAAGCTTGTTTTGCTGTTTTAGCTGAACGAATATGTGGGGTGATTTTTGCCTCATTATGACCTGCATACAAACCAGCTAGAATATCCCAAGCTTGTTTTGCTGTTTTAGCTGAACGAATATGTGGGGTGATGTTACGTTTGACAGAAAGAGCAATCAAGGCATGAGCCTGCGCATCTTTACCATCCTAACGAGCTTGTTCAGCAGTGGGTAAAACAGCAGCAATAGTAGAGCTGCTAGAACCTACAACATCCTCAACAGATCCTACATCCACAGAACCTGGACGTACATCCATACCCTGCACAATGTTCCACACTCCTTTTGCAACCAAAACATGCTGCATCATGTATGCCCAAAGTGGGTAGTTACTGTCTCCATCCAATTTGTCATCAGCAGATAACATGCAAAATACATCATTGTTGTTATCAGCCATGGCCACCACTGACTGAAACTGATGTAAAAGCTACCTGTAATGAAGCAAAGACTGAACAGAAAACAACTCGTGCTATGTAGCACGGTCCACAATAGAGTACGTATGCCTGTTTTGCAAAAAACTTCACTGTCAAAATTTCTGCAGAAAATAACGAAAACACCTGTGCAGAACTTGAAATGCAAAAACGGAGCCCGAAACGACCTCAGATGCGATTTTTGAGAACGCAAAGCCCTATGAACTTATTTGCAGAATATAGGGACCTGGAGGCGCTCGTGAAAGCTCACCTCAATCGGAGAACGTGAGTCAGAGGGTGCTGGTGGCGTAGCCCTGGGAGCCGATGCCTGCTCTAATACCAATTGTTGGAATTAGGGTTGCAGGAAAGCACACAAAGCTTGGAGAAGAAGCAGCAAGAATGCACACAACACAAAGTGTATTAGATTGTGTCAATGTACAAAAGATAAGTAAGCCCTAGAAGGATGGGCGTATATACAAGCCGGGGAAAAAAACCTCGTAAAGAGGGAAAAAGTGCCCCGGCAGTCCTAAGTGTGTTCACACACATCACTGCCTATATATATATGGCAACAATTTAATAAGATTAACACTTTTGTAAATTAAAAATTCCTTTATGCACCTTTCTATGCATAGAAATCCAATTTAATAAGAATAACACTTTTATAATAAAAAAATTACATTATGCATCTTTCTATGCATAGAAATCAAATTTAATAAGAATAACACTTTTATAATTAAAAAATTCCATTATGCATCTTTCTATGCATAGAAATCAAATTCAATTTAATTCAATCATTTGCAAAACATAAAAATCAAGAAAACTATAGATTTTTCATTAAAATTCGTAAACAAAGTAAGATTCACTTTGGAGAGGATTAGGCCAAAAATAATTAAATTATTAAAAAATTCAATGTAGATGGCTCTTCAGGACAGGAGTAGAGTAACAGTGCATAAACACTATTAAGCTTTTACAAAGGGGGAGGCTTCTATTTATAGAAAAAAGTGAGTCTCTAACCAAGAAAACTGATTCTAGAATTTTCCAAATCAGTTTGGTCAATTTTTGACCATTTTTGGGTCAGCTCAGCTTACTTTTTGGATCTAGTTTTGAAATAGGAGAGAGGAGAGATAAAAATATCTCATTTTATTGATCAAAAATTGGGAGTAATGATGAGAAAAAGGAACCTACGTCATGAGGGGAGATCCCCACACTGAGGTGTCAAAATTTAGTTTTTTAATTCTTTTCTTTGGTCCTTAGTCCACTCTTCATCTTATGTGAGCATTTACTTATTTATGGGGGGTTTTGTCTTTTATTCTTCAATTTATCTCCTCCCTACACTTGGATTGATCCTTTTGGCCCATAGGAACCTTAATTGGACCATAATCCAAAAAAATTTAAAAATCTGGACCCTTAGGCTAAGGTCCGTTATACCTTAATTCCAATTGCATGTTGGAAAGTTCTTTTTGAATTTCTGTTTTAGGGGGAACCATTTTAGACAGTAGGAGGATTTTTATATCCAAAAATATCTCAATTTTGAATTACCTCCCTCTAGACATTTTCTCTCTCCAAGCCAAAACGGGTAAAACAGGATCTTTCTTTTATTTTAGAGAGGGGAATAATTATAAGATCGAAAGGGAAAGTTCTTACACCTGTACACCTCAAAAGCTGGAGGGAGGAATCTTACATCCTACCCCACTTAAAAACGCGAGATATCCTCATCTTGCAAACTAGAGAGGACAACTCTTTCCTTTAAGATCCAACTGATTCTAGGGTTCCTTATAGTCTGGTGAACCCAATAGAATCCTGGGATAAAGATCCCTTATATAGAACTCATCATCAGATAACAATTCATTCAGATCATATCATTCATATCTTTAGCACAATAATGGTCCATTAGACCCAAATTTCCATCTGAATATTCCTCCATGGCAATTTCAATTATACTGGTTTTTAGTTTGTTATCCCTTAACTTGATCCACTGGGTCAAGTGTTAACAGTAGCAATCTGCCAACCAGCACAATCCAATAATCTCATAGTGATTTGCTGAAGTCATTATCGTCATTCCAATTACAAACATCATCACAGGGACTGGTCCCATTCATCCTCATTGTGGTTTTGCTTAGCTTATCGCTTTTCAACCAAAATTCAGGAATCATCATTTTTCAATCAGAATCCAAATCAACTCATCAGTTCTCAATCAGAATTTAAAATCATATCAACCACATTCGAATTCATCATTTGGATAGCATTTTTTCTTATAACTTCAAGGTCTTAGATTTACTCGTATATACTGCCAGTATAAAGAGCTGCAGTTATACACTCGGTATATACACGTAGTCATGGTCCTTGGAATTATAAGGTAAATACCATCATGTCTAGGCCTCATGCAAGTCAGGGATTCTATGCAATTGCAGTACTTCCATCTGAAGACCCAATTACTAATTTATGAATTTCATTCTGAATATCAATTTGTATGAATTTCATCACACATTTCTAACTTTTTATTGTTACTTCATAAATTTTTGACATTTTTGGTTTCTCGGTTGATCCACTTTAGCCAATTTGCTCTGATACCAACTGAAAGATCCCTGTCCCCTCTGCGCAACGAATTTTGGGGTACTAGCACTGAAAGTAGCACTTCTTGCATGGGGCAAGGTCCCTCACTCGGAGCCTTGCCCATGAAGATCCGAACAAGAGACTAATCCCTCAGTTTTTTCAAAACCAAACCCGAAAAAACTTCCCTCACCCAGAAAGCACGGGCGATTCCTCCAAGATATTTTTACTCTAACGTAGTTAGAGCCTTAAATAACTGAACTAATCTGACCGAACCCGTAAGTCCCATAGTCAGATCAAGGAAAAGACTTGCACTTGGATCATAGAGACCAACGTTTTTTTCCTCATTGAGAGGCACAGCCATTGATTCTTTTCCATAGAACAATTTTTATCAGAGATTTACTTCATCTATCATACCATAACAGAATTGAGTCTCATTTTAGGGATCCATCCAGTCTGCCTAACCCCATCCAATCCCGTGGATTAGCCAACCGCCCAACCATTGTAGTGATGGGATCCATTTAAGAATTTCGTTAGGTTTTGTCCCAGGTACCAGGGAAAAGAGTTTTGAAGCCCCCTAGCCGGATATTCATGCAAACTTAAAACTAGTCACACCACTTGCACACCACTTACACACCCACTTACACACCCAATATGAAATTGCCTTTTTCACAGATTCTTTAAAACAATCTTTTAATGAAACTATAGTATCACTGATCATAATTCTCCTAAATATCCGATTGAATCCTAATTTCCAATTTTTCTTTCATTGGTGTACCTATGGCATCATTGGCAAGCAGAACGCTCACCACCTGTCCACTCAGGGGCCTTTTCGATAGTTCCTAGCTCATAGTACCCGACAATATATTCACTTATATAAATCAAAATGGAATCTCTATTGAAGATCAGCAAGATCAACCAAGAGATTATAAAAGAGCCATGGACTCATTTGTTGAGGACCAGCAAGGTCAATCAACGAGATCCATGCCGGAATTCAGAAAACAACTCTTACTCCTTGATCCAAATATCTTCCCTGATGCACGTGTAGGTATCTTTGGCCACCCAGAGCCCGAGCACCGTATGGTCAACACCCTCTAGGATCCTTCGTAGGTCACCTAGCGCTTCACTCATAGGCTGCTTCCTTGGTCCCTCATCCACTGTACCGGAAGCTCACCATTTAAATCGAACCGAGGCTGGTCAAGACCTCGATCGCGACTTGGTCAAGACCTCGGCTGACCTTGCTATGCGAGATGTCCTCCATTGACTCTCCGTCAGCTGTTGCAACTTTATCAGTTAGGTCTCCACGACCTCATTCACAAGATGGTCAAAATGCTTCCCCATAATTCTTGACATAAAACAGTCATTTAAAAATAGGCCAATTTGTTCCACATCAATCCACATTACTTAATCCACATCCAATTCATACGTATTCCCATTCTCATCCATCATTTTGCATCTCATCACATCTTTCCTCATTTATCCTCATCACATCTCATCCACTCGCATCTACCCATATTCACATCTCATCACACCTCATCCATTCACATCACATCTCATTCATTCACATCTATCCTGTTTCACATGACATCTCATCACATCTATTCACATCACATCACATCTCATCCATTCACATCCCATATCATTCCTTCTACCCACGTCTATCCATACATTCACATCCATTCATTCACATCTATCCTGTTTCACATGACATCTCATCACATCCATTCATTCACATCTATCCTGTTTCACATGACATCTCATCACATCTATTCACATCACATGACATCTCATTCATTCACATCTATCCTGTTTCACATGACATCTCATCACATCTATTCACATCACATCACATCTCATCCATTCACATCCCATATCATTCCTTCTACCCACGTCTATCCATACATTCACATCCATTCTTTCACATACATATTCACATCCATTCTTTCACATACATATTCACATCCATTCTTCACATACACATCCACATCCATTCTTCACATACACATTCACATCCATTCTTCACATACATATTCACATCTATTCTTCACATACACCTCCACATCCATTCTTCACATACACATTCACATCCATTTCCATTCATATCTATCTGATTCACATGACATGTCATCACATCACATCTATTCACATCACAACTCATCACATCACATTCCTTCCATCCATTCATTCACATCTATCTGATTCACATGACATGTCATCACATCACATCTATTCACATCACAACTCATCACATCACATTCCTTCCATCCATTCATTCACATCTATCTGATTCACATGACATCTCATCACATCTATTCCAATCACATCTCATCACATTTATTCACATTCCATTCCATCCATCCATTCATTCACATCTATTTGATTCACATGTCATCACATCTATTCACTCAGGAACGGCTTCGTCGGCCCTCGCCCATATCGTACCGAAAGCACACCATTTTTCAACCATACCGAGGTTGGTCAAAGACCTAGGCAGGCTTTGCCACGTGAGCTGTCCTTTGAACACTCCGTGCTCCAGCTCCTCATTGCAACCAAACTTCCCTTAGAAAAACATATACCAAATGCTTCCTCCAGCATTCTGGCATAAGACATTCCTTTAAGAAAACAAGGTTTCTATGCAAGTTTTCAGTTTGATTTTCTTTTGAATACAAGGAGTATTTCTTGAATCACTATCCCCAAAACTTCTTGATCGAAATTTTGAATTTCATACCAGAAATCCTTGAATTCTATAACCTTGATCCACAAATCAATTTGAAGGGTCTCAAACTTAGTTTCAGATTTGGCAGAGTTTTGAGTGTATTTTTCTAAACTGGCCACGCCTTCTTTCCTTGATCGAAATTTTGAATTTCATACCACAAATCCTCGAATTCTATAACCTTGATCCACAAATCAATTTGAGGGGTCTCAAACTTAGTTTCAAATTTGGCAAAGTTTTGAGTGTATTTTTCTAAACTGGTCACGCCTTCTTTCCTTGTTGAAATTGACGAAAGATGGTCTTGGTCATAGTCTGATTCAAGGTTCGATTCGGATAAGATTTTTCCTGAACTATCTTTCTCGAAAAGGTTTGATAATTCAGTTACTATTTTATTGAATTTCTTTCTTTAAATATTCACTTAACTGATTTCTACATTAGTTATGAATTCCAATGAGGAATAAATTAATCATTTATCTAAATATTTCGATCTCGATAGATTTCCTTTTTTTTTAACAAACCGATAGAAATTTCTCTCTTAGAGTATTTAATTATTCATTTATCAAATACTCAAAGAATTTAAGAGAATTCTAATTTTGATATAAAAATTCTTTATGCATCTATTTATGCATAAAAATCAACTTTAATGGAAATAACACTTTTATATAAAAAATCCTTTTATGTATCTATTTATGCATAAAATCAAATTTAATAGGAATAACACTTTAAAAATAAAAATATTTCCTTTATGCATCTTTCTATGCATAAAAATCAAATTTAATAAGAATAACATTTTTGTAATAAAAAAATTCCTTTATGCATCTTTCTATTCATAGAAATCAAATTTAATAATAATAACACTTTTATAATAAAAAATTCCATTATGCATCTTTCTACGCATAGAAATCAAATTTAATAAGAATAACACTTTTATAATAAAAAATTCCATTATGCATCTTTCTACGCATAGAAATCAAATTTAATAAGAATAACACTTTTATAATTAAAAAAATTCCTTTATGCATCTTTCTATGCATAAAAATCAAATTTAATAAGAATAACACTTTTGTAATAAAACCAATTCCTTTATGCATCTTTCTAGGCATAGAAATCAAATTTAATAAGAATAACACTTGTATAATTAAAAAAATCCATTATGCATCTTTCTATGCATAGAAATCAAATTTAATAAGAATAACAATTTTATAATAATAATAAAAATCTTTATGCATCTTTCTATGCATAAAAATAAAATTTAATAAGAATCACTCTTTTGTAATAAAAAAAATTCCTTTATGCATCTTTCTATGCATAAAAATCAAACTTAATAAGAATAACACTTTTATAATTGAAAAACATTTCATTATGCATCTTTCTATGCATAGAAATCAAATTTAATAAGAATAACACTTTTATAATTAAAAATTTCCTTTATGCATCTTTCTATGCATAGAAATCAGTTTTAATAGGAATAACATTTTGTAATAAAAAACATTCCTTTATGCATCTTTCTATCCATAGAAATCAAATTTAATAATTAATATCAGTGATATCCATGCGTATTCATAGGTGAATATGTACATGGAGTAATTAGAATATTTCTTTAAGATGCAAAAATGGTGGGAATTACTCTTTTGGAATAACATAAAAACAGGAAAATTTTGCCATAACCTCCTTTGTATGGCTGACCATTTTTTATTTTTATCTTACTCCACTTAACTTAATTAACCCAATTTAGAATTATAGAACTCTAATCTACACAATTTTCTAAATTCAAGAGAGTAAACAATAAGAAGAGTTTAATTAATCACTTAGTTAATCTTTCTAGGATTAAGAAAGGTTGGAATGTAAAGAAGAGAAGGGGGTGGCCTTTTCATCAAAGGCATAGCATTTGAATTTAATTCAATCATTTGCAAAACATAAAAATCAAGAAAACTATAGATTTTTCATTAAAATTCGTAAACAAAGTAAGAACATTAGCTTACATGGAGCTTGTAAGCTCTCCTTTGGCTTGAGGGATTGAGGGTTCTACTATTGTTTGAAGCAATAGTGGCCACCAATTCACTTTGGAGAGGATTAGGCCAAAAATAATTAAATTATTAAAAAATTCAATGTAGATGGCTCTTCAAGACAGGAGTAGAGTAACAGTGCATAAACACCATTAAGCTTTTACAAAGGGGGAGGCTTCTATTTATAGGAAAAAGTGAGTCTCTAACCAAGCAAACTGATTCTAGAATTTTCCAGATCAGTTTGGTCAATTTTTGACCATTTTTGGGTCAGCTCAGCTTACTTTTTGGATCTAGTTTTGAAATAGGAGAGAGGAGAGATAAAAATATCTCATTTTATTGATCAAAAATTGGGAGTAATGATGAGAAAAAGGAACCTACGTCATGAGGGGAGATCCCCACACTGAGGTGTCAAAATTTAGTTTTTTAATTCTTTTCTTTGGTCCTTAGTCCACTCTTCATCTTATGTGAGCATTTACTTATTTATGGGGGGTTTTGTCTTTTATTCTTCAATTTATCTCCTCCCTACACTTGGATTGATCCTTTTGGCCCATAGGAACCTTAATTGGACCATAATCCAAAAAATTTTGAAAATCTGGACCCTTAGGCTAAGGTCCGTTATACCTTAATTCCAATTGCACATTGGAAAGTTCTTTTTGAATTTCTGTTTTAGGGGGAACCATTTTAGACAGTAGGAGGATTTTTATATCCAAAAATATCTCAATTTTGAATTACCTCCCTCTAGACATTTTCTCTCTCCAGGCCAAAAATAAGGTAAAACAGGATCTTTCTTTTATTTCAGAGAGGGGAATAATTATAAGATCAAAAGGGAAGGTTCTTACACCTGTACACCTCAAAAGCTAGAGGGAGGAATCCTACAGAGGGCATTCCTAATAAGCTTTTATATTATCAAAACAAGCCTCTTGGATCAATCTGCACATGTGAACATGCCCCTCTTGGTGACTTATTGGTATGAGGCTAGAAACTTGGCACAGAATTTTGTGTGTCCCTACACTACATGGCCTCTACCTTCTCGAGCCCTATTTGGTCCTTTATCTCAATGTCATTCACTAACTGCATGCATCGGGGTTAATGATATTAAAAGTAAATTTTTGTTGTCCCTCGTGTGTGGTTGAGGATGGTTCCTTGACACTAGTCCATGAGTGGTCCTTAGATAGCGTGCTTTTTGGTGGACCTGATTTGCCTTTCCCTTGAAATACCTTCACCTCTCAACAAGGAAATGGGTGACCCCAAGGGTCTTTGTACATTGGATCTTGGCTAGTATCTTTCACTCTGCCATGATGTTGAAACTGAGAACATTATATCAGCCCACTAATTGGGAAGAGCATCATGTTCCCTTGTTAGAGGTTAGATGTTAGAATATAATGTTACAAAAGTGTGAGAGTAGTAGGAAATGAACTGTGGTTCTTTGGATGCACAATCATGTTTGTGATTCTGTAACAACTTCCATAATTTCATATTATTTTAGTAGCAAAACACCAAAGAAGGATCAAAGATGAAGAATTATGCAATCATCACGGCCTGTTGTATGATTGTCTAGAGATGACATGACATTCACAGTTGTGATTAAGCAATCATGATGTGGCATCGTGATTCATGAGACATGATTGGTGACATGGCACCATAACTCATGAGACGTGATTGATGACATGGCACCATAACTCATGAGGCGTGATTGGTGACATGGTATTGTGATTCATGAGGCATGGTTGGTAGCATGGCAATGACGCATCGTGATTCAGTAGACTACAGTAGACTTCAGAATCACAATTGCACATTGATTTCATTGATGGGGTGAATGGGTGCCATTGGTAACTTCGTGTCATTGTTAAGGGGTTAATTGTTGTCTATGACATGGTTCTTGGACCATGATTATGCAGTTATGTTAGATGGGAGCATGATTATGCAGACTGCATAATCACGTTTTTTGAAAACCATAGTTTTAAATGTGATGGATGAGAAGAGTATTAAGAGAGGGTTTTGGAATCCACAATTAATGATGTGCATCCACGGAAAGAGAGGTGTTGAAATAGAAGATAGAAAAAACATAATTGTGCATGTTAATCTTATGACTTACCCATTTTACCAGTGTTTGTAAGAATCAATCAAGAGAAAATAAGAAAGGGAATAATGGACATGACGTCCTACTTGATGAAAAGCTATGTCCGGGTTTCTGAGAAGATGTGCATATAGTACACAGACATAGGTGTAGGCACAATTAAAATCAATGAAAACTCAAAATGAAAGAAAAAAATGCAACTAGAAGATGCACAAATCTATTTATAGCTAAGGAGGGTCATGGGTGGGGGGATAAATTCATGTGACACTTGGCACCGTACTATTGGATTTTGAATTTGTGCCATGATCACGCCAATAGTTGGCATGATCACGTCAATAGGTGAGAAGTTGAACAATCATGTGATCCCATTCTTACCAGTTGTAATACATCCCTCAGAAAAGATCAGTTGTGGCCCAATGTGGCATGATTCTACAGGTGTAAGAATCACGACCGTGATTTAACTATAATCAAGGTGAAAAACTGTGAGGTTATGGCCATGTTAGGGTCCATATTGGATCATGATGCAATGTAGGAGTGATTTTAGACTTTTAAAATGATTTTGAGCAAATGTTTTGTGACATGATTCTGCAGAATCACGACCATGAATCACAGTGGAGAATCTGAGGCTTTTGAGAGGGGTGTTAGTACTATTAGATTATTAGCGAGTTAGTCCTACAAGGCTTGACCTGCAATATCATCGTGATTTATTGGCTTGATGGGCTCCATGGGATAGGGGTGTTAGTATTGTTAGGCTTTCTAGAGGGGTGTTAGTATTGTTAGATTATTAGCGAGTCAGTCCTCAAAGGCTTGATTAGTAAGATCATTGTGATTTACTAGCTTGATGTTCCATGGGATAGGCCCAAGCATATCGAGATGAAGCTCTTAATGGAGAAGGGGTGTGTTGGTGTAACATTTGCAATTCTTCTATGAGACATAGCGACTCTCACTCCATCCATTGAATCAGCTAGTCCATAGAATCTATAGGTAGGTTTTATAGCCCCCAAATGACAAGTGTGCAATCCTCCTTTGCTCCCAATTTGCTTCACAACCCATAGCTGAGATCCAACTTCGTCGAAGCATCATTTCCTCTTCCAATGCACCTGTAGGCATGACAAAAACCTTACATGACCAAGGGTTATTTCTAGTGGAAAAATCAACCTTAACTTCCCAATACCCCTATTATTCCCTTATGCCCACTTTTAACTTGGGCTAATGTTGGCTTCAACACTGTCTCCTTCAGTTTCACCCATGTCTTGTATGAAAGTAAGTTGTGACTTGCTTTCAAGTCAATCATTGTTGCAAGGAGATTAGGTGTTTACCCTTCCATAGAGAGCCGAATTTTAATCTGAGAAAGCTCAACCTTAAGGTCCTCTTCCTCAATCAAGGTTAGAGTAGCCATGTTTATTTGGAGATTTAGTCCATTTTATTTTGCTTGGCTTTGGCTTCCCTTACATTAGCCTCTTCTTGTGCTTCCTACCTAAGCCTTCCTTCCTGAGCCTTTCTTGTTTTAGCTTTTCTTATTTATTTTTACATAACTATTCCTACATGTCTTGGGTTAAGGGTCCATAATATTTTTTATTTTACTACCATTTATATAGCCCTACATCTCGACTTCATAATGATCTCGATGTGAGCTTATCCTTGGGAGATGAGCTCTACAACTCTGAATGTGCCTGAGCTTCTCCACTATCATCGCATGTAGACATTACTCTAGTCTTATCAAGATTTTCTAATTCAATCAACCTCTCAACTAGAGAATTCTCCCTAAGTCATTCTTTTACTACTATCCTCAAGCTAGGCACTAAATATTCCATAGACATCACAACTTCAATCCCATAGGTGAGCTGAAAAGGAGTTTGTCCTATAGGCCCACATTGTTGTTAGTTTATGCTCCCAATCGTTCCAGCTAGCTTCTATAATCTTGGTTAGGATACCACAAAGGACATTATTAGTACTTTTTACCTACCCATTGGCTTAAGGGTAGTATGGTGACAATTTTTGGTGTACCACCATAAATCTAGTCAAAAGATGTTCAATGACCAATGGGAACCTTTATCACTAACCAGTTCCCAAATCTTGATAAGATACGCTCGTATAAAAATTTAGCAGTTATACAAGCATCTACTTTCGTGTGGCTTTTGCTTCTGCCCACTTCATAAAATAGTTGGTGGCCACAATCATATATAGAGCTTGCATTTGTCGTGCAGCTCGGCTAATGGGTCCAGCAAATTCTATTCCTATTTCTCAAAAGGTTGGTGCATAATGATCGGGACCAAATGTAAATTCAGTCAAATGGTGGGTAGATTACCCTGATGAGAGATCAATGACTCTCATTAAGAAAATATGGATTAAGGAAAAAGGGTTTTTTGTGGAACCAATCTCGAACTGGGAATTCTACTTGCATAGAACCTTTGTTTTCTTTTAAAGGACTGTTTTACGCCAGAATGCTAGAGGAAGCATTTGGTATGTATTTAACTAAGAAGAGACTCGTTGTTGCAATAGCTGGCGGGGAGTTGTCGAGGGACGTCACTCCGATAAAGCCTACCGAGGTCTTGACCAGCCTCGATATGGTTAAAATGGTGTACTTCCGGTACGATGGGTGAGGACCAATGAAGCGGTCCCTGAGTGAAGTGCTAGGACACCTAAGTAGGATTGGATCAATTTGGTTAAATAAGACCTTGACTTGTTAGATCAATTCTCTCGTTGGATGATTTTCTTGGTGGAATCGCCCGTGCCTTTCGGGCGAGGAAAGTTTTTCCAGGATCGGTTTCGTAGGAACCCCCGAGATAGTCTCTTGTGTGGATATCTGTGGGTGAGGCCTTGAGTGTGGATCCCTGCCCCACGTGAGAGACTGATGCTACTTCCACCGCCAGGGCCCTCGGGTAGGGCATCGTGGAGGGAGTGGGTGTCTCACAGCAGGTATCAGAGGTTTGTTGAAAGCTAATAAGGAAAAATGAATTCTTATCAAAAATTCATAATAAAAACTCAAGAAAGAGCATTTACGTATTGTATTGTCATTTCTTAAGCTTCATTAATGAAGATTTTTAATCAAACAATTTGGTTTTATAGAAGAAAGTTTTACACTTATCCGGTATTCTCGATCTCACCTAGTCACAAGATATGACTACCTTAGCCTTTGAGCATATCATCTCTCCTGCTATGACTTGAATGAGCCGAGCCAGACTCGCAAGCCATTTTGAGGATTTATATTTTCCAAATCCAACAGAGAGATGGCAACACAAGTGGCATGTAGGGCAATACGTCCATGCCTCCTGCAATCAGCGCATGATGTTGAGGGAGAATATCGCGTTGGCCATGGTCTTGTTGAGGTTAAAAGTGATTCATGGTGTTATTTTGTATCACACCACGCCTCGAGATTTTCAACTTTCCTACCATATCTATAAACTTCTTAGATGTTTTATCCCAACAAGTAGTAAGATAGTAGCTCCTTTGGCAGTAAGGGAACATTTGTATCGGGGCATGTCTATAGCCCATGTCTATAGCCCAGTATCACCGTCTTATGCATTTTCCAAGGAGGTTTTGACTTTCTAAAGCCGAGATGCTCTATGTACATATTGCAACCTTTATATAAATAAAGAAATGTTTTGTGAAAAAATTCCCTGTTATATAAGTGATTGTTTATTATATGATGAATTGAAGAAGCAAGATCTATTACTCAGACATATGTGACATCATAGATCTCCAATAAGATCGTTTATCTTGTTTAAGTAATTATTTTTCGAACCTCTTAATTCTTAGGATCTCATTGATGAAATCAAAATAAAAATTTATTAATGTATCATTTTTGGGAGAATCATGAGATAAATCCAAAGAATACAAGAAAATACCCAACAATGAGTAAATGCTCACATAAGATGAAGAGTTGACTGAGTATGAGTTTTATTAGTTAAAAATTAAGAGATATTACTAAAAAATGAGATATTTTAGAAAAATGATGAATTTTTGACACCTTGGTAAGGAGAGGGGGACCTTTGAGGTAGGTGCCTCCTTCACATCTGTGGAAGGGTTTTTAATTGAAGAAAATTGTGATATTTCATTTCTCCTGGATCAAATTGGATCAAAAGGGGGAGCCAAACGGGTCCAAATCTTGTCCAAATTCAGTCAAACTGAAGCTAGAAAATTCTGTGAGCTATACCATGCCAGTATTACATTAAAATAATCGTATTTTCTATTATCCCTTAAAATTCCTCTACTTTGGGGAGCTTGGAGCTTCTCTCTCTCTTCATCAACAACTCTTGGAGCTCTCTTCTCCACACTTATTGCTAAACCAATTGATTGGTTGGGGGCTTCACTTCTAGAAAAAGAAGCAAGCTAATCCTTGAGGTAAGAATGAATTTTAGGGTTTTTTTGTTAATATTCTCAAATCACTTCTCTTCTCAACCCCTCTCAAGCTTGAGAAGATTTCTAATTGGTTCTTTTAAATTAAAATCAAGCTTTCCTTAAGAATTTTAATGTGCAATCAAGAAAAAGTTAATCTTTGTGCTTAATTAGAATGCTTCCTTATGTATATCTCTCTCTCAAAAAGAATTGTCATTCCTATGGCTAATTATTTAGCAAAATAATGCTTCTCATTGATAAATTCTTATTTAAAAACCAAACTCTAAGCTTGCTAAGCTAGAGAATAAGAAAATTATATTTTAATGCTTTTATGTTAACAAAATAATGGTTAATTCTTTTATATTATTTGTAAGTAGTTAAAAACTACTTTAATTGATTCTAAATGGGAAAGAGATAATCCTATCAATTTGGGAAAAGAGGAATAATGAAAATAGCTCAATCTAGTAGAATAATCATAATTAAGTTTATGATTATGGTTAAAATTATGATTTAAATTCATAGTTTAGATTTAAGCTTAAGAATAGATCTTCTATCATAATTGCATTACAATGTTTTATTCTTTTAAGAAAAATTAAAAATTATCAGTAATAGCAGCAGCAAACAGCAGAGCGAAGCTATGGCAAAATTTTTAAAAAATAATACATATCTTATTTTATGCATAATGCTAAAAGAGGACTTCCTACCATATTCTAGGATTGGACATCCTATGTAAAAAGAATGATTTTTATCATATTCATGGGAAATTAATTTTTAGTATTTATGCAAAAGAAGAATTTTTTGTGAATTTATTTTTATGCGAAAAGAGGAATTCCCATGATAATTGAGATCCAAGTAATTAAATGGTAAAAGAGGAATTTTTGGCATATTTAAAATAATGGATATTTTTATTTAATTTAAAAAAGAAAAATCTTAGATAAATTTATTTTATGTATAAGAATTTTTAAATGATAAAAGAGGAATTCCCATGACATTTGGAATTCAATCATTTAAATGCAAAAAGAGGAATTTTAAGCCTATTCAAAAAATTGGATACTTGTATTTAATTATTATGGTATTTTAAGTAGAGAAAGGTTTAAATTAAATTTTGGTAACGAAAGAGGAACTTTAACCATAATTCCACCTAGAAATTTAGGGTTGATAATTAAATTGGTAGAAAGAATATTCTTAGATATTTTATGTGGATAAATCACCAAATTGATATTTACCCAAAATTAGATTAATGGAAGAAGAGTATTTTTATAAAAACCCGATATTCTCATATAGAACCATTTCTTAATCTATTATGGTTAGGAAGGAATGAAATTCATAAAGTTGGAATTTTCCTTATGGTTAGAAGTTTAGTAGATTTTTATCTGAAGAAAATCCTTAGGAATCAAAGTTAGAAGTAAACCAAATAATTTTGGTTAGACCACGACTGTGAGAGGAGTGGCCAGTAAACTACTTGCCCATTTTTTAAATCTGAATCATGCAAAAGCCTCGTGTGACCAATTCCAATTCATGACACAAAGAATAGATTACCATTGAATTAGCATAGTTTTTCCTTAACCTAAATCACCAAGAATCTAGTTGTAAATTCAGTCAAATGATTTTGGGTAGATTACCCTGATGAGAGATCAATGACTCTCATTAAGAAAATATGATTAAGGAAAAAGGGTTTTTTGTGGAACCAATCTCGAACCCGGAATTCTACTTGCATAGAACCTCTGTTTTCTTCTAAAGGACTGTTTTACGCTAGAATGCTAGAGGAAGCATTTGGTATGTGTTTAACTAAGAAGAGACTCGTTGCAAACAGCTGGCGGGGAGTCATCAAGGGACGTCGCTCACGGCAAAGCCTGCCGAGGACCAACCTCGGTATGGTTAAAATGGTGTGCTTCCAGTACGATGGGCGAGGACTGACGAAGCGGTCCCTGAGTGAAGTGCTAGGACACCTAAGTAGGATCCTAGAGGGTTTTGACCAGGTGATGCACGGGCTCGCGATTGCTAGGACACCCATGCGTACGTCGAGGAAGATATAGATGAACTGAAAAGAATGACTTTTGTGAACTGAATTTTGATATTGGATCTCGTTGGTTGACCAACTGGTCTTCAACGAAGAGTCCGGATGATATATTTTGTAAAACAATGGACTCAATATTTTGGAGGATTATGATTAGTAATACTATGATTTCACGGAAAGATTGTTTGAAAGACAGCCGAATCTGTTATAATGCCAATTTCATATTGGGTGTGTAAGTGGTATGCCTACCTTAAATTTTGCTTGAAGTGCCAGCTAGGGGGCCTGGGAACTCTTTTCCTTGGTACTCGGACAAAACATAACCAAAGTTTTATAAAGGAATCCCATCAATACAATGGTTAGGCGGTTGGCTCGGTTGGCTAACCCATGGGTCGCCGGTTGGGGTTAGGCTGAATCGAGGGATTCTTGCAATATAAATAGTTACGATTAAGTTACGTTAGTTAGATTAAGTCCTAGGAAGACCCTTGTTCTATGGAAAAGAATCAGCGGGCTGTGCCTCGTTTGTTAGATTTGATAACTAAGCTATGAAGATTGATCAAAACATCCTCAAGGTGGATCAAAGATTGTACAAGACATCATGAATATAAGGGATAAAAATTGGTATATGCAGAAAATTGATATGAGATTAACACAAGAAGACACTAATTATAATTAGACATGAACCAAACTTACATAATCACTTGATCATGACTTGTACCTTATTTTTAAAGACTCCTCTACCCTATTTTTAGTTGCATGAGTTGCATGAACAACATGCACCAACCATTTGTAGGCTTTACACACCAACCACCACTGACCACCACTAGCCTATCAACCACATATTAATTTGGACTAAGGAGTTGGGATTACATTTATCCAACAATCCCCCCTTAAGACCAACTTCTTACAAAACATGAATCAAGTCTAGTAAACCATCTTGACACAATGAGTAAGAGTCCCCCCTTAACAACATAGGGTAGTATACTCTCCTCTACAACTCGTCAAGTTGGAACAACATAATTCTTGACTCAACCACATACATGACATAATCTAAAAAGCATACTCCTCATCTACATCTTTTATACTAAGACTAGAACAAAGATTTGTTTCTTCTTGTTGGTTGACTTCTTCAACCACATGTGCCTTTACTTGCTTTTGATCTTTTTGATAGCACTTTGAGGATGGATGATTCGTCTTTCCACAATACTCACAAGGATGTTTGGAGAAACAATCCTTAGTAAGATGATTTGTACGACCACAAATAGTACACTTCTTCTTTGCCGATGTCGTAGTAATAGTATATGCATAAGGATCTATCACATCCTTTGTAATCTTCTTGTCTTCTTCCTGCAAAGAATTTATGATACTTTCCAAAGAAGGGACTGGCTCCTTCTCTTTAAGTACCGTCACAATTTGTCTAAAGCTTGAAGGTAAGCTTTTAAGCAGGATAGCAATAGCATCTTCTTCAGGAACAGAAGATTTAACATAAACCAACTGTGTCATTAAGCTCTTCAACCTGTTAATCAAAGCTGCTAAATTTTCATTACTCTCCATGGTTAGATCAAAGAGTTGCATCTTCAAACTGATTTTGGAATGCTTTGCCTTTGCACCAAAAGTACGTTCTAATAATTCCCAAGCTTCTAGACACCGTGGTCAAGAATGCCAAGCCAGTCTCCATGGCTGAAGCTTCAAGAATGGCAAAGGACTTCGCCAAATCCTTCATCGTTAAAGTCCCGCCAAAGCCAGCTCCCTCATCCTTCAAGAGTTCCAGACACCGGGAAGTTCTTCCAACCTTCCGCCTCCAAAGAGACACCAAGGTCCCAATTGGAATCTAGAGAAAGAAAGTTTCAGGATTGAAGAAAGACCTTTTCCTCGAAGCTCTTTCTCAGGAACTCCGGCTCTTTGACGAATGTAGAGGGAAGAGCTTCAAAGTGAGAACAGGTGCTTCAAATGCCAGGGGTTTGGGCACCAACTCAAGAATTTCCAATCTCCTTCTGTGGGCTAAGGAAGCCAGGGTCCCAGAGTTCAGAGATAGACTCCTTCGTATCAGTCCACTAATCAGGGTCCCCCGCGCCAAAATCAAGGCAACCCTAGAAGAGTACCAGCTCAGCCTGCAGCCTCCATGCAAAGCAGCCTCCGAACTCCCTCCCAGAATTGGGGAAACCAAAGAGAGAGAGTTCCACCTTAAACTGCAACAACTAGAGCCGTCACTATAGCTGAGGAAGTGGAGGAAGAAAAAGGACAGATCTATGTCACAATTGAGCATCAGGGGAATAATCGTCAATTTTCAGTCCTCCAGACTCCAGCACCATGGTAAGCAATTCAAGCTTTTGATTGATTCAGGCAGTACTCATTCTTTTATTTCCCTAGGATGTCTGCGTAAGTTAGTCCTAAATCAAAAATTAGGGAAACCTATGCAAGTGGAATTGGCCAGTGGAAAGATTCTTTTTACACAGCCTGAGACAGACCTTATTCAGTTTAGTTTAGATGGGAACGTAACAGAGTGCCAGTTCAGAGTCCTACCCTTGGGAATCTATGATGGAATCCTTGGAATGGATTGGTTCCATAAGAATCAGACTGACATTCATTGTCTTACAATGGAACCATCTCTTTCCTTGACCTTCATGGAAATAAAGTTAAAAGAACTGGAATTTCCAGATCCCCAATGCTGCAATTAGTGAAGGCTTCTAAATTATTAAAAGGGCTCAAAAAGAGGCAAGATGTTTATGTCGTTAAGATGAATCCAGTAGATATAAAATGCAAGGCTAAAGAACTAGAGTGGTTAAGTGAGTATGCAGATGTGTTCCTAGAAGAGCTAACTGAGATGCCTCCGTCTCGCGAAGTAGATCATGAGATCAAGTTAACCCCCGAAGCTCAGCTAGTAGCCCAACATGCATACAAAATGCCAGTCCCTGAAGCCATAGAACTTAAGGAGCAGTTAAGATTACTCTTAGAACGGGGATTCATCAGACCCAGTGTCTCACCTTGGGGTGCGCCCGTTCACTTTCAAAAGAAGAAAGATGGAACGTTAAGACTCTGTATTGACTACAGAGGATTGAATCAATTAACAATTAAAAATAAGTATCCTATCCCTAGGATTGATGAACTTCTGGATCGGTTAAGTGGGACCCAAATGTTCACAAAGATAGATCTCAAATTCAGGTACTACCAAATCAGAATCAAGGAACAGGACATCCCGAAGATAGCATTCAACACTCGCTATGGGCATTATGAGTTCACAGTCATGCCGTTTGGATTGACTAATACCCCGGCGACGTTTAATCATCTTATGCAGGATATTCTTTGAATGATTTTGTTCTTGTCTTCTTTGATGATATCTTGGTATACTCAAAGAATGTTGCAGATCAAAGAGACTGTGCCTGTAGCCTGTTTTTTTGCAGAAGCCATATCTTGCTACAGAAATGGATTTTGGAGAAAAAACCCCCCCACTCCTGACCGTTTCAACGTGGTCTACAACTTTGCAGAAGAAAGTTTTTTCAAATTCTTCACAAATTTTGAGATATTTAGCACAGACCTGTGCAGACTGGCTTTTTAGTAAACATCAGGTGGTTCCCAGGCGCACTGGTGGCTTTCATCCTAAAAATGTATATGCCCTTATTCTCATGCATTTGAGCATGGTTCTGGAGTGTCAAATGCTCAGCTTTGGAAGGTTTTAATAGGCTGGAAATATGTCCTGAAAACTGTGGACACCAAGCATCTATTACTTCTTGAAGCAATCTATGACATTGGATAGCATCTGTGGACCCTGATTATGGGCATATGTACATGTTGGATGTTGTGTGAACTAAAAAGAGCATTGAATGCTGACTTTTCGAGCTTAAAATCAACTGCATTGACATGATTATTGGCTGTACATGAACAGTACAAGAGTTATATGACATTGGTTCTTGTTGAAGACAAGGCATGTATGAATGCCGGTATGATCATGTCTTGGTCTCTACCTGTGTTGGCATATGTATGCTATGATTTGGGAAGCTTTTCAGCTTGGATTGCCCTTGTTTTGGCTGCGCATTGGCTGACTGTTATCAACCGGGTAGATATTTGGCACTTGTACTTGCTGTACATGTACTACAGTGTGCCCGAAAGGTCATGTATGGACTCCCGCATATAGTGGCAAATGTCTAGGATGTTTTGGGGCATGTTTGACACATAAATATCTCTATTTTGACTGAGAAAAGACTGCTGGTGGTTGTTGCTGATTGCAAACTGTATGTTTCTCTACTGTCAGTAGAGTAGTAAGATTGAATGTACACAGGAGGGTATGCAGCAACTACATGCTCTATGAACTGGTGGTTGATGTACCTACATGCTGTGCCACTTGATTGTGGATGTATCTGACATGTTTGTGAGCTGAAATATTGTGATTTCAGCAAGGATTTTGCTGTAGAAAACTGTAATAAAAGTTGAAGGCTGAAATTGGTCCAGTAAGACATCTTGGTTTGCGGGGAGTCAGGCATTGATTAAAAACTGTCTGCTGCAATATGGCAAATGCTCAGGGCACTGACAACATCACCCAAATTGTCGGTGATAAGCTTGATAACAAGAACTTTGCACTATGGAAGTTCAGGATGCATAATTTTCTGATTGGTAGAGGATACTGGGATTTATGCACGGGGATTGAAGCTGAACCCGAATTACCTGAACGAAATCCAACACAGGATCAGCGAAGAGCTCACCGACAGTGGTTGAAAAGAGCTAGCAAAGTTCTACATTGGTTCTCTTTGTGCATTTCTGATTCAATGGCTATGTAGATTACCAGTTGTCATTCCCCGAAAGATGCTTGGGATACACTCATGAAAAATTATGGTAATGTCACGCATGCAAGGAAGATATAGCTTAAGTAGCAATTTAATAATATGTCCAGAAATGGCAGGAGCATTCAAGCATACATTCAAGCATACACGACGGAGATAAAGACCATAGCCGACTAGCTGGCTACTATTGGGTCTAGTGTTTCAGAGGATGATATGATTGCAGTGACATTGAATGGGCTTGGCAAGGAGTACAAGGCATTTGATACTTCTATTTCTGTAAGAGCAGAACCCCCTGATTGGGATGAACTACTTGCATTACTGCTGCATGAAGAAGTAAAGCTTGGTCTTAACACAGGTTCCAGTTCGTCTCAAGGCAGAGACACTGTCTCTACTCTAGCCAGCGTGGCAGAGGTGGCAGAGGTCGTGGTTCTTTTCGAGGTCGAGGAGACACTCAAAATACCTATGGACAACAGCAGCAAAATGCATGGAATAGCTCAAATATGCAGGGCCAGCGAGGATAGAGGCAGGGGGAGATCACCTAGAGGTAGAGGTGGTGGATCCTGGCAGTCAAATGAGTAGTCTAACATGGACAGACTATCATTATTGTGGCAAATATGGACATATTACCAAAGATTGTCATAAGAAGCAAGTAGACATGAAAGCAAAAGGTAGACAACATGGAAACTATGCATCTTCTAGTGGTGCTTAGGATGATCAAGGAGACAGGTTGTTTGCTATGCAGCATGTATCAAAGAATGTGCCTAAGCAAGGCAGAGATGAGAAATGGTACATAGATTCAGGGGCCTCTAATCATATGACACCCCACGGAGAATGGTTTGATAAGTTGGTTGTAGGTTCTCATGGATATGTCTGCAGCACTAGGGATGATACCCAGCATGATATTCAACATATTGGTGTGGTCCCATTGCTTATGCTTGACGGCAAGAAAAAGAGTCTACATGATGTGCTTCATGTACCATCGATCACTAAAAATCTTTTGTCGACAAATGGCAGAGCAAAATCTGCAAGTCAGATTCAATAAGCATGGATGCTTTATCGAGGAATATGATAATGGTTGCAAATTGATTGCTAAAGGCAGAAGGGAAGGCAGAATGTTTACGTTGGATGCATCTATTCTAGAATTGAAGGCAGCCATGTTTGCCCAT
Organism: Cibotium barometz; assembly: GCF_041138505.1. Classification (NCBI taxonomy): domain Eukaryota; kingdom Viridiplantae; phylum Streptophyta; class Polypodiopsida; order Cyatheales; family Cibotiaceae; genus Cibotium; species Cibotium barometz. Next base: position 17,255,307 of record NC_141061.1, read on the forward strand.
GATGATGGAGTTGTACGGGATGTTGAAATTTGGCATAAACGTATTGGCAATCAGAAGCTGAAATCTATGCAGCAAAAAGAGGTTGTACTTGGGTTACCTAAGTTCAAATACAATGATCTTGGACATGTATGCTCTGCTTGTCAGTTCGGGAAACAAGCAAGGTTTCCTTTTATGAGACATGTCAGGAACAGTTCTCGTCCATTGTAGTTTGTGAGATCCCTGTTCCCACCGAGCAACGGATTCGGGGTACTAGCAGCGGAAGTAGCACTTCTCGCGCGGGACAGGGGTCCCACACTCGGGGCCTCGCCCACGGATATCCGGACAAGAGACTAATCCGTCGGTTTGTCCAAAACCGAAACCGGAAAAACTTCCTTTACCCGGAAAGCACGGGCGATTCCACCAGTATAACTCTTTACTCTAACGTAGTCAAGATCATTACTGATCAAACTGATCTGACTGCACCTTTAACGGTACTTGGTCAAATCAAGGAAGAACTTGCACTTGGATCATTGGGATCAACGCTTTTTTCCCCATCAAGAGGCACAGCCGTTGATTCCTATCCATAGAACAATTTCTATCCGGGATTTACTTCATCTATCGTAATAATAGAATTTAAATCTCGAGTTACGGATCCATCAGTCCAGCCTAACCCCATCCGATCCCATGGGTTAGCCAACCGCCCAACCACTGTAGTGATGGGATCCAATTTGGAATTTGGTTAGGTTTTGTCCCGGGTACCAAGGAAAAGAGTTCCAAGGCCCCCTAGCCGGAAGTTCATGCAAACATAAAACTAGCCACACCACTTACACACCCAATATGAAATTGCCTTTTTCTTAGCATCAGCTAACTTTAAAACAATCCTTTAAGAAAACCATAGTACCACTGATCACAATCTTCCAATTTATCCAGTTGATTCATAATTTCCCATCATTCCTTCATCAGAGTATCTATGGCATCATTGGCAACTAGAACGCTCACCACCTGTCCACACAGGGGCCTTTTCAATAGTTCCTAGCCCATAATACTCGGCAATATAATCACTTATAAAAATCAAGATGGACTCTCGTTGAAGATCAGCAAGATCAACCAACAGATCCATATAAAGAGCCATGGACTCATCCATTGAAGACCAGCAAGGTCAATCAACTAGATCCATGCCCGGTTTCACAAAACAACTCTTACTCCTTGTTCCAATATCTTCCTCGACGCACGCGTGGGTATCTTCGGCGACCCAGAGCCCGAGCACCGTATGGTCAGCACCCTCTAGGATCCTTCGCAGGTGACCTAGCGCTTCACTCATAGGCCGCTTCCTTGGTCCCTCATCCACCGTACCGGAAGCTCACCATTTAAATCGAACCGAGGCTGGTCAAGACCTCGGTCGACCTTGCTACGCGAGACGTCCTCCATTGACTCTCCGTCACAGCAGTTGCAACTTTAACAGTTAGGTCTTCATGACCTTAATCCATAAGACGGTCAAAATGCTTCCCCAGCATTCTTGACATAAAACAGTCATTTACAAACAGTCACAAAATACAGTTTCTAAATCGAACTCTCGTCTTTCCACATTATCCCTCCTTAGTCCACATTACTTATTCCACATTCCATTCAATGTGTACTCATTCTCATCCATTTCCTCATATCGACGACACATTAATTCACATACACATTCACCTTCACATCCATACATCCACATTTACATGTATACATCCATTTTCACATCCTCATTTATACATCCACATCCCATATCCACATTCATACATACACATCCATATCCACATCCAACATCCACATCCACATCCACATTCACATTCACATCCACATTCACATCCTCATTTATACATCCACATCCACATCCACATTCACATCCATACATCCACATCTACATGCATACCTCCATTTTCACATCCTCATTTATACATCCACATCCACATACATACATACATCCACATCCACATACATACATACATCCACATCCACATTCTCATTCACATCTATACATCCACATCTACATCCACATACATACATACATCCACATCCACATTTCCATTCACATCTATACATCCACATTCATATATATCCACATCCACATCCACATCCACATCCACATTCACATTCCCATTCACATCTATACATCCACATCTACATCTATATCCACATTCACATCTATGCATATACATCTTCATGCATACATCCATTTTCACATTCATACATCCATACTCCCATCTCCACATCCACACATCCACATACATACATCCATTTCCACATTCCCATTCATGTAACCCCATATGCCTTCACATCTAATCTTTTACATCACATCCATTCTCGTCCTATCACAACCCATATGCATCTTATCCTATCACATACACTTCTTACCTCATCCCATACACATTTTATCACATCTTAATTCATCTTATCACCTCTTATCATCTCTTATACACCTCTTATCACATCCTATCACATCTCATATCTATTTATAGAATACAAGAGAACTCTTATATTTGATATAAGATTTCTTTACACATTTACTTATGCATAAATTCCATTTAAGGAGATTAATACTTCCGAAGAAAAATCAATCTTTTATGCATCTTCTTATGCATAAATTCATTTTAAATGAAAATGACACTTTTGAATTAAAATTCAATCTTTTATGCATCTTCCTATGCATAAATTCAATTTAGATGAGAATGACACTTTTGAATTAAAAATCATTTTTTTAAAATGCATCTTCTTATGCATAAAGTCAATTTGGTAGGAATTACACTTTTAGAATAAAAGAATTTCTCTTATGCATCTAAGTTATGCATAAAATCCATTTATGATGAAAATCACACTTCTAGTATAAAAAGAATATCTTTTATGCATACCTCCATGCATGAATTCCAATTATGATAAAAGTTACACTTTTATAATAAAATAATCAACTTTTATGCATACCTCTATGCATGAAATTCAATTGTGACAAAAGTAATACTTTTTACATTAAAATAATCATTTTATCCATACCTCTATACATGAAATCCAATATGATAAAAGTATCACTTTTGATATATAAAAAAATTATCCTTTATGCATACTTCTATGCATGAAAATTAAAAATGATAAAAGTAACACTTTTGATATAAAAATTTTCCTTTATGCATACTTCTATGCATGAAAATTAAAAATGGTAAAAGTAACTCTTTTAATATAAAAAAATTATCTTTTATGCATACTTCTATGCATGAAAATTAAAAAGGATAAAAGTAACACTTTTGATATAAAAAATTTTCCTTTATGCATACTTCTATGCATGAAAATTAAAAATGATGAAAGTAACACTTTTGATATAAAAAAAATTTCTTTTATGCATACTTCTATGCATGAAAATTAAAAATGATAAAAGTAACACTTTTGATAAAAAAAAATTTCTTTTATGCATACTTCTATGCATGAAAATTAAAAATGATAAAAGTAACACTTTTGATATAAAAATTTTTCCTTTATGCATACTTCTATGCATGAAAATTAAAAATGATAAAAGTAATACTTTTGATATAAAAATTTTCCTTTATGCATACTTCTATGCATGAAAATTAAAAATGATAAAAATAACACTTTTGATATAAAAATTTATCCATTATGCATACTTCTATGCATGAAACAAAAATGGTAAAAATAACACTTTTGATATAAAAATTTATCCATTATGCATAATATTAAAATTCAATTTCTCCATGATTGTAATGAAATTCTTTCAATTAATCTAGGATGATAATTCCTAGAATATGGTAGGAAGTCCTCTTTTTATGCTTTGAATGAGATTATTTTATGCATAATTTTTATAAAAATTTTGCCATAGCTCCGCTGCTATGACTGATAAATCTCAATTTTTTCTAAGGGATAATGCTTATCATTAAGAAAATAATTAAAATAATCTCTAATTGGATTATCAATCCATAATGGATTGAATCATTAATATACATAAACTAAAAGTATAGAAAAAAGCCATTAATTTGGCCTCAAGCATAGCTTAATCTTGGGTTAAGGAAAAGCTTTATGAAAAGCTTGATTTGGATTGAGAACGGTTCATGAGTATGACCATTTCTTGAGTGAGAGAGAGAATTTACATAAAAATCATTAGAATTTAAACATAAATGAAAATTAACTTCAATAGCATTATGTAACTCTTCACTACTATTCAAACTTCAATAGCATTAAAAAAAAACCATACCAATTAAACTTCTCAAGCTTGAGAGGGGTTGAGAAGAGAGAAACATTGAGAAATTATAGAAAGATCAATAATCACTAATTACCTTACAACTTGCTTGATTCTTTGTTCATGGTAGAGGCCCCCAACCAATCAATTGGTTAAGTATGTTGATGGAGCCACTAATGGGGATTGAAGAAAGAGGGAAGCTCCAAAAAACTAGTGAATTATTAAATGAATTCACAGTTTCTGGCTTAGGTGGAGTAGAGTAACGATGCATAAACACTATATATTTTTCAACAAGGGGGAGGCTTCTATTTATAGGAAAAATTGAGCTCCTAACCAAACAAACTGATTCTAGAATTTTCTAAATCAGTTTGGTCAATATTTGACCATTTTTAGGTTAGTTAAGCTAACTTTTTGGAACTAGACTTGAATGAGGAGAGAGGAGAGATGAAATATCTCAATTTTTATGAGTTTAAAACTCATTCAAGCATGTGAAATATGCACCTCCTTTAAAGAACTCCCCTTCCTTACATATGTGTCATAATGGAATCATTTTAATATTGCTCATAGTTTTTTTTACTAATAAACCTTGTACATTTTCAACTCTTCATCTTATGTGAAATATGCACCTCCTTTAAAGAATTCCCCTTCCTTACATATGTCATATTTTTAATATTGCTCATAGTTTTTTACTAATAATCCTTGTACATTTTCAACTCTTCATCTTATGTGAAATATGCACCTCCGTTAAAGAATTCCCCTTCCTTACATATGTCATATTTTTAATATTGCACATAGTTTTTTACTAATAAACCTTGTACATTTTCAACTCTTCATCTTATGTGAGCATTTAAGGGACTCCCCTTCCTTACATATGTGTCATAATAAAATCATTATACCCAAAATATCTCATATTTTTAATATTGCACATAGTTTTTTTACTAATAAACCTTGTACATTTTCAACTCTTCACCTCATGTGAGCATTTACTCATTTTTGGGTATTTTCTTTTTACAAGTTGGATTTATCTCCTCCCTACACATGGATTGATGCTATTGGTCCATAAGAACCTTAATTGGACCATAGTCTAAAGATTTCTGAAAATGTAGACCCTTAGGCTAAGTTTCTTTATAGCTATTTTCAATTAATTCCAATTGCACATTGAAAATTCTTTTTGAATTTCTGTTTCAGGGGAACTCATCTGAATTAGAAGAGATATTTTTCTATCCAAAAATATTCAAAATCTGAATATTCTCTCTCTAGAATATTTTTCTCTCTCTAGGCTAAAACAGATAGAAACAAGGTCTTTATATTTCTGAAGAGGGATTGATTACAGGGAAAGATACTAGACATCAAAAAAGGGGTTGGGGGAGGAATCTTACATTCTACCCCACTTAAAAAACGCGAGATGTCCTCATCTCGCAACTTGATAATTTCGCAAGATTCACGAATATGAGACTTAGAGAAAAATTTTAATCAAGATTAACCACCAAGATAAGTCTTAAAGAGAGCAAGATTCAAAATACGAACAAGATTTAAACTTTATTCATTCTCGGAACTTATACAGTAAAGATAGAGGAATTCTTTACACTTCCATAAGTCCGTCCATCATATGGTCACAAAAGCAGTCCTCACAAGCTGCACAAGTATAAGGTAACTCATCTACGGGAATGATTCTGTGGGTTATTACTGCGCCTATCTCAGTGGTATGAGGTGTTCTAACAAAAGGACCTCTGAGAGGCAAGCCAAAAACGGGGTAAAGGCATATCTTCTCATGAGGAAGAAAACACGCCAGTAAGAAGACCCGCTCAGAAAACCCAGGATGCCTTGATCTCATGACGCAGTAGTATCGGGGACCCAATCCCAAAGCTTCAATAGCCATGGCCAAGCGGACATTATTACGAAAATGTTGGTGACCCCAGGGTGTTACCCTAGTTATGTCTTGATAGGTCCGCCATTTGGTCTGCGCTACAGAAGTTCCCAAGTGAGGGAAAAGTGAGCGCTCATACTGTTCTATAAAATCCTTCTTCACAGACTCACTTGCGTCTTGAAGGTGAGGAATCATTATGGATAAAACTAGTTCTTGTTGCCAAGCCATGGAGGAGATTAAGAAAGAAAGGAGATCGATGGAAGTAAGATTACTGTGAGCGACAAGTAAAAGTTACGACTTATATAAAGGAAGGGGCTAGCGTAACCTAGAAGCCAACGGTAACTTGCCACTAAAGTTGTACCGCCTTTCCATGATTTGGGTTTGGCACATTTTTCTATAGAAGGCATTAAGAACTTTGAGATGAGGAGATAAAAGAAGCTTGTAGGCTAAGTCACCTACTTTCATTGAATTCAGATAAGGTTCACAATATCTGGGGGATAACTTCTTATACTCCCCAAGAGATAAAGAACTTCTTTTTGGGCCGTACTCGAATGAAAACCAAAACCGTGGTATCCAAAACACCAATTTTCACTTCTGAACTCATTGTTCTGAATCCTTAAAACAGGTGGGACTCCTGAGAAGTATTCTAGGAAAAGGATCTTTCTTTTTTTTTAATATACAGAATCTTTCTTTTATTTTAGAGAGGGAATAATTATAAGATCAAAAGGGAGATTCTTACTCCTATATACCTCGAAGGTTGGGGAGGAATCTTACATTCTACCCCACTTAAAAAGTGCGAGATGTCCTCATCTCGCAAGGTAGAGGACAGCTCTTTTTCTTAAGATCCAATTTTATTCTGGGGTTCCTTATATTCTGGTCAACCCAACAGAACACTAGGATAAATATCCCTTATATAGAACTCATCATTAAATAACAATTCATTCAGATTATATCATTCATATCTTTAACATGATAATGGTCCATTAGACCGAAAAGTTTCCTTCGGAACATTCCTCCACGGAAATTCAGTCAAGCAAGTCCTCAATTTGACATCCCTTAACTTGATCTACTGATCAAGTATTAACAGCAGCAATCTGACAGCACAACCCACTAATCTCATAGTGATTTGCTGAATTCATTATCATCATTCTAGTTATGAATATCATCACAGGGACTCGTCCCATTCCCCCTCATTGTGGTTTCATTATATTTCAACTAATTTTTAAAAATCATCATTTTTCAATCAGAATTTTCAATCAGAATCCAAATTAATTCATCCATTCTCAAACAGAATTAAAAATCATATCAATCACATTCGAAATCATCATCTAGATAGCATTAACGCTTATAATTTCAAGTCTTAGATTTACTCGTATATACTGTCAGTAAAGAGCTGCAGTATACTCTCAGTATATACGGGTAGTCACGGCCCTTGGAATTATAAGGTAACTACTATCATGTCTAGGCCTCAAGAAAGTCAAGGATTCTATATAATTGCGGTACTTCCATCTGAAGACCCAACTACCAAATTACGAATTTCAGTTTGAATATCAAATTGTATGAATTATCTCACACAATTATAACCTTTTTGTGTTTCTTCATAAATTTTTGATATATTTGTCTTCTCAGTTGATCTTTATTAACCAAATGCTCTGATACCAACTGTGAGATCCCTGTTCCCACCGAGCAACGGATTCGGGGTACTAGCAGCGGAAGTAGCACTTCTCGCGCGGGACAGGGGTCCCACACTCGGGGCCTCGCCCACGGATATCCGGACAAGAGACTAATCCGTCGGTTTGTCCAAAACCGAAACCGGAAAAACTTCCTTTACCCGGAAAGCACGGGCGATTTCACCAGTATAACTCTTTACTCTAACGTAGTCAAGATCATTACTGATCAAACTGATCTGACTGCACCTTTAACGGTACTTGGTCAAATCAAGGAAGAACTTGCACTTGGATCATTGGGATCAACGCTTTTTTCCCCATCAAGAGGCACAGCCGTTGATTCCTATCCATAGAACAATTTCTATCCGGGATTTACTTCATCTATCGTAATAATAGAATTTAAATCTCGAGTTACAGATCCATCAGTCCAGCCTAACCCCATCCGATCCCATGGGTTAGCCAACCGCCCAACCACTGTAGTGATGGGATCCAATTTGGAATTTGGTTAGGTTTTGTCCCGGGTACCAAGGAAAAGAGTTCCAAGGCCCCCTAGCCGGAAGTTCATGCAAACATAAAACTAGCCACACCACTTACACACCCAATATGAAATTGCCTTTTTCTTAGCATCAGCTAACTTTAAAACAATCCTTTAAGAAAACCATAGTACCACTGATCACAATCTTCCAATTTATCCAGTTGATTCATAATTTCCCATCATTCCTTCATCAGAGTATCTATGGCATCATTGGCAACTAGAACGCTCACCACCTGTCCACACAGGGGCCTTTTCAATAGTTCCTAGCCCATAATACTCGGCAATATAATCACTTATAAAAATCAAGATGGACTCTCGTTGAAGATCAGCAAGATCAACCAACAGATCCATATAAAGAGCCATGGACTCATCCATTGAAGACCAGCAAGGTCAATCAACTAGATCCATGACCGGTTTCACAAAACAACTCTTACTCCTTGTTCCAATATCTTCCTCGACGCACGCGTGGGTATCTTTGGCGACCCAGAGCCCGAGCACCGTATGGTCAGCACCCTCTAGGATCCTTCGCAGGTGACCTAGCGCTTCACTCATAGGCCGCTTCCTTGGTCCCTCATCCACCGTACCGGAAGCTCACCATTTAAATCGAACCGAGGCTGGTCAAGACCTCGGTCGACCTTGCTACGCGAGACGTCCTCCATTGACTCTCCGTTCAGCAGTTGCAACTTTAACAGTTAGGTCTTCATGACCTTAATCCATAAGACGGTCAAAATGCTTCCCCAGCATTCTTGACATAAAACAGTCATTTACAAACAGTCACAAAATACAGTTTCTAAATCGAACTCTCGTCTTTCCACATTATCCCTCCTTAGTCCTTATTACTTATTCCACATTCCATTCAATGTGTACTCATTCTCATCCATTTCCTCATATCGACGACACATTAATTCACATACACATTCACCTTCACATCCATACATCCACATTTACATGTATACATCCATTTTCACATCCTCATTTATACATCCACATCCCATATCCACATTCATACATACACATCCATATCCACATCCAACATCCACATCCACATCCACATTCACATTCACATCCACATTCACATCCTCATTTATACATCCACATCCACATCCACATTCACATCCATACATCCACATCTACATGCATACCTCCATTTTCACATCCTCATTTATACATCCACATCCACATACATACATACATCCACATCCACATACATACATACATCCACATCCACATTCTCATTCACATCTATACATCCACATCTACATCCACATACATACATACATCCACATCCACATTTCCATTCACATCTATACATCCACATTCATATATATCCACATCCACATTCACATTCACATCCACATTCCCATTCACATCTATACATCCACATCTACATCTATATCCACATTCACATCTATGCATATACATCTTCATGCATACATCCATTTTCACATTCATACATCCATACTCCCATCTCCACATCCACACATCCACATACATACATCCATTTCCACATTCCCATTCATGTAACCCCATATGCCTTCACATCTAATCTTTTACATCACATCCATTCTCGTCCTATCACAACCCATATGCATCTTATCCTATCACATACACTTCTTACCTCATCCCATACACATTTTATCACATCTTAATTCATCTTATCACCTCTTATCATCTCTTATACACCTCTTATCACATCCTATCACATCTCATATCTATTTATAGAATACAAGAGAACTCTTATATTTGATATAAGATTTCTTTACACATTTACTTATGCATAAATTCCATTTAAGGAGATTAATACTTCCGAAGAAAAATCAATCTTTTATGCATCTTCTTATGCATAAATTCATTTTAAATGAAAATGACACTTTTGAATTAAAATTCAATCTTTTATGCATCTTCCTATGCATAAATTCAATTTAGATGAGAATGACACTTTTGAATTAAAAATCATTTTTTTAAAATGCATCTTCTTATGCATAAAGTCAATTTGGTAGGAATTACACTTTTAGAATAAAATAATTTCTCTTATGCATCTAAGTTATGCATAAAATCCATTTATGATGAAAATCACACTTCTAGTATAAAAAGAATATCTTTTATGCATACCTCCATGCATGAATTCCAATTATGATAAAAGTTACACTTTTATAATAAAATAATCAACTTTTATGCATACCTCTATGCATGAAATTCAATTGTGACAAAAGTAATACTTTTTACATTAAAATAATCATTTTATCCATACCTCTATACATGAAATCCAATATGATAAAAGTATCACTTTTGATATATAAAAAAAATTATCCTTTATGCATACTTCTATGCATGAAAATTAAAAATGATAAAAGTAACACTTTTGATATAAAAATTTTCCTTTATGCATACTTCTATGCATGAAAATTAAAAATGGTAAAAGTAACTCTTTTAATATAAAAAAATTATCTTTTATGCATACTTCTATGCATGAAAATTAAAAAGGATAAAAGTAACACTTTTGATATAAAAAATTTTCCTTTATGCATACTTCTATGCATGAAAATTAAAAATGATGAAAGTAACACTTTTGATATAAAAAAAATTTCTTTTATGCATACTTCTATGCATGAAAATTAAAAATGATAAAAGTAACACTTTTGATAAAAAAAAATTTCTTTTATGCATACTTCTATGCATGAAAATTAAAAATGATAAAAGTAACACTTTTGATATAAAAATTTTTCCTTTATGCTTACTTCTATGCATGAAAATTAAAAATGATAAAAGTAATACTTTTGATATAAAAATTTTCCTTTATGCATACTTCTATGCATGAAAATTAAAAATGATAAAAATAACACTTTTGATATAAAAATTTATCCATTATGCATACTTCTATGCATGAAACAAAAATGGTAAAAATAACACTTTTGATATAAAAATTTATCCATTATGCATAATATTAAAATTCAATTTCTCCATGATTGTAATGAAATTCTTTCAATTAATCTAGGATGATAATTCCTAGAATATGGTAGGAAGTCCTCTTTTTATGCTTTGAATGAGATTATTTTATGCATAATTTTTATAAAAATTTTACCATAGCTCCGCTGCTATGACTGATAAATCTCAATTTTTTCTAAGGGATAATGCTTATCATTAAGAAAATAATTAAAATAATCTCTAATTGGATTATCAATCCATAATGGATTGAATCATTAATATACATAAACTAAAAGTATAGAAAAAAGCCATTAATTTGGCCTCAAGCATAGCTTAATCTTGGGTTAAGGAAAAGCTTTATGAAAAGCTTGATTTGGATTGAGAACGGTTCATGAGTATGACCATTTCTTGAGTGAGAGAGAGAATTTACATAAAAATCATTAGAATTTAAACATAAATGAAAATTAACTTCAATAGCATTATGTAACTCTTCACTACTATTCAAACTTCAATAGCATTAAAAAAAAACCATACCAATTAAACTTCTCAAGCTTGAGAGGGGTTGAGAAGAGAGAAACATTGAGAAATTATAGAAAGATCAATAATCACTAATTACCTTACAACTTGCTTGATTCTTTGTTCACGGTAGAGGCCCCCAACCAATCAATTGGTTAAGTATGTTGATGGAGCCACTAATGGGGATTAAAGAAAGAGGGAAGCTCCAAAAAACTAGTGAATTATTAAATGAATTCACAGTTTCTGGCTTAGGTGGAGTAGAGTAACGATGCATAAACACTATATATTTTTCAACAAGGGGGAGGCTTCTATTTATAGGAAAAATTGAGCTCCTAACCAAACAAACTGATTCTAGAATTTTCTAAATCAGTTTGGTCAATATTTGACCATTTTTAGGTTAGTTAAGCTAACTTTTTGGAACTAGACTTGAATGAGGAGAGAGGAGAGATGAAATATCTCAATTTTTATGAGTTTAAAACTCATTCAAGCATGTGAAATATGCACCTCCTTTAAAGAACTCTCCTTCCTTACATATGTGTCATAATGGAATCATTTTAATATTGCTCATAGTTTTTTTTTACTAATAAACCTTGTACATTTTCAACTCTTCATCTTATGTGAAATATGCACCTCCTTTAAAGAATTCCCCTTCCTTACATATGTCATATTTTTAATATTGCTCATAGTTTTTTACTAATAATCCTTGTACATTTTCAACTCTTCATCTTATGTGAAATATGCACCTCCTTTAAAGAATTCCCCTTCCTTACATATGTCATATTTTTAATATTGCACATAGTTTTTTACTAATAAACCTTGTACATTTTCAACTCTTCATCTTATGTGAGCATTTAAGGGACTCCCCTTCCTTACATATGTGTCATAATAAAATCATTATACCCAAAATATCTCATATTTTTAATATTGCACATAGTTTTTTTACTAATAAACCTTGTACATTTTCAACTCTTCACCTCATGTGAGCATTTACTCATTTTTGGGTATTTTCTTTTTACAAGTTGGATTTATCTCCTCCCTACACATGGATTGATGCTATTGGTCCATAGGAACCTTAATTGGACCATAGTCTAAAGATTTCTGAAAATGTAGACCCTTAGGCTAAGTTTCTTTATAGCTATTTTCAATTAATTCCAATTGCACATTGAAAATTCTTTTTGAATTTCTGTTTCAGGGGAACTCATCTGAATTAGAAGAGATATTTTTCTATCCAAAAATATTCAAAATCTGAATATTCTCTCTCTAGAATATTTTTCTCTCTCTAGGCTAAAACAGATAGAAACAAGGTCTTTATATTTCTGAAGAGGGATTGATTACAGGGAAAGATACTAGACATCAAAAAAGGGGTTGGGGGAGGAATCTTACATAGTTAGTACACTCAGATGTATGGGGTCCGTCTCATAATGCTTCTTTCGGTGGTGCTCGATATTATGTCTCTTTCATTGATGATTTCAGCAGATACACATGGCTATACATTATGAAACACAAAGATGAGGTGTTTGATGCTTTTAAAGACTTCAAAAAGCATGCTGAAAATGAACTAGGCTGTTATATCTCATGGTTAAGATCAGATGGAGGTGAAGAATATGTATCCAGAGAGTTTGACAAGTATCTTGCCAAATATGGTATAAAAAGACAGCTTACTTGCAGTTATACACTGTTGGATAGGTGTCATCTCCAGATTGTGTCACGCTAGTGGCACACTCTTTAGCCTCTAGGCATTTTTGGGATTTATAGCATTCATTTCCATTTTTTCCTATTTACACATTTTTGGGTGGAGGAACTTTTCTAGAGATCCGTTCATCTTGTGCCTATATATATGAGCCATTATAGTTCATTTCTAATCAAGTTGGCTAGTGGTTCATTGATGAGTTCTTGAGTACATTGTCTCTTCTCTCATCTCTTCTTTCTCACATGGTATCAGAGCAAGGTGGTGGCGCACATAGAGCCTCCTTATCCTTCTTCCTCTCTATCTCTAGTCCTCTTCAACAACCCCCCTTTCAATGGCATTTTTCATTTTTTGATTTTCTCCTTAAACGAATGCGTTTTTGTGGATTGTGCCCGCTGAACTTATTGGAATCATTGTGGTCTACAACTTTGCAGAAGAAAGTTTTCACAAATTCCTCACCGTTTTTGAGTTATTCTTCGCGCAGGCTGCCTGCATGCAGAATTTCTGCTTGCATTTTTTGCAGAATCCCTTACTCATTATCCTTGCACTCATTTAATGATGCAAAAGGCTTTAAACCAGCCCCTTACCATCCTCTACAATGTGTGTTTTTAAAGCACTTCAATCCAAGTCCTACAACTCTACTTGCGGTGAAAACATTGCCATCTAGTTTTCCCTACATGCAATAGCGGTTTTTTGGAGGCTTCTTGTGGAGAGATTTGTAGCCATTTCTTGGATCATCAACTTCGGCCCTCTTCATGGTGTTTTGAGGTACATATTCATCCTCTTTTCTACACCTTTCTACCAGCTGAAAATTCTACTTTGCTACACACTTTGTGTTTGCGTTTTCATGGACAATCAACTCCTCCTAAGGCTACATTCTCAGCCCTCTTTTGGTGGTTTCTACGGAGTCTATTGGTTCATATATCGGCTGCATTTTCGCACTATCTTTGTGCATATTTTGGAGATACAACACTTCTTCCCTTGTGTTTTCCCACCCTCCTCTCCCTATGGGATCTTGGAAGTCCTCTACTCCAAAAGACAAAGGCAAACTTGAATATACTATGGATCCTACATCTCCTACGATGGTTCGATCGGCACTACAATGGAAGTTCGTGCAATTCCTTCTTCGGTAGGTGCTTCTACTTTCTCTTTTCCATCATATCCATTACCTTCTACGGATCCTTTCTCTCTTTCTTCTTTGTCCTTTATGCCTTCCTATCCACATACTTCTATGCCCTCTATGGTATATCCCCTTTTATGGCAACTTCATCTACTATGATTCCTCCTTCTACTACTTCCACTACTACTCCACTCCCCACTCAATCATATCAGCCCTTTAACCCATTCACTCAATCTTTGAGCCTTCCAAGTCTTTTCGATTCACAAAAGCTTATCCCAAACAACTACCACACTTGGTCCTTGTTTATGCAATTTCTTTTGGAAAACGCCGGGGTGTGGTCTATAATCACTTCTCCTCATATGGTGCCTTCTCAATATCAAACCTATATGGATGCGGCCAAAGCTTTACTTGTGCATGGCATGTCGGTTGTGTCTCAATTTCTTTCTACAAGGAGTACGACTCAACAATTATGGCACGCTATAGAAATGCAATATGGAAGACTTTCAATGGTTAAGATGGCTAAGTTGGAATAAGATTTGGATAAGCTTTCTATCTCCGAATCCGACAACATAGTGGAGAAGCTTGGAGAATTCAATCGAATCAAGCGGCAACTTGAAGAGTTTGGTACATTGGTAACCAATCCGGTCCACAAGCTACTCGTCGGTAAATTGCCTTCTTCTTTTGAATCGTTCAAAGATAACATCTTTCTTCGAGTTCCTTTCCCTTCCTTTGAAAAGACTATGGGTCTTCTTCATGATAAGTGCCTTACTCGCAAGCAAAACAAAAAGGACTCGTCTTTTGTAAGCCAAGGCAAGGGCAAAGGCAAAGGCAAGGGGAATGATCAATGCAAAGGCTCTAATTCCAATGCTAAAGATTCTTCAACCAAAGGCGACAAGGACAAATCAAAGGATTCTTCCAACAAGGAGTGCACTTTCTGTGGTCGTAGTGGCCATACGGAGGATCGTTGTTTTGCTAATCCAAGAAGGTAAAAGCTGAACTTGAATCCAAATCTAAGGGTTCTTCTACATCAACATCTTCTCACGACAAAGACAAAGACAAGAAGGAAGACGGTAACGCCAAGGTTGCATATGTTGCTATGTCTTCTACTTCTTCATGTGACACATCACTTGTGGTAATCAAAGATCTTGATACGCATACTGCGGATGAGTGGATTGCCGACAGTGGTGCTACCTCTCACATGACGAATAGTTCTTCCTTATTTGGAAAACCATAAGTCTATCTCTTCATCAGTACACATTGGTGATGCTTCATCTCTCCCTGTGAGATTGGTATTGGTGATGTTTCTTTTGGAGATGCTATCTTACATGATGTTTTGCATGTGCCTAAGATGTCTGCTAACTTATTTTCTATCTCTAAGGCTACTTATAAAGGTCTTGGGGTTTACTTTGATGATGAAGTGATTGAAATCATTGATAGACAATCACTTTCTTGTGTGGCACATGGTTATCAAAATGCTGAGCTTTATCATATAAGCTCTTTTACAGCATAGTTGCCACCACATGAGTCTCATCTTCATCAATTATTTGCTTCTCCTAAAGCACTTGTTTCTAATGAAGATAGTGATCAAAGAAAGAATAGAACGGTGAAGGAAATGGCCCGCTCCCTCTTAAATCATGCGATGCTGCCTTCCTCCTTTTGGGGTGAGGCTATAGCTACTTCAGTTTATCTTCTCAATCGCGCTCTTACGAAAGCAGTGGATGGCATGACTCCAGAGGAGGCTTTCACAGGCCACAAGCCTATTGTTTCTCATTTTCATGTCTTTGGTTGTGTTGCTCATGTGCATGTGCCTTCTTCTAAGAGGAGGATTCTTGATGCTAAGTCCAAACCTATGATATTCACAGGATATGCTTCTCGCTCCAAAGGGTTTCGTTTTTGGGATCCTTCTCGTGAGGATATTGTTCTTTCACGTGATGACATCTTTGATGAGCATGTTTTTGGTCTTGATGAGTTACCACCTTCTACATCTCTCTCAGATCCATTTCCATCTCTTGAGCTTGAGCCTCTCTCATTCCCTACAGTTCTACACCATCAGTTCCTACTTCATCCCCTCCATCCATTTTCATTGCGACACCTACTACTTCATTGGATTCTACACGGACTTCTGGTCCTCCAAAATGGGTTCGCTCTCTACTTCAGGATTCAGGTATATCACTTTCAGATGCTCAACAAACTACTACACGTGTCTTACGTACATGCCCTTCAGTAAATAATGCCTTGATGTCTCATATTGGTGATGTGTTTGAGCCTAAAATGGTTAAGGAAGCTCTTTCCTTACCACATTGGTGTGAAGCAATGCAAGCAGAGATTTCTTCTATTGAATCTAATAACACATGGCAGTTAGTTCCACGACCTTCACATAAAAAGGTCATTGGTGTTAAGTGGATTTTCAAAGTCAAGTTTCATTCTAATGGTACTCTTGATAAGTACAAGGCATGACTTGTTATACTCAAAAAGAAGGTGAAGACTTTGATGAAACTTTTGCTCCTCCTACCAGATATTCTACTATTCGTGTTGTTTTTGCTCTTGTTGCACACTATGCCTGGCCTATATATCAAATGGATGTTAAATCTACCTTCTTGAATGGAGATTTAGAGGAGGAAGGTTATGTGGCACAACCTGAAGGTTTTATTGCACAGGGTCATGAACATGATGTGTATTTATTACACAAAGCTCTTTATGGTCTTAAGCAAGCTCCTCGAGCTTGGTATTAGAAGATTGACAGTTTTCTCCTTTCTCTACATTTTGAGAGGACTCATGCAGATCCTAATCTTTATGTGCTTATTGTGGATGATGATATATGCATTCTTGTGCTTTATGTGGATGATTTGACACTCACTGGCTCTAATTTGGACCTGTTGAAAATACAAGTGAATAGGGTGTGTGCGGGAACAAGCCCTTGGTTAGAGGCTGTAAAAGAGAATGTGTAAATGTGAAAGAACCTGTGAAAAGGTGAGAAGAATCTACTAGGAGAGAATAAAGGGTAGCATGAGAAGATTTAGGAAGTGTGGAGATATTCTGGGAAGTGTGGAGATATTTTGGGAGATATTTTGGGAAAAGTGAAGAGGTGGAGAGAATCATGGAAAAGAGGTGGAGTGAATCATGGAGAAATCAGTGGGATTTGATGCTTGGATGTAAACTCTATAAATTAAGGCATTGCCCTAATGAGAATTTGCTGGTTTTTGATTATCCATGCCTACATTAATCTATTTATTAATTACCCACTAATTACATCTTAATGCTAATCACTTTGTTAATGATGTTGATTCTAGTGTTTGATCCACCATAGCTCATCACAATGCTCTAATTTCAACATGGTATCAGAGCCATGCCTAGAATCCATCATTTTGTGAGCTCATTATCTTGCTAATTATTTTGCTAATTAGGATTAGTAGAAAATTATAATTTTCCCTCTTTTTTCAACTCACCTCTATACCCTCAGCTAGTGAGGAGCTCCCTCTCCTTGCACACATAAAATTAGCCCAAACCCTTCTAGCCATAGATAGCCAACTCCTTGTTACTCCAGCCAGTCAAATCAGAAGCGCAAACCGCCAACCGAGTGAAGAGAAATTGCATTTTTATCAAGCTACATTTTTTTGCAGAGCAAATCAGTAATTTCCACTTCATCAAATCAAATTGCTCTAATTCCTCTTAGCGCCGAGGGTTCTCAAGCATGCTCTACAAGCTGGTGAAGACAGAATTCAATTTGATCAAGTCCACAGTGAGATCCAAGCTCTTCATCAAATCTACAGGTGACTTTGGTAAAACGGAGATTAAGCTTTCAATATTTGGTCAAATCTTGTGTTTCTTGACTTAATCCTCTACTACACTCATTGCTATTGATGGCTTTGAAAGCATTTGAGCTCATTTGAAGTCTAAGGTACTAGATCTGGATA
Source organism: Cibotium barometz (assembly GCF_041138505.1). Classification (NCBI taxonomy): domain Eukaryota; kingdom Viridiplantae; phylum Streptophyta; class Polypodiopsida; order Cyatheales; family Cibotiaceae; genus Cibotium; species Cibotium barometz. Next base: position 17,273,736 of record NC_141061.1, read on the forward strand.
CTCTGTTTTTTGCACACAAAATAGTGGATTAATTTGCTAATCAATGATTAATCAATGCTAATCATTATATTTTGGTGCAATTGAGGGTTCAAATTAACCATTAGGTATCTGAGACAGATCCCTATAACTTTAGATTGCGATTCGGAGTTGGTTTGATACTTCAACCATTCCGTATAAATTGGTTACCCTTGATTTAATGTAATTTTTGGAAAAATTGTGCTGATAAATTTGTGATAATCATCATTTTGCATTTAACCCTTGGTTAATGCCTACAAATTACACTCAAATTCATTCATCTTATCACATCCTAACTTATTTCATAAGCATCTTATCACCTCTTATCACACCTCTTATCACATCCTATCACTTTCCATACGCATCTTATTAATTCTTATCACATCTCATACACCTCTTATCACATCTTATCACATTTCATATCTTTTTTTTTAAAAGAGAATTCTTTTATTTGATATAAGATTTCTCTACACATTTATTTATACATAAATTCCATTTAAGGAGACTAACACTTTCGAAATTAAAATCAATCTTTTATGCATCTTCTTATGCATGATTTCAATTTGGTAGGGAATTATACTTTTAGAATAAAAGAATTTCTCTTATGCATCTAAGTTAAGCATAAAATCCATTTATGAGGAAAATCATACTTTTAGTATAAAAAGAATATCTTTTATGCATACCTATATGCATGAAATCCAATATGATAAAAGTAACACTTTTGATATAAAAATTTTTCCTTTATGCATACTTCTATGCATGAAAATTAAAAATGATAAAAGTAACACTAAAAATTTTCCTTTATGCATACTTCTATGCATGAAAATTAAAAATGATAAAAGTAACACTTTTGATATAAAAATTTTCTTTTATGCATACTTTTATGCATGAAAATTAAAAATGATAAAAGTAACACTTTTGATATAAAAATTTTTCCTTTATGCATACTTCTATGCATGAAATAAAAATGGTAAAAATAACACTTTTGATATAAAAATTTATCCATTATGCATACTTCTATGCATGAAATAAAAATGGTAAAAATAACACTTTTGATATAAAAATTTATCCATTTTGCATACTTCTATGCATGAAATAAAAATGGTAAAAATAACACTTTTGATATAAAAACTTATCCTTTATGCATAATATTAAAATTCAATTTCTCCATGATTGTAATGAAATTCTTTCAATTAATCTAGGATGATAATTCCTAGAATATGGTAGGAAGTCCTCTTTTTATGCTTTGAATGAGATTATTTTATGCATAATTTTTATAAAAATTTTGCCATAGCTCCGCTGCTATGACTGATAAATCTCAATTTTTCTAAGGGATAATACTTATCATTAAGAAAATAATTAAAATGATCTCTAATTGGATTATTAATCCATAATGGATTGAATCATCAATATACATAAACTAAAAGCATAGAAAAAAGCCATTAATTTGGCCTCAAGCATAGCTTAATCTTGGGTTAAGGAAAAGCTTTATGAAAGCTTGATTTGGATTGAGAACGGGTCATGAGTATAACCATTTCTTGAGTGAGAGAGAGAATTTACATAAGAATCATTAGAATTTAAACATAAATGAAAATTAACTTCAATAGCATTTATTAAATTATGTAACTCTTCACTACTATTCAAACTTGAATAGCATTTAAAAAAAACCATACCAATTAAACTTCTCAAGCTTGAGAGGGGTTGAGAAGAGAGAAACATTGAGAAATTATAGAAAGATCAATATTCACTAATTACCTTACAACTTGCTTGATTCTTTGTTCACGGTAGAGGCCCCCAACCAATCAATTGGTTAAGTATGTTGATGGAGCCACTAATGGGGATTGAAGAAAGAGGGAAGCTCCAAAAACTAGTGAATTATTAAATGAATTCACAGTTTCTGGCTTAGGTGGAGTAGAGTAACGATGCATAAACACTATATATTTTTCAACAAGGGGGAGGCTTCTATTTATAGGAAAAATTGAGCTCCTAACCAAACAAACTGATTCTAGAATTTTCTAAATCAGTTTGGTCAATATTTGACCATTTTTAGATCAGTTAAGCTAACTTTTTGGAACTAGACTTGAATGAGGAGAGAGGAGTGTGAGAGAGATATTACATAAAACCATTAGAATTAAGCATAAATGGAAATTTATGTAATTCTTTACTATCATTAATTAATTACTTCAATAGCATTCAAAAAAACCATTTTAATTAAGCTTCTCAAGCTTGAGAGGGGTTAAGAAGAGAGAAACATTGAGAAAATATAGAAAAGATCAAAATTCACCACACTTACCTTACAAATTGCTTGATTCTTTATTCACGGTAGAGGCCCCCAACCAATCAATTGGTTTAGTATGTTGATGGAGCCACCAATGGAGATTGAAGAAAGAGGGAAACTCCAATTTCTTACAAATTGGAGAGAATTTTAGAGAATAGTAAATATTAGCATTATTTCAGTATAGTTCTAGAATAGTAAAATTCTCCTCCTTTTTTTCAAAGGATTCATGTTCTATTTATAGGAGAGGGAGGCTCTAACCAAAGCTAACTGATTTCTAGAATTTTTTAATTTCAGTTTGGTTGAATTTGGACTAGATTTGGACCTAGTTTGGTTCCTTTTTTATTCGGTTTGGTTCCTTTTTGATTTGGTTTGGTTCAAGAGAGAGGAGAGATAAAAATATCTCATTATTTTTGAGTTTAAAACTCATTCAAGCATGTGAAATATGCACCTCCTTTAATGGACTCCCTTTCCTTACATATGTGTCAAAATGGAATCATTATACCCAAAATATCTCATATTTTTAATATTGCTCATAGTTTTTTACTAATAAACATTGTACATTTTCAACTCTTCATCTTATGTGAGCATTTACTCATTTTTGGGTATCTTCTTTTACAAATTTGGATTTATCTCCTCCCTACACATGGATTGATGCTATTGGCCCATAGGAACCTTAATTGGACCATAATCCAAAATTTTTTGAAAATCTAGACCCTTAGGCTAAGGTCCTTCATATCCATTTTCAATTAATTCTAATTGCACATTGGAAAGTTCTTTTTGAATTTTTGTTTCAGGGGAACTTATTTTAATAAGATGAGTTATTTTTCTATCCAAAAATATTCATAATCTGAATATTCTCTCTCTAGAATATTTTCTCTCTCTATGTCAAAACAGGCAGAGACGAGATCTCTTATATTTCTGAAGAGGGAATTGATTACAGGAGAATATGCTGGACATTTTGAGAGGCTGGGGAGGAATCTTACATTCTCTCCCACTTGAAAAACGCGAGATGTCCTCATCTTGCTAACTTGGGATAATTTCGCAAGATGCACGAACATGAGACTTAGAGAAAGATTTAATTAAGATTAACCACCAAATAAAAAAGTCTCAAAGAGAGTAAGGGTCAAGACAAGAACAAGATTTAAACTTTATTCATTCTTGGAACATATACAGCAAGATAGAAGAACTCTTTACACTTCCATAAGCCTGTCCATCATATGATCACAAAAGCAACACTCACAAGCTGCGCACGTATAAGGTAACTCATCTATGGGAATAATTCTATTGGTTATTGCCGCACCTATCTCAGTGGTATGAGGTGATCTAACAAAAGGACCTCTGAGAGGCAAGCCAAAAACGGGGTAAAGGCATATCTCCTGATGAGGAAGAAAACACACCAGTAAGAAGACCCGCTCAGAAAACCCAAGATGTCTTGATCTCATGACGCAGTAGTATCGGGGACCCAAACCCAAGGCTTCAATAACCATGGCCAAGCGGACATTGTTACGAAAGTGTTGCTGACCCCAGGGTGTTACCCTAGTTATGTCTTGATAGGTCTGCCATTTGGTTTGAGCTACAGAAGTTCCCAAGTGAGGAAAAAGTGAGCGCTCATATTGTTCTGTAAAATCCTTCTTCACAGACTCGCTTGCATCTTGAAGGTGAGAAATCATCATGGATAAAACTAATTCCTGTTGCCAAGCCATGAAGGAGATTAAGAAGAAGGGAGATCGATGGAAGTAATATTACTGTGAGCGACAAGTAAAAGTTACGACTTATATAAAGGAAGGAGCTAGCGTAACCTAGAAGCCAACGGTATCTTGCCACTGAAGTTTTACCGTCTTTCCATGATTTGGTTTTGGCACATATTTCTATAGGAGGCATTAAGAACTTTGAGATGAGGAGATAAAAGAAGCTCGTAAGCTAAGTCACTTACTTTCTTTGAATTCAGATAAGGCTCACAATATCCGGGGGATAACTTCTTACACTATAAGACAATGCTGCCATACACGCGTTTTGTACACGCGATAAATTACCAACGCGTGTATGGTCGCGCTTGTATTTGAATAGAATCGGGCGCGTGTATTTTAGAATTTATCAACGCGTGTATATTTGCATTTATCAACGCGTGTATAAACGCGTTTATATACACGCAGTAATACACGCATCTATACACGATAATATTCACACTCGCTATTATACACGGATAAATACACGCTGCTATACACGGATTAATACACGCATGGCAGAGAAAAACTGAAAAAAAACTGAATTCCTTTACAAAATTAAAAACTATTTTCCTTAAACCATCTTATAGTACATTACAGTATACATCATTACACAATCCCACTACATGCATTTACAACAATGAAATATATTCAAAAATAAATCATGCATATGAGATGATAGAAATGTCATCAATTTAGAACATAGAGTGACGGATTGGTTAGGGTTCGATCTCATCTTCAATAAGATCCATCCTTGCCAAACGATCAACATCAATATCCATTTGATCAATTGGTAAGGCTACGATTAAATTTATTCCACTATCGATATTCTGTACTCCATTGATAATGGTATCGATGTCCTGATCATCCTCATCAACATCACCATCATCCTCAATGGTAGGGTCATTCTCATGATCATGAGAAATGGCATGCTCATCCTCATTATCATGATCATCTCTTATTTCTTGATCATCGATCACAACATCTTCAATGGCATGTTCGAATTCGACGTCATCTTCATTGCGGCTTGTTACATCCTCCATATGCTCCATATCAGTGAATGTATTATACATCACTTTGGAACGTGATGCAATAGGGATGACGTACCACCATTTGATGTCATGCACCATTGGTAGATAGATAACCTACTCAAATACACACAGTACAGTAATTAATTAGCATATCAAAAGTCAAGGGGTACGCGAGCTTAGATATATATGTACATGAAACACATTAGTAAAAAAATGCATACCTGCTCACATTGTTGTGGCAATACGAGCCTATCTTTCTTTGTTTGCTAGAACTTTGTAGAGTCAATAGTTACATATCCACTTGCATGGCGTTTTATCGTTGCATCAGGCCCTTTTTCCACCACGTTCATTTGCCATTTGACATCCAAAACATACACAAAGAAGCGACGAAAGTCAAGCCTAAATATGTCTTGGATTATGCCACAATAATCATCCATTTTTCCATTAGCTCCCTCAAAGCTACTAATGACACCGCAATCTTGTGTATTTCTCTTTTCATCAATTCTTTGTGTTCGAAAATGCTTGCCTTCACACCATATAGCATTGAACATAGTGTACTGGACCAAAATAGAAGCAATATTTGTGTAAGCAATGTGAATAAATATTAAAAGCAAATCACTTACAACTAATGCAAAACATTAGTTCTATGTACCTTTGACATGCATCCTCGTGCATACTCCCATTCTTCTGCCGTGATATGCAGCCCCTCGTCGCTCTCTGCTCTCTCCATTTCCTCATGCAACCAATCAACATGGATATCATTCGGAAGTGTTGCTAGATGCTTAGGGTACGCCTTCCGAGAGCCATGTTGCCTCCGAAAGAGAGCTCTTTCTGCTTGCCTTTTTGTCTTTGCATCCTCATATCTTGTAACCCATCTGCTCATCACATCACTATTAAGGATATAAGTGAAATTGAGATCATCAATCAATGTTCTGTCAATTACTTTACTCTGTCCTTTTCCTTGAGGCACAATAGAGGTCATCCTCAAGTCCTCTTCATTACTCCATAGTCGTGGCAAAGAGCTGTCCACCTGACCAAGAAATTCTGAAATATATACAAGAGACTCTATCAACCAACCCTCGGCCATGCTTCCTTCAGGCCTTGCACTTTGCCTCACAAAGTCTTTTAAGGTCTTCATGAAGCGCTCTAGGAAGAACATCCAACGTGCATGCACAGTACCACATAAAGCAATTTCGTCCACTAAATGCACAATGAGATGTAGTTGACTTGTGAGAATGGTTCGCGGAAAAGTCTCCTCTACCAAACAAACCACCTCCACTGCCATAACACGCGCATCATCCAACGTGGCTGGATCAATTGCTTTGGAACTAACATATCTGAAAAATAAATAAATAGTACGTTATACCTCATGCACGTTCATTTTGCAAGGTATAATGAAGGGTGATCTGAGCATGGGTTTTACATACCTCACAAGCTCGCCCATCTTATAAATACATTTTTTCAAACTCTTATTCGCACAATGGTCGATGCTAGTAGGTAGTATGAACTGCGCACATAAGAGCACATTTATGGTTTATGGCATTACAAAATTTAATTTCAACGTACGTACAAGACTTGGAAAACACTTACTTGAAGCATCTTGTGCCAATCGTGGGACTTCAACCCATATAGTTGCTCAACGCCTCTTTTCTTAGTGGTTGTAAAGGCTCCCTTCAATGATCTCATGCATCCAGTGGGAGTACGCAAAGTGGTGACATGCATTGTCCACATCAACACTGCTTTTAAGTCGAAGTGTCAAGAGGAGGGAGGCCTACTAATGTCCACCACCGCAACACCTCTCCATAGTTCTTCCAACTCATCAATCAGTGGTTCAAGATAAACATCCATATGCTTGACTTTATGTTTCCCTGGAATTAGAAGGGATAACATAAGATGTCCCTTCTTGATTGCCATTGATGGTGGAAGGTTGTAATTCACCAACACAACTGGCCACACGCTGTATGCGGTGCTTTTGAAACCAAATGAATTCACTCCATCCATACCCAGGCCAAGTCTCAAGTTTCTGGGCTCTGTTTTAAAGCTGGGCCACTCATCTTCAATATGCTTCCAAGCAGGAGTGTCTGCGGGAATTCTCCACATGCCATCATCCGATCGATGTGAGGAATGCCATGACATGAGCTCTGCTATGGATTTGCACTTGAACATGTGTTTGATGCGAGGAATTATAGGAAAGTGTCGCAAGACTTTACGAGGTACATCAAAACTCTTCATATCTGTTCTGTACCTTGCTTCACCACAAGTGGGACAATGTAGAGCCTCCTTATGCGTCCCACGAAAGAGAATGCAATCATTGACGCATGCATGTATTTTATCATAATCCAGTCCTCCAAGAGATGTCACATAGCGCCTCGCTATGTCTCTTGAGGTGGGTAGTCTATTTTCCTTTGGAAGCATGTTTGATAATAGCCTGCATCCAATATCATCAATTATAATTAGTCTTAAATCCTAAACCTTAAACCACTAATTCAAATTTGTAAGTTAGAATGCTTACTTCAACAATGCATCAAGACTTGCATTGCTCCATCCATAAACTGTTTGTATATTAAGTAGTTCAAGTGAAGCACGTAAAACTGAGAATGTGCACCCTTCAAACACCGGTGTCGATGAAGCCTTATAAAGATGCTCTTGTTCCATATCATCGTCGTCCATACCTTTGGGATCATCCTTAAAAAGATTCCGCACCATATCATCAAGCACCTCCTCTTCCATAACTTCGTGGGGTGCAGGGCTATTGTCGTCCCTTTCCCACTCATCTCTGACAATAGATCCCGAAGCTCCAGCATCATCTCGTCGACGCTTTACGTGCTCTCGTCGCGCGTAGGGTACCATGTTAGGGTGTGGTACTGCATCCTGCTTCAATTTATCAAATTATATGTTACAACTCTATTAATTTAATTTGGATACCATGAGTCATTTGAATACCATCAATTTACATCTACTCACCTCTAAACCTGTTTGATTCCATTCTCCATACATGGAGATGTGATTCAAGGTAATTCGACGTGCTCGTACAATGCATCCTTGACATCGATTACACATACATTTGATCCGTTGTCCCAACCACACATCGCGATTACGATGACGCATTGTCTCATCTTTCCCAGAACTGCTTGAAGAGGTTGATGACATCCTGTGTACAAATCAGAAAACACAAAATCATTATATGTTTTTAATGAAAGCACAAAATCGCGTGTATTGACGTGGCTATCTCCTAAAAATTGCGTGTATTAACGCGGCTACTTCCTAAAAATCGCGTGTATTCACGCGGCTAATTTCTGCAAAACGCGTGTATAAACGCAGCTAAAATTACATACACGCGAATATACCTGCGTTTATAAACGCGAATATAAACGCGGCAGTATGTTTAAACTAAAAATAGCCCGCCTTCCCCAAATATAGATTTTGAACTAAGAAATCAACAGTGCATGCGTTTTCGCCTGTTTTCGCCTCTTCCAACAGCAAGGAGGGAGCAGAGAAAGGAGCACACACACGGGAGAAGGAGGGAGCAGAGAAGGAGCAGAGAAGACTCACTTTTTCAGAGGTGAGTCACTTTGTCCTGTGCCTTGTCTCTTTTGTCAGATTTGTTTACTTTGCTCTTTGCTCTTTGGGTTTGTCTTTTTGCACACGATTGGGTTACTGCATCCTGACAGGGGCAACAATGGCTGGTCCTTTTATAAGGACATTCGGGGGGTCGGTCTTTTCGAGAAAATTTTTTCGCAGGTTGCGTATACGAACGCGTGTAAAAGCGCGTGTAACCTGTCTGCAGAGTATGTTCACGCGCATATACACGCGTTTTTGGACGGGTTTATACACGCGTTTTTTGACGGGTGTATACACGCGTTTCTGCAGACAGAAAACTGCGGCGTTGCAGCAACTGACTTGAATGATTTAATTTGTGTGAGTCAAGAGACAGCCCATGATGTACATGAAGATGTTTGTTGTTGCAGGTTCTTTATGGATATTCCAGGTTCTTCATCCGATCCATTTGCGTACAGCAATTGGTTGATGGAGATGATGAATCACTTTGGGCGCCAACCTGGTCCGGTTGAGCTTACAGAGTATATGTATGCCCATCCCCCTCCTTCCCTGCCTGGTGTCTATACCCCTACCGCGAGTATCCAGGACACTCCAGTGCCGTCTATTCCTCCGAGTCCGACGAGACGGCATGCAGCTTCTCCTCTTCCACGTCCACCGAGGAGACATACCTCGTCCCAGACACACTCACGTACACCCTCACAGCCACCATCACGTGCTCCCTCAGAGCCACCGTCACGTCAGGGCTCACAGCCACCGTCACGTAGACAATCCCCCAGTCGTGACTCCACCCACAGCAGTAGGAAGAGTGGGAGTGGAGGATGCGGCGAGTGCTTTGGTGGGGGAGGTGGGGGAGGTGGGGGAGGTAGTAGGGCACGCGGTGAGAGAGGAGATAGAGGGAGAAGAGTTAGAGGAGACAGTTCGAAAGAGGAGGAGATGAGAGAGATGGAGAGAGTGGTTTGCTATGATGTGACGGATAGGGGCGGGATAGTGATGGATGCGAGGGGGAGGGAGGTAATGGAGTACATGCGAGGGGGAGGAAGGTAATGGAGTACATGCGTGGGGTAGTATCAAACTCATATAGAAATTGTTTTATTAAATTTAAAGATCAAAATAGCCGATTAGTTGGGGAGGTGATAGAGGCTGTACATAGTCGGTACCCCAATCCCCCACATGCTACATTCTCGGATGTATGGGGAAGGACGCGAATAAGGGAGATCTTAAGTAATAAAAGATCTCACCTTAAAAAACTCGCGTACGATGACCGGCTAAATGTAGCTGCGGTGGCTATCCTGCCGAAAAACCTGCCCCACCACTGCGCACAAACGCGAGTGGAAGGAGGCAAAGAAACGAGTAGAGGGTGGCGTGAAGAGCAGGCAGCATGTGGAGGCACGACGGATTCAGATGGAGACCGTTGGATCTTCGCATTTCGGATCTGGCGGCATCGAGTCATGGGAGGCAGAGTTCGTAAGTATCCTGCCACTTTATTTGATTGTTTACTTAATTCATTGATTCTATGATTGTTTTAATCTTACAAATTGTGTTGATTATGATACAGCGACGACGGGTTACGGGGAGGAAGCCCACAACCCACGATACTGCGTATGCTCGCCGGCATAGCAGACGTGACACGTGGGCCATCTTCAGAGCCGAGGGACGTATTACGGACGCGCAGTTTGAGTTGGCCATGAGACCATACGGTCGACAGGTACTTGAAAATTCGTAACGAATGGTTTTGGTTTATTGAATTGCATATATATATACTTATATACTGTATATTACTTGAACAGGCACAAGCTGCTGATGATCCACCGGCCGCCGCTGCTGTAGAGGGTGGACGTGAGCACTACTCCTCGGACATTCCGACCGATGTGAGCTCATCTGAGTATGGGGGGAGCACCGAGTCATCATCTGGGTCTGAGTAGTACTCAGACTTGCAGTATCACATTCCATATTGAGGATGTGATTGTATATATTTTTTTGTAAACTCAAGCCATGGGCTACTTCGAGATATGGACTCCCTTGTATACATGTATGAAATTTTGATAGTAATATTGAATTGATTGATCGATAGTATTACATTCATGTCTGTCTTGAATCGTGTAATGACAATGTATGCATTCATGTCGTTCTTGTCTTAATCTCCCTCGTGCATATGTTCTTCGTGGATGGTCTAATGGGATGGTCTAATGCACCAAAAACCCTAAACCAGAGAGTGCTATTGGGTGCTGGAATGCTGGAACATTATTCAGGCACCAAATAGCACTCTCTGGATTTTTTTTTTGCTCTCTGTTCGCGTGTATAAACGCGTCAGAACTGCTAAAACTCGCGTGTATCTGCGCGGATACCCTGGAAATTACGCGTGTATTAATGCGTATAAACTGGCAATCACGCGTGTATAAGCGCATCTACATTAAAGAAACGCGTGTATAGACGCAGGTATAAACGCGTCTGGGATATTGGAACTTAACAGGATGCGGCTATACACCCGTGTATAAGTGCGTCTAATATAAGAAAAAGCGTGTATAGGCACGTGTATCAATGCGTCTGTGTAAAAAACGTGGCTACACACCCGTGTATACGCGCGTCTGAGTTGTAATATACACGCGGTTTTACACGCATGTCTCTGGCCGCGATGATACACGCGCTGATACACGGGCCCGCTACTTTTTTTCACAAGTCATTTTTAGCGGCTAAGAGCGCGGGTATGAGCCCGATCCCTTGTAGTGTTATACTCCCCAAGAGATAAAGAACTTCTTTTGGGCCGTACTCGAATGAAAACCAAAACCTTGGTATCCAAAACACCGATTTTCACTTTTGAACTTATTGTTCTGAATCCTTAAAATAGGCGTGACTCGTGAGAAGTATTCTAGGGAAAGGGTCTTCCTTTTTTAAACAGGATCTTTCTTTTATTTTAGAGAGGGAATAATTATAAGATCAAAAAGGGAGATTCTTACTCCTGTATACCTCGAAGGCTGGGGAGGAATCTTACGTTCTACCCCACTTAAAAAAGTGCAAGATGTCCTCATCTCGCAAGGTAGAGGACAACTCTTTTTCTTAAGATCCAATTTTATTCTGGGGTTCCTTATATTCTTGTCAACCCAACAGAATACTGGGATAAATATCCCTTATATAGAACTCATCATTAAATAACAATTCATTTAGATCATATCATTTATATCTTTAACATGATAATGGTCCATTAGATCAAAAAATTTCCTTCTGATGAACATTCCTCCCCACGGGAATTTCAGTCAAGTAAGTTCTCAATTTGTCATCCCTTAACTTGATCTACTGGTCAAGTGTTAACAGTAACAGTAACAGTTTGACAGCACAACCCACTAATCTCATAGTGGTTTGCTGAAATCATTATCATCATTCTAGTTATGAATATCATCACAGGGACTCATCCCATTCATCCTCATTGTGGTTTCGCTCAGGTTATTATATTTCAACTAAATTTTAGAAATCATCATTTTTCAATCAGAATCCAAATGAATTCATCAATTCTCAAACAGAATTAAAAATCATATCAACCACATTCGAAATCATCATCTGGATAGCATTAACACTTATAATTTCAAGTCTTAGATTTACTCGTATATACTGTCAGTAAAGAGCTGCAGTTATACTCTCGGTATATACTGGTAGTCATGGCTCTTGGAATTATAAGGTAAATACCATCATGTCTAGGCCTCAAGCAAGTCAGGGATTCTATATAATTGTGGTACTTCCATATCTGAAGACCCAATTACCAAATTATGAATTTCAGTTTGAATATCAAATTGTATGAATTATATCACACAATTATAACCTTTTTGTGTTTCTTGATAAATTTTTGACATATTTGTCTTCTCAGTTGATCTTTATTAACCAAATGCTCTGATACCAACTATGAGATTCCCCTGTTCCCACCGAGCAACGGATTCGGGTACTAGCAGCGGAAGTAGCACTTCTCGTGCGGGACAGGGGTCCCACATTCGGGGCCTCATCCACGGATATCTGGACAAGAGACTAATCCGTCGGTTTGCCAAAACCGGACTCGAAAAAACTTCCCTTACCCGGAAAGCACGGGCGATTCCACCAGGATAACTTTTTACTCTAACGTAGTCAAGACCATTACTGATCAAGCTGATTCGATTGCACCTATAAAGATACTCGGTCAGATCAAGGAAGAAACTTGCACTTGGATCATTGGGATCAACGCTTTTTTCCCCATCAAGGAGGCACAGCCGTTGATTCCTATCCATAGAACAATTACTATCTGGGATTTACTTTATCTATCATAATAATAGAAATTGAGTCTCGATTTACGGATCCATCAGTCCAGCCTAACCCCATCCAGTCCCATGGGTTAGCCAACCGCCCAACCACTGTAGTGATGGGATCCAATTTGGAATTTGGTTAGGTTTTATCCCGGGTACCAAGGAAAAGAGTTCCAAGGCTCCCTAGCCCGGAAGTTCATGCAAACATAAAATTAGCCACACCACTTACACACCCAATATGAAATTACCTTTTCACAGATTCAACCAGTTTTAAAACAATCCTTTAATGAAACCATAGTACCACTGATCACAATCTTCCAATTATCCGGTTGATAATTAATTTCCCATCATTCCTTCATCAGAGTATCTATGGCATCATTGGCAACTAGAACGCTCACCACCTGTCCACTCATCAGGGGCCTTTTCAATAGTTCCTAGCCCATAATACTCGGCAATATAATCACTTATAAAAATCAAGATGGACTCTCGTTGAAGATCAGCAAGATCAACCAACAGATCCATATAAAGAGCCATGGACTCATCCATTGAAGACCAGCAGGGTCAATCAACCAGATCCATGCCCGGTTTCACAAAACAACTCTTACTCCTTGTTCCAATATCTTCCTCGACGCATGCGTGGGTATCCTAGGCGACCCAGATCCCTAGCATCGTATGGTCAGCACCCTCTAGGATCCTTCGCAGGTGACCTAGTGCTTCACTCATAGGCCGCTTCCTTGGTCCCTCATCCACCATACCGGAAGCTCACCATTTTAATCGGTCAAGACCTTGGTCGACCTTGCTACGCGAGACGTCCTCCATTGCCTCTCTGTCAGCAGTTGCAACTTTATCAGTTAGGTCTCCACGACCTCAATCACAAGACGGTCAAAATGCTTTCCCAGCATTCTTGACATAAAACAATCATTTACAAATAGCATTTACAAACAGTTTACAAATACAATTTCTATATTAACTCTCATTTTTCCACATTATCCCTCATCAATCCACATTACTTATTCCACATTCCATTTATATGTGTACTCATCCCATCACATCATTTTCCATCTCATCACTTCAGATTCCTTTACATCACATATCATATATTCACATCCATACATATATCCACATTCACATCCACATTCACATCCATACATCCACATCTACATCCATGCATCTATTTTCACATCCACATCTACATGCACATTCATGCATCCTCATCCATACATCCACATCTACATGCACATTCACATCAATACATCCACATCTATATGCGTACATTCACATCTACATGCATATATCCACATCCCATCCATGCATCTACATCCACATCCTCATTTACATCCATACATCCACATTCACACTCACATCTACATGCATACATCCATATATACACATCCACATTTACATCCATGCATCCACATCCACATCCTCATTCACATCCATACATCCACATTCATGCATCCACATCTACATGCATACATCCATACATACCCATCCACATTCACATCCATATTCTCACCCTCTCATAACCCATATACATCTTATCCCATCACATACACTTCTTACCTCATCCCACACACATCCTATCACTTCTTAACTCATCTTATCACATCCTAACTCATCTCATATGCATCTTAACACATCTTATCACTTCCCATATCTTTTATGCATACCTCTATACATGAAATTCAATTATGCTAAAAGTAACACTTTTATAATAAAATATTCATCTCTTATGCATATCTCTATGTATGAAATTCAATTATGCTAAAAGTAACTCTTTTATAATAAAATATTCATCTCTTATGCATACCTCTATGCATGAAATTCAATTATGCTAAAAGTAACTCTTTTATAATAAAATATTCATCTCTTATGCATACCTCTATGCATGAAATTCAATTATGCTAAAAGTAACTCTTTTATAATAAAATATTCATCTCTTATGCATACCTCTATGCATGAAATTCAATTATGCTAAAAGTAACACTTTTATAATAAAATATTCATCTCTTATGCATACCTCTATGCATGAAATTCAATTATGCTAAAAGTAACTCTTTTATAATAAAATATTCATCTCTTATGCATACCTCTATGCATGAAATTCAATTATGCTAAACGTAACTCTTTTATAATAAAATATTCATCTCTTATGCATACCTCTATGCATGAAATTCAATTATGCTAAAAGTAACTCTTTTATAATAAAATAATCATCTTCTATGCATACCTCTATGCATGAAATCAATTATGCATAATATAAAAATCAATTTCTCTAGGATCACAATGAATATCTTTCAATTAATCTAGGATGATAATTCCTAGAATATGGTAGGAAATCCTCTTTTCATGCTTTGAATGAAATTATTTTATGTGTAAATTTTATAAAAATTTTGCTATCGCTCCGCTGCTATGACTGATAAATCTCAAATTTTCTAAGGGATAAAGCTTATCATTAAAGAAATAATTAGAATGATCCCCAATTGGATCATTAATCCATAATGGATTGAATCATCAATATTCATGAAATACATAAACTAAAAGCATAGGGAAAGCCATCAATTTGGTCTTAAGCATAGATTAATCTTGGATTAAGAAAAAACTTTATGAAAAGTTTCATTTGGATTGAGAAATGGTCATGAGTATGACCATTTATTGAGTGTGAGAGAGATATTACATAAAAACCATTAGAATTAAGCATAAATAGAAATTTATGTAATTCTTTACTATCATTCATTAATTACTTCAATAGCATTCAAAAAAACCATTTCAATTAAGCTTTTCAAGCTTGAGAGGGGTTAAGAAGAGAGAAACATTGAGAAAATATAGAAAAGATCAAAATTCACCACACTTACCGTACAAATTGCTTGATTCTTTGTTCACCGTAGAGGCCCCCAACCAATCAATTGGTTTAGTATGTTGATGGAGCCACCAATGGAGATTGAAGAAAGAGGGAAACTCCAATTTCTTACAAATTGGAGAGAATTTTAGAGAATAGTAAATATTAGCATTATTTCAGTATAGTTCTAGATTAGTAAAATTCTCCTCCTTTTTTTCAAAGGATTCATGTTCTATTAATAGGAGAGGGAGGCTCTAACCAAAGCTAACTGATTTCTAGAATTTTTCAATTTCAGTTTGGTTGAATTTGGACTAGATTTGGACCTAGTTTGGTTCCTTTTTTATTCGGTTTCCAGTTCCTTTTTGATTTGGTTTGGTTCAAGAGAGAGGAGAGATAAAAATATCTCATTATTTTTTAGTTTAAAACTCATTCAAGCACGTGAAATATGCACCTCCTTTAATGGACTCCCCTTCCTTACATATGTGTCAAAATGGAATCATTATACCCAAAATATCTCATATTTTTAATATTGCTCATAGTTTTTTACTAATAAACCTTGTACATTTTCAACTCTTCATCTTATGTGAGCATTTACTCATTTTTGGGTATCTTCTTTTACAAATTTGGATTTATCTCCTCCTTACACATGGATTGATGCTATTGGTCCATAGGAACCTTAATTGGACCATAATCCAAATTTTTTTGAAAATCTAGATCCTTAGGCTAAGGTCCTTCATATCCATTTTCAATTAATTCTAATTGCACATTGGAAAGTTCTTTTTGAATTTTTGTTTCAGGGGAACTTATTGTAATAAGATGAGTTATTTTTCTATCCAAAAATATTCATAATCTGAATATTCTCTCTCTAGAATATTTTCTCTCTCTATGTCAAAACAGGCAGAGACGAGATCTCTTATATTTCTGAAGAGGGAATTGATTACGGGGAAATATGCTGGACATTTTGAGAGGCTGGGGAGGAATCTTACAGTGTCAGACAAAGTATATTGAGACATTGTTGCGGAGATTTGGCCTTGAAGACTGCAAGCCTATTGCTACTCCAATGGAGACAGGTTTTGAAGTTGAGTCTTCATGATGCTTTGGAGATCACTTTGATGTCACACTCTATTAGACAGCTGTTGGTTGCCTCATTTATGTATGCAGTACGAGGCCGGATATTCAGTTTGCAGTCTCACAGGTGAGCAAGTTTATGCATAGCCCAGGGTCTCAGCATTGGAAGACAGTTAAACACATCTTTCGCTACTTGAGTGGCACCATACATCTTGGGTTGTTTTATCCCAAGGGAGGATCGTTGCCGCCAGATTTACATGCTTTTTCGGACTCAGATTGGGCTGGTTGCTATGACACAAGAGTGTCCACAAGTGGTTTTTGTTTCATGCTCGGTAGCTCATGCATATCTTGGTTGAGCAAGAAGCAACCTACTATGGCCACTTCTAGTTGTGAAGCTGAGTACAGGGCAGCTTTCACAGCTACGGTTGTGTGTGTGGCTCAGATGGCTTATGGCTGACTTGGGTGTTGGACAGGAGTCTGCCACCTCTATCTTCACTGACAGTCAGAGTGCATTGGCAGTTGCGAGAAGCCCAGTTTTTCATGCTCGCACAAAGCACATTGAGGTGCATTATCACTATGTCAGGGAGAGACTCTCAGCAGGAGAGATCAGCTTGGCCTATGTGCCAACACAGGACAACCTCGCCGATCTTTTCACAAAGGCGTTTCCTCGTGAGAAGTTCGAAGCTTTCCGCAAAGCTTTGGGCTTGCTCCCCTTTGTGGACTGATCTACTTTGGGCATGGCACTCTCCTATACATGAGTGCCAGCTCTCGTTCACACCATCACTCCCAAGGGGGATTTGTTGCCATATATATATAGGCAGTGATGTGTGTGAACACACTTAGGACCGCCGGGGCACTTTTTCCCTCTTTAGGAGGTTTTTTTCCCCGGCTTGTATATACGCCCATCCTTCTAGGGCTTACTTATCTTTTGTACATTGACACAATCTAATACACTTTGTGTTGTGTGCATTCTTGCTGCTTCTTCTCCAAGCTTTGTGTGCTTTCCTGCAACCCTAATTCCAACATAAATTTGATTTTTATGCATAGAAAGATGCATGCAGGAAATTTTTTTATTATAAAAGTGTTATTCCTCTTAAATTTGATTTATATGCATAGAAAGATGCATAATGGATTTTTTAAATTATAAAAGTGTTATTCTTATTAAATTTGATTTCTATGCATAGAAAGATTCATAAAGGAATTTTTTTATTACAAAAGTGTTATTCTTATTAAATTTGATTTTTTTTCGCATAGAAAGATGCATAAAGGAATTCTTTTTATTTTGACAATGTTATTCCTATTAAATTTGATTTTATGCATAAATAGATGCATAAAAGGATTTTTTTAATATAAAAGTGTTATTCCCATTGAAGTTGATTTTTATGCATAAATAGATGCATAAAGAATTTTTATATAAAAATTAAAATTCTCTTAAATTCTATGTTTAAATTCTATGAGTATTTGATAAATGAATAATTAAATACTCTAAGAGAGAAATTTCTATCGGATTGTAAAAAGAAAATTAAGGAAATCTATCGAGATCGAAATATTCAGATAAATGATTAATTTTTTCCTCATTGTTGGAATTTGTAACTAATTTAGAAATCAGTTATCAAAGAAAGAAATTCAGTAGAATAGTAACTGAATTATCAAACCTTTTCGTGAAATATAGTTCAGGAAAAATCTTATCTGACTCGAACCTTGAATCAGACTATGACCAAACTCTTTCATCAGTTTCGAGGAAAGAAGGCATGACCAGTTTAGAAAAAGACACTCAAAACTCCGCCCAATCTGAAACTAAGTTTGGGACCCTTCAAATTGATATGTGGATGAAGGTTATAGAATTTGAGGATTTCTGGTATGAAATTCAAAATTTCGATCAAGAAGTTTTGGGGATACTGATTCAAGAAATACTCCTTGTATTCAAAAGAAAATCAAACTGAAAACTTGCATTTCGGTTTATGCATGTCTATTTGGTTTTGTTGATTTTTGGAGGTGGGATATTTCTTGTAGAACAATTGTGATGTGTTTTTTTTTAAAATTTTGCCAAGCAAGAAAAGATTCTCCAGAGTCTTGACTCACGGATCAAAGCTACTGCAAGACATCAACTGAGCAAGATTTCATTCAGTTAATCATTTGCACACCACTTAATCTTCCTCACACTCATCATCTACATAAAACAACAATACTCTCGGTGATGCAATCGTGACATCCTTTTATACTTGTCATCAGCAATGTGCTATAACCTCTGTATATGTGGGCAATATACTATAATAAGATCACAACTACACATGACAAATATGCCAATAATAACAGAAACTATAATAAATCTTGATGAAAGGTAATCATGCTATCAAATTGCAAGCTAACAAAACAACTACAAAGAGAGCAATACAAACAAAGAAGCCTTTCATTCAGAGCAACAAACTAGTATCATCTAAACTCCTAGTGCCATTAAGGATAAGCTCAAAGCCCAAAACACATCACCAAAAAAAGTCATCCTACATCACAAATACATCACCAAAAAAGACTCCATATGAAAAAGTCAAAGCCAAAAAAGGTCAATAGGAATGATAATCCTAAACGTAAGTTCTTTGAAATGAAGCAGAAAACATGACAAAGGGAGAATCACATGGCTCAATAATCATCATATATGGGTTCACCCCTACACAAGAATCGATCTCTTCCTCTAAGAGCTCATCTACTCTTGTCCTTTTAGAAGAGGATGCACATGTGTACCTGCTCAAATATGGCTCCACATATCCAGAGATGATGCCATCATCTGCATATCAAGCAAAACACATGATCTCACCTTGAATGAAGAAATGCCTTTAGAGCGGGAGATGTGCTCCAGGGTGTGTAGTTTAAGACCTACATTCAACACGTGTTCAAAGGGTATTAAAACATAGCCTTTTCTGTGAATTTTGACTTAATAAAATGACCCCTTTTTCTTTATAAACATACGGGTTTTTTTTTTCAAAATGCCATTTAAAACCTCCTTATGTAAGTAGATTTCTATAAACGTTTCTCAAACTCTTGGTTAAAAAACCACTCCTATAAATGATCACACGTAGTAGACTGCTCACTCATTGTTGGGAAGGATGTAGTGCAATGAAAAAGAGTCCATGGCCCTCATATGCATAGCCTCAAACAATGGCTTTCTCTCCAATGCAAAGGTGGGTGGAAACATACCACGTTTGCAGAGATTAGGTACAACACAAAAGTCTTGAATTGCATTTTTGAAACAAGTGTGCATGTGGAATAACACTACAAGAGAAAGAGGGACTAGCGGCGTTTATAGCATGGCTTTTATAAAAGAATCTAGAAAATTGTCGGGGTATAAGAATCGCTATTTTTTCGACGCTATAAGCACCGCCATATCCCATGGTATAACCATCGCTATATCCCATGGTATAAGCTCCACGAAAAAGAGTTTAAACTTTTAAAATTTGTTCAAACAAGTAACTTACAGTGGACATAGCTTCATAGTTCAAAGCGAAACCCTATTGTCGCAACCAAACGTGGCCGAGATCCCATTTGATAAGCAAAGTCGTACGCGTCACATGAAGGAGAACGACCCACCACATTTTGCTACGTTAAATACACATTAAAAAAGAACAATTTATATAAGCTTTAATTCTTTGGAAACCAAAGTTTTGAATACAAAATGTTAAGGATTCAAACACTTACAAACCGAGCAAGCTAGAAAGAAGGCCTTTATGCATGTCTATTTGGTTTTGTTGATTTTTGGAGGTGGGATTTTTCTTGTAGAACAATTGTGATGTGTGTTTTTTTAAATTTTGCCAAGCAAGAATAGATTCGTCGGAGTCTTGACTCACGGATCAAAGCTACTGCAAGACATCAACTGAGCAAGATTTCATTCAGTTAATCGTTTGCACACCACTTAATCTTCCTCACACTCATCATCTACATAAAACAACAATACTCTCAGCTACGCGATCGTGACATCCTTTTATACTTGTCGTCTCAACAATGTGCTATAACCTCTGTATATGTGGGCAATATACTATAATAAGATCACAACTACACATGACAAATATGCTAATAATAACAGAAACTATAATAAATCTTGATGAAAGGTAATCATGCTATCAAATTGCAAGCTAACAAAACAACTACAAAGAGAGTAATACAAACAAAGAAGAGAGTAATACAAACAAAGAAGCCCTTCATTTAGAGCAACAAACTAGTATCATCTAAACTCCTAGTGCCATGAAGGATAAGCTCAAAGCCCAAAACACATCACCAAAAAAAGTCATCCTACATCACAAATACATCACCAAAAAAGACTCCATATGAAAAAGTCAAGGTCAATATGAATGATAATCCTAAATGTAAGTTCTTGGAAATAAACCAAAAAAGATGACAAAGGGAGAATTGCATGGATCAATAATCATCATATGGGTGCACCCCTACACAAGAATCGATCTCTTCCTCTAAGAGCTCATCTACTCTTGTCCTTTTAGAAGAGGATGCACATGTGTACCTACTCAAATATGGCTCCACATATCCAGAGATGATGCCATCATCCACATATCAAGCAAAACACATGATCTCCCCTTGAATGAAGAAATGCCTCCAGAGCGGGAGATGTGCTCTAGGCGTGTAGCTTAAGGAAGACCTACATACAACACGTGTTCAAAGGGTATTAAAACATAGCCTTTTCTATGAATTTTGACATAATAAAATGACCCCTTTTTCTTTATAAACATAAGGGTTTTTTTTTTCAAAATGCCATTTAAAACCTCCTTATGTAAGTAGATTTCTATAAACATTTCTCAAAATCTTGGTTAAAAAACCCCTCCTATAAATGATCACACGTAGTAGACTGCTCACTCGTTGTTGGGAAGGATGTAGTGCAATGAAAAAGAGTCCACGACCCTCATATGCATAGCCTCAAACAATGGCTTTCTCTCCAATACAAAGGTGGGTGGAAACATACCACGTTTGCAGAGATCAGGTACAACACAAAAGTCTTGAACTGCATTTTTGAAACAAGTGTGCATGTGGAATAACACTACAAGAAAAAGAGGGACTAGCGGCGTTTATAGCATGGCTTTTATAAAAGAATCTAGAAAATTATCGGGACATAAGAATCGCTATTTTTTCGACGCTATAAGAACCGCCATATCCCATGGTATAACCATCACTATATCCCATGGTATAAGCTCCACAAAAAGGAATTTGAACTTTTAAAACTTGTTTAAGCAAGTAACTTACAGTGGGCATAGCTTCATAGTTCAAAGCAAAACCGTATTGTCTCGCAACCATTCAAACATGGCAGAGATCCCATTTGATAAGCAAAGTCGTACTTGTCACATGAAGGAGAACGACCCACCACATTTTCCTATGTTAAATACACATTAAAAAAGAACAATTTATATAAGTTTTAATTCTTTGGATACCAAAGTTTTGAATACAAAATGTTAAGGATTCAAATACTTACAAACTGAGCAAGCTGGAAAGAAGGCCTTCCACCCTCCCTACTACAATTACCATTGTAACTCACTCGCTCTCTCCAGTAGGTAGAGGAATTGGA
Source organism: Cibotium barometz (assembly GCF_041138505.1). Taxonomy (NCBI): domain Eukaryota; kingdom Viridiplantae; phylum Streptophyta; class Polypodiopsida; order Cyatheales; family Cibotiaceae; genus Cibotium; species Cibotium barometz. The sequence continues at coordinate 17,296,071 of NC_141061.1, forward strand.
TTTTGAGTTCTTATCTGCATATCAAGTAGATTATTATGAGTAAAGAGAAGTATTATCTCTCACATGCATGATGATTATTTGTCGTGTAATGAGTGAGGAGAGAGGAGGTATACTTACGAATTATTTGATAGATAAGAAAGATGCTCAAAGGTGTGTTCAATGTGTGTGGGCATGAGGGTCTCACCAAACAACCACACATCATGAGGGTCTCACCACACAACCACACATCATGCATTACTAGTGGTTTGTGATGCATTCCTCCACCTTGGCTACACGACCAAATGACCATCAACAATAGTTCACATGTTGGCTCTAGAAAGTTGTGATGCATTCCTCCACCTTGGCTACACGACCAAATGACCATCAACAATAGTGCACATGTTGGCTCTAGAAAGTTGTATCACTCGACAAAGTTATTGCACTTTAGATGTGGGCCTTGAATGGACGTATCGTTCGAAGTCTAGTCTCTCTCTCTACCCAAGGAAGTGGTGGCGTGCACACACATGTAATGGAAGAAAGATTCACAGAAATGATGGGGCCTACAAAGTCAAGTTGCAAAATTCCAATGGTCATGCATTGGCGCTTATGAAGTAAATATCATCATATGATCATGAGTAAGGAGAGTAGAGGGTGCTTGTCTATATTTCGTTGGCACTTATGAAGTAAATCATCATACGAGAGTAGAGGGTACTTGTCATATATTTCATAGTTAAAGAAAGATTCGTAAGGGAAAACAATTGCCGACATAAGAGTCAAGATGCGTGATTCACAATGGTCATGCATTTGTGGTTATCACGAGTCCAGGTTGTCAAGATCTGTAGCTCGTAGACCCGTGAAGACTTAAAACTTCGAAGCGTATTGTATAATAGGAGGTCACAATTACACTACTTTTGAAAGGTGTAGTATTAGTAGCTTCATTATCAATATATATAGATATATGGCTCCACCAAGATTTATTGGACATCAAGGCCCATACACACAGGAGGCCTCACCCACGACTTGGTCAAATGCCTAGCACCACTCATCGCTCGCTTGATCGCTGGCTGTGCTTATACGCCCTACAATTTAATCACTCACGACTTCTCTCTCTCTCTCTCTCTCTCTCTCTCTCTTTACTCACGAGCTCCTTCTGTAGATGATCATCACTCACGACTTCTCTCTCTCTCTCTCTCTCTCTCTTTACTCACGAGCTCCTTCTGTAGATGATCATCAACATGAGCTTCATGCGCTGGTGATGATCATCTGAGAGGGAGCTTCTGAAATGAAGCCGACGTCCGTCATTATGATTTCCATATTCTCCAAATGATCAACTGCATGCGGCCTGCCAAGTCGGTGGACCTGTCGACATGCAGCGATCTTTCGCTCGATAATTGAATTGAATAATGCTCTTTCATTCTCCTTATAATTGGTTGCCTATGATTCTAATGCTTACTTCATCTATTGCCGCCGCAGGCAAGGCAACTCAAGGAGACTACGGTAGTTCCATGCAGCAGATCTAGCATGCAGCCATTGATAGAGCCTACAAATCTTGAGAGATCTGAACCCTCAGTTTAATGTTTAATATGAGCAAGAACATGCAATGCGGATCTTGTTTGGATGAACCCCGCCCCCCCCTTTGTCAATAGTTGTTCCTTCCCTGGAAGCTAACAGCTCCTTACCTGGATGCTATTCACGACTGCATGTGTTTGTATATGAATGATCCCTTCCGCATGCACGCGACAAAGGCGTTCCTAATTATCATTGGGCCTAACTATGTGCCTAATTCTTGTCATCCCTGCATTAATAATCGTTGGGCCTAATTACGTCTACTGTGGGGCTTGTTTGATGGAACCAAGAGTTCCATCATCTCACCTCTTAGTTATTGTACTGCGTATATAATAAGTTGTGAAAACCAGTACATAAATATAAGGAAAAAAACACCGTATATAAGCAAATTTTTTCCTTCTAAATTTGATAGTAAAAAATGTTAATCGGAATAGTCGAGCAAGGTGAATCTCGGTTTATGCATGTCTATCTGGTTTTGTTGATTTTTGGAGGTGGGATATTTCTTGTAGAACAATCGTGATGTGTGTTTTTTTAAATTTTGCCAAGCAAGAATAGATTCTCTGTGGAGTCTTGACTCTCACTGATCAAAGCTACTTCAAGACATCAACTGAGCAATATTTCATTCAGTTAATCGTTTGCACACCACTTAATCTTCCTCACACTCATAATCTACATAAAACAACAATACTCTCGGGCAATGCGGCGATCGTGGTCCATCCTTTTATGCTTATCATCAGTAATGTGCTATAACCTTTGTATAGGTGGGCAATATTCTGTAATAAGATCACAACTACACATGACAAATATGCAAATAATAACAAAAACTATAATAAATCTTGATCAAGGGTAATTATGCTATCAAATTGCAAGCTAACAAAACAACTACAAAGAGAGTAATACAAACAAAGAAGCCTTTCATTCAGAGCAACAAACTAGCATCATCTAAACTCCTAGTGCCATGAAGGATAAGCTCAAAGCCCAAAACACATCACCACCAAAAAAGGTCATCTGACATCACAAATACATCACCAAAAAAGACTCCATATATGAAAAAGTCAAAACCAAAAAAGGTCAATAGGAATGATAATCCTAAATGTAAGTTCTTGGAAATGAACCAAAAAAGATGACAAACGAAGAATCGCATGGCTCAATAATCATCATATGGGTTCACCCCTATAGGAGAATTGATCTCTTCCTCTAAGAGCTCATCTACTCTTGTCCTTTTAGAAGAGGATGCACATGTGTACCTGGTCAAATATAGCTCCACATATCCAGAGATGATGCCATCATCCGCATATCAAGCAAAACACATGATCTCACCATGAATGAAGAAATGCCTTCAGAGCGGGAGATGTGCTCCAAGAGTGTAGTTTAAGGAAGACCTACATACAACACGTGTTCAAAGGGTATTAAAACATAGCCTTTTCTGTGAATTTTGACTTAATAAAATGACCCGTTTTTCTTTATGAACATACGGGTTTTTTTTTTCAAAATGCCATTTAAAACCTCCTTATGTAAGTAGATTTCTATAAAGGTTTCTCTCAAAATCTTGGTTAAAAAACCCCTCCTATAAATGATCACACGTAGTAGACTGCTCACTCGTTGTTGGAAGGATGTAGTGGAATGAAAAAGAGTCCATGGCCCTCGTATGCATAGCCTCAAACAATGGCTTTCTCTCCAATGCAAAGGTGGGTGGAAACATACCACGTTTGTAGAGATCAGGTACAACACAAAAGTCTTGAACTCCATTTTCGAAACAAGTGTGCATGTGGAATAACACTACAAGAAAAAGAGGGACTAGCGGCGTTTATAGCATGGCTTTTATAAAAGAATCTAGAAAATTGTCAAGGCATAAGAATCGCTATTTTTTTGAAGCTATAAGCACCGCCATATCCCATGGTATATGTAAGATCCCTGTCCCCACCGTGCAACGGATTCGGGGTGCTAGTAGCAGAAGTAGCACATCTTGCGTGAGGTAGGGTCCCACACTCAGGGCCTCGCCCCCACGGATATCCGGACAGGTGACTAATTCCTCGGTTCTTCCAAAACTGAACTCGGAAAAACTTCTCTTGCCCGGAAAGCACAGGCGATTCCTTCAGGATAAAATTTTACTCTAACTTAGTCAAGATCATTACTGACCAAACTGATCCGACCGCACCTATAAAGATACTCAACCAGATGAAGGAAGAAACTTGCACTTGGATCATAGAGATCAACGCTTTTTTCCCCATCAAGAGGCACAGCCGTTGATTCCTATCCATAGAACAATTACTATCCGGGATTTACTTCATCTATCGTAATAACAGAAAGGAGTCTCATTTTATGGATCCATCAGTCCAGCCTAACCCCATCCAGTCCCATGGGTTAGCCAACCACTGTAGTGATGGGATCCAATTTAGAATTTGGTTAGGTTTTGTCCTGGGTACTAGGGAAAAGAGTTCCCAAGCTCCCTAGTCGGATATTCATGTAAATTTAACACCAGTCATGCCACTTACACACACCCAATATGAAATTGCCTTTTTTTAAACAGATTCAACCATCTTTTAAACAATCATTTTTTTAACAGATTCAGCCATCTTTAAAACAATCATTTAATGAACTCATAGTATCACTAATCACAATCCTCCAAAATATCCAGTTGAATCTTAATTTCCAATCATTCCTTCATCAGAGTATCTATGGCATCATTGGCAACCAGAACGCTCACCACCTGTCCACTTAGGGGCCTTTTCAATAGTTCCTAGCTTATAGTACCCGGCAATATAATCACTTATAAAAATCAAGATGGAATCTCCATTGAAGATCAGCAAGATCAACCAACAGATCCATATAGGACTCATCTGTTGAGGACCAGCAAGGTCAGTCAACCAGATCCATGCCCGGTTCCAGAAAACAACTCTTACTCCTTGTTCCAATATCTTCCACGATGCACGTGTGGGTATCTTTGGTGACCGAGAGCCCGAGCACCGTATGGTCAGCACCCTCTAGGATCCTTCAGAGGTCACCTAGCGCTTCACTCATAGGCCGCTTCCTTGGTCCCTCATCCACCGTACCGGAAGCTCACCATTTAAATAAAACCGAGGCTGGTCAAGACCTCGGCCGACTTGCTACGCAAGACGTCCTCTGTTGACTCTCCGTCAGCTGTTGCGACTTTATCAGGTAGGTCTCCACGACCACATTCTCAAGACGGTCAAAATGCCTTCCCAGCATTCTTGACATAAAATAGTCATTTACAAACAGGTCAGAAATACAGTTTCTATAATGAACTCTCGTCATTCCACAATATCCCTCATCAGTCCACATTGCTTATTCCACATTCCATTCATATGTGTACTCATTCTCATCCATTCATATGTGTACTCATTCTCATCCAATCATATCATTTTCCATCTCATCACATCAGATTCATTCACATCACATATCATTTATTCACTCATATCGATGTCACATCATTTCATATACACATTCGCATTCATTATTCCACATACACATCCACATTCGTACATCCACATCCGTACATCCACTTCCACATCCGCATTCATACATACATATCCATATCCACATCCATACATCTACATCCACATTCATACATCCACATCCACATCCACATCCATACATCTACATCCACATTCATACATCCACATCCACATCCATACATCCATTTCTACATCCATACATCCATACATCTACATCCACATTCATACATCCACATCCACATCCATACATCCATTTCTACATCCACATTCATACATCCATTTCTACATCCACATTCATACATCTACATCCATATCTACATTCGTACATCCATATCTACATCCACATTCATACATCTACATCTATATCTATAACCATACATCCATTTCTACATCCACATTCATACATCTACATCCATTTCTACATCCACATTCATACATCTACATCCATTTCTACATCCACATTCATACATCTACATCCATATCTACATCCGTATTCATACATCTACATCCATATCTATATCCATACATCCATTTTTACATCCACATTCATACATCTACATCCATATTCATACATGCACATCCACATCCACATCCACATCCATACATCTATTTTCACATCCACATCCACATCCACATTCATACATCCACATCCATACATCCACATCCACATCTATACATCCATTTTCACATCCACATTCATACATCTACATCCATATCTACATTCATATATCCATTTCTACATCTTATCACACACAGCCTATACAGATCTTATCACATCAGCAGATACCCATCTTATCACATCCCATACACATCTTATCACATCCTATCACATCTCATACACATCTTATCACATCAGATACACATCTTATCACATCAGATACACATCTTATACACATCTTATCACATTAGATACACATCTTATCACATTAGATACACATCTTATCACATCCCTTTTATATGTTATTACTATTTAATAGCTTCCTAGATTAATATCGATAATAGGACTTTTTCATGTTATTACTATTTAATAGCTTTCTAGATTAATACCGATAATAGGACTTTTTCTAAACTTCAGCCACTTGGTTGGTTTAAATTAAAGATTCTTTTCTGATGACTATTTCCATATTGCTTCTCAATTCTTCAATTGAATTTTATTTCATATTCTTCTTTTTGAATAAAAGAATTCATGGGATTTATAGAAATCAATTCTACCCATATTTCTTCATTTGGTAAAAATAACCATAAATCAAATTTATACTAAAAATTCCTCTTCTTCCCATTTAATTTCTAGGATTCCAATTACCATGGGAATTCTTCTTTTTGCATTTAATTAATTACATTCCAATGTCCTGGGAATTTCTCTTTTCCCATCAAGTATTTCTCATATAATAAATTCATCTAATTTAAAATATCCCTTATTTCAATATGTTAGAAATTTCTCTTTGCCCAACTAAATGAGGGAATTCCAAATGTCGTAAGAATTCCTCTTTTGAAATTTAAATATTTATCATAGATAAATAAATTTATCTAAAAATTTTATCTTTGAAATTAAATGAATTATCCCGTAATTCCAATATGATAAGAAATTCTCTTTTCTCATCCAATCATGGAATTACAATTGTAATGGGAATTCCTCTTTTAACATTTACTTATTTCTCATAGATAATTAAATTTATCTAAAAATTTATTTTTGAAATTAAATGAATTATCCCATAATTCCAGTATGATAAGAAATTCTCTTTTCTCATCCAATCATGGAATTCCAAATGTAATGGGAATTCCTCTTTTAACATTTACTTATTTCTCATAGATAAATAAATTTATCTAAAAATTCATTAATTATGCATAAACCTAAAAATCAATATTTCTATGATTACAATGAGAATCAATGAATTTATCTAGGATGATAATTCCTAGAATATGGTAGGAAGTCCTCTTTTCATACTTTGAATGAAAATGTTTTATGTGTAATTTTTACAAAAATTTCACCATAGCTCCGCTCTGCTATTACTGATAAATCTCAATTTATTCTAAAGGAATCAACTTTAACATTATCGATAAGATTAGAATGATCCCTAATTGGATCATTAATCCATTATGGATTTAATCATAAATTTTCATGAAATAGCTAGATTAAAAGCATAAAAAAGCCACTAATTTGGCCTCCAATTAAACAAGCATAGAATTTATTCTTGGATTAGGGAAAAGCTTCATGAGAAGCTTCATTTGGATTCAGAATAGGTCATGGGAATGACCATTCTTTGAGTGAGAGAGAGAAATTACATAAAAACCATTAAAATTAAGCATAAATGGAAACTTATGCATTTCCTTACAACCATTCATCAATGAACTTCAATAGCATTGAAAAGCCATTCCAATTAAGCTTCTCAATCTTGAGAGGGGTTGAGAAGAGAGAAACATTGAGAAATTATGGAAAAAGATCAAAATTCACACTTTACCTTACAAATTGCTTGATTCTTTGGTCACAGTAGAGGACCCCAACCAATCAATTGGTTTAGTATGTTGATGGAGCCACCAATGGAGATTGGAAAGAGGGAAGCTCCAATTTCTTCAATTTGGAGAGAATTTTAGAGAATAGTAGAAATTATCATTATTTCAGCATAATTCTGGTATAGTAAAATTCTCCTATTTTTTTACAAAGGACTCAGGGTCTATTTATAGGAGAGGGAGGCTCTAACCAAGAATAACTAATTTCTAGAATTTTCTAGATTTTAGTTTGTTTGAATTTGGACCGGATTTGGACCCAGTTTGGTTACTTTTTGATTCGGTTTGATCTAGGAGAGAGGAGAGATAAAAATATCACATTATTTTTGAGTTTAAAACTCATTCAAGCATGTGAAGTAGGCGCCTCCTTGAAGGGACTCCCCTTCCTTACACAAGTGTCAAAATGGAATCATTATACCCAAAATATCTCATTTTTTTTAGTAATACTCATAGTTTTTTACTAATAAACCTTGTACATATTCAACTCTTCATCTTATGTGGGCATTTACTCATTTTTGGGTATTTTTCTTTCACAAATTGGATTTATCTCCTCCCTACACATGGATTGATCCTGTTCATTGGAACCTTAATTGGACCATACTCCAAATTTTTTTGGAAATCTAGACCCTTAGGCTAAGGTCCTTTATACCCATTTCCAATTCATTCCAATTGCACATTGGAAAGTTCTTTTTGAATTTCTGTTTCAAGGGAATTCATTTTAGACACTAGGAGGATTTTTATATCTAAAAATATCTCAATTTTGGACTACCTCTCTCTAGATATTTTCTCTCTCTAAGTCAAAACAGGGTAAAACAGAATCTTTCTTTTATTTCAGAGAGGGGAATATCTATAAGATCAGAAGGGGAGATTCTTACACCTGCACCCTCAAAAAGCTGGAGGGAGGAATCTTACATCCTATCCCACTTAAAAAACACGAGATGTTCTGGTCAACCCGATAGAATCCTAGGATAAAGATCGCTTATATATAGAACTCATCATCGGATAACGATTCATTCAGATCATAACATTCATACTTTTATCACAATAATGGTCCATTAGACTGAATTTTTTTTTCTTTCTGAACATTCCTCCATGGGAATTTCAGTCAAACAAGTCCTGAATTTGTCATTCAATTAACTTGATCCATCGGGTCAAGTATTAATAGTAGGAATCTGACAGCACAATCCACTAATCTCATAGTGATTTGCTGAAGTCATTAATGTCATTCCAGTTATGAACATCATCACACAGGGACTTGTCCTATTCATCCTCATTGCGGTTTTTGTTCAGCTTAATGCTTTATTCAGGAATCATCATTTTTCAATGAGAATCCAAATCAACTCATCAGTTCACAACTAGAATTTAAAAATCATATCAACCACATTCGAATTCATCATCTGGATAGCATTAATGCTTATAATTTCAAGTCTTAGATTTACTTGTATATACTACTAGTAAAGAGCTGCATTTATACCCTCCGTATATACGGGTAGTCATGGCCCTGGAACTATAAAGTAAATACCATCCAATCTAGGCTTCAAGCAAGTCAGGGATTCCCTGCCCAACTGCGGTACTTTCATTTGAAGACCCAATTACTAACTTATGAATTTCAGTCTGAATACCAATTTGTATGAATTTCATCACACAATTCCAACCTTTTACTGTTACTTCATAAATTTTTGACATTTTTGGTTTCTCAGTTGATCCTCATTAGCCAATTTGCTTTGATACCAAAACTGTAAGATCCTTGTCCCCACCGTGCAACGGATTCAGGTAGCAGTGAAAGTAGCACATCTTGCGCGGGGCAAGGTCCCACACTCGGGGCCTCGCCCACCACGGATATCCGGATAGGTGACTAATTCCTCGGTTCTTCCAAAACCGAACCTAGAAAAACTTCTCTTGCCCGGAAAGCACAGGCGATTCCTCCAGGATAAAATTTTACTCTAACTTAGTCAAGATCGTTAACTGACCAAACTGATCCGACCGCACCTATAAAGATACTCGGCTAGATCAAGGAAGAAACTTGCACTTGGATCATAGAGATCAATGCTTTTTTCCCCATCAAGAGGCACAACCATTGATTCCTATCCATAGAACAATTACTATCTGGGATTTACTTCATCTATCATAATAACAGAAAGGAGTCTCATTTTATAGATCCATCAGTCCAGCCTAACCCCATCTAGCAGTCCCATGGGTTAGCCAACCGCCCAACCACTGTAGTGATGGGATCCAATTTAGAATTTGGTTGGGTTTTGTCCCGAGATATTCATGCAAATTTAACACTAGTCATGCCATTTACACACCCAATATGAAATTGCCGTTTTTTTTAAACAAATTCAGCCATCTTTAAAACAATCATTTAATGAAACCATAGTATCACTGATCACAATCCTCCAAAATATCCGGTTGAATCTTAATTTCCAATCATTCCTTCATCGGAGTATCTATGGCATCATTGGCAATCGGAACGCTCACCACCTATCCACTCAGGGGCCTTTTCAATAGTTCCTAGCTCATAGTACCCGGCAAAATAATCACTTATAAAAATCAAGATGGAATCTCCGTTGAAGATCAGCAAGATCAACCAACAGGTCCATATAAAAGAGCCATGGACTCATCTGTTGAGGACCAGCAAGGTTAGTCAACCAGATCCATGCCCGGCTCCAGAAAACAACTCTTACTCCTTGTTCCAATATCTTCCACGACGCACGTGTGGGTATCTTTGGCAACCCAGAGATCGAGCACCGTATGGTCAGCACCCTCTAGGATCCTTCGCAGGTCACCTAGCGCTTCACTCATAGGCCGCTTCCTTGGTCCCTCATCCACTGTACCGGAAGCTCACCATTTAAATCGAACCGAGGCTTCGGCCGACCTTGCTATGCAAGACATCCTCTGTTGACTCTCCATCAGCTGTTGCAACTTTATCAGGTAGGTCTCCATGACCACATTCTCAAGATAGTCAAAATGCTTTCTCCAACATTCTTGATATAAAACAGTCATTTACAAATAGGTCACAAATACAGTTTCTATAATGAACTCTCGTCATTCCACAATATCCCTCATCAGTCCACATTACTTATTCCATATTCCATTCATATGTGTACTCATTCTCATCCAATCACATCATTTTCCATCTCATCACATCAGATTCATTTACATCACATATCATTTATTCACTCATATCGACGTCACATCATTTCACATACACATTCGCATTCATTATTCCACATACACATCCACATTCGTACATCCACATCCACATCCACATCCGCATTCATACATACATATCCATATCCACATCCATACATCTACATCCACATTCATACATCCACATCCACATCCATACATCCATTTCTACATCCACATTCATACATCTACATCCATATCTATATCCATACATCCATTTCTACATCCACATTCATACATCTACATCCATATCTACATCCATATTTATACATCTACATCCATATCTATATCCATACATCCATTTCTACATCCACATTCATACATCTACATCCATATCTACTTCCATATTCATACATCCACATTCATACATCTACATCCACATTCATACATCTACATCCATATCTACTTCCATCTACATCCATATCTACTTCCATATTCATACATCCACATTCATACATCTACATCCATATCTACTTCCATCTACATCCATATCTACTTCCATATTCATACATCCACATTCATACATCTACATCCACATTCATATCTACATCCATATCTACTTCCATATTTCTACATCCACATTCATACATCTACATCCATATCTACTTCCATATTCATACATCCACATCCACATCCACATTCATGCATCCACATCCATACATCCACATCCACAACCACATCTACATCCATACATCCATTTCCACATCCACATCCACATCCACATCCATACATCTATTTCCACATCCACATCCACATCCACATCCACATTCATACATCCACATCCATACATCCACATCCACATCTATACATCCATTTCCACATCCACATTCATACATCCACATCCATACATCCACATCCACATCTATACATCCATTTCCACATCCACATTCATACATCTACATACATCCATTTCTACATCCTATCACAGCCTGCCGCCACAAGTTTCCTTGATCCAATGATGTAGTTTTAGACTTTATGAAAGGTAGGTAAAGTATATAGTTTCATGATAGAATGACTCTAGATCTTTTTGATTACAAAGTGCATAAAACATATGATTTATGGTTTCTTTACACTTTTTTTTGTCTTCCATGGATTTAGTGTTTCACTTGCATATTATGTAAGGAATCTCTCTTTAAGATATGGTTGCTTGCAATAATTTTGAGTTATGTCTCTAAAGAATGTATTTGTGCCATCATCATCCAAACGTTGAAGTGTTGACTTTTTTTTCAACAAAAGCGTTTCCTCATTTTGAGCTTTTCTATTGATGATAAATGTGAATTTTCTTGAATAACTTAATAGTGGAAGAGACACGAAAATGTAAATAGCTTGTTTGTGAGCTTAATTCTTGAGTACTAATAATCGGATTGCCAACTCTTCTCATGCATTCAAGAGTCATTTCATTGATGTAGATGTAATAATTAAATGCCTCCTTCATTGCCTTTATTATTGTAGTGGAAACTTTTATCATATAAGTTGTGTAGCAATAAGATGCTACTCAATGTGCATTTAGGATGAATTGGATGTCTATGTTTGTGTCCCATAGCATGGATAATTTAATGTTGAAATCATTTGTGTAGACATATTTTCCTTTTAAAATTTATTATTGGCTTTGTGATTAAATATCGTAATGCTTCCATAGAGTCATCCTCTATTGTGTTTATTAGTGTATGTAGCCATTCATTGAATGCAAGTTTTGTATCCCTTTCTAAAGCTTGCAAATGCTTGACAAATTTTTTACTAAGTATTTTCATGTTTTTAAGTGTGATGTTTCTTCTATGTTTAGCAGTAACATTATTTTAGTTTGATGTAAGGTGGCTTTGGGAAGCCTATATCTATTAATTTGTTTCCCTATATATGTATAAATCTATTTCCCTATTATGCATGCTTTTCGATATCGATATATCTACACATTGGGAAGTGTCTCTAGGAAGTGCTTCCTATTGATAGAAATGTATTGGTCTCTACAAAGAAAATTACTTACTGTGAGAGCTATCATTACCATGGCTGTAGCAAAGGGTTGGTCTTTACATCAGATGGATGTAAAGAATGCCTTCTTACACGGTGATTTGCATGAACAAGTTTACATGATGCGCCACTAGGTTATGAGAGTGATGTACACCCAGATTTTGTGTGCAAGTTATGCAAGGCCTTGTATGGCTTGAATCAGGCACCCAAATCATGGTCAAAAAAGATCGGGGAGTATCTTGCTACCATTGGATTTCAGATATTCAATGTGCAGATTTTTCACTTCATATGAAAAAGGCAAATAGAGGGATCATGCTATTAGTCATCTATGTGGATGACTTGATTATCACTAGTGATAGTGATGTTGACATACTTGATGTCAGGAGGCTTTTGAAGTAAAAGTTTTAAATGAAGGATTTGGGTGAGCTGCGAAATTTTTCAGGCATAGAGGTGGTGAGATCACCTCATGGCATTTTGTTATTTTGCAGAGGCAACATGGCTTGGACATGTTGTTCAAGCATGGTATCACATATTGTAAGCCTATTTTAGTGTCATTGGAGTAGAACGCAAAGCTTTCCACAAATACAGATGAGCTTTTGGATGAGCCCACTGCATACAGGCGCATAGTGGGTAGCTTGATCTACATGACCATTACTAGGCCATGAGTTATGTTATTGGACTTGTGAGTCAATTTATGTAGGCCCCTAGGAAGCCACACTTGGATGCGGCTAGATGGATTCTCAGAAACATGAAGTCCATAGCTGATTATGGACTTTTCTATGAGGCTGGTTTAGAGATAAGTACACAAATGTTGATTGGGCTGGTAGTGTTGCAGAGACAGGACATCTACAAGTGGTTTTATGTTTTGATTTGGGAGTGCTACTATGAGTTGGAGGAGTAAGAAGCAGCCAATAATTGCCTTGTTGAGTACAGAGAGAGAATACAGGGGTGTTGCTATGGCAGCTTGTGAGGTAGCTTGGTTTCAAAAACTACTTGGTGATATGGGTGAACCCATGGATAGGGCAGTTGTCATTTATTATGACAACATGAGTAGCATACAGTTTGCCCCACTAACCGAGTATACCATGCTAAAATGATGCACATTAAGGTGCGCTAGCAGGTGTAGATTTGTTATATGCTAGCATAGAGGATCAAGTGGCTGACATCTTCACGAAGGCATTGGGCACAGAGAAGCTCGACGAATTTAGGAGATTACTTAGAGTGCAGTGTGTGGAGTTGAGCTTGAGGGGGAGTGTTGAGATATTGAGCTCAAGTAGTGCTACGAGACGGACGTTGATGACCTGCTTGGTTGATAGCTTCCACACTTATGTCACTGGCATGCTTGTTGGTGAGATTATGGTTGATATGTTGCTAATGGATAACAAGCTATGTGACAAACCACTTTGGAGTACTAGAGTTATGGAATAGTTATAATGCCAGCTCATACACTACAAGGGATCGGGCTCATACCCGCGCTCCTAGCCGCGGAAAATGACTTGTGGAAAAAAAGTAGCGGGCCCGTGTATCAGCACGTGTATCATCACAGCCAGAGACATGCGTGTAAAAGCGTGTGTATAGCCGTAGTGAGACGTGTTGATACGAGCGCGTTTTGTCACTTTAGTTGTGCTTATACACACGCATTTCACAGAGTTGATGTGTATATACACGCGACTTTTCCAGAGTTGACGCGTCTATACACGCGAATAGAGAGCAAAAAAAAAATCCAGAGAGTGCTATTTGGTACCTGAATATGCTGTTCCAGCATTCCAGCACCCAATAGCACTCTCTGGATTTTTTTTGGGTGCATTGCACCATCCACAAGGAAGATTTAGTGCATTGTCATTACACGATTCAAGAATGACATGAATGCATACATTGTCAATACACGATTCAAGACAGACATGAATGCAATACTATCAATTCACGATTCAATATTACTATCAAAATTTCATGTGTACACATATATACAAGGGAGTCCATATGTCGAAGTAGCCCATGGCTTCAATCATAAACAAATATATACAACCACATCCTCAATATGGAATGTGATACTATAAGTCTGAGTACTACTCAGACCCAGATGATGACCCACTGCTCCCTCCTCCATGATCAGATGAGCTCACATCGACATACATGTCCGATGTTGAGTAGTGCTTACGTCCAGCAGGAGTAGTGGTGGCGGGTGGATCATGAGTGTGGTAGGAGCATCAGCAGAAGCAGAGCAGGTGCAGCAGCAGCTTGTGCCTGTTCAAGTAATATATCGTATATAAGTATATATATATGTAATTCAATAAACCAGGGAGGGTGTGCGTGTGTGTCTGGGACGGGGTATGTCTCCTCGGTGGGCATGGAAGAGGAGAAGCTGCATGCCGTCTCGCCGGACTCACAGGCATAGACGGCAATGGAGTGACATGGATACTCGGGGGCGGGGTATAGATACCAGGCAATCCAAGAGGGGGATGGGCATACATGTACTCTGTAAGCTCAACTGGACCAGGATGGCGCCCAAAATGATTTAGCATCTCCATCATCCAAGTGTCGTACGCAAATGGATCGGATGAAGAACCTGGATCCA
The DNA here is from genome assembly GCF_041138505.1 of Cibotium barometz. NCBI lineage: Eukaryota > Viridiplantae > Streptophyta > Polypodiopsida > Cyatheales > Cibotiaceae > Cibotium > Cibotium barometz. The sequence continues at coordinate 17,311,326 of NC_141061.1, forward strand.
TGAAGAATCTGCAAAAATAAAAGTATATACATGAAGGATCCATGGAGGGAAACACTCTATGTATCAAAGCACAGTCTCTATGTATCAAAGCACAGTCGCCATGAAGGGAATCTCTCTATGTATCAAAGCACAAAGATAAAGATTGAAAGCACAAACTTTATGCACCATCTTGATCAAGGTTGTTCCTATACATGCTTGATGATTCCCCACGATGACAACATGCAAGCCATATGCACATGGGATCATCTCTCTCTTGAGCTGGATCGACAAGCAAGACACGCAAGCATGGGTGAACAAACACAGTCGCGTGTAAAAACCCGTGCAAAAACGCGTGTATCTGCGCGTGAACAATCTGTGCAAACAGGGTACATGCAGACATACACGCGCTCGTACACGCGGCTTGCGCAAATTTTTTTTCAAAAACGACCGACCACCGAAAAATCAAGCTTATAAAGAAAGCCCAGACTGTCACTATCGTTCACAAAAGTACTAAAGCAGGGACGACCAGAGAAGGACGGAGACAATCGCATAAGGAAAAGAGACAATCGCATAAACAAATGGAAGGAAAGAGATAGGAGAAAGGACAAACTGACTCACCTTTGGAAAAGTGAGTCTTCTTTTTCCTTCACCCGTGTCTGCTACTTGCACCCGTGTCTGCTCCTTGCACTTGGCTTTAGTTCTCTGTTGGAAGAGGAAAGATTTGGCGACGACGAAGGAGAGGAAAGATGAGTTTGAAAATGGTTTTTTGGAGAAGGCGACGAGTTATTTTAGGTATAGACAGGTGGTCGCGTGTAGGAGCGCGTGTATATTCGCATGTATAATAAAACAGCCACATTTATACACACAATTTTACAGATCTAGACACGCTGTTACACGTGATTTAAAACAGTGAGACGCGCTATTACACGCGATCAATATAGGATATAGAAACTTTTTATACTTTCATTAAAAATTGATTATGATTATGTGTTTGCTCTTTTGTACATAGAATGTCATCAACCTCCTCAAGCAGTTCTGGTGAGGATGAGACAATGCATCATCATAATTGCGATGTGTGGATGGGACAAAGGATCAAGTGTATCTGTAATTGATGTCAAGGATGCATTGTACGAGCGCATTGAATTACCTTGAATCACATCTCCATGTATGGAGAATGGAATCAAACAGGTTTAGAGGTGAGTAGATATAAATTGATAGTATTCAAATGACTCATGGTGTCCAAATTAATGGAGTTGTAATATATATACTCTAATTGAAGCAAGATGCAGTACCACACCCTAGCATGGTGCCCTACGCGCGGTGAGAGCACGAAAGTGTCGACGACGAGATGATGCTAGAGCTTCGGGATCTATTGTCAGAGATGAGTGAGAATAGCCCTGCACCCCACGAAGTTGTGGAAGAGGAAGTGTTTGATGATATGGTGCGATATCTTTTTAGGGATGATCCCACAAAGGTATGGATGATGATGATATGGAAAAAGAGCATCTTTACAAGGCTTCATCGACACCGGTTTTTGAAGGGTGCACTTTCTCTATTTTACGTGCTTCACTTGAACTACTCAATGTACAAACAGTTTATGGATGGAGCAATGCAAGTCTTGACGCATTATTGAAGTAAGCATTCTAACTTGCAAATTTGAATTAGTGGTTAAGGGTTTAGGGCTAATTGATGATATTGGATGCAGGCTATTATCAAACATGCTTCCAAAGGGGAATAGACTAGCGAGGCGCTATGTGACATCTCTTGGAGGATTGGATTATGATCGCATACATGCATGCGTCAATGATTGCATTCTCTTTCGTGGGACGCATAAGGAGGCTTGACATTGTCCCACTTGTGGTGAAGCAAGTTATAGAATAGATGTGAAGAGTTTTGATGTACCTCGTAAAGTCTTGCGACATTTTAATCCTGTAATTCCTCGTATCAAACACATGTTCAAGTGCTCTTATGTTCAACCATACATACATGTGCTCTTATGTGTGCAGTTCATACTACCTACTAGCATCGACCATTGTGCAAACAAGAGTTTGAAAAAATATATTTATAAGATGGGCGAGCTTGTGAGGTATGTAAAACCCATGTCAGGTCAACGTTCATTATACCTTGCAAAATGAACGTGCATGAGGTATAACGTACTATTCATTTATTTTTCAGATATGCTAGTTCTAAAGCAATTGATCCAGCCACATTGGACGATGCGCGTGTTATGGCAGTGGAGGTGGTTTGTTTGGTAGAGGAGACTTTTCCGCGAACCATTCTCACAAGTCAACTACATCTCATTGTGCATTTAGTGGACGAAATCGCTTTATGTGGCACTGTGCATGCACGTTGGATGTTCTTCCTAGATCACTTCATGAAGACCTTAAAAGACTTTGTGAGGTAAAGTGCAAGGCCTAAAGGAAGCATGGCCGAGGGTTGGTTGATACAAGAGTCTCTTGTATATATTTTTGAATTTCTTGGTGGTCAGGTGGACAGCTCTTTGCCGGTGACTATGGAGCAATGAAGAGTACTTGAGGATGACCTCTATTGTGCCTCAAGGAAAAGAATAGAGTAAAGTAATTGACAGAACATTGATTATGATCTCAATAGTGATGTGGTGAGCAGATGGGTTACAAGATATGAGGATGCAAAGACAAAAAGGCAAGCAGAAAGAGCTCTCTTTCAGAGGCAACATGGCTCTCGTAAGGCGTACCCTAAGCATCTAGCAACACTTCTGAATGATATCCATGTTGATTGGTTGTATGAGGAAATGGAGAGAGCAGAGAGCAGCGAGGGGCTGCATATCACGACGGAAGAATGGGAGTATGCACGAGGATGCATGTTAAAGGTACATAGAACTAATGTTTTGCATTAGTTGTAAGTGATTTGCTTTTAATATCTATTCACAATATTGCTTACAAAAATATTGCTTCTATTTTGGTCCAGTGCACTATGTTCAATGCTATATGGTGTGAAGGCAAGAATTTTTGAACACAAAGAATTGATGAAAAGAGGAATACACAAGGTTGCGGTGTCATTAGTAGCTTTGAGGGAGACAATGGAAAAATGGATGATTATTGTGGCATAATCCAAGACATATTTAGGCTTGACTTTTGTGTGTCGCTTCTTTGTGTATGTTTTGGATGTCAAATGGCAAATGAACATGGTGGAAAAAGGGCCTAATGCAACGATAAAATGCCATGCAAGTGGCTATGTAACTATTGACTCTACAAAGTTTTAGCAAACAAAGAAAGATAGGCTCGTATTGCCACAACAATGTGAGCAGGTATGCATTTTTTTACTAATGTGTTTCATGTACATATATATCTAAGCTCGTGTACCTCTTGACTTTTGATATGCTAATTAGTTACTGCAGTATGTGTATTTGAGTAGGTTATCTATCTGCCAATGGTGCATGACATTAAATGGTGGTATGTCATCCCTATTGCACCACATTCCAAAGAGATGTATAATACATTCACTGATATGGAGCATATGGAGGATGTAGCAAGCCGCAATGAAGGTGATGTTGAACATGCCAATGAAGATGTTGCGATCGATGATCAAGAAATAAGAGATGATCATGATAATGAGGATGATCGTGCCATTTCTCATGATCATGAGGATAACCCTACCATTGAGGATGATGGTGATGTTGATGAGAATGATCAGGACATCGATACCATTATCAATGGGGACAGAATATCGATAGTGGAATAAATTTAATCGTAGCCTTACAAATTGATCAAACGGATATTGATGTTGATTGTTTGGCAAGGATGGATCTTATTGAAGATGAGATCAAATCCTAACCAATCCATCACTGTATCGTTCTAAATTGATGACATTTCTATTGTAGATGTTGTCTTTTAATTATCATCTCATGATTTATTTTTGAATATATTACATTGTTGTAAATGCATGTAGTGGGATTGTGTAATGATATATACTGTAATATACTATGAGATGGTTTAATTTTGTAAAGGAATGGAGTTTTTTTAATAAAGTTCTCGCGTGTAATAAAGCATGTATATACACGCGCTGATACATGCATTTATGAAACCAGTATACACACGAATTTATATGCAAATATACACGCGCTGGTAAACGCATTTCTGAAACCAGTATACACGCGAATTTAAATGCCAATATACATGCGCCCGATACTACTCATATACATGCGCGACCATACATGCACCCGTAACTTATCGCGTGTATCGAATGCGTGTATGGCAGCAGTGTCTTGTAGTGATATAGTCACGTTCACACTATAGACCAACTACTTTGTATGTTGTTGTAGGAGAGTAATTTCCCTTTATGTATGTACTCTGATCTTTTAGTTATATATGGTTGTAGAGAAGAGAAGAGGATAGAGAAAAATGTAGCCATCCATCTCTCGTGTCTTGCACTCTTTTGCATGTGTGTGTGTGTGTGTGTTTTCCTGTAGGAACTCAAGCTCTCTCTCTCCCCCACATTCACTTTATGCGTTACTTTCTTGGCCACGTATACCCAAGGATGATTGCCAGTTCCCAATTCTATTTGCCAAGTGCTTCTTATTTCAATAGCATTCGACCCCTTCCTTTTGGGTCAGAGACTCCAATCATACTGGTTCATATGCAAACATGTGTTCCTTGCAGCCAATTCTTTCCTCACCGAAGATGATGAGAACTAGTGGTGGGAAACATGTAGCCACCACCAAGGGTGCCCAAATGGGCCAACTCAATAGAACCAGCTACAATGATGCACTACCACTGTACTGACACTAGCCACCATCATACTTCCACTCTAAGAGCATCTTCTAGATATAGTAGGTGCCACGTGACATAACATTGACACCCCAGCTACACCGCGTTACCAGGACATCTTTAGAGATAGTAGATGCCACCTATTCCCCCGCAAGCCTATATTAGCACAAGACCAAGTTTGTGCACGTGTTGGCTTATGTGTGCTCTCGTCTCTAACTTTTGCACCCCTTATCCCACCTTGTAGCTTGTTTTGCAGTCACTTGTATTCAACTAAGCTGCACCTTGTCTCTCTCCTCACTGTGACCATTGCTAAGTGTGCATGGTACAATTACGGCTTGTATCAATGTTCTCATAGTAGTGCAAGTGTCTTGTTTCTCTTTGCATTCTTGTGTTGTGTTTCATTTTATCTATCTTCTGAATCCTCCATGATGAGTAGTGAGCATTCAAGACATATTATCTAGAAAGAGAGCTATAGGATTGGTTGGAAACTCGGTATTTGATGACAATTTTTGACCCTAGTTCATTTAGCCTTTTCAAATTCCAAAAATCCCTTATGGCAGTCTCTTGGATAAACTCTTTGTTAGATTCCTCCTCCCTCTGGATTCTCATGTACTCTTCATAAGAAGCATTCCCCCTTGTATCCCTATTGTGTGTTACCTCATGTATTTTTATTCCTTTATCCTTTGGCTTCCTTTTGTGAGACCCCAGCCCCCTCCACGGTGCCCCCTTCGAGGGCAGTGGCGAGCGGAAGCAACGTTCCCCTCTCGCACAGGGCAGGGATTCACACTCGGGGCCTTGCCCATGGATATCCGGACAAGAGACTAGTCCGACGGTTCCTCCAAAACCGAACCCGAAAAAACTTCCCTCGCCTGGAAAGCACGGGTGATTCCGCTGGGAAAATCATCGAATGAGAGAATTAATCTAACGAGTCAAAGTATTAACTATTCAAACTGATCCGACCAAAGCTGAAGTCACATGGTCAGATTGAAGAAGAGACTTGCACTTGGTCCATAGAATCATCGCTTTTTTCCTCCTTTAACAAGGCACATCCGTTGATTCCCTCCCACAGAATAAGGGTTTTCCTAGGACTTAATCTAACTAACGTAACTAATCCTCGTAACTTATTTGTATCACAAGAATCCCCCCGCCGATCCACCCCAACTGGCCCATGGGTTATCCAACCACCCAATCATTTTATTGGTGGGATTGTATACCAATTTGGTTATGTTTTGCCTGGGTATAAAGGTACCAAGGAAAAGATTTCCCAAGCCCCCTAGCTAATGTTTCATGCAAAAATTAAGCTAGGCATACCACGTACACACCCAATATGAAATTGCCATTATAACAGATCCATTGTATTACAGAATATGTCATATGGAGACTTTTCATTGAAGAGACCAACCGGTCAACCAACGAGATCCAATATCAGAATTCGATTCACAAAAGTCATCCTTTTCAGTCCATCTGAATCTTCCTCGATGCACGCATGGGTGTCCGTGAGACCATGCATCACCTGATCAAAACCCTCTAGGATCCTACTTAGGTGTCCTAGCACTTCACTCAAGGACCGCTTCGTCAGTCCTCGCCGCCCATCGTACTTAAAGCGCACCATTTTCACCGTACACCGAGGTTGTGTTAAAATTCGTGGTGCTCATGCTAGATCAAGTGTATGGAGGAGAGGGACTCACAAAATACTAGAAAAATCTCTTGCTTATTAAGTTGTTTATGAATACAACTAGGTCTTGCTCAATACAAAATGCCTCCTAGCTCCACCTTTAAATAGGTGAGCTAGTGGACCTTAAGTCCCTTCACACTCACACCCTTCTCTTCCCCTTCTACATAACCTTAGTCTCTTGATACCTCTCCTCAATACCAACTATGAAAGAATGGAATAGGTGGTATTGGACATAGGATGCCTTTATAAAATTAGGCGTACAAGGTTTGAAATATAGGTGTGATTACATTGAGATTTAAAACAATTTCTCAGCGGAGTTAGAGGCTGAAACAAATTTTGCCTCTGACTCTTTGTTAGGACATTTAGAAGTGATATGTCCCGTTTGTTTACATTTGTTACATTTCATTTTGTTGGGATGTTTGATCCAACAATTATTTGCCAAATGCACCTTTTTGCAATGGGCACATCTTACCTTGACCACTTGATGTGACAAAGCTTGTTCGATATTCGATGAAGTGGTTGCATTTGAGGATTCAGCTCCTCCCTTTGGCCTCTTTTCTTCATCAAGACAAGATTGAATGACTCCTTCGAGGGTGGGATTAGGTATGTTCTTCAGGGTGGTGACTAAGGTGGGTTACACCTTCTTGACTGCTTTAGCAAAACAGTCACACTGCATCATCTTCATCCATTCTTGCATTCACTGGTGCAAGTTGAGCCATAAGGCCCTTCAAGTGAGAGATGAAGTCTCCAATGCCATCTCCCTCTTTGATTTCCAAGCTGAAAAATTCAATTTTGAGTGAGATCTTGGAATTCTTACCACGAGCTCCATAGAGCTTATCAAGCTCATCCCATTTCTCCTTTGCAGTCGCAAGCTGGTCCACATGGTGAATGAGAGCCTCATCAAGATGAAGCATGATGATGGCTTGTGCCCTCTCATCATCTTCAATATCTTTAGCCTTTGTTCGATAATGGGCTGATTTATGAAGAAGAAAAAACTAAAAATTTATGATATTTAGGCTTAATTAGAAAGAGGAAGGCTTATGAGAGTGCAACAACCCTAATCAAGTCAAGAATGTTGCATAAATAGGAGATTAAAATAGTAATTTTTATGGTTTAGCACTTAGGGTTTGTGCCCAATTACTAATTTTGATGGGGATTAGCTTCATTAGTGTGTTAAAGAACACTTTGTTTGGTGATTAAGATCACCATTAGTGTTTAAAAATACGATTAGTGATTAAGTGTACATTTTTAGCACCTAATGACACTTGTAGTGGTGATTAGATTCACCATTAGTGTTTAATAACACTCTTAGTGTTTAAAAACACTTTGGAATAACTCCCCTTTGTTGGATTAGAAGCTTCATTAGTGTCAAAGTGTGCTCATAGCACACTTTGAAAAGCTTTGAGATCTTGAAGGTGTTGAGGAAGCTTGATGACGTGATGAATGAGACTTATGAATGCCTCATGTGGTTGGCCACATGTGGTTGGCCACTGCTTCAAAATCAAGAGTAAGATCAGCAAAAACAAGCTCTCACATCACTTGGGTGATTAGAGCAAAGAGGGAAGGATTAGAGCAAGAAAAAAGGTAAATTTGAAATGGAGAGCTTCCATGGAGTTGAAGAGAGCCGCCTGGTTTTTTTCAGTGTAGCAGTCGAATGGATGGACAATTTGATGTGAAACTCAAGTTGTAGACTCTTGAGAGGGTGGGCTTAAAAAGCCCTAAGGCTATGAAGCCTATAATGCACTGCAGGCGGCGAATTGTTGTACGACCACTGCTGCGCAACAAAAAACTACGCCGGGCTGAACCAGTGAGAATGCCGCGACGACGAAGCGACGAACTTGGCAATTGGCTGTATGACCGCCGCATGCGCCCGGATGTCCTCCACAACTCCCTAGTTGGAATCTCCCCAAGATATGGCCTCTACAAGCTACTAGAGCTCCTCCACCAGTAAAGGGTTGAGCTCCACACAAGAGAAGACGGGGATTTTGACCTATTCTACACCACAAATGTGACCTACTCAACCAAAGCTCTAGATACCATGTTGAAATTCGTGGTGCTCATGCTAGATCAAGTGTGTGGAGGAGAAGGACTCACAAAATACAAGAAAAATCTCTTGCTTATTAAGTTGTTTATGAATACAACCAGGCCTTGCTTAATACAAAATGCCTCCTGGCTCCACCTTTAAATAGGTGAGCTAGTGGACCTTAAGTCCCTTCACACTCACACCCTTCTCTTCCCCTTCTACATAACCTTAGTCTCTTAATAGGCTGGTCAAGACCTCGGTAGGCTTTGCAGCGAGTGACGTCCCTCGACGACTCCCCCGCCAGCTAGCTGTGTTGCAAAACGAGCCTCTTCTTAGTTTAAACACATGCCAAATGCTTCCTCCAGCATTCTAGCGTAAAACAGTCCTTTGAAAGAAAACAGAGGTTCTATGCAAGTAAAATTCCCGGTTTGAGATTGGTTCCACAAAACCCATTTTCCTTAATCCATAATTTCATAATGAGAATCATTGATCTCTCATCAAGGTAATCTACCCATCATTTGACTAACTATCCAACTAGATTCTTGGTGATATCGGTCAAGGAAAAACTAGGTTAATTTAACAGTAGTCTATTATTTGTATTAAGACCCATTAGTCATAGGAATGACTATTCTTTTGGGGGAGAGAGATATGCATAAAAAGCATCCTAATTAAGCATAAAGACTAACTTTTTTTTTGTGATTAATCATTAGAATTCTTATGGAAAGCTTGATTTGCATTGAAAACGATTAATTTGAAACTTCTTAACCTTGAGAGAGGTTGAGAAGTGAAATCTTTTGAGAATATTAATGAAAACTATGAAATTACTTCTTACCTCTAGATTTGGCTTGCTTCTTTATCTTAGAAGGAAGCCCCCAACCAATCAATTGGTTTAGTATGTTGAGAAGAAAGCTTCAAGGATTTTTGAAGATAGAGAGAAGCTCCAATCTCTACAAAAGTAGAGGATTTTTCAGAGATAATAGAAAATATCAGTATTTTAATTGTAATACTGGCATGGTATAGTTCATAGATGATAATATAAAAGAACGAGGGTCTATTTATAGGTGAGTGAGGCCACTAATTGAGTCCAACTAAGTTCTAGAATTTTCCAGCTTCAGTTTGGCTGAATTTGGACAAGATTTGGACCAGTTTAGCTCCCATTTTGATCCAGTTTGATCCAGGAGAGATAAAAATATCTTAATATTTTTGAATTAAAAATCCTCCCACACATGTGAAGGAGGTGCCTACCTCAAAGGTCCCCCTCTCCTTACCAAGGTGTCAAAAATTCATCATTCCTCCAAAATATCTCATTTTTTTAGTAATATCTCTTAATTTTTAACTAATAAACCTTGTACTCAGTCAACTCTTCATCTTATGTGTGCATTTACCCATTTTTGGGTATTTTCTTTTATTCATTGGATTTATCTCATCCCAACTTGGATGAATCCTATTGGCCCATTGGAACCTTAATTGGACCATAATCCAGAAATTTCTGAAAATCTTGATCCTTAGGCTAAGGTCTTTTAAATCATTTTTAATTGATTCCTAATGCACCTTGGAGAATTTATTTTGAACTTTTGTTTAAGGAAAATATATTTTTGATATTTGTAGAATTTTTATATCCAAAAATATCTCAATATTGAATTACCTCTCTCTATAATTTTTTATCTCTCTAGGAAAAAACAAGGGAAAAAAATATTTTTTTACATTTAGAAACAGGGAATGATTACAGCGGATTGAAGTAAAGCTTATTCATTATTCAAGCTGAGGAGGAATCTTACATCCTCTCCCACTTGAAAAACGCGAGATGTCCTCATCTCGCAAAGTGGGGGTACTTTTTTGCCAACTCTTCTTCTTTCTCTCAAGTTGCGTCTTCTAGAGGGAAGAACTTTCACTTGACTAAGAACTCTCTGAGGAATCTACTCCTGAGAACCTTCTCCCTAACATCAAGGATTTCTTCAGGTTAGAGTACCATCTGGCCTTGAGTCAGAGAAATCAATTGTTCATTATCAAGCACGTGACTCGAGCTGGGTACATATTTCTTAAGCAAACTGACGTGGAATACATTATGTACCTTGAGATGGGGAGGCAGAAGAAGTTTATAAGCTAGATTGCCCACTTTCTTTATAATAGCATACGGTCCACAGTATCTGGGAGAGATCTTCTTGTACTTCCCTAAAGATAAGGAACTTCTTACTCGAATGAAGACCATATCTAATTCTTCAAACTCTCTCTCTGATCTCTTTTTATCTGCATACTTCTTTTTCCTATCTTGAGACGTCTTTATATCTTTACGGATTGATTGCATTTTCTGGTCCATGTCATCAAGCATTTGTTTGGACATCTCGACTCTGATTAATGGGTCAGACCAAGTCAATGGTGTAAGGCAATCTTGTCCATACAAATCTTTGAAAGGACTCATCCCAATGCTTCGACGATAAGAAGCATTGTAAGCAAATTCAACCAGATGCAAATGGCTTAACCACTTCTTGGGTTCCCTGTCACACAGCATGACCGAAGGATATCTTCTATTACTTGGTTCACTCTTTCAGTTTGGCCATTTGTTTCAGGGTGATAGGCTGTGCTGAGATCCAAGAAAGTTCCTACTGCTTTGAAGAATGCAGTCCAAAATTTCAATGTGAATTTAGGATCTCTGTCACTTACTATCCTCCTAGGTAAGCCATGCAATCTGAAGATCTCTTTAAGGAAAACTCGGGCAACATCCACTACAGTGTATGTTTCTTTCACTGGAATCAAATGGGCAACTTTGGTTTGTCTACCACAAAAATGGAGTTGTAACCTGATTGTACTGAAGGTAATCCACTGAGACAAAGTCCATGCTGATACATTCCCACTTCATCTGTGGAATGTCTAGAGGGTGCAGTTTCCCTGGCATCTTGACTCTCTTTGACACATTAAGCATTTTTGCACATAATCAGGTACATCCTTTTTTAGTCCTGGTGAGAAGAAGCTTTTCTTCATAGACATATAGGTTTTTATAAACCCTGGATGTCCAACTATCAGGCTATCATAGACTTCTCTCAGAATCCTTCCCTTTATTCTCTCATCATTGGGAATGCATAGCCGATTATTATAATACATGCATCCTTTATCCAATTTGTACCTAAGAACTTGACTCATTTCCTGAGGAGTCTTGCTTTCTTGCATCATAAGGGTAGCAATAGGGGCAAAGAATTTGTCCTGCGCTACATGATTCTCTCCCTTGTTTCACTAATCAATGGATTTGACACCACTATAATTGCAAGCAAGGAGGCTTTTCTGTTGAGCGAATCTGCCACCACATTTTCTTTCCCTAGCCGATACTTAATTTCAAAATAAAATTCCTACAAAGTCTACATCCATCTCCTTTGACGCATGTTGAGATCCCTTTGGGTGAAGATTCACTTTAGACTTTGATGATCTGTCATCAAGGTGAACCTCTCGCCCAAAAGATAATGTCTCCACAACTTCAGAGCATAAACTACTAAGAGTAACTCCAAGTCATGGATGGATGATATAATTTCTCTCATGTGTTCTGAGTTTTCTGGAGGATTCATAGGCCACTGCACGACCTTCGTGCATAAGAGCACTGCCTAAGGCAAACCCACTGGCATCAGTAATAACTACCTCAAAGGGTTTGGTAAAATCTGGCAACTTAAGAATAGGGTTGGTTACTAAGGCTGTCTTCAGTTTATCAAAGGCACTCTGACACATTGCAGGGTTGTTGCAAGATCAGGGTATCCAGTTTTATCCAGTTTCTGCTGGACTGGGACAATGCTTGGAGAGCAAATTTTGGGGGCAAGGTACTTAAAATGAGATCAAGCAAATAATAGAAAATATGCTTGCCCTTAAATTAACCCAATATAACTTAAATTAATATAAATTAGTCTAATTAATCAAAATTAATTAAAAATATGATGAAATGATAAACAAATGATCTTTCCATACTTAGAGTGATCCAATTTATTTTTCCATAGATGCACCATCACAAGTACACTAGTCCCTATAGGTTTTAGATGATTCACATCAAAAATGTAATTTTACTAATTAGATTTTTAATATTTGCAGGCCTTCTGATAGTCTGGAAGAATTTTGAAAAAGAGATCATTAAAAATCCAACCATTGGATTTGCAATTTTTACTAACACCACCACATTCTACTAATGTCTCAGTATCTACCCACTCTTTTGATCTACAAGATTAAAGATTTTAAGTGGTAGCTATTGTGGGTACAAAAAGTGGCGTATATTATAACACTTTAAAGACCTTGAAATATTTAAAGAAAATAGATAAATATCTTAAAATTTTCTCAAAAAATCAAGTTAAGCTCCATATTATGTGAAGATCTAAGGTACAAAGTGGGAATCTCATATGAGTTTATATGTAAAAGATATTAGCATTTTATGGAATCAGCTCAAATTTGGGACAGGGTGTATACATTGACTTTGTACCTAAGAAAATGAGGACTTTTGACTATCTAATGCTTAATCAAATTATGTAACTATATTTCCAACTTTGAATATGATGTTCCAACAAAAGAACTTGAAACGAAATTCCTTCATTTACTAGGAGAGATTAGCCACTAACGATAAACAAATGCCTGTTTTTTTACTATTTACAGGGTGCCTGAGTGGACAAAACTGGGCACCCTGATCTTGCAACCACCCTGCAGTTCACTGAAAAAGGGTACTCTTCTTGAGAAGGTTAGTTAATGGGGATGCTATCTGAGCATACCTGGGTAAAAAGATCTTATACCATCCGGTTCATCCTAGGAATCCTCTGACTTCCTTTATCGTCTTAGGTTCCGGCCAATCTACAACTGCTGGGATCTTTGCGGGGTCAGGAGAAATTCTATCCTTTGACACTATGAATCCCAAGTATTCCACTTGGTCAATTTGCAAAGAGTTAGTGATTCCTTAGGATTTCCAGGACCTTGCGCACATGATCTTCATGATCTGCAACATTCTTTGAGTATACCAAGATATCATCAAAGAAGACAAGAACAAAATCATCCAAGTATTCTCTGAGAATGTCTTGCATAAGATGATTAAACATCGTCGAGACATTAGTCAATCCAAATGGCATGACTGTGAATGCTGTCTTCAGGATGTCCTGTTCCTTGATTCTGATCTGGTAGTACCCAGATTTGAGATCTATCTTTGTGAACATTTAGGTCCCACTTAATCGATCCAGAAGTTCATCAATCCTAGGGATAGGATACTTATTTTTAATTGTTAATTGATTCAATCCTCTGTAGTCAATATAGAATCTTAACGTTCCATCTTTCTTCTTTTGAAAGAGAACGGGCACACTCCAAGGTGAGACACTGGGTCTGACGAATTCCTACTCTAACAGTTGTCTTAACTGTTCCTTAAGTTCTATGGCTTCAGGGAAGGACTGGCATTTTGTATGCATGCTTTGTATGCACGCTGGGCTACTGGCTTAGTTCCGAGGGTTGACTCGATCTTATGATCTAATTTGCGAGACAGAGGCATCTCAGTCAGCTCTTCAGGAAACACATCTGCATACTCACTTAACCACTCTGGTTCTTTAGCCTTGCATTTTATGTCTACTGGTGGATTCATCTTAACAACATAAACAGCTTTCCTTTTTCTGAGCCTTTTTCACAAATTAGAAGCCTTGACTAATTGTAGCGTTGGGGATCCAGAAGTTCCAGTTCCTTGAACTTTATTCCCATGAAGGTTGAGGAAAGAGATGGTTCCTTGAACTTTATTCCCATGAAGGTCGAGGAAGGAGATGGTTCCTTTGTAAGAATGAATGTCAGCCTGATTCTTATGGAGATAATCCATTCTAAGGATTCTATCATAGATTGCCAAGGGTAGAACTTTGCTAGCACTCTGTTACATTCCCATCATCTAGACTAAATTGAATAAGGTATGTCTCAAGGTGTGTGAAAAGAATCTTTCCACTGGCCAATTCCACTTACATAGGTTTCCCTAATTTTTGATTTAGGACTAACTTACGTAGACATCTTTGGGAAATAAAAGAATGAGTACTGCATGAATCAATCAAAAGCTTGAATTTCTTACCTTGGTACTTTGTTGGAGTCTGGAGGACTGAAAATTGACGGTTATTCCCTTGATGCTCTATTGCGGCATAGATTTGTCCTTTTTCTTCCTCCACTTCCTCTCTGAGTATGGGACTTACGGGCTCAGTCATATGAGTTCCGTTAGTTAAGGCTTTTGACTATGTTAGGGAAAAGTTATCTTGGAGGAATCGCCCATGCTTTTTAGGCAAGGGAAGTTTTTTCGGGTTCGGTTTTGGAAGAACCAATGGATTAGTCTCTTGTCCGGATATCCGTGGGTGAGTCCCCGCGAGTGTGGGACCCTGCCCCATGTAAGAAGTGCTACTTCTACTGCTAGCACCCCTGAATTCGTTGCGCAGTGGGGATAGGGACCTCACAGTAGGTGACACCCAGATATTATGGCAAGGACAAAGTAAACATTTAGGAAGAAAGGTGAAGGGCCTCCCATTGCACAGACTACCACAGCAAAGGCTTCTAGCTCCAGAGGTTCACATAGAAGAAAAGGGAAGTCTATGCATATTCTCTAGAGGGAACGTCGGGGTCCAGCTCTTCTTCATCAGCGAGAGGGTATGGCTAATGGCCACGGTTCCCTCGCCTCATGATTCTGCCAAAAATGATATGTTATTAAATTTTTATTTTGATTTTGTCCACAAGATCCTAAGACTTAAGAGGTTCGAAAAAAATTTTTTTAAACAAGATCAATGATCGTATTAGAGATCTATGACATATGTTCGGTAACAAATTTTGCTTTGTCAATTCGTTATATAATAAACAATCATTTATACAATAGGGAAATTTTTCACAAAACATTTCTTTATTTATATAAAGGTTGCAATATGTACATAGAGCATCTCGGCTCCAGAAGTCAAAATCTCCTCGAGAGATGCATAAGACAGCGGTACTAGTGGGCTATAGACATGCCTCGATACAAATGTTCCCTTATTGCCAAGGGAGCTACTATCTTCTCCTTAGGAATAAAGCAACTTAGGAGTCTGTAGATATGGCAGGAAAGTCTGAAATTCAAGGCGTCGGGTGATATAAAAGAACACCATGTATCACTCTCAGCCTCATCAGAATCATGGTCAAAGAGATATTCTACATAAGCATTGCATGCTAGTCGCAAGAGGCATGGACATATCGCCCTGCAAACCACTTGTACTGCCATCTCTCTGCTGCTGAGTCAGGGAAATATAAATCCTTGAAATGGCCTGCGAGTCTGGCTCGGCTCGTTTGAGTTGTAGCGAAAGAGATGAGATGCTCGAAGGCGAAAGCAGTCATGTCTTGTGACTGGGTGAGGTCGAGAACACCAGATAAGTGTGGAGCTTCCATCTATAAAACCAAATTCTCTAATTAAAGTTCTTCATTAATGAAGTTTAAGGAATGCAAATACAATACGTAAATGCTCTTTTTGAGTTTTTATCAACAATTCTTGATAAGAATTCATTTGTCCTACCCCCGCCCCCTCCGCGCAGTGCCCCCTCTGAGGGTGCTCGCCGGGCGGAAGCAGCATCAGCCTCTCACACAGGGTAGGGATCCACACTCCATGCCACCTCGCCCCCACGGATATCTGGACAAGAGACTAGTCCGGCAGTTCCTCTGAAACCGAACCCAGAAAAACTTCCCTCGTCCGGAAGGCACTGGCGATTCCACCAGGAAAATCATCTAACAGGAGAGTTAATCTAACGAGTCAAAGTCTTCACTATTCAAACTAATCTAACCGAACCTGAAGTCACATGATCAGATCGAAGAAGAGACTTGCACTTGGTCTCCATAGAATCACCGCTTTTTTCCTCCTTTAACAAGGCACAACCAATGATTCCCTCCCACAAAACAAGGGTCTTCCTAAGGACTTAATCTAACTAACGTAACTAATCGATTCCACCAGGAAAATCATCTAACAGGAGAGTTAATCTAACGAGTCAAAGTCTTAACTATTCAAACTAATCCGACCGAACCTGAAGTCACATGGTCAGATCAAAGAAGAGACTTGCACTTGGTCCATAGAATCACCGCTTTTTTCCTCCTTTAACAAGGCACAACCGTTGATTCCCTCCCACAGAACAAGGGTCTTCCTAGGACTTAATCTAACTAACGTAACTAATCGTAACTTATTTGTATCAGAGGAATCCCCCGATCCAGCCTCCTCTAACCCCAAACCGGCCCATGGGTTAGGCCCATGGATTAGCCAACCACCCAACCACTATATTGGTGGGATTACTTTATAAAAATTTGGTTATGTTTTTGCTCGGGTACCGAGGAAAAGAGTTCCCAGGCCCCCTAGCCGGCGTTTCATACAAAAATTAAGGTAGGCATACCACATACACACCCAATATGAAAGTGCCATTATAACAGATTTGGCTGTTTAAAACAATCCTTCAATGAAAATCATAGTATTACTGATCATAATCCTCCAAAATATTGAGTCCATTGTATTACAAAATATGTAATATGGACTCTCCATTGTTGAAGACTAGCTCAACCAACAAGATCCAATATTAGAATTAGATTCACAAAAGTCATCCTTTTCTGTCCATCCGAATCTTCCTCGACGCATGCATGGGTGTCCTAGCAACCACGAGCCCATGCATCACCTGGTTAGAACCCTCTAGGATCCTACTTAGGTGTCCTAGCACTTCACTTAGGGACCGTTTCGTCGGTCCTCGTCCATCGTACCCGAAGCGCACCATTTGAACCGTACCGAGGCTGGTCGGCACGCTTTGCCACCGCGAGCGACATCCCTCGATGACGCCCCGCCAGCTCTTTTGCAACGAGCCTCTTCTTAGTTTAAACACATACCAAATGTTTCCTCGAGCATTCTGGCATAAAACAGTCCTTTAAAAGAAAACAGAGGTTCTATGCAAGTAAAATTCCCGGTTTGAGATTGGTTCCACAAAATCCTTTTTCCTTAATTCATAATTTAATAATGAGAATCATTGGTCTCTCATCAGGGTAATCTACCCATCATTTGGCTGACTGACTGTCCAACTAGATTCTTGGTGATTTTGGTCAAGGAAAAGCTAGGTTAATTCAACAGTAGTCTCATCAGGGTAATCTACCCATCATTTGGCCAACTAGATTCTTGGTGATTTTGGTCAAGGAAAAGCTAGGTTAATTCAACGGTAGTCTATTAAGAACTGGAACCGATCATGAAGTTTTTGCTTGATTTAGATCGAGAGATGGACAAGTAGTTTACTGACCGTCCCTCTCATAGTCATGGTCTAACCAAAATCATTCGCTTTAGTTTTAGCTTTGATTCCAAGGATTCTCTTCAGATAAACATCTACTGAACTTCGAACCGAAGAAAATTCCAACTTTATGAATTTCATTCCTTCTTTACCATAATAGATTAAGAAATGTTTTTATATGAGAATATCAGATTTTAATGAAAATACTCTTCTTTCATTTAATCTAATTTTGGGTAAATATCACTTTGGTGATTTATCCACATAAAATATCTAAATATATTCTTTCTACCACTTTAATTTATCAACTCTAACTCTCTAGGTGGAATATATGGTGAGAATTCCTCTTTTGTCACCAAAAAATAATTCAAATCTTTCTCATAAAAATTCTTCTTTTAACTAAATACAAATGTCCATTTTTTTGAACAAGCTTAAAATTCCTCTTTTTCTCATTTAATGTTGGATTCCAATTGTCATGGGAATTCCTCTTTTTGCATAAAAAAAGAAATACTAAAAATTTCTCTTTTTTTAATTAATTATTTATGCATAAATACCAAAAATTAGTTTTTCATGAATGTGATGAAAATCATTCTTTTAGAATAGGATGACTAATCCTAGAATATGGTAGGAAATCCTCTTATCACATTATGTATAAAAATGAGTTATGTATTAATTTTTAAAATTTTTATCATAGCTTTGCTGCTATTAGTAATAATTTTTAATATTTCTAGAAATAATAAGACTTTGTAATACAATTATGATAGAATAACTATCCTTAGACTTAAATCCAATTTAGGGAATTAAATTATAAATTCACCATAATTTTATTAGCATAAGAGCATAAAAAAGCCATTTTATTAACCTCTAGCTTAACTAGCATAGAGTTTGACTTTTGAATTGAGAATTTATCAATGAGAAGCATCCATTTGAATAAAGAATTAGTCACAGGAATGACCATTCTCTTGGGAGAGACAGATACACATAAAAAGCATCCTAATTAAGCATAAAGACTAACTTTTTATGATTAAGCATAGTAGAATTCTTATAGAAAGCTTGATTTGCATTGAAAACGATTAATTTGAAACTTCTCAAGCTTGAGAGGGGTTGAGAAGTAAAATCTTTTGAGAATATTAATGAAAACCATGAAATTACTTCTTACCTCTAGAGTTGGCTTGCTTCTTTATCTTAGAAGGAAACCCCCAACCAATCAATCGGTTTAGTATGTTGATAAGAAAGTTGCAAGGATTGTTGAAGAGAGAGAGAGAAGCTCCAGTCTCTCCAAAAGTAGAGGATTTTTACGGGATAATAGAAAATATGAGTATTTTAATGTAATACTGGCATGGTATAGTTCACAGAAGATAATACAATGAGGGTCTATTTATAGGTGAGGGAGGCCACTAATTGAGTCCAACTAAGTTCTAGAATTTTCCAGCTTCAGTTTGGCTGAATTTTGACAAGATTTGGACCAGTTTATCTCCCATTTTGATTCACTTAAATCTAGGAGAGAGGAGAGATAAAAATATCTTAATATTTCTGAATTAAAAACCCTCCCACACATGTGAAGGAGCGCCTACCTCAAAGGTCCCCTCTCCTTACCAAGGTGCCAAAAATTCATCATTCCTCCAAAATATCGCATTTTGTTAGTAATATCTCTTAATTTTCAACTAATAAACCTTGTACTCAGTCAACTCTTCATCTTATGTGAGCATTTACTCATTTTTGGGTATTTTCTTTTATTCATTGGATTTATCTCATCCCAACAGTTGGATTAATCCTATTGGCCCATTGGAACCTTAATTGGACCATAATCTAAATTTTTTTGAAAATCTTGACCCTTAGACTAAGTTCTTTTAAATCATTTTTAATTGATTCCTAATGCACCTTAGAGAATTTATTTTGAACTTCTATTTAAGGGAAATATATTTTTGATATTTGTAGGATTTTTATATCTAAAAATATCTCAATATTGAACTATCTCTCTCTAGAATTTTTCATCTCTCTAGGCAAAAACAAGGAAAAATAATATTTTTTTGCATTCAGAAAAACAGGGAATGATTACAGGGGATTGAAGTAAAGCTCATTCATTATTCAGGCTAAGAAGGAATCTTACATTCCTTGCTGGTGGCACCAACAAAATATCTCTCATCTTTAGGTCAACCCAATTAGCAGGATGAAGAAGTTTGTCATATCTGTATCAAATTCTCTTAAGTGTCTCAAAATCCTTAACCATCAATGTTATAAGATTCCTCCCCAGCCTCTCAAAATGTCCAGCATCTTCCCCTGTAATCTATCCCTCTTCAGAAATATAAAAGACTTGTTTCTAACTGTTTTAACCTAGAGAGAGAAAATATTCTAGAAAGAGAATATTCAGATTTTGAATATTTTTGGATAGAAAAATATCTCATCCTATTAAAATAAGTTCCCATGAAACAGAAATTCAAAAAGAATTTTCCAATGTGCAATTGGAATTAATCGGAAATGTGTATAAAGGACCTTAGCCTAAGGGTCTAGATTTTCAGAAATTTTTAGATTATGGTCCAATTAAGGTTCCTATGGGCCAATAGCATCAATCCATGTGTAGAGAGGAGATAAATCCAATTTTGTAAAAGAAGATACCCAAAAATGAGTAAATGCTCACATAAGATGAAGAGTTGAAAATGTACAAGGTTTATTAGTAAAAAATTATGAGCAATATTAAAAGTATGACATATGTAAGGAAGGGGAGTTCTTTAAAGGAGGTGCATATTTCACATAAGATGAAGAGTTGAAAATGTACAAGGTTTATTAGTAAAAAATTATGAGCAATATTAAAGTATGACATATGTAAGGAAGGGGAGTTCTTTAAAGGAGGTGCATATTTCACATAAGATGAAGAGTTGAAAATGTACAAGGTTTATTAGTAAAAAATTATGAGCAATATTAAAAGTATGACATATGTAAGGAAGGGGAGTTCTTTAAAGGAGGTGCATATTTCACATAAGATGAAGAGTTGAAAATGTACAAGGTTTATTAGTAAAAAATTATGAGCAATATTAAAAGTATGACATATGTAAGGAAGGGGAGTTCTTTAAAGGAGGTGCATATTTCACATAAGATGAAGAGTTGAAAATGTACAAGGTTTATTAGTAAAAAAACTATGAGCAATATTAAAAATATGAGATATTTTGGGTATAATGATTCCATTTTGACACATATGTAAGGAAGGGGAGTTCTTTAAAGGAGGTGCATATTTCACATGCTTGAATGAGTTTTAAACTCATAAAAATTGAGATATTTCATCTCTCCTCTCTCCTCATTTAAGTCTAGTTCCAAAAAGTTAACTTAACTGACCTAAAAATGGTCAAATATTGACCAAACTGATTTAGAAAATTCTAGAATCAGTTTGTTTGGTCAGGAGCTCAATTTTTCCTATAAATAGAAGCCTTCCCCTTGTTGAAAAATATATAGTGTTTATGCATCGTTACTCTACTCCACCTAAGCCAAGAACTGTGAATTCATTTAATAATTCACTAGTTTTTGGAGCTTCCCTCTTTCTTCAATCCCCATTAGTGGCTCCATCAACATACTTAACCAATTGATTGGTTGGGGGCCTCTACCGTGAACAAAGAATCAAGCAAGTTGTAAGGTAATTAGTGAATATTGATCTTTCTATAATTTCTCAATGTTTCTCTCTTCTCAACCCCTCTCAAGCTTGAGAAGTTTAATTGGTATGGTTTTTTTTAAATGCTATTGAAGTTTGAATAGTAGTGAAGAGTTACATAATGCTATTGAAGTTAATTTTCATTTATGTTTAAATTCTAATGATTTTTATGTAAATTCTCTCTCTCACTCAAGAAATGGTCATACTCATGATCCATTCTCAATCCAAATCAAGCTTTTCATAAAGCTTTTCCTAAACCAAGATTAAGCTATGCTTGAGGCCAAATTAATGGCTTTTTTCTATGCTTTTAGTTTATGTATATTAATGATTCAATCCATTATGGATTAATAATCCAATTAGAGATTATTTTAATTATTTCCTTAATGATAAGCATTATCCCTTAGAAAAATTGAGATTTATCAGTCATAGCAGCGGAGCTATAGCAAAATTTTTATAAAAATTATGCATAAAATAATTTCATTCAAAGCATAAAAAGAGGACTTCCTACCATATTCTAGGAATTATCATCCTAGATTAATTGAAAGAATTTCATTATAATCATG
The DNA here is from genome assembly GCF_041138505.1 of Cibotium barometz. Lineage (NCBI taxonomy): Eukaryota > Viridiplantae > Streptophyta > Polypodiopsida > Cyatheales > Cibotiaceae > Cibotium > Cibotium barometz. Next base: position 17,333,175 of record NC_141061.1, read on the forward strand.
GAGACATTGAATTTTAATATCATGCATAAAGGATAAATTTTTATATCAAAAGTGTTATTTTTATCAATTTTTATTTTCATGCATAGAAGTATGCATAAAGGATAATTTTTTATATTAAAAGTGTTATTTTTACCATTTTTATTTCATGCATAGAAGTATGCATAATGGTTAAATTTTTATATCAAAAGTGTTATTTTTATCATTTTTATTTTCATGCATAGAAGTATGCATAAAGGAAAATTTTTTTATATCAAAAGTGTTACTTTTATCATTTTTAATTTTCATGCATAGAAGTATGCATAAAGGAAAAAAAAAATTTATATCAAAAGTGTTACTTTTATCATTTTTAATTTTCATGCATAGAAGTATGCATAAAGGAAATTTTTTTTATATCAAAAGTGTTACTTTTATCATTTTTAATTTTCATGCATAGAAGTATGCATAAAGGAAAATTTTTATATCAAAAGTGTTACTTTTATCATTTTTAATTTTCATGCATAAAAGTATGCATAAAAGAAAATTTTTATATCAAAAGTGTTACTTTTATCATTTTTAATTTTCATGCATAAAAGAAAATTTTTATATCAAAAGTGTTACTTTTATCATTTTTAATTTTCATGCATAGAAGTATGCATAAAGCAAAATTTTTTTTATCAGAAGTGTTACTTTTATTATTTTTAATTTTCATGCATAGAAGTATGCATAAAGGAAAAATTTTTATATCAAAAGTGTTACTTTTATCATATTGGATTTCATGCATATAGGTATGCATAAAAGATATTCTTTTTATACTAAAAGTGTGATTTTCCTCATAAATGGATTTTATGCTTAACTTAGATGCATAAGAGAAATTCCTTTTATTCTAAAAGTATAATTCCCTACCAAATTGAAATTATGCATAAGAAGATGCATAAAAGATTGATTTTAATTTCGAAAGTGTTAGTCTCCTTAAATGGAATTTATGTATAAATAAATGTGTAGAGAAATCTTATATCAAATATAAGAATTCTCTTTTTAAAAAAAAGATATGAAATGTGATAAGATGTGATAAGAGGTGTATGAGATGTGATAAGAATTGATAAGATGCGTATGGAAAGTGATAGGATGTGATAAGAGGTGTATGAGATGTGATATGAATTGATAAGATGCATATGGAAAGTGATAGGATGTGATAAGAGGTGTATGAGATGTGATAAGAATTGATAAGATGCGTATGGAAAGTGATAGGATGTGATAAGAGGTGTATGAGATGTAAAAAGATGTGATAAGATGTGTATGAGATGTGATAAGATTTGATAAGATGCGTATGGAAAGTGATAGGATGTGATAAGAGGTGTATGAGATGTAAAAAGATGTGATAAGATGTGTACGAGATGTGATAGAATGTGTTAAGATGAGTTAGGATGTGTTAAGATGTATATGGGATGTGTTAGGACGAGAATGGATGTAATATGGTTGTATGAATGTGATATGGATGTATACATGTAGATGTATATGTATGAATGTGAATGTTGATGTGGATGTGGATGTATGGATGTAGATACGGATGTGTATGTATGTATGTAGATGTATATGTATGAATATGAATGTTGATGTGGATGTGAATGTATGGATGTAGATACGGATGTGGATGTATGTATGTGAATGTGGATGTATGAATATGAATGTGGATGTGTGGATGTGGAAATGGAGGTATGGATGTATGAATGTAGATGTGGATGTATGCATGTAGATGCGTATGTATGAATGTGAAATTGGATGTATGATGTGGACGTACGAACATGGATATGTATGTAGAATAATGAATATGAAGATGTATGTGAGATAATGTAGTCTATATGAGTGAATGGATGAGAACGAGTACACACTGAATGGAATGTGGAATAAGTAATGTGGTCCGAGAGTGGATAATATGGAAAGACAAGAGTTCGATTTAGAAACTGTATTTTGTGACTGTTTGTAAATGACTGTTTTATGTCATGAATGCTGGGGAAGCATTTTGACCGTCTTATGGAATTAAGGTCATGAAGACCTAACTGTTAAAGTTGCAACTGCTGACGGAGAGTCAATGGAGGACGTCTCGCGTAGCAAGGTCGATCGAGGTCTTGACCAGCCTCGACTCGATTTAAATGGTGAGCTTCCGGTACGGTGGATGAGGGACCAAGGAAGCGGCCTATGAGTGAAGCGCTAGGTCACCTGCGAAGGATCCTAGAGGGTGCTGACCATACGGTGCTCGGGCTCTGGGTCGCCGAAGATACCCACACGTGCGTCGTGGAAGATATTGGAATAAGGAGTAAGAGTTGTTTTCTGAAACCGGGCATGGATCTGGTTGATTGACCTTGCTGGTCCTCAACAGATGAGTCCATGGCTCTTTTATATGGATCTGTGGGTTGATCTTGCTGATCTTCCACGGAGACTCCATTCTATTATATGAATATATTGCCGGTTACTATGAGCTAGGAACCATGGAAAAGGCCCCTGAGAGAACAGGTGGTGAGCGTTTTGGTTGCCAATGATGCCATAAGTATACCGATGAAAGAATGACTGGAAATAAGGATTCAACCAGAGACTTTGAGGATTGTCATCAGTGACATAATGGTTTTATTAAAGGATTATTTTAAAGCTAGTTGATGCTAAGAAAAAGGCAATTTCATATTGGGTGTGTAAGTGGTATGACTAGTTTTATGTTTGCATGAACTTCCGGCTAGGGGGCCTTGGAACTCTTTTCCTTGGTACCCGGGACAAAACCTAACCAAATTCCAAATTGGATCCCATCACTACAGTGGTTGGGCGGTTGGCTAACCCATGGGATCGGATGGGGTTAGGCTGGACTGATGGATCCGTAAATCGAGATTTAATTTCTATTATTACGATAGATGAAGTAAATCCCGGATAGAAATTGTTCTATGGATAGGAATCAACGACTGTGCCTCTTGATGGGGAAAAAAGCGTTGATCCCAATGATCCAAGTGCAAGTTCTTCCTTGATTTGACCAAGTACCGTTAAAGGTGCAGTCAGATTAGTTTGATCAGTAATGATCTTGACTACGTTAGAGTAAAGAGTTATCCTGGTGGAATCGCCCGTGCTTTCCGGGTAAAGGAAGTTTTTCCGGTTTCGGTTTTGGACAAACCGACGGATTAGTCTCTTGTCCGGATATCCGTGGGCGAGGCCCCGAGTGTGGGACCCCTGTCCCGCGCGAGAAGTGCTACTTCCGCTGCTAGTACCCCGAATCCGTTGCTCGGTGGGAACAGGGATCTTACAGTTGGTATCAGAGCGAAATTGAAAGCTAATAAGGATAATTAAATTCTTATCTGAAATTGGTAATAAGAATTCAGAAACAGCATTTTCATAATGTATTTTCATTCCGTAAGCTTCTTTAATGGAGAAATTTTAATCAAAGAAATTGTTTTTATAGATGGAAGTTCCACATTTATCTGGTATTTCCGACCTCACCCAGTCTCAAGATATGATTGCATTTGCCTTCGAGCATCTCATCTCTTCCGCTTCAACTCAAACAAGCCGAGCAAGACTCGCACGCCATTTCGCGGATTTATATTTTCCTACCCCAGCGGAGAGAATACAACATAAGTGGTTTGCAGGGCAATATGTCCACGCCCATTGCAACCGCCGTACAATGCTGTGGCAGAATCTCTCATTGACTATGATCCTGTTAAAGCTGAAAATGGTGCGTGGTGTCATTCTATATCATTCGACACCTCGAAATTTTAGACTTTCATGTCGAATTTATAGACTCCTTAGTCGATTTATCCCTAAGGAGAAAATAATAACTCCCTTCGCAGTTAGAGAACTTATGTAACAGGGCATGACTATGGCCCAGTACTGTCGTCTTATGCGCCTCTCGAAGAGATTTTGAATTTTGGAGCCGAGCCACTCTATGTAATTATTGCAACTTGTATATAAATATACAAATGTTTTTTTTACGGACGATCGGATAAAGAAAAATCTATTTATCAGACTTAAGTCATAGATCTCCAATAAGATCAACTGAGGAGCAAATTATGTCAAAAGTTTATCAAGACGCACAAAAAGGTTGTAATTGTTTGATATAATTTATACAAATTGTTAATTCAAATTGAAATTCGTAAATTAGTAATTGGGTCTTCAATTGGAAGTACCGCAATTGTATGGAACCCTGACTTGCTTGAGACCTAGACATGATGGTATTTACCTTATAGTTTCGAGTATCATGACTATCCGTATATACCGAGGGTATAACTGCAGCTCTTTACCGACAGTATATACGAGTAAATCTAAGACTTGAAATTATAAGCGTTAATGCTATCCAGAGGATGATTTCGAATGTGGTTGATATGATTTTTAATTCTGTTTGAGAATTGATGAATTGATTTGGATTCTGATTGAAAAATGATGATCCCTGAAATTTGGTTGAAATGTAATAAGCTTCAATGAGGATGAATGGGATGAGTCCCTGTGATGATATTCATAACTGGAATGATGATAATGATTTCAGCAAATCACTATGAGATTAGTGGATTGTGCTATCAGATTGCTTCTATTAATACTTGACTTGGCGGATCAAGTTAAGGGATGACAAATTGAGAACTTGCTTGACTAAAATTCCTGTGGAGGAATGTTCAGAAGAAAATTTTTCGGTCTAATGGACCATTATCGTGTTAAAGATATGAATGATATGATTTGAATGAATTGTTATTTAATGATGAATTCTATATAAGGGATATTTATCCCCATATTCTGTTGGGTTGACCGGAATATAAGGAACCCCAGAATAAATTGGATCTTAAGCAAAAAAGTTGTCCTCTACTTGCGAGATGAGGACATCTTGCACCTTTTAAGTGGGGTAGAATGTAAGATTCCTCCCCCAGCCTTAGAGGTATACAGGAGTAAGAATCTCCCTTTCTGATCTTATAATTATTCTCTCTCTAAAATAAAAGAAAGATTCTGTTTAAAAAAGGAAGAACCTTTTTCCTGAATACTTCTCAAGAGTCCCACCTGTTTTAAGGATTCAGAACAACGAGTTCAGAAGTGAGAATCGATGTTTTGGATATCAAGGTTTTGGTCTCGAGTACGGCCCAAAAGAAGTTCTTTATCTCTTGGGAAGTATAAGAAGTTATCTCCCAGATATTGTGGACCAAAGAAAGTAGGTGATTTAGCTTATGAACTTCTTTTATCTCCTCATCTCAAAGTTCTGAATGCCTTCTATAGAAAAATATGCCAAATCCAAATTATGGAAAGACGGTAAAACTTCAGTGGCAAGTTACCGTTGGCTTCTAAGTTACGCTAGCTCCTTCCTTTATATAAGTCGCAACTTTTACTTGTCGTTCACAGTAATCTTACTTCCATCGATCTTCTTTCTTTCTTAATCTCCTTCATGGCTTGGCAACAAGAATTAGTTTTATCCATGATGATTTCTCACCTTCAAGACGCAAGGGAGTCTGTGAAGAAAGATTTTATAGAGCAGTATGAGCGCTCACTTTTCCCTCACTTGGGAACTTCTGTAGCGCAGACAAAATGGCGGACCTGTCAAGACATAACTAGGGTAACACCCTGGGGTTAGCAGCACTTCTGTAACAATGTCCGCTTGGCCATGGTTATTGAAGCTTTGGGTTTGGGTCCCCGATACTACTGCGTCATGAGATCAAGGCATCCTGGGTTTTCTGAGCGGGTCTTCTTACTGGCGTGTTTTCTTCCTCATGAGAAGATATGCCTTTACCCCGTTTTTGGCTTGCCTCTCAGAGGTCCTTTTGTTAGAACACCTCATACCACTGAGATAGGCGCAGCAATAACCCACAGAATCATTCCCATAGATGAGTTACCTTATACTTGTGCAGCTTGTGAGGACTGCTTTTGTGATCATATGATGGACGGGCTTATGGAAGTGTAAAGAGTTCTTCTATCTTTACTGTATAAGTTCCGAGAATGAATAAAGTTTAAATCTTGTTCTTATCTTGAATCTTGCTCTCTTGAGATTTTTTTAATTGGTGGTTAATCTAAATTAAAAAATTTTCTCTCAGTCTCATACTTATGCATCTTGCGAAATTACCCCCAGTTTGCGAGATGAGGGCATCTCGCGTTTTTTAAGTGGGAGAGAATGTAAGATTCCTCCCCAGCCTCTCAAAATGTCCAGCATCTTCCCCTGTAATCTATCCCTCTTCAGAAATATAAAAGACTTGTTTCTAACTGTTTTAACCTAGAGAGAGAAAATATTCTAGAAAGAGAATATTCAGATTTTGAATATTTTTGGATAGAAAAATATCTCATCCTATTAAAATAAGTTCCCCTGAAACAGAAATTCAAAAAGAATTTTCCAATGTGCAATTGGAATTAATCGGAAATGTGTATAAAGGACCTTAGCCTAAGGGTCTAGATTTTCAGAAATTTTTAGATTATGGTCCAATTAAGGTTCCTATGGGCCAATAGCATCAATCCATGTGTAGAGAGGAGATAAATCCAATTTTGTAAAAGAAGATACCCAAAAATGAGTAAATGCTCACATAAGATGAAGAGTTGAAAATGTACAAGGTTTATTAGTAAAAAATTATGAGCAATATTAAAAGTATGACATATGTAAGGAAGGGGAGTTCTTTAAAGGAGGTGCATATTTCACATAAGATGAAGAGTTGAAAATGTACAAGGTTTATTAGTAAAAAATTATGAGCAATATTAAAAGTATGACATATGTAAGGAAGGGGAGTTCTTTAAAGGAGGTGCATATTTCACATAAGATGAAGAGTTAAAAATGTACAAGGTTTATTAGTAAAAAATTATGAGCAATATTAAAAGTATGACATATGTAAGGAAGGGGAGTTCTTTAAAGGAGGTGCATATTTCACATAAGATGAAGAGTTGAAAATGTACAAGGTTTATTAGTAAAAAATTATGAGCAATATTAAAAGTATGACATATGTAAGGAAGGGGAGTTCTTTAAAGGAGGTGCATATTTCACATAAGATGAAGAGTTGAAAATGTACAAGGTTTATTAGTAAAAAAACTATGAGCAATATTAAAAATATGAGATATTTTGGGTATAATGATTCCATTTTGACACATATGTAAGGAAGGGGAGTTCTTTAAAGGAGGTGCATATTTCACATGCTTGAATGAGTTTTAAACTCATAAAAATTGAGATATTTCATCTCTCCTCTCTCCTCATTTAAGTCTAGTTCCAAAAAGTTAGCTTAACTGACCTAAAAATGGTCAAATATTGACCAAACTGATTTAGAAAATTCTAGAATCAGTTTGTTTGGTTAGGAGCTCAATTTTTCCTATAAATAAAGGCCTCCCCCTTGTTGAAAAATATATAGTGTTTATGCATCGTTACTCTACTCCACCTAAGCCAAGAACTGTGAATTCATTTAATAATTCACTAGTTTTTGGAGCTTCCCTCTTTCTTCAATCCCCATTAGTGGCTCCATCAACATACTTAACCAATTGATTGGTTGGGGGCCTCTACCGTGAACAAAGAATCAAGCAAGTTGTAAGGTAATTAGTGAATATTGATCTTTCTATAATTTCTCAATGTTTCTCTCTTCTCAACACCTCTCAAGCTTGAGAAGTTTAATTGGTATGGTTTTTTTTAAATGCTATTGAAGTTTGAATAGTAGTGAAGAGTTACATAATGCTATTGAAGTTAATTTTCATTTATGTTTAAATTCTAATGATTTTTATGTAAATTCTCTCTCTCACTCAAGAAATGGTCATACTCATGACCCATTCTCAATCCAAATCAAGCTTTTCATAAAGCTTTTCCTAAACCAAGATTAAGCTATGCTTGAGGCCAAATTAATGGCTTTTTTCTATGCTTTTAGTTTATGTATATTAATGATTCAATCCATTATGGATTAATAATCCAATTAGAGATTATTTTAATTATTTCCTCAATGATAAGCATTATCCCTTAGAAAAATTAAGATTTATCAGTCCTCATAGCAGCGGAGCTATAGCAAAATTTTTATAAAAATTATGCATAAAATAATTTCATTCAAAGCATAAAAAGAGGACTTCCTACCATATTCTAGGAATTATCATCCTAGATTAATTGAAAGAATTTCATTATAATCATGGAGACATTGAATTTTAATATCATGCATAAAGGATAAATTTTTATATCAAAAGTGTTATTTTTATCAATTTTTATTTTCATGCATAGAAGTATGCATAAAGGATAATTTTTTATATTAAAAGTGTTATTTTTACCATTTTTATTTCATGCATAGAAGTATGCATAATGGTTAAATTTTTATATCAAAAGTGTTATTTTTATCATTTTTATTTTCATGCATAGAAGTATGCATAAAGGAAAAATTTTTTATATCAAAAGTGTTACTTTTATCATTTTTAATTTTCATGCATAGAAGTATGCATAAAGGAAAAAAAAATTATATCAAAAGTGTTACTTTTATCATTTTTAATTTTCATGCATAGAAGTATGCATAAAGGAAATTGTTTTTATATCAAAAGTGTTACTTTTATCATTTTTAATTTTCATGCATAGAAGTATGCATAAAGGAAAATTTTTTATATCAAAAGTGTTACTTTTATCATTTTTAATTTTCATGCATAAAAGTATGCATAAAAGAAAATTTTTATATCAAAAGTGTTACTTTTATCATTTTTAATTTTCATGCATAAAAGTATGCATAAAAGAAAATTTTATATCAAAAGTTTTACTTTTATCATTTTTAATTTTCATGCATAGAAGTATGCATAAAGGAAAATTTTTTATATCAAAAGTGTTACTTTTATCATTTTTAATTTTCATGCATAGAAGTATGCATAAAGGAAAAAATTTTATATCAAAAGTGTTACTTTTATCATATTGGATTTCATGCATATAGGTATGCATAAAAGATATTCTTTTTATACTAAAAGTGTGATTTTCCTCATAAATGGATTTTATGCTTAACTTAGATGCATAAGAGAAATTCCTTTTATTCTAAAAGTATAATTCCCTACCAAATTGAAATTATGCATAAGAAGATGCATAAAAGATTGATTTTAATTTCGAAAGTGTTAGTCTCCTTAAATGGAATTTATGTATAAATAAATGTGTAGAGAAATCTTATATCAAATATAAGAATTCTCTTTTTAAAAAAAAGATATGAAATGTGATAAGATGTGATAAGAGGTGTATGAGATGTGATAAGAATTGATAAGATGCGTATGGAAAGTGATAGGATGTGATAAGAGGTGTATGAGATGTGATATGAATTGATAAGATGCGTATGGAAAGTGATAGGATGTGATAAGAGGTGTATGAGATGTGATAAGAATTGATAAGATGCGTATGGAAAGTGATAGGATGTGATAAGAGGTGTATGAGATGTAAAAAGATGTGATAAGATGTGTATGAGATGTGATAAGATTTGATAAGATGCGTATGGAAAGTGATAGGATGTGATAAGAGGTGTATGAGATGTAAAAAGATGTGATAAGATGTGTATGAGATGTAATAGAATGTGTTAAGATGAGTTAGGATGTGTTAAGATGTATATGGGATGTGTTAGGACGAGAATGGATGTAATATGGTTGTATGAATGTGATGTGGATGTATACATGTAGATGTATATGTATGAATGTGAATGTTGATACGGATGTGGATGTATGGATGTAGATACGGATGTGTATGTATGTATGTAGATGTATATGTATGAATGTGAATGTTGATGTGGATGTGAATGTATGGATGTAGATACGGATGTGGATGTATGTATGTGTGTATGTGAATGTGGATGTATGAATGAGGATGCGAAAATGGATGTATACATGTGAATGTGGATGTATGAATATGAATGTGGATGTGTGGATGTGGAAATGGAGGTATGGATGTATGAATGTAGATGTGGATGTATGCATGTAGATGTGGATGTATGCATGTAGATGCGTATGTATGAATGTGAAATTGGATGTATGATGTGGACGTACGAACATGGATATGTATGTAGAATAATGAATATGAAGATGTATGTGAGATAATGTAGTCTATATGAGTGAATGGATGAGAACGAGTACACACTGAATGGGATGTGGAATAAGTAATGTGGTCCGAGAGTGGATAATATGGAAAGACAAGAGTTCGATTTAGAAACTGTATTTTGTGACTGTTTGTAAATGACTGTTTTATGTCATGAATGCTGGGGAAGCATTTTGACCGTCTTATGGAATTAAGGTCATGAAGACCTAACTGTTAAAGTTGCAACTGCTGACGGAGAGTCAATGGAGGACGTCTCGCGTAGCAAGGTCGATCGAGGTCTTCACCAGCCTCGACTCGATTTAAATGGTGAGCTTCCGGTACGGTGGATGAGGGACCAAGGAAGCGGCCTATGAGTGAAGCGCTAGGTCACCTGCGAAGGATCCTAGAGGGTGCTGACCATACGGTGCTCGGGCTCTGGGTCGCCGAAGATACCCACACGTGCGTCGTGGAAGATATTGGAATAAGGAGTAAGAGTTGTTTTCTGAAACCGGGCATGGATCTGGTTGATTGACCTTGCTGGTCCTCAACAGATGAGTCCATGGCTCTTTTATATGGATCTGTGGGTTGATCTTGCTGATCTTCCACGGAGAATCCATTCTATTATATGAATATATTGCCGGTTACTATGAGCTGGGAACCATGGAAAAGGCCCCTGAGAGAACAGGTGGTGAGCGTTTTGGTTGCCAATGATGCCATAAGTATACCGATGAAAGAATGACTGGAAATAAGGATTCAACCAGAGACTTTGAGGATTGTCATCAATGACATAATGGTTTTATTAAAGGATTATTTTAAAGCTAGTTGATGCTAAGAAAAAGGCAATTTCATATTGGGTGTGTAAGTGGTATGACTAGTTTTATGTTTGCATGAACTTCCGGCTAGGGGGCCTTGGAACTCTTTTCCTTGGTACCCGGGACAAAACCTAACCAAATTCCAAATTGGATCCCATCACTACAGTGGTTGGGCGGTTGGCTAACCCATGGGATCGGATGGGGTTAGGCTGGACTGATGGATCCGTAAATCGAGATTTAATTTCTATTATTACGATAGATGAAGTAAATCCCGAATAGAAATTGTTCTATGGATAGGAATCAACGGCTGTGCCTCTTGATGGGGAAAAAAGCGTTGATCCCAATGATCCAAGTGCAAGTTCTTCCTTGATTTGACCAAGTACCGTTAAAGGTGCAGTCAGATCAGTTTGATCAGTAATGATCTTGACTACGTTAGAGTAAAGAGTTATCCTGGTGGAATCGCCCGTGCTTTCCGGGTAAAGGAAGTTTTTCCGGTTTCGGTTTTGGACAAACCGACGGATTAGTCTCTTGTCCGGATATCCGTGGGCGAGGCCCCGAGTGTGGGACCCCTGTCCCGCGCGAGAAGTGCTACTTTCGCTGCTAGTACCCCGAATCCGTTGCTCGGTGGGAACAGGGATCTTACAAATGTGACTCTATGGGAATGAGCAGCAACAAGCATGCCATCTTGAAAGAACTCTATCATAAAGTCCTCATCTGCCTCTTGTGAAGGGTTAATAATGCAGTCCTTGCCCATCTGTATCTTAGGTGCCAATGTCAACAATATCCTTCACAACCCTTTGGAAGGGAGCCTTTGGGATGGCAAACCCCATTGCCTTTTGTACCCTCCTGATCTCTCTTAGCACTGTCACCCTCTAAGAAAACCTCCTAACCTTGGCCCTCTAGTGAATATGCATAGACTTCCCTTTTCTTCTATGTGAACCTCTAGAGCTAGAAGCCTTTGCTGTGGTAGCCTGTGCAATGGGAGGCCCTTCACCTTTCTTCCTGAATGTTTATTTTGTCCTTGCCATAATATCTAGGTGTCACCTAGTGTGAGGTCCCTATCCCCACTGCGCAATGAATTCAGGGGTGCTAGCAGCGAAAGTAGCACTTCTTGCGCGGGGCAGGGTCCCACACTCAGGGCCTCGTCCATCCGAACAAGAGACTAATCCATCGGTTCTTCCAAAACCAAACCCGGAAAAACTTCTCTTGCCTGGAAAGCACGAGCAATTCCTCTAGGATAACTTTTCTCTAATGTAGTCAAAAGCCTTAACTAACTGAACTGATCTGATTGAGCCCGTAAATCCCATAGTCAGATCAGGGAAAAGATTGTACTTGGATCATAGAGACCAACGCTTTTTTCCTCATTGAGAGGCACACCCGTTGATTATTTTCCATAGTCAAATCAGGGAGGAAAAGATTGTACTTGGATCATAGAGACCAACGCTTTTTTCCTCATTGAGAGGCACACCCGTTGATTCTTTTCCATATAACAATTTTTGTGCGGGATTTACTTCATCTATCGAACCAGAATAGAATTGAGTCTCAATTTAGGGATCCATTAGTCCAGCCTAACCCCATCCAGTCCCATGGGTTAGCCAACTGCCCAACCACTATCCAGCAAGGTCAATCAACCAGATCCATGTCCGAATTCAGAAAACAACTCTTACTCCTTTTTCAATATCTTCCCCGACGTATGTGTGGGTATCCATTGATTGACCAGCAAGGTCAATCAACCAGATCCATGCCCAAATTTAGAAAACAACTCTTACTCTTTTTTCCAATATCTTCCTTGACCTATGTGCGAGTATCTTCGGTAACCCAGAACCCGAGCACCGTATGGTCAGCACCCTCTAGGATCCTTCGCAGGTCACCTAGTGCTTCACTCATAGGCCGCTTCCTTGGTCCCTCATCCACTGTACCGAAAGCTCACCATTTAAATCAAATCGAGGCTGGTCAAGACCTTGCTCACCATTTAAATCAAATCGAGGCTGGTCAAGACCTTGGCCGACCTTGCTACGCGAGACGTCCTCCGTTGACTCTCCGTCTATAGCAATTGCAACTTTAACAGATAGGTCTCCATAACCTCATTCACAAGACGGTCAAAATGGTTCCCTAGCATTCTTGACATAAAACAATCATTTAAAAATAGACTTTATATATACAAATACATTTCCAACAACATTTCCCTGTTTTCTCATCACTCCACATCCTTTCACATTAGTCCCCATCTTTTCTCATCTTCCCACAATTTTTTTTCTTCATCGATCCCTATCACATCACATCATTTCCACATCAAATCACATACAATCGCATCATCCACACATCAATCCACATCATCCATACATCCATCCACATCAATCCACATCATCCATACATCCATCCACATCAATCCACATTATCCACACATCCGTCCACATCTTCCATACATCCATCCACATCAATCCACATGTTAATCCACATCATCCATACATCCATCTACATCAATCCACATTATCCACACATCAATCCACATGTTAATCCACATCATCCATACATCCATCTACATCAATCCACATTATCCACATTATCCACACATTATCCACACATCATCCATACATCCATCCACATCAATCCACATTATCCACACATCAATCCACATCATCCATACATCCATTCACATCAATCCACATTATCCACACATCAACCCATATCATCCATACATCCATCCACATCATCCACATCAATCCACATCATCCATACATCCATCCACATCAATCCACATTATCCACACATCCATCCACATCTTCCATACATCCATCCACATCAATCCACATCATCCATACATCCAACCACATCAATCCAAATCATCCATACATCCATTCATGTCAATCCACATTATCCACACATCAACCCACATCATCCATACATCTATCCATATCATCCACATCAATCCACATCATCCATACATCCATCCACATCAATCCACATTATCCACACATCCATCCACATCTTCCATACATCCATCCACATCTTCCATACATCCATCCACATCAATCCACACGTCAATACACATCATCCATACATCCATCCACATCAATCCACATCAATCCAAACGTCAATACACATCATCCACACATCCATCCACATCAATCCACATGTCAATACACATCATCCATACATCCATCCACATCAATCCACATTATCCACACATCAACCCACATCAATCCACATTCATTTAATAAGTATTCCCTTTCTCATCTAATCGCATCTTTTTCTATCTCATCACTTATTTCCTCATCAGATCTTATCCACTTGCATCTACCCATACATCTCATCACTTCACATACATTAACATCTATCCAGTGTTTACATCGCATCTCATCACATCCATTTCACATCACATCTCATTCATTCACATCCCCATTCACATGCTAACACATTCATTCACGTCCCTTATCGTTCATTCACATCTCGATTCACATCACATCACATCACATCCATTCATATCCCTTATCATTCATTCACGTCCCGATTCACTTGCTATCACATTCATTCACATCCTATATCATTCATTCACATCCCGATTCACATGTTAACACATTCATTCACATCCTATATCATTCATTCACATCCCGATTCACATGCTAACACATTCATTCACATCCTATATCATTCATTTACATCCTGATTCACATCCATTCACATCCCTTATCATTCATTCATATCCCGATTCACATGCTATCACATTTATTCACATCCTATATCATTCATTCACATCCCGATTCACATGCTAATACATTCATTCACATCCTATATCATTCATTTACATCCTAATTCACATGACATCACATCCATTCATATCCCTTATCATTCATTCACATCTCGATTCACATGCTATCACATTTATTCACATCTTATATCATTCATTCACATCTTGATTCACATGCTACCACATTCATTCACATCCTATATCATTCATTTACATCCTGATTCACATGACATCACATCCATTCACATCCCTTATCATTCATTCACATCCCGATTCACATGCTATCACATTCATTCAAAACCTATATCATTCATTCACATCTCGATTCACATGCTAACACATTCATTCACATCCTATATCCTTCATCTACATCCTGATTCACATGACATCACATCCATTCACATTCCTTATCATTCATTCACATCCCGATTCACATGCTAACACATTCATTCACATCCTATATCATTCATTTACATCCTGATTCACATGACATCACATCTCATCTATTCATTCACATTTATCTGATTCACATCATATCTATTTACCTCTCATTCTCATCACTTCTATTCTTAGCACATCTATTCTCTATTCATTCTCACATTAGGAAATTTTTGAGCTCATTTTGGGGCCCTGTAAGGAAGTTTGACCGGAATATTCCCTCCAAAAAGGGGCACTGGATAAAATTTTTGCAAACGAACTCCAAATTTGTCGAACCTCGCATATTTAGATTCTACTCTTCAAAAGCTATCCATTGATATATAACACGATAGGGTTCGGAGAAGGGACAAGATAGATACCTAGAAGATTCCTTTTTACCTAGGAAAGATTCCTTTTTGCCTAGGAAAGATTCACGTTACGAACTCCAAATTTGTCGGACCTCACATATTTAGATTCTACTCTTCAAAAGCTATCCATTGATATATAACACGATAGGGTTCGGAGAAGGGACAAGATAGATACCTAGAAGATTCCTTTTTGCCTAGGAAAGATTCACGTTACAAGATTCCTTTTTGCCTAGGAAAGAAAAAGGGGTCATTTTATTAAGTCAAAATTCACAGAAAAGGCTATGTTTTAATACCCTTTGAACACGTGTTGTATTGAGGTCTTCCTTAAACTACACTCCTGGAGCACCTCCCGCTCTGAAGGCATTTCTTCATTCAAGGCGAGATCATGTGTTTTGCTTGATATGCGGATGATGGCATCATCTCTAGATATGTGGAGCCATATTTGAGCAGGTACACATGTGCATATTCTTTTAAAAGGACAAGAGTAGATGAGCTCTTAGAGGAAGAGATCGATTCTCGTGTAGGGGTGAACCCATATGATGATTATTGAGCCATGCGATTCTCCCTTTGTCATCTTTTTTGGTTCATTTCCAAGAACTTACGTTTAGGATTATCATTCATATTGACCTTTTTTGGCTTTGACTTTTTCATATGAAGTCTTTTTTGGTGATGTCGGATGACTTTTTTTGGTGATGTGTTTTGGGATTTGAGCTTATCCTTTATGGCACTAGAAGTTTATATGATACTAGTTTGTTGCTCTGAATGAAGGGCTTCTTTGTTTGTATTACTCTCTTTGTAATTGTTTTGTTAGCTTGTAATTTGATAGCATAATTACCTTTGATCAAGATTTATTATAGTTTCTGTTATTATTGGCATATTTGTCATGTGTAGTTGTGATCTTATTATAGTATATTGCCCACATATACAGAGGTTATAGCACATTGCTGATGATGACAAGTATAAAAAGGATGTCACGACGATCGCGTCGTCGAGAGTATTGTTGTTTTATGTAGATGATGAGTGTGAGGAAGATTAAGTGGTGTGCAAACGATTAACTGAATGAAATCTTGCTCAGTTGATGTCTTGCAGTAGCTTTGATCCGTGAGTCAAGACTCCAGATAATCTATTCTTGCTTGACAAAATTTAAAAAAACACACATCACAATTGTTCTACAAGAAATATCCCACCTCCAAAAATCAACAAAACCAAATAGACATGCATAAAGGCCTTCTTTCTAGCTTGCTCAGTTTGTAAGTATTTGAATCCTTAACATTTTGTATTCAAAACTTTGGTTTCCAAAGAATTAAAACTTAGATAAATTGTTCTTTTTTTAATGTGTATTTAATGTAGGAAAATGTGGTGGGTTGTTCTCCTTCATGTCACGAGTACGACTTTGCTTATCAAATGGGATCTCGGCCACGTTTGAATGGTTGTGACATTAGGGTTTCGCTTTGAACTATGAAGCTATCCACATAAGAATGCCCTGCAAAATGTCAGGCATACCAAGAGGCTCACCAACCTTCTCTTTGCCTTTCCGTGATGTACCGACTGCATTTTAAGGACTGGTGTTTTGACACAGCCTGCAACTCCATGGTCTATTAATATATTCAACATAAGAGGACTCTCCAGGTCCACTTAATGATTGTGATTACTGACTTGCATTCTGTGCAATCATATTTCCAATTACATCAATCCCAATGGAATCTTTCTTAGCATCATACCAACTACTCATTTCATCAAACGCAACATCTATGCTTACCCTCAACTCACGTGTAGTACGGCTATAGCATCTATATCCCTTTTAATCAAGGTAATATCCCATAAACACACCATTTTCTGCCTTTGGATCCAGCTTCGTACGCAACTCATCTGGCAATACATCAAAAAACTTTTAAGTGAGACAAATCAGGCATCTTTGCATTGAATTTCTCATCTTGTGTTACATCATGTATGGCTGCAGTAGCACGAGTCTTGTTCATGATATGAACTACTGTGGAAAACAACCTCAACCCAATAAGTATGCAACATATTCTTCTCTATTATGAATGCTCGTGCTATCTCTGCAATGTGCCTGTTTTTTCGCTTAGCAACTCTATTTTGCTACGACGGGGAGTGTATCTACATGTAAACTGTTTTTCAATGCCATTCTCCACAAGAAATCAGAGAACTCATTGGAGAAGTACTTTCCCCCTCCATATGACCTTAGGCACTTCACATGCTTTCCTGTCTTCTTTTCAGCCAATCAATCTAAAATTCTAAAAATGAGTGAAAACTTCCCTCTTCTCCTTCATGAAATACACCCACACTTTCCTCGTTTTGTTGATCATCTCAATGAATGTTACATAATACCTGCGCAGCTACCCGAAGACGTAGTTTTTGGAGGACCCTATACATGTGAATGCACCACATCTAGTACATTCTTGCTCACATTTATATAATGTGGAAATGCATCCTTCTTCTGCTTTTGAAATTGACATAATTCACATACTTTCAGCATACCATCAACTTTAAACTTAGGCAACCCTATCATGATTTCTTTAGTCTGGATAGACTTCATTCTTTGCACATTTACATGCCCAACTCTCTTATGCTCAATGTATGTATCTACAACAACTCCTGAACTTTGTGCAAACATTGTCGCTTTCACTTCAGGCATATTAACATCTAGTGTAAACATTATACCCACTCTATTGCCTTTTGCAACCAACCTGTATGTGAGATCCTTGTTCCCACCGCGCAACAGATTCGGGGTACTAGCAGCGGAAGTAGCACATCTTGCGCGGGGCAGGGTCCCACACTCGGCCAACGGATATCCGGACAAGAGACTAATTCGTCGGTTTTTCCAAAACCGAACCTGAAAAAACTTCCCTTACTTGGAAAGCATGGGCGATTCCACCAGGATAACTTTTTACTCTAAGGTAGTCAAGATCATTACTGATCACGCTGATCCGACTGCACCTATAAAGATACTCGGTCGGATCAAGGAAGAAACTTGCACTTGGATCATTGGTATCAACGCTTTTTTCCCCATCAAGAGGCACAGCCCCGTTGATTCCTATCCATAGAACAATTACTATCTGGGATTTACTTTATCTATCGTAATAACAAAAATTGAGTCTCAATTTACGGATCCATCAGTCCAGCCTAACCCCATCCAGTCCTATGGGTTAGCCAACCGCCCAACCACTGTAGTGATGGGATCCAATTAAGAATTTGGTTAGGTTTTGTCCCGGGTACCAAGGAAAAGAGTTCCAAGGCTCCCTAGCCGGAAGTTCATGTAAAAATAAAACTAGTCACACCACTTACACACCCAATATGAAATTGCCTTTTCACAGATTCATCTAGTTTTAAAACAATCCTTTAATAAAACCATAGTATCACTGATCACAATCTTCCAGATTATCCGGTTGATTCTTAATTTCCCATCATTCCTTCATCAGAGTATCTATGGCATCATTGGCAACTAGAATGTTCACCACCTGTCCACTCAGGGGTCTTTTTGTTGCCATATATATAGGCAGTGATGTGTGTGAACACACTGAGGACCGCACTTTTTCCCTCTTTAGGAGGTTTTTTCCCCCGGCTTGTATATACGCCCATCATTCTAGGGCTAACTTATCTTTTGTACATTGACACAATCTAATACACTTTGTGTTGTGTGCATTCTTGCTTCTTCTTCTCCAAGCTTTGTGTGCTTTCCTGCAACCCTAATTCCAACAATTGGTATCAGAGCAGGCATCGGCTCTCCCAGGGCTACGCCGCCGGCACCCTCCGACTCACGTTCTCCGATTGAGGTGAGTTTTCACGAGCGCTTGTTGCAGGTCCCTATACTCTGCAAATAGAACCGAAGGTCTTCGCATTCTCAGAATTTGCATTTGAGGTCGTTTCGGGCTCCGTTTTTGCATTTCAAGTTCTGCACAGGTGTTTTCGTCATTTTTTGCAAAAATTTCGATAGTGCAGTTTTCTGCAAAACAGGCATACGTGTTCTATTATGGACCGTGCTACATAGCACAAGTTGTCTTCTATTCAGTCTTTGCTTCATTACAGGTAGCTTTTGCATCAGTTTCAGTCAGTGGCCATGGCTGATAATAGTAATGATGTATTTCGCATGTTGTCTACTGAAGACAAAGACATCAACTACCCACTTTGGGCATACATGATGCAGCATGTTTTGGTTGCAAAAGGAGTGTGGAACATTGTGCAGGGTTTGGATGTACGTCCAGGTTCTGTGGATGTAGGATCTGTTGAGGATGTTGCAGGTTCTAGCAGCTCTACTATTGCTGCTGTTTTACCCACTGCTGAACAAGCTCGTTGGGTTGGTAAAGATGAGCAGGCTCATGCCTTGATTGCGCTTTCTGTCAAACGTAACATCACCCCACATATTCGTTCAGCTAAAACAGCAAAACAGGCTTGGGATATTCTAGCTGGTTTGTATGCAGGTCGTAACGAGACAAAAATCGCTTACCTGCGTAAAGAGCTAGAATTGAAGATTATGCAAGAAGATGATGACATGAATGTTTTTCTTGCTGAGATTAAAGATCTCAAAGAACAATTTATTTCTGCAGGTGAGATTATTCCTGATCATTCTCTTGTGCAGACTGTTCTTGATGGTTTACTTGAGACATATCGAACTTTTGCTTCCACGTGGAGACTTCTTAATGAGGACAGACCTGATGCTGTCAAGTATGATACTTTAGTCAACAAGCTCTTGCAAGAAGCGCAGTCCAGGCAAAACAGGGCCAGTCAGTGTGCAGTTGATCAAGCATTTATTGCTGCCCAGCAGTAGAGAAAAAGTGGTAAGGCAGCCCCTTCAACTGTTTCTTCTCCTATTAGTAGGTCTGCAACTTCTTCTCCTTCCACAGGTAGCAACAATAAGTCTGAGAAGGCTCTTGATAAAGGCAAGAAAAAGACCAGGTGCAACTATTGTAAGGCAAATGATCATGTCATTAAGAATTGCCCTAAGCTAAAGGCTAAAGAGGGAAAGAATAAAGAGTCAAATGCAGCCACAATAGCAGATGCTTCTACAAATGCAGATTCTGCAAATGTTGTGCAGGATACAGATTGGGCGTTTAGCGTGTATTGCCAGTATAACCCATCTGTACATGATGCATGTTTGATTGGCAGTTTCTGTTGACTCTCATGTTTGGTATTTTGACAGTGGTGCTACAAAGCACATTACCTCGCATCGTGATATGTTCACTTCTCTTGAGGCTGTCCCTAATGGGAATACTGTCACATGTGCCCATAATGCTTCTTACCCAGTCAAGGGCATTGGTAAAATTATGCTTACGGCTGCAAATGGCAGCGCTTTCACACTTTCAGATGCTTTGTATGTGCCAGGGATAAAGAAGAATCTATTGTCTGTCTCTGCGCTTGCTAGACTTGGACTTGTAGTCAAATTTGTGGATGACAGATGTACTGTTCATGATTTGACTTCTGGTGATACAATTATTGTATCTGGCACCTTGTTTCGTGGGCTGTATAGGTTCAATTCTTATGACAAGTGTGTGGAAGATTCAGCAAATGCAGTTTCTGATGAAAAGGCAGTTTCAGATGCAAAACTATGGCATGCTCGTTTTGGTCATCTGAACTTTGCTAGTTTGCTGCGTTTGCAGAAATTTGATATGGTTGCTTCATTGCCCCCTCTTGAGGCACCATTGAAACATGTTTGTGAAGGCTGTATTTTGGGCAAAATGCAGCGTTCTGCGTTTCCAAAGGATGGTTCTGTGCGGGCCACTCGCAAATTGCAACTTGTACATAGTGATGTATGTGGGCCTATGCAAACTCCGTCATTTGGTAAACACTTGTACTTCGTGACTTTCATTGATGATTACTCAAGGCATGCATGGGTATACCCACTGAAGGCAAAGTCCGAAGTGTTTTTGTGCTTCAAACAGTTTTTTCTTATGGTTGAAAATGTATCCAATTGTACTGTGGGCACCCTCCAAGGGGGGGAGTACATGTTTAAAGAGTTTGATGCATTTCTGGCTAGTCGTGGGATAAAACACCAATGTACAGTGCCGTATACCCCTCAGCAAAATGGTGTTGCTGAGAGGAAAAATAGGTCACTTATGGAGATGGCACGATGTATGGTCAAGAGCCAAGCTTTGCCACATGCGTTTTGGCTTGAGGCTATCATGTGTGCTGCATATGTATTCAACAGGTGTCCCACTAAGGCCTTACAGTCTATTACTCCATATGAAGCTTGGCATGGCAGGAAACCTTCTATTGGTCACTTGCGTGTCTTTGGTTGCTTGGCCTATGCTTTAGTGCCTGTGCAACAACGCAAAAAACTGGATGATAAGGCTGTCAAATGCATTTTTGTTGGTTACAGTGCTGAGAGCAAGGGTTACAGATTGTATCATCCACAGTCAAAGCGTATCTTGATTAGTCGAGATGTTGTTTTTGTGGAAGATGCTGTGCAACCTTTGTTATCATGTACCAAAGAGACAGGTGTGAGCTCACGGGATGTATTTGATACGTTGTTGCCTCTCTTTACAGGTGGGAATTCAAATGTAAGTCCTAATGAGGCAAATATTCAGCCTATGCAGATTTCAAATGACATCATAGATCAGCCTGTTTCTGATGCAGATTTACAGGATGTAATTCATGAGGATAGGGCTGAAAATGAGCAGGCTAGAGGTATGCCAAAATGGCTGGTGCAAACCTTGCGTGATAGTAAGATTGATGCACCTATGACTAGTCGTACTCGTTCAGGTTTTCAGCATGCCTCTTATACATCAGATTGTTATGCTTTGGCTGTGTCTAGTATGTGTGAAGAGGAAGAACCTCTTTCATTTGATGAGGCACAAAATTCAAAAAATTGGTTGGCTGCAATGCAAAGTGAATATGATGCTATAATGAAGAATGGTACATGGTCTTTGTGTGATTTGCCTATTGGTAAAAAGGCCATTGGATGTAAGTGGGTTTTTAAATTGAAACGAAAGCCAGATGGCAGTGTTGATCGCTATAAGGCTAGACTTGTTGCAAAGGGTTATGCTCAAGAAAAGGGCATTGATTTTGATGAGACCTTTGCTCCCACTTGTCGTATGACTACCATTCGTAGCATTTGTGCATTGGCAGCTCATAATGGTTGGAATGTACATCAGCTGGACATAAAGACTGCGTTCTTGAATGGAGATTTGCATGAGGAGGTGTATGTATCGCAGCCTCGTGGTTTTGTTCAAAGAGGGCAAGAAAACAAAGTGTGCAGGTTGAAAAAGGCTTTATATGGTTTAAAGCAAGCTCCACGAGCTTGGTATGAAAAGATACATGCATATTTGACTGCACATGGGTTTCAGAATAGTCCAACAGAAAGCACTTTGTACGTTAAACGTGTGGATGGTGTACATCTAATCATTGCTCTCTATGTCGATGACATGCTGCTCACAGGACCAAATGAGAGTCATATTGCTGATTTTAAGGCTGATTTGAATGCCTCTTTTGAGATGTCAGATTTGGGGCATTTGCATCATTATTTGGGGATACAATTTAAGCAATGTGATGGAGGTATTGCTTTGTGTCAGACAAAGTATATTGAGACATTGTTGCGGAGATTTGGCCTTGAAGACTGCAAGCCTATTGCTACTCCAATGGAGACAGGTTTGAAGTTGAGTCTTCATGATGCTGGAGACCACTTTGATGTCACACTCTATCAGACAGCTGTTGGTTGTCTCATTTATGTATGCATTACGAGGCCGGACATTCAGTTTGCAGTCTCACAGGTGAGCAGGTTTATGCATAGCCCAGGGTCTCAGCATTGGAAGGCAGTTAAATGAATCTTTCGCTACTTGAGTGGCACCATACATCTTGGGTTGTTTTATCCCAAGGGGGGATCGTTGCCGCCAAATTTACATGCTTTTTTGGACTCAAATTGGGCTGGTTGCTATGACACAAGAGTGTCCACAAGTGGTTTTTGTTTCATGCTCGGTAGCTCATGCATATCTTGGTTGAGCAAGAAGCAACCTACTGTGGCCACTTCTAGTTGTGAAGCTGAGTACAGGGTAGCTTTCACAGCTACGGTTGAGTGTGTGTGGCTCAGACGGCTTATGGTGGCTGACTTGGGTGTTGGACAGGAGTCTGCCACCTCTATCTTCACTGACAATCAGAGCGCATTGGCAGTTGCGAGAAACCCAGTTTTTCATGCTCGCACAAAGCACATTGAGGTGCATTATCACTATGTCAGGGAGAGACTCTCAGCAAGAGAGATCAGCTTGGCCTATGTGCCAACATAGGACAACCTCGCCAATCTTTTCACAAAGGCGCTTCCTCGTGAGAAGTTCGAAGCTTTCCGCAAAGCTTTGGGCTTGCTCCCCTTTGTGGATTGATCTACTTCGGGCATGGCACTCCCCTATACATGAGTGCCAGCTCTCGTTCACACCATCACTCCCAGGGGGGATTTGTTGCCATATATATAGGCAGTGATGTGTGTGAACACACTTAGGACCGCACTTTTTCCCTCTTTAGGAGGTTTTTTCCCCCTGGCTTGTATATACGCCCATCATTCTAGGGCTAACTTATCTTTTGTACATTGACACAATCTAATACACTTTGTGTTGTGTGCATTCTTGCTTCTTCTTCTCCAAGCTTTGTGTGCTTTCCTACAACCCTAATTCCAACACTTTTCAATAGTTCCTAGCCCATAGTACTCGGCAATATAATCACTTATAAAAATCAAGATGGACTCTCGTTGAAGATCAGCAAGATCAACCAACAGATCCATATAAAGAGCCATGGACTCATCCATGGAAGACGAGCAAGGTCAATCAACCAGATCCATGCCCGGTTTAAGAAAACAACTCTTACTCCTTGTTCCAATATCTTCCTCGATGCACGTGTGGGTATCCTAGGTGACCCAGAGCCCGAGCACCATATGGTCAGCACCCTCTAGGATCCTTCGCAGGTGACCTAGCGCTTCACTCATAGGCCGCTTCCTTGGTCCCTCATCCACCGTACCGAAAGCTCACCATTTTAATCGAATCGAGGCTGGTCAAGACCTCGCCTTGCTATGCGAGACGTCCTCCATTGACTCTCCGTTCAGCAGTTGCAACTTTATCAGTTAGGTCTCCATGACCTTAATCCACAAGACGTTCAAAATGCTTCCCAGCATTCTTGACATAAAACAATCATTTACAAACAGGTCACAAAATACAGTTTCTATATCGAACTCCGTCTTTCCATATTATACCTCCTCAATCCACATTACTTATTCCACATTCCATTCATATGTACTCTGTAAGATTCCTCCCTAGCCTCTCAAAATGTCTAGCATCTTCTCCTATAATCAATCCCTCTTCAGAAATATAAAAGACTTGTTTCTAACTGTTTTAACCTAGAGAGAGAAAATATTCTAGAGAGAAAATATTTAGATTTTTAATATTTTTGGATAGAAAATTATCTCATCTTATTAAAATAAGTTCCCCTAAAACAGAAATTCAAAAAGAACTTTCCAATGTGCAATTGGAATTAATTAGAAATGGGTATAAAGGACCTTAGCCTAAGGGTCTAGATTTTCAGAAATTTTTGGATTATGGTCCAATTAAGGTTCCTATGGGCCAATAGCATCAATCCATGTGTAGGGAGGAGATAAATCCAATTTGTAAAGAAGATACCCAAAAAATGAGTAAATGCTTACATAAGATGAAGAGTTGAAAATGTACAAGGTTTATTAGTAAAAAACTATGAGCAATATTAAAAATATGACATATGTAAGGAAGGGGAGTTCTTTGAAGGAGGTGCATATTTCACATAAAATGAAGAATTGAAAATGTACAAGGTTTATTTGTAAAAAACTATGAGCAATATTAAAATTATGACATATGTAAGGAAGGGGAGTTCTTTAAAGGAGGTGCATATTTCACATAAGATGAAGAGTTGAAATGTACAAGGTTTATTAGTAAAAAACTATAAGCAATATTAAAAATATGAGATATTTTGAGTATAATGATTCCATTTTGACACATATGTAAGGAAGGGGAGTTCTTTAAAGGAGGTGCATATTTCACATGCTTGAATGAGTTTTAAACTCATAAAAATTGAGATATTTCATCTCTCCTCTCTCCTAATTCAAGTCTAGTTCCAAAAAGTTAGCTTAACTGACCTAAAAATGGTCAAAAATTGACCAAACTAATTTGGAAAATTCTAGAATCAGTTTGTTTGGTTAGGAGCTCAATTTTTCCTATAAATAGAAGCCTCCCCCTTGTTGAAAAATATATAGTGTTTATGCATCGTTACTCTACTCCACCTAAGCCAAGAACTGTGAATTCATTTAATAATTCACTAGTTTTTGGAGCTTCCCTCTTTCTTCAATCCCCATTAGTGGCTCCATCAACATACTTAACCAATTGATTGGTTGGGGGCCTCTACCGTGAACAAAGAATCAAGCAATTTGTAAGGTAATTAGTGAATATTGATCTTTTCTATAATTTCTCAATGTTTCTCTCTTCTCAACCCCTCTCAAGCTTGAGAAGCTTAATTGATATGGTTTTTTAAATGCTATTGAAGTTAATTGGTGAATAGTAGTGAAGAGTTACATAATTTAAAATGCTATTAAAGTTAATTTCCATTTATGTTTAAATTCTAATGGTTTTTATGTGATTTCTCTCTCTCACTCAAGAAATGGTCATACTCATGACCCATTCTCAATCCAAATGAAGCTTTTCATAAAGCTTTTCCTTAATCCAAGATTAATCTATACTTGAGGCCAAATTAATGGCTTTTTTCTATGCTTCTAGTTTATGTATTTCATGAATATTGATGATTCAATCCATTATGGATTATTGATCCAATTAGTGATCATTCTGTTTATTTCCTTAATGATAAGCTTTATCCCTTAGAAAATTTGAGATTTATCAGTCATAGCAGCGGAGCTATGGTAAAATTTTTATAAAAATTATGCATAAAATAATTTCATTCAAAGCATGAAAAGAGGACTTCTTACCATATTCTAGGAATTATCTTCCTAGATTAATTGAAAGATATTCATTGTAATCATAGAGAAATTGATTTTTATATTATGCATAATTGATTTTCATGCATAGAGGTATGCATAAAAGATTATTATTTTAACATAAAAGTGTTACTTTTATCAAATTTTAATTTTCATGCATAGAAGTATGCATAAAGGATAATTTTTTATATATTAAAAGTGTTACTTTTATCATTTTTAAATTTCATGCATAGAGGTATGCATAAAAGATTATTATTTTAACATAAAAGTGTTACTTTTATCAAATTTTAATTTTCATGCATAGAAGTATACATAAAGGATAATTTTTTTAATATTAAAAGTGTTACTTTTATCATTTTTAATTTTCATGCAAAGAAGTATGCATAAAGGATATTTTTTTTAATATCAAAAGTGTTACTTTTATCATTTTTAATTTTCATGCATAGAAGTATGCATAAAGGATAATTTTTTTATATCAAAAGTGTTACTTTTATCATATTGGAATTCATGCATAGAAGTATGCATAAAAGTTGATTATTTTATTATAAAAGTGTTACTTTTATCATATTTGGATTTCATGCATAGAGGTATGCATAAAAGTTGATTATTTTATTATAAAAGTGTTACTTTTATCATATTTGGATTTCATGCATAGAGATATGCATAAAAGTTGATTATTTTATTATAAAAGTGTTACTTTTATCATATTGGATTTCATGCATAGAGGTATGCATAAAAGTTGATTATTTTATTATAAAAGTGTTACTTTCATTATATTTGGATTTCATGCATAGAGGTATGCATAAAAGATATTCTTTTTATACTAAAAGTGTGATTTTCATTATAAATGGATTTTATGCATAACTTAGATGCATAAGAGAAATTCTTTTATTCTAAAAGTGTAATTCCTACCAAATTGAATTTATGCATAAGAAGATGCATAAAAGATTGATTTTTATTTCGAAAGTGTTAGTCTCCTTAAATGGAATTTATGCATAAATAAATGTGTGGAGAAATCTTATATCAAATATAAGAATTCTCTTAAAAAAGATATGAAATGTGATAAGATGTTATAAGAGGTGTATGAGATGTGATAAGATTTGATAAGATGCATACGGGAAGTGATAGGATGTGATAAGAGGTATATGAGATGTGAAAAGATATGATGAGATGTGATAGAATGTGTTAAGATGAGTTAGGATGTGTTAAGATGTATATGGGATGTGTTAGGACGAGAATGGATGTAATATGGTTGTATGAATGTGATGTGGATGTATACATGTAGATGTATATGTATGAATGTGAATGTGGATGTATACATGTAGATGTATATGTATGAATGTGAATGTGGATGTGGATGTAGATACGGATGTGTATGTATGTATGTGGATGTGTATGTATGAATGAGGATGTGAAAATGGATGTATGTATGTAGATGTGGATGTATGGATGTGAATGTGAATGAAGAGGTGGATGTGGATGTGAATGTGAATGAAGAGGTGGATGTGGATGTATGGATGTAGATACGGATGTGGATGTATGTATGTGAATGTGGATGTATGAATGAGGATGTGAAAATGGATGTATGCATGTGAATGTGGATGTATGAATATGAATGTGGATGTGTGGATGTGGAAATGGAGGTATGGATATATGAATGTGGATGTGGATGTGGATGTATGAATGTGGATGTGGATGTATGTATGTAGATGCGAAATTGGATGTATGATGTGGACGTACGAACATGGATATGTATGTAGAATAATGAATATGAAGGTGTATGTGAGATAATGTGTAGTCTATATGAGTGAATGGATGAGAACGAGTACACATTGAATGGAATGTGGAATAAGTAATGTGGTCCGAGAGTGGATAATATGGAAAGACAAGAGTTCGTTATAGAAACTGTATTTTGTGACTGTTTGTAAATGACTGTTTTATGTCAAGAATGCTGGAGAAGCATTTTGACCGTCTTGAGGATTAAGGTCATGAAGACTGAACTGATAAAGTTGCAACTGCTGACGGAGAGTCAATGGAGGACGTCTCGCGTAGCAAGGTCGATCGAGGTCTTGACCAGTCTCGGTTCGATTTAAATGGTGAGCTTCCGGTACGGTGGATGAGGGACCAAGGAAGCGGCCTATGAGTGAAGCGCTAGGTCACCTGCGAAGGATCCTAGAGGGTGCTGACCATACGGTGCTCGGGCTCTGGGTCGCCAAAGATACCTACACGTGCGTCGTGGAAGATATTGGAATAAAGAGTAAGAGTTGTTTTCTGAAACCGGGCAAGGATCTGGTTGATTGACCTTGCTGGTCCTCAACGGATGAGTCCATGGCTCTTTAATATGGATCTGTGGGTTGATCTAGCTGATCTTCCACGGAGATTCCATTCTATTATATGAATATATTGCCGGTTACTATGAGCTAGGAACTATGAAAAGGCCCCTGAGCGAACAAGTGTGAGCGTTCTGGTTGCCAATGATGCCATAAGTATACCGATGAATGAATGACTGGAAATAAGGATTCAACCAAAGACTTTGAGGATTGTCATCAGTGACATAATGGTTTTATTAAAGGATTGTTTTAAAGCTAGTTGATGCTAAGAAAAAGGCAATTTCATATTGTGTAAGTGGTGTGACTAGTTTTACGTTTGCATGAACTTCCGGCTAGGGGGCCTTGGAACTCTTTTCCTTGGTACCTGGGACCAAACCTAACCAAATTCTTAATTGGATCCCATCACTACAGTGGTTGGGCGGTTGGCTAACCCATGGGACTGGATGGGGTTAGGCTGGATTGATGGATCCATAAATCGAGATTTAATTTCTATTATTACGATAGATGAAGTAAATCCCGGATAGAAATTGTTCTATGGATAGGAATCAACGGCTGTGCCTCTTGATGGGGAAAAAAGCGTTGATCCCAATGATCCAAGTGCAAGTTTCTTCCTTGATTTGACTAAGTACCGTTAAAGGTGCAGTCAGATCAGTTGATCCATAATGATCTTGACTACGTTAGAGTAAAGAGTTATCCTAGTGGAATCGCTCATGCTTTCTGGGTAAAGGAAGTTTTTCCAGTTTCGGTTTTGGACAAACCGACGGATTAGTCTCTTGTCCGGATATCCGTGGTGGGCGAGGCCCCGAGTGTGAGACCCCTACCCACGCATGATGTGTTACTTCCGCTGCTAGTACCCCGAATCCGTTGCGCGGTGGAGACCGGGATCTCACATACTCATTCTTATCCATTCACTCATATCGACGATACATTATTTCCCATACCCATTCACATTCATTATTCTTTATACACATCCATGCATACATCCATTTTCACATCCTCATTCATACATCCACATCTACATGCATACATCTATACATACACATCCACATTCACATCCATACATCCACATCCACATCCACATTCATACATCCATATCTACATGCATACATCCATACATACACATCCACATTCACATCCATACATCCACATCCACATCCACATTCACATTCATACATCCATATCCACATTCATACATCCACATCTATATGCATACATCCATACATACACATCCACATTCACATCCATGCATCCACATCCACATCCACATTTATATCCATACATCCACATCCACATCCATACATCCACATCCACATTCATACATCCACATCTGCATGCATACATCCATACATACACATCCACATTCACATCCATACATCCACATCCACATCCACATTCACATCCATACATCCACATCCACATTCATACATCTACACCTACATGCATACATCCATACATACACATCCACATTCACATCCATGCATCCACATCCACATCCACATTCACATCCATACATCCACATCCACATTCATGCATCCACATCTACATGCATACATCCATACATACACATCCACATTCACATCCATACATCCACATCCACATTTATACATCCACATCTACATGCATACATCTATATATACACATCCATATTCACATCCATGCATCCACATCCACATTCATACATCCATACATACCCATCCACATTCTCATCCATACATCCACATTCATGCATCCACATCTACATGCATACATCCATATATACACATCCACATTCACATCCATGCATCGACATCCACATTCATACATCCATACATACCCATCCACATTCACATCTATACATCCACATTCATGCATCCACATCTACATGCATACATCCATACATACACATCTATACATCCACATTCATGCATCCACATCTACATGCATACATCCATACATACACATCCACATTCACATCCATACATCCACATCCACATTCATATCCATACATCCACATCCACATTCAGGCATCCACATTCATACATCCACATCTACATGCATACATCCATATATACACATCCACATTCACATCCATACATCCACATCCACATCCACATTCACATCCATACATCCATATCCACATTCATACATCCACATCTATATGCATAGATCCATATATACACATCCACATTCACATCCATGCATACACATCCACATTCACATCCATGCATCCACATCCACATTCATACATCCATACATACCCATCCACATTCACATCCATACATCCACATACGCCTTCACATCTATTCTTTTACATTACATCCATATCACAACCCATATACATCTTATCCCATCACATACACTTCTTACCTCATCCCATACACATCTTATCACATCTTAACTCATCTTATCACATCCTAACTCATCTCATATGCATCTTAACACATCTTATCATTTCCCATATCTATTTATAGAATACAAGAGAATTCTGATATTTGATATAAGATTTCTTTACGCATCTATTTATGCATAAATTCCGTTTAAGGAGACTAACATTTTGGAATAAAAATCAATCTTTTATGCATCTTCCTATGCATAAATTCATTTTAAATGAGAATGACACTTTGAAATAAAATTCAATCTTTTATGCATCTTCCTATGCATAAATTCAATTTAGATGAGAAAGATACTTTTGAATTAAAAATCAATCTTTTATGCATCTTCCTATGCATAAATTCAATTTATTAGGAATTACACTTTTAGAATAAAATAATCATCTTTTATGCATACCTCTATGCATGAAATTCATTTATGTTAAAAGTAACACTTTTATAATAAAATAATCATCTTTTATGCATACCTCTATGCATGAAATTCGATTATGCTAAAAGTAACACTTTTATAATAAAATAATCATCTTTTATGCTTACCTCTATGCATGTGAAATTCGATTATGCTAAAAGTAACATTTTTATAATAAAATAATCATCTTTTATGCATACCTCCATACATGAAATTCGATTATGCTAAAAGTAACACTTTTATAATAAAATAATCATCTTTTATGCATACCTCTATGCATGAAATTCGATTATGCTAAAAGCAACACTTTTATAATAAAATAATCATCTTTTATGCATACCTCTATGCATGAAATTCGATTATGCTAAAAGTAACACTTTTATAATAAAATAATCATCTTTTATGCATGCCTCTATGCATGAAATTCAATTATGCTAAAAGTAACACTTTTATAATAAAATAATAATCTTTTATGCATACCTCTATGCATGAAATTCAATTAAAAAAACTTGACATTTATCAATTAACCATTCACCTAGTATAGAGAATGGTTGGTTTTGTTAGAGAAGAGAGGGGAATGCCTTTTTGTAATGAGGCATAACATTTTTAGAGAAGACATAAAGCATAAAAACCATTTGAAGCCATAAAACCATAAAATAATTGCAAAAAGAAGAATCATCAACTTACTAATGACTTTGAAAGCTTTCCTTTGGCTTGATGGTTTGAGGGTTCAACTCTTGTTTGAACAAGAGTGGCCAACCAATCTTTGGAAGAGGGAAATGTCAAAAACTAATGAATTATTAATAAATTCATAGTTCTTGGCTTGGGTGGGGTAGAGTAACAATGAATTAAACATTGTTGAGTTTCAACAAAGGGGAAGGCCTCTATTTATAGGAAAAAGTGAGCTCCTAACCAAACAAACTGATTCTAGAATTTTCCAACTCATTTTGGTCAATTTTTGACCATTTTTAGGTCAGTTGAGCTAACTTTTTGCAACTAGACTTGAATTAGGAGAGAGGAGAGATAAAATATCACATTATTTATGAGTTTAAAACTCATTCAAGCATGTGAAATATGCACCTCCTTTAATGGACTCCCCTTCCTTACATATGTGTCAAAATGGAATCATTATACCTAAAATATCTCATATTTTTAATATTGCCCATAGTTTTTTACTAGTAAACCTTGTACATTTTCAACTCTTCATCTTATGTAAGCATTCACTCATTTTTGGATACCCAAAATATCTCATATTTTTAATATTGCTCATAGTTTTTTTACTAATAAACCTTGTACATTTTCAACTCTTCATCGTATGTGGCATTTACTCATTTTTGGATACCCAAAATATCTCATATTTTTTATCTTACTCATAGTTTCTTACTAATAAACCTTGTACATAGTCAACTCTTCATCTTATGTGAGTATTTACTCATTTTTGGGTATCATCTTTTACAAAATTAGATTTATCTCCTCCCCACACATGGATTGATCTTATTGGTCTATAGGAACCTTAATTGGACCATAAACCAAAAATTTCTGAAAATCTAGACCCTTAGGCTAAGGTCCTTCATACCCATTTCCAATTAATTCCAATTGCACATTGGAAAGTTCTTTTTGAATTTTTGTTTTAGGGAAACTTATTTTAATAAGATGAGTTATTTTTCTATCAAAAAATATTCATAATCTAAATAAGATGAGTTATTTTTCTATCCAAAAATATTCATAATCTAAATATTCTCTCTCTAGAATATTTTCTCTCTCTATGTCAAAACAGGCAGAGACGAGATCTCTTATATTTCTGAAGAGGGAATTGATTACAGGGGGAAGATGCTGGACATTTTGAGAGGCTGGGGAGAAATCTTACATTCTCTCCCACTTGAAAAACGCGAGATGTCCTCATCTCACAAACTGGGGTAATTTTGCAAGATGCACGAATATGAGACTAAGAGAAAATTTAATTAAAATTAACCACGAAGAAAAGTCTCAAAGAGAGCAAGACTCAAGACAAGAACAAGGATTTCAACTTTATTCACTCTTGGAACATATACAGCAAGATAAAAGAACTTTTTACAATTCCATAAGCCCGTCCATCGTATGGTCACAAAAGCAGCACTCACAAGCTGCACACGTATAAGATAACTCATCTAATAACTCATCTATGGGAATAATTCGGCTAGATATTGCAGCACCTACCTCAGTGGTATGAGGTGATCTAACAAAAGGACCTCTAAGAGGCAAGCCAAAAACGGGATAAAGGCATATCTTCTAGTGAGGAAGAATGCACGCTAGTAAGAAGACCCGCTCAGAAAATCCACCATGCCTTGATCTCATCATGCAGTAGTATCGGGGACCCAAACCCAAAGCTTTAATAACTATGGCCAAGCGGACATTATTACGAAAGTGTTGCCGACCCCACGGTGTTACCCTAGTTATGTCTCGACAGGTCTAGATCTGCCATTTGGTCTGAGCTACAGAAGTTCCCAAGTGAGGAAAAAGTGAGCGCTCATACAGTTCTATAAAATCCTTCACAGACTTGCTTGCATCTTGAAGGTGAGAAATCATCATGGATAAAACTAATCTATGTAAATGGATCGGATGAAGAACCTGGAATATCCATAAAGAACTTGCAAAAATAATCCTCATGTACATCATGGGCTGTCTCTTGACTCACACAAAAGTCAGTTGTGTTGCTTGCAAACTATAGAAATAGGAAACGCAGTCTCGTGTATACACCCGTGCAGAAACGCGTGTATAAACCCGTCAAAAAATGCGTGTATATACATGCATGCATCAATGATTGCATTCTCTTTCGTGGGACACATAAGGAGGCTTGACATTGTCCCACTTGTGGTGAAGCAAGGTATAGAACAGATATGAAGCAAGGTATAGAACAGATATGAAGAGTTTTGATGTACCTCGTAGAGTCTTACGACACTTTCCTATAATTCCTCGCATCCATAGCAGAGCTCATGTCATGGCATTCCTCACATCGATCGGATGATGGCATGTGGAGAATTCCCGCAGACACTCCTGCTTGGAAGCATATTGAAGATGAGTGGCCCAGCTTTAAAACAGAGCCCAGAAACTTGAGACTTGGCCTAGGTATGGATGGAGTGAATCCATTTGGTTTCAAAAGCACCGCATACGTGTGGCCAGTTGTGTTGGTGAATTACAACCTTCCACCATCAATGGCGATCAAGAAGGGACATCTTATGTTATCTCTTCTAATTCCAGAGAAACATAAAGTCAAGCATATGGATGTTTATCTTGAACCGTTGATTGATGAGTTGGAGGAACTATGGAGAGGTGTTGCGGTGGTGGACATTAGTAGGCCTCCCTCCTCTCGACACTTCGAATGCATGACTTTCCAGGATACAGTGATTGTTCTCGTAAGAATTCTAATTACCTCCCTACTCTAATACTATTGGCTATATATATTAATTATACATATTGACCTTATTATTCTAACTTTTATTTATATTTTAACAGGTTTGAAAACATCGGGTAAACATGCATGTCCTGTTTGTGGCCCTTCGTTAGTACATGAGTATGCTGACAGTTTGTGTAAGACCATATTCGATAATCATTCATCAATTTCTCCCCTCAGATCATTCTAAATATGTTGCTAGTAAGAGTAACATTCCTCCACAAACACTTCGTGCAAAAGACTGGAAGCGTATTTGGGAGTCTACAACTATTCTTCCTCCAGATGGCATGAACAGGTATAGTAATGTTTTTTCAATCTTGTTTTGTGTAGTCTCTAATTGGATTAAAGGTCACATAGAGCAATCCCTTGTGTAGGTACTCCATTTTTTTTCGGCTGCCATATTGGACCCATCTTAAGATCAACCATCTTCTTGATCCCATGCACATCTTCAAGAATGTGGGATCTGGTATTTGGGAACATATTATTGGTAAACGAGACAATGTTAGCGTACGTGAGGACTTGCGGGTCGCAGGACGTATGCGTCAAGCTTGGCCACGAGAGGTGGGTGGGCACGTTCGCCTGCACCATGGATTATATCAAAGAAAGAGGAGAAGCAGGTAAAGCAGGCCATCACTACTTTGCGTACTCCCACTCGATGCATGAGATCATTGAAGGGAGCCTTTACAACCACTAAGAAAAGAGGCGTTGAGTAACTATATGGGTTGAAGTCCCACGATTGGCACAAGATGCTTCAACTAAGTGTTTTCCAAGTCTTGTACGTTGAAATTAAATTTTGTAATGCCATAAACCATACATACATGTGCTCTTATGTGCGTAGTTCATACTACCTACTAGCATCGACCATTGTGCAAATAAGAGTTTGAAAAAATGTATTTATAAGATGGGCGAGCTTGTGAGGTATGTAAAACCCATGTCAGATCACTCTTCATTATACCTTGTAAAATGAACGTGCATGAGGTATAACGTACTATTTATTTATTTTTCAGATATGTTAGTTCCAAAAGCAATTGATCCAGCCACGTTGGATGATGCGCATGTTATGGCAGTGGAGGTGGTTTGTTTGGTAGAGGAGACTTTTCTGCAAACCATTCTCACAAGTCAACTACATCTCATTGTGCATTTAGTGGATGAAATCGCTTTATGTGGTACTGTGCATGCACGTTGGATGTTCTTCCTAGAGCGCTTCATGAAGACCTTAAAAGACTTTGTGAGGCAAAGTGCAAGGCCTGAAGGAAGCATGGCCGAGGGTTGGTTGATACAAGAGTCTCTTGTATATATTTCAGAATTTCTTGGTCAGGTGGACAGCTCTTTGCCACGACTATGGAGCAATGAAGAGGACTTGAGGATGACCTCTATTGTGCCTCAAGGAAAAGAACAGAGTAAAGTAATTGACAGAACATTGATTGATGATCTCAATTTCACTTGTATCCTTAATAGTGATGTGATGAGCAGATGGGTTACAAGATATGAGGATGCAAAGACAAAAAGGCAAGCAGAAAGAGCTCTCTTTCTCGGAGGCAACATGGCTCTCGGAAGGCGTACCCTAAGCATCTAGCAACACTTCCGAATGATATCTATGTTGATTGGTTGCATGAGGAAATGGAGAGAGCAGAGAGCGACGAGGGGCTGCATATCACGGCGAAAGAATGGGAGTATGCACGAGGATGCATGTTAAAGGTACATAGAACTAATGTTTTGCATTAGTTGTAAGTGATTTGCTTTTAATATTTATTCACATTGCTTACACAAATATTGCTTCTATTTTGGTCCAGTGCACTATGTTCAATGCTATATGGTGTGAAGGCAAGCATTTTCAAACACAAAGAATTGATGAAAAGAGAAATACACAAGATTGCGGTGTCATTAGTAGCTTTGAGGGAGCTAATGGAAAAATGGATGATTATTGTGGCATAATCCAAGACATATTTAGGCTTGACTTTCGTCGCTTCTTTGTGTATGTTTTGGATGTCAAATGGCAAATGAACGTGGTGGAAAAAGAACATGATGCAACGATAAAATGCCATGCAAGTGGCTATGTAACTATTGACTCTACAAAGTTTTGGCAAACAAAGAAAGATAGGCTCGTATTGCCACAACAATGTGAGCAGGTATGCTTTTTTTTACTACTGTGTTTCATGTACATATATATCTAAGCTCGCGTACCCCTTGACTTTTGATATGCTAATTAATTACTGTACTATGTGTATTTGAGTAGGTTATCTATCTACCAATGGTGCATGACATTAAATGGTGGTACGTCATCCCTATTGCACCACATTCCAAAGTGATGTATAATACATTCACTGATATGGAGGATATGGAGGATGTAACAAGCCGCAATGAAGATGATGTCGAACATGCCAATGAAGATGTTGTGATCGATGATCAAGAAATAAGAGATGATCATGATAATGAGGATGAGCGTGCCATTTCTCATGATCATGAGAATGACCCTACCATTGAGGATGATGGTGATGTTGATGAGGATGATCAGGACATCGATACAATTATCAATGGAGTACAGAATATCGACAGTGGAATAAATTTAATCGTAGCCTTACAAATTGATCAAATGGATATTGATATTGATCGTTTGGCAAGGATGGATCTTATTGAAGATGAGATCGAACCCTAACCAATCCGTCACTGTACGTTCTAAATTGATGACATTTCTATCATCTCATATGCATGATTTATTTTTGAATATATTTCATTGTTGTAAATGCATGTAGTGGGATTGTGTAATGATGTATACTGTAATGTACTATGAGATGGTTTAAAGAAAATAGTTCTTCAGTTTTTTTTTCCAGTTTTTCTTTACCATGCGTGTATTAATCCGTGTATGGTAGCGTGTATTGATCCGTGTATGGTAGCGTGTATTAATCCGTGTATGGTAGCGTTGTTAGGTATTTTTTGGTAATATTTTCTTGGCATATGTACACACTCATGCATGGCACTTACAAATAAAGGGTGTCCATCTCCAAGGGCTAAAGGGGGTATAAGGCCACATGTGAACGGATCTAACAGAAATATGCAATGTGTACAGTTAGTTATTGGTTTACCTTGATAAATGGGAAAATGGAAGGGGTGTGAGATGAGAATCAGTTTCACAAGGCAGGTTTTAGCACTATCACATGTGGACAAGGTTGCTGACAAATAATGTGAGCATGCAGGGTACTTTTTTTTAAAAAAAGCTGGACAGGGACCCGTTAGAGGAGGTCAGCTACATTACCGGTCCTTGGCATTTCATGGGAAACAAAGGTATTTGTGGTCCACAAGATGTTATTAAAATGGTGCAAAGTCTTCCTTGAGAGAAAGAGTCACCTTGGGATTTAATACAAGGCTTGCTAAAAATAGAAGGTGGCCTTGGATTGCTTCAAAAGGTTCTTCAACTTGCCTCAATTTTCAAAGGAACGCCACGTGGAGGTGGGGGTGAGCTCTTTGGCAACCTGACAACCTTGGAAGTATTATAAATATTATAATGTTTCTTTTTTTGGGTTTGAACGGGCAGCGTAGCTATACGAGTATAAGAGGAGGAGGGGAGCGAAGCCAGAGGAAGAGAGAGAGAGAACTCGCAGCTCTAATGCTGCCACCAGCGTGCCCCATGTGATAGGGAGAGCTGCGTGGTTCTGTAGTTTTGAGAGAGCCTGCGCAGCCAGGTGTATTAAAGTGTGTGGGAGAGCTTGAGTTCTAATGCTCTTAGCGTAGTCTAGGTGTGTAGAGAGGAGGAAGAGCAGCGTAGTTCTAGTGGGGGACAGTGAAAGCTCGTTTCTCTAATGTTCAGAGAGCCTGCGCAGCCATGTGTGTATAAGAGAGGTTGGGAAAGCTGTAGTTTAGAGTGTGAGTAGGGAGGGCTCATTGCTCTAATACTCTAAGAGAAGGTGCACAGCACGTATGTATGAGTGTGATGGGGGAAAGCTCGCAGCTCTAATGCTTTCATCAGAGAGCCTGCGTAGCTAGCGTGAGTAAGAGGAGAAGCGCGGACATGTGTACAAGGAAAGCTGCATGTACTTTGTATGGTTGTGTATAGGAGGGGAGGAGAAGCTGCAACGCCACTTGTATGAATGAAGAGAAGGTGCCACGCATAAAGAATGCGGCTCTCTGTCATGATGACAGCCCATGCAATGTAAGTGACGGCTGGCCAGTTTTTTTTGTTCTCTTTTTTGTGAAATAACTCATATATATATGAGGAATCACCAATTTGTGGCATTGGAAAACCCATGTATATGATAACCAACTCTCTGATTTTGTGGAAAGCTCATGTGTATGAGAAAGACAGCCCTCTGGTTTTGCTTGAGAGAATATGTATGTATGGTGGTATGCTTCTTCAACAGACAGACTGAAGACCATAAAGTGATTGTGCCTCCTAGTCACACACTGCTTGCCAGGTTTTGGTGGACAGAATAACGGCAGGGGTTGGAGGCAGTTGCCCACATGCTATAACTGTGGAGAGCTTGGCCACATCAGCCCACAATGTGATAAACCACCAAGAATGGGTGGAGATATGTATCCATTGCCTGCACAGTTGCCGAACCGGTCAAATGATTATGGCATAGAGATTAAGGGTGAGGCAGGACCTAGTGGACTGACCAAGGAGGACAAGGGAAAGACAAAAGTGTTAAGTGTGGTCACCTTGGAGAAGGCAGCAATGTTGGAAGATACATTAGTAATGCCTATTGGGAAGAGAACTACAGAGGATAAAGAAGGAAGAAATGAAGCAGGTCCCAGTAGGAAGAAAGGGAAGAGTCATGAGGGTGAAGATGTGAAGGCTAAAAGGAAAAGGAGAGCTCGTCGAAAATTTCACATCTCAGATTTTCCACTAGGGGAAGGGCAGGATAGCTATGACTTGAAACAGGACCTGAGCAGTAGGAAGGCAGACGTGACCTTTGGACAACTAGTGGAAATGATACCGAAGCTGAAGCGCCAATGGAAGAAACTAGCCAGCCCGCTGGGGAAGGAACCCAACAGAGGGTCAGTGAGAGTGTTGGCCATTGATGAGTCATCAGACATCTGTCCCATAGTAGATGTTTGGCACAAGAGGAAGAATCTTGGGCAGGGATACGTGGATGGTGGTGCACAAATTTGTGTAATCACTCAAACATGTGTAGAAAAGATAGGCCTGATAGTAGAAGGAGTCTCAGGATTCCGCATACGACTGGCAAACCATCAAAAGATAAAGTTTCTAGGGGTAGTGAAGAGCTTGGAAATCAAAGCTTATGCAGTCAAAACGGTAGTAGATTTTCATGTAATGCCAGCAGGATTAGGGGCTTATCCTATCATCCTTGGAAGACCATGGCTACGCGCAGTGCGGGCCGTTCAAGATTGGAGACACGGTACAATCAGCTTATATGGGGAGACAGGGGGAAAAAGATTATTTGACATGAGTAGCAGGAAGCCACTAGATGAAGATTATGAAGAAGGGGAGAATTCAAGTAGTGAAGAGTCTTCCACTGTGTCAGATGGGGACAATGGCACCACCACTAGTAGTGAGGGAGAGGTAAATGTGGCATTTTTGATGGTGGACAGGGTCTTTGAACAGACCAGCATAGTCGCATCCATGAAAGGGATTGAAGATGAGTCCAAGGGCCCATATGAGGTGATTGAAGAGCTAATGCAACCCCAGGTGAAGCCACACGAGAAACACGAATTGATGGCCAGGATGATTAGCACAGATCTCTCAGTCGTGGAGAAGGAGAAGTATTTAAAGATGTTGTCAACATATCCAGATTTATTCATCACATCTTATGAAGAAGTACGGGGCTTCAAAGGGGAAGATTTGCACATAGAGCTAAAGGAAGGAGCCAAGCCAGTACGTCAAAGATTAAGGAGAATGGGTCCAGAACAGATGAAGGCTTTGCGAGAAGAGGTGGACAAACTACTAAAGGCTGGTTTTATATGCCCTGTGGAGACAACAGAGTGGGTGAGCCCAGTCGTGGTCACTCCAAAAAAGGACGGAAAATGGAGGGTTTGTGTGGATTTCAAACCTTTGAATGCAGCCACAAAGAAGGATCCATACCCACTACCTTTCATGATCAAATCCTGGATTTAGTGGCGGGTCATGAAAGATACAGTGTGTGTGATGGGTTTTCAGGCTATTTCTAGTTGAAGATTGCTCCAGAGGATCAGAAGAAAACTACTTTCATTACGCCATGGGGCTGCTTTTGCTATACAGTACTACCATTTGGGCTAACAAATGGTCCAGCTCACTATCAAAAGAGAGCAAATTGGGCGCTTCTGCCATTCATTGGAAAATGTGTACAGGATTTCATTGATGATTTTTGTGTCTATAGCACACGAATGGATCACTGTGAAAAGCTGGAAATGGTGCTAGAACGATATAATGATTGTGGTGGCCAACTCAATCCCAAGAAGTGTTTCTTTGCAAGACCAAGGGTAAAATTGTTGGGTCATATGGTGTCTGAAAATGGCATTGAGGCTGATCTAGACAAGGTCAAGGCAATCATGCTTCTTCCTTCTCCAGAGTCTACAAAACAGTCGGCAACATTCATTCAGAAGGTAAAATACATGGCAAGATTCATTTCATTGTCCTCACAGCTTTTATATCCATTACAACAGGTGGCAAAGCACGATCCTTTGCAATGGGATGACAAGTGTGAAGAGGAGTTTTGGAGAGTAAAAGAAGTCTTAGGGGAGATGACAGCGGTGCAGGCTCCAAATTGGGAACAGGTTTTTTATGTGAATCCTTCAGTAGGAGAGGATGCTATTGGTGCTATGTTGCTGCAAAAAGGGTAGGGGAGCCAATATATGCACCCCGTCTATTGTGCTAGTAGGGTAAAGTCAGTAGCAGAGAGGGGACTGTCAGAAATAGAGTTGGTGATGGTAAGTGTGGTGTTTGCTTGCCGACGATTTCGCCAATATCTTTTGACAAAGCCATTTGTATTCCTAACTAGCTACACATTCTTGCCTCAGCTCATCAATGGTGTAAACATGTCTAAGGCAGTGAAAAAGTGGGTGATTGAATTGCAGGAGTTTGAGTTCTCTTTCTTGGTGGAAGAAAGCAACAGAGCTACTTTGGCAGACTTGTTAACTTATAAGGAAAACCCTCTACTTTGTCAAAGAGGAAAGTGTTAGAAAGGTAGAAAATGTGGCAGAAGTAAGCAATGCTCATGTTTTGTTCTTTGATGGTTCATACAAGAAGAGCCATGATGCAGCTTCTGGTGGTATAGCTCTTTATGACCAGCAAGGTAAGCTGATTTGTAAAAAGGGATTCAAAGTTGATGCTCATACTAACAATGAAGCAGAGTATTCTACATTGGAAGCAGGGCTAAACATTTGCATTAAGCATGGTGTAAAGAGACTATGCATAAGAGGTGATTCTCTACTGGTGGTAAAACAAATACTAGGAGTATGGAAGAGAAAGAACCCTGCATTGAGGAACAAGTGTTTCAAGATCAAGAGCTTGTTGAAGGAGTTTGAAGCATGGGGCATTCGGCATGTGGAGCGTTCTCTTAATACAGAAGCACATGAAGCAGCAC